>NC_083349.1:113966094-114629259 GCF_030254825.1 Meriones unguiculatus
ATATATCATATATAGCTAAGATATATATATACACACACACACATACCCCCTTTCCCTGGTCTTAGGACTCCCCTTACCCAACTACTAAGACCACGAGTTTCAAATCTACACCCAAGCTAAAATCTTTTTCTCTAAACACCTTAACTTTACTTTCTGTCCCTAGTCTATCTATCACAGCAAGTTTCAAGTTAACTACAAATTACTCCAGCATCTCCCTAGCTCCAGATGTCCCCTTGAAATCCGGACTCCAGATGTCTCCAAAGCTGCTAGCCCCAGATGGTCCCGACTCACGAACTCCTCCAACACTGCCTTGTTTCCCTAGCCTCAGATGGTCCTGCAGGGCCTGGACATGGAATGACACAGTCTGCACTCTTCATTCCAGCTTCCTTCTGTCCCTATCAATAATGCCCCATTGTCAACAGGAAACAGCAAGAAAATACGACCTGTTGCAGGATATTTTTTTTTCAATGCAGTTTATTCAGGAACCTTGAACAATCCTCGGACCCTGGGGAAAGCCAGCCCACAGCTTAAATAGCCTCTGGGTAGCCAACCCAGGCGTGCCACGTGGGCAATGCAGATAGGTCCACATACATGGAAGCAAGCCAGATCCTCAGCCTTAGCCAAATGTGGAATTGTTCGTGACAGAGAGCACTCACCATCGGGAAGGTGGAAGGCAGAAACCAGCTCCATCTTTAAGGCATAGCATTCCGCAGCTCTCTACAGTTCCCCCTTTTTGTTTTAGACACATCAGGCAAGAGTAGAGGTCTGATCTCTGATATTAGAAATAAATTGGGACTTTGTACCGATGTTCATTTAGGTGTCATCCACCCAAAGAGCATCAGACCCGTCTGATACCTTTTTCTCAGAGGCGGGACCTGGGGCATCAACCCGCATGCAATCAGACATGCTCTTCTCTGGGTCTAAAGCGGCTGACCCTGAGTGCAGTGCTTAGCCTCGCATCCTGAGCGTAACATTTTACTGTTGCAGGATATTTGATCACACAGTGAACCCCACGTTTGAGTACTGAAAAAAAAAAAAAAAAAACTGCTTCTAGTTGTGGTGTAGTTCAGTCCTAGCACAGATCTTTAACCAAGAACTTTTTGTTTATTGTAAACAGGTAATTGTGGTGTGGCTTAGCCCTAGCACATGTTTTTAATAAGAGCTTTCTGTAAACAGGATTAAGTAAAGTCAGCTATAGGTCAAGAAGCAGAACAAGCAACCAGTTGACAAGGAGTGAACATGGGAAAAACCTACAGAGAGTGAAAGGAAGTCTGGAAGACTGATAGACATACAGAAAGTAGAAAGGGGGTTGTCTCAGTTGAAGGATTTTTAAGACATCATGGAGAAGGAAAAGGATTTTTCCCTTCTGGGATGTAAGCTGAATAGAAAGGTCAGCTGGGTGCTTTCTCTGCCTCTCTGAGCTAGTAGGCTTTCACCTCAACATCTGGCTCCCATGTCTTTATTGTTAAATCTAACATTTTAGATTTTGTTTAAAAACAATTTACCCAACTTTCACCAAATAATAAAACAAAAAGATGGAAATGAAGGGCTTGCTAACAAGCCCAAGCATTGCAAACCTGGTGCCATCATGGTTGGCCCTCCTCCCTTGCTAAACCATTAAATAGCATTCCTGAAGCTAACTCCCCAAGTCTATCCTCTTATTTGGCCACTTTCTTATGCCTGACTACAACTGCAAGGTCCAGTAATCTAAACTCATTATTCAGCTACACCAGGTAACCTGTCCGATCAGGACTTGCCCACTCACCCTAGCACAGACACCCCCTTTTTCTCCTTAAAAACCACTCCTGCAGAACACCTGTTGTGTGACTTTGTCCAATCTAGAGGTCACACACCCCACCACTACCCTCTTCCACTTGTCCCTCCAGGATAGTAAATCTCCTTTGTGCTGAGCATTTGAGAGTGTTCTGTGCCCACTCTGAGGCCCCTTAATATATAAGTCCAAGATATATAGATATGTTTTGTTTTATAAAGGCAGGGTACATAGTGAGTTCCAGAACAGCCAGAGATACACAGTGAACCCCTATGTTTAAAAAAAAAAATTTTTAAACCGATGATATCTCAACATAACATTCTTGAAGTTATATTGTCAATACTCTTAAAAAAACAGAAAAAGTTGCACTGATATGAAAACAAGATAGATAACTTTTTTAATGAGAAAAAAAAAACAAATACCAAAATTTTATGTAGGATCTCCTTCATAAAAATTTAGCGTATTGTGGTACATCTACACAATGGAATATTACTCAGCAATAAAAAATTTAAAAAAAAAAAACAAGGAAATCATGAAATTTGCGGGTAAATGGTGGGAACTGGAAAAGATCATCCTGAGTGAGGTATCCCAGAAGCAGAAAGACACATAGGGTATATATTCACTCATAAGTGGATATTAGACATATAAAACAGGATAAACATACTAAAATTTGTACACCCAAAGAAACTAATCAAGAAGGAAGACTCTGGCTAGATGCTCAATCCCCATTCAGAAAGGCAGAGAGGATGGACATCAGAAAAGTGAGAAAACAGGGAACAGGACAGGAGCCTACCACAGAGGGTCTCTGAAAGGCTTTACCCTGCAGGGTATCAAAGCAGTGGCTGAGACTTATAGACAAACTTTGGGCAGAGTACAGGGAATCTTATGAAAGAAGTGGGAAATAGTAAGGCCTGGAGAGGACAGGAGCTCCACAAGGAGAGCAACAGAACCAAGAAACCTGGGCCCAGGAGTCTTTTCTGAGCCTGATACTCCAACCAGGGATCATTCATGGAGATAACCTAGAACCCCTGCACTGATGTAGCCCATAGCAGTTCAGTGTACAAGTGGGTTCCATAGTAATGGGAACAGGGACTGTCTCTGACATGAACTGATTGGCCTGCTCTTTGATCACCTCCCTCTGATCACCTCCAGGCCACAGAGGAAGGCAATGCAGCCACCCCTGATGAGACCTAATAGATTAGGATCAGAAGGAAGTGGAGGAAGACCTCCCCTAATAGTGGACTGGTAGAGGAGCATGGGTGGAGAAAGGGGAGGGATTGGAAGGAGATGGGGGAGGGAGCAACAGGGGGGATACAAAGTGAAGAAACTGTAATTAATAAAAAAATAAAATTTAAATTTAAAAAGTGATTATTGGTAGAAAAAAGCAAAATAATTTGTATTTAGTGGTTTCAGCATTGATTGTTTTATTTCACATCAGGACAAGAGCTTTGAAACATGAATGGTATGTAACTATTGCTCCAAAAACATGAATAATCTTAATCATTTTGCTAATGATTCTAATAATATTTTCCAGATTGACAAGCAACTTTATCTAAGTATAAATATGTGAGCTTTCACACAACAAAGCTAAAGGCAAATGGAATTCCCAAGGCTTCAATTGAATACTCCTAAACTTTGAAATATTTCACCTAATATTTCAAATGTTCTGCTCCCTCAGTTTTTAAATTACCAACATTTATAGAGTAAATATATAAATAATTATATAGAGAAATAAATAACCTCATGTTATATGAATCCATGTTAAGTGTTTTGGGTTGGCAAAGAGATATTTTTCTAATATTTATATTTTAACAAAATGAACGATACTTTTTTTGTTTTATTTGCAAGTACTATGAATGAAATGGCACGCTTACTACATACAACACCATTTATTAATTTTACAGTATAATGAAATACATGTATGCCTACAATACAAAGCAAAAAGGTAAAGCTGGGTTCACGGGTTGTTTGTTTGGGATACGGGCTGGCGAGGCAGTGGTGAGTAGCCTGGCACTGGTCCTGTGGATGGGTCTGGCTTTGAGTTCATGGAAATCCTCTTGCCTACACCTCCATGCACTAGAAACTATCCTAACAAGGGCCTACCTACTTTCTTTGGTGGATTTCTGATGAAACAATTATATCAACTATAAATTCACTGAAAAATAAACTTTTTGAAGTGTCATGTTCTATAGCACTGAAAAACCTAATTGCAACAAATAAATGTTCTAGTTTATCTACACTGTTATTTCCAAAAATAAAAGACATAAAATATCAGGATACATGAATAAAGTTGAAAAGATCTTTGAAAAACTGAAAGCCAATGGGGCCTTTATTAAGTTAGTACCTAAGCTTTGTTTGATATTGAAATGCGTATCCTCTAAGCCTAGCCATCAATGTTGCCAAATCTCCCATAGCAGAACAAAACATAAGCACTTCATTGATAAATCCACCATACAAATCCATAAAAACAAATTGTTTTCCAATACAAACATTTCAAAATTATAAAAAATAATCTTCATTTTTGGGGGGGATTATGGAGAATTAATCCAACAATATTCAAGGGATTTTGATTACAAAGTGTAAATACTAAAGTATCTGATCCAAATAGCTGCAAAGCAATATATTAGTTATTAGATTAAAAAACAGAGAGATGATAGGTGTGTAGGTAGGTAGGTAGATAAATAAATTCACATTCTTGAATAATTTTTAAAACTCAAGATGCCAGACAAAATTGCATTATCATTATAAACAAGGCTATGTCTAACATTACTCCTCAGCTTCAATATGATTACATTAGTTTATTTAATATGGATGCACAAAGATAGTCCTGAATTTTTCCCTACTGCTTTGAATTTTTCTCCATTTTTCAAATATTCTTTAAATTAGCAAATGTTTAGTTTTTCAAAACTACATTATGTGTACTCTTGGGTATACTTGTAAAACTTGATAGTTCTGCTTTTGAGTTGAAATAATATTCTGACATTACTCAGCGGATGAACTTTTACTCGAAAAATACATTCCAATGGACAGATAAATGTAATGGAAGGTATGGCTCTCCCCTCCCAGTATATAACAGGGCCACGAATGGTGTCCTTATCTTCAAGCCAAAGAAAGTCAGACTGAGTGTAGTACATTGCTTTCCAGAGGTTTAAGCAGCAGCAGGATGGATTTGGTCAGGGCGTGTGTGTATGTGTATACCACATAGAAGCTCATGGAAAATATAAAGCATAGCATTACAAATTAAAAGCGTAAAAATAGCAACTAACCAAAAACACAAAATCAAATTAAAACTAGATATCAGCATGCAGGTATGATGGTTCGTGCCTGCAGTCACAGCACTGCTTGAAAGTTTGCAATGAATTTGGGGGCAGCCTATGGTACATTAGGCTTTGTTTCAAAGAAAAATGAAACTATACACACAAAAACATGGTATGAAGAAATTAGATAAAGACAGGAGAGGATAGGATTGAATCTGACCTCTAGCCTATATTTGTTCAATAAACATGAGTCCTACAACTATCCATATTTTCTAGGGAAAATGCCCACAAAGTGTGAATGACATATATTATAACCATGATTGCAATATGATAAACAAACCAATAAGAGAAACAAAGGCACCTGAAAAGGGATCAGAAGGGAATGATTTAAGGATGTGCACAGGCTTTCAACCATCTACTAGGAATGGTTTATCAAACAAAACTGTTTTAAGAAACTGTCTTAGATAGGGTTTCTACTGCCATGATTAAACACCAACGACAAAAAAGCAAGTTGGAGAGGAAAGGGCTTATTTGGCTTACATTTCCATATTGTATTACATAGTCCATCACTAAAAGAAGCCAGGACATTGGGGGTGAGGGGAATTTCTTCCTAGTTTGCTCCCCTGGCTTGTTCCTCTTGCTTTCTTACAGAATGCAGGACGGCCAGCCCCGGGATGGCACCACTCACAATGGGCTGAGCCCATCAATTGTTAGTTTAAAAAAATGCATCAGGGCTGGGTCTTCTGAAGGCATTTGTCTCAATTGCTGTTCCCTCTTAGACAGCTCTTATGTCAAGCTGACATAGACTAGCCAGCACAGATACTATAGGATGAACCACACTTCCCAAACAGCACCTATTCTCCCATTCTCAGCCACAGAAATTGTGCATGGCACTTTAGCATAGTTCCAGGAAAAAATAACGAAGCAAGATCATCCTCTAAAATGCGTGAACGTGAGAAGCTGCCCCTTGCTTACCACTTTCATTCGGCTCTGGAACAGCTAAAACAAGATGGTGATTACACGTTGTCCTACGCATCATTTGCTGCCAAACAGATGCATGTGTGATCTGAGGCTCCACCTCCCTCTACTGAAAAACAAAACACAAGTGTGTATTATAATTTTCAAAATACTGTGGCTCTTACTGAGTTAAGATTTATGCATGCTATCAAAACTGGGATTTCTTTACTTAAAAAAAAATCCTAAAGTAGCTGACAACAAGATACTTGCGGAGCTGAGAGAGGAAAACGGTAAGTTCAGCAAAGTCCTAAACTAAAGGATGAGTTGGAGGCCAGCATTAAGGACATGATGTCTCAAGACAAACAAAAAAGCAAAAGGAGGCAAATAGCTCATTGGCAGAGTTGCTTGACTGAATAGGCAAAGCCCTAGGAGCAGTCTCCAGTAGTAGGAAGAAAGAAAGAAAAGGAAAGAAAGAAAGAAAGAAAGAAAGAAAGAAAGAAAGAAAGAAAGAAAAGGATTAAAAGTCACAAAAATGAAAGGTAAAGGAAAAGAAGAATAAACAAGTTACACAGCTCCATTACATGCAACAACTAAAAACATCTTACCATAATCACTTAATGTATTTCCATGTTGAGAAAATGCATACATTCTGCTCCTTTCATTATATTCTATATATTTAGAACCATAAATGGCTCATTATCACAATTCCATCTTCAAAATGGAAGCTTTGTTATGATGGTAAGTACTGTGTTAAAACTCTGTGTACATTTTTTTAAAAAACTTATTTTCCTGTATGTGTATGTGTCTCTGTGTGTGCACATATGTGCAGGTACTTACATAGGCCAGAAGAGGGGGCCAGATCCCCTGGAGCTGGAGTTACAGGTAATTGTGGGCTGGAATCCAAACCCTGGTCCTCTAGAAGAGAAGTAAGTGCTCTTAACCAACCTCTCCAGACCCTGTGTACTTATTTAATAAGCAGAAGATCTTAATACTGAGGCTTTCAGGCAAAGTCATTCTGTCCTAGACCAAGGCAGGTGGTAACAACAACTGCAGGGACCCACTTGTACAGGAGTACAGGAGTTTTCTATTAAAATTAAACCTGCTCTTTCTTGGGGTGAGGGAGAGGGTGGTTGAGACAGTACAGCACTGGCTGCCCTGGAACTGGATCCATAGACCAGGCTGGTCTTGAAGTCAAGGAGATCTGTCTGCCTCCACCTCTCAAGTGATGAGATTAAAGGCATGCACCACTACCACCTGGCTAAACCTCTTCCTTACCATTATACTTTGTTTTGTTTGAAAACTATAACCATAGCAGGTACATACATTTATAATCCACAAAGTCATGTTTCTTATATTTGCTTCAACACTATGAATAGCTTTCAATATTTGGGTTTAATTGAGTATAATTAATGGGAGTATAATTTCATGTTTGGTTTGTCCAGTACTAAAAGCACCAGGAGATAAGGAACACAAAAGTCATTTCTTTGAAAAACAAAAATGGTGGAGGGGAAAATAAAGTTTAAAAATACTTTCAGCCTAAGGGTCAGTGAAAGATGTTATAGGCAAACCAACATGTGTGGTTTTCCAAGCAAGTGTTTATTTTTGTTTCATGTTTCCTGAGTCTCTCAGTAGCAAATAGTTGGCCCTGCTTAAACTAAACGGGTCACAAAACAAGTCACTTCATGAAAATGGCAAAGAGACTTGGGGGAGGGGGTATACAGGGATCAGGAGGTTAAACAGACATTTCTGACTGCTCTTTGGTCATCATTTAAGCACTTTGAAGTGGCACCTGGTGGCACAGGCCTGTAATCTCAGCTATTTGGGAAGCTGAGGCAGGGAGATAACAGGTTCAATGTCTGCCCGGCACCTTACTGAGACCTTGACTCAAAATAAGTAAAAACACTGGCTTCTTTGTCTTCCTCTGTGAACTGGCAAGGCTGCTCCCCCCTCAGGTGGAGGTGATCAAAGAGCCAGCCCCTGAGTTCATGTCAGAGACAGGCCCTGTTCCCCTTACTAGGGAACCCACTTGGACAATGATCTGCCATGGGCTACTTCTGTGCAGGGGTTCTAAGTTATCTCCATGCATGGTCCTTGTCTGGAGTATCAGTCTCAGAAAAGACCCGTGTCCAGATTTTTTGGTTCTGTTGCTCTCCTTGCAGAGCTCCTATTCCCTCCAGGCCTTTCTATCTTCCCCTTCTTTCATAAAATTCCCTCCCTATCATTGGACTGGGGGAGGGGCATAGGAGAAGAAAAGGGAGGGAGAGTGGGAGTGAGAAGGTATGTGGGAGGGGGCTACAGCTGGGATACAAAGAGAATAATCTGTAATTACTAAAAATAAAATTTAAAAGAATAAGTAAAAAGAGATGAAGTTAGTTATCAGACTGTTTTTCATGAGTAGGCCCACGCACAAAGATACTCCTATGTATGCAAATAAGTCCAAATATTAGTAATTCATTCCTCAGCACTGATAAGTCACATTTGACTATAAATGCAAACCATGTGCTTCAATATTGCTCTCAATACTGAACCTTTAGATGTATGGCACTTTATTGAGCAATAGTTGATGTGGGTTTTGAATGTTCGTCTGTCTGTTTTTTAATGTTCCTGGTTGGGTTGGGTTTGGTTTGGAGTTTTTGCTTGTTTCTGTGGTACTAGGGTATGAAGATAGTATTATACACTCTAATACAGAGCCATATCTATAGCTCTTTATCCCACTTTTTATTTTGAGGCACGGTTTCACTGAGTTGCCTGTGTTAATCGTGAACTTACTCTGTAGCTTGAGCAAGGCTAAAGCTTTAGATATGCCTGCTTCAGCTTCCCACGCTGCTGCAATTCCAAGCCAGTGGCCCGGACATTCAGCTTTAGTCACTAGCCAGCACTGTCTTTGTCTCTCTCTAAAGTGACCTATAGGTAAAGAAACCATCCATCCCAGCCAACCAAGAATGATCAGAGTTCACTGTATAGATGTGCGAAATTCTCAAAGAATAATAAGTAAAATATACAGAAAACTAGACATTAAACTGAAAAGGGAACATAAAAGCAAAATCTCAGTACTATATTATAACTGATAGTTACAGCTGAGACATGTGCCTAGACTACCTTGTTACTTGTGTGACGTATCAGTTTAACCACGGATCTTTTTAACCAAATTTTACAGTTTATCATCTCCTGAACCCGTATGGTGCACTTACATAACTTCTCTGTTGATGGGACTGGAGAGCTGGCTTAGTGGCTAAGAGCACCACCACTCTTCCAGAGGGCCTGGGTTCAATTCCCAGCACCCACATGGCAGCTTACAACTCTCTGCAACTCCAAGATCTGACACCCTCACACAGATAAACATGTAAGCTAAATATCAATGCACATAGAATAAAAATGGCTAAATTATTTAAATAACTTCTTTACTGAAAAAAAAAACTTAAATATGCCACTACATTCTTTTCTAAACCAAAAACATTATAATTTAATTCTTGGTCTATCATCCTAGTTAGGGTTACCATTGCTGTGATGAAACACCATAACCAAAGCAATTTGGGGAGGAAAGTGTTTACTTGGTTTACACTTCTACACCACTGTTCATCACTGAAAAAAGTCAAAACAGGAACTCAAGCAGGTCAGGAACCTGGAGGCAGGAGCTGACGGAGAAGTCACGGAAGAGTGCTGCTTACTGGCATGCTTCCCATGGCTTGCTCATCCTGCTTTTGTATAAAACTGCAGGACCACCATCCTAGAGATGGTACCACCACACAAAATAGACTGAGTCCTCCCTCATCAATCACTAATAAAGAAAATACCCCACAGGCTTTTCTCATTAGTCATTTTTCTGGCTAGGCCCTCTGCACCACACACAGCCTGTCTTCTAAGCTCAGGCCAGCTCCACTCCATGGCTACTGTTCCTGGTGGTCACCTATGGTATTGGCATCTCCAAAATGCTGAGGTCTCTTGCTGCTGCCAGAATCGTATGCAAGACAGTTAAATGCCATTGTGTTTGGCATAACGTGGAAGTATATGTTCTGATATGTTTTGTCTTGTTCTATTTATCTTTTGAGATACATTCTCAGTATGTATCTCTGGCTGACTGTTAACAAGTAGACCAGGATGACCTCAAACATACATATAACTCCTTGCTTCTGCCTTCTAAATCCTGGGATTACAGGCATGTGCCACCACATCCTGCTACTTACTATGCTTTCCTTTAACCCCCAGCACTCTATCTCTCTAACATCCATGTGTAAATCTATATTAAAACCCTGTCTACTAAGCCCCAGCCTTGCTTCAAAACAACAAATATGGATAAAGTGACTTGCAATTCAGGCAAACTGGGGCGGGGGGGCACGCAAAGGTTGAACATTAATACCAGCTTCCACCACAGTGTTTCAGTAAGTGTTCGGTGAGGAATATATCTAACTCTTTAACACAGTGCCTGGAATATAGCAAACCACTCTCTGCTACCACAATCACATGCACTAGTTTAACAATGAAAGGTTTGAAAGCTAGATGAGAAAGAGTCCAGTTTCATAGCACTCTTTTCAACTGTGATCACTATAAATGTGAACTCAAATAAAATGCATTACAACGATTGTGCATCAGTAAACACAAGACATTTCTACTCACTGAAAGAGCGTAATCTGTGATTATGTGAGTTATAATTTGAGATATGTGATAAGCATTATTTAGAAGTCTGAACAAATATTCATCAAGAAGGAACGCCATTGCCTATAAAACCAACAGTAAATAATCCATACAGAAAAGTTAATAAAATTCAAATAAGAAAAATCATACAATAGCATATACAATAGTAAAATCTTAGTACTATCTTAGAATCTATTTTACGTCTAATGGCTTAAGAGAAAATACACTTTAGTTTGTTCAATAAATTTTAACTGACTTAGCAATATGCTAGCAATACACTCAAAAGTACCTAGATACATAATTTATCTGTTACAAAATAATGTGAATCCTAGAAAATTGATTCTGCAAAAAGGAGCCCAAGAGCTAGCTAACCGGAGAAAGATGTCAACCTGAACTCCAACAACCTCCCGAGTTTTACGAAGCTCTTGATAGCATTGGTAAAACGTAACATATGTGTGCATGTGTGTAGTTGTGGAAATAGCTACCCTTTACTAAAATCTAAAAGATTTGCCATTCAGAAATGGTAAAGGTGGCAAAACAACGTTTTACCCGCCAAGTTATCATGTTTGTTTGTTAGAGAGGGTTTTCCCCTGCAGAGTCCGCTGCCCTGGGACTCACGGTCCAGCTGGGGCTAGCCTCAGGTGATCTGCTTGCCGCTGCCTGGTAAGCTCTGGGATTGCAGCCACCATACACCATGTGCCTAGCTCTATTCAGATTCTCTAGTAAGAATTTTTTTCTGTAATATGATATTTTTTATTCCAAACAATTTTAGTCCATTAAAAACAAAGACTCAAAAATAGAAACTCCTTTGAAAACAGTGACTTACTTTTCAAATGTTCTACTGAAATTTTTTCATTAACACCCACTGCTTTTGGGTCCATTGTGTAACTCTTTTCCTGGAATCCTTCAGTTGATAGGTTTTCACAAATGCTTTCAAAGCAGCCTGTGGCATTCTGCAAACAATCAGGTGGTCCTCCAGATGCAGCTGCTGCATATATCTCAAACAAACTTGCACCTTGGAAGTTAAGTTTCCCACCAACGACGCTTCTTCTCAGTTTTACATTTCCAGGATGTAATTTTTCACTAACACGGCTTTCCCTTAAGAGGCATCTAGAAACATTCCTCCTTTTTGTATGCTTCTTCTTCTGTAGCTTTTGTTTGTCGGTGCTGTAATTAATACTTTCCTTTCTGTAACAGTGTTTGCCCAACAGTGGGCAGACAGGATGGCTCTGTAGTTGATGCCGGGCTCTCTTAGGTCTGCTAGCAGTAATGCCACCAGGGTGGGCTGAATCCTTAGGATGCACGGCAAGACCGGATGCCACTAGTACATCTGCTACACTGTCGTTCTCATGAACGACGTCCACTTCCGATACTGCTGCAGGACTATACTCCCTGAACCGAAAAACTAGCCCTGGTTTGCTCAGAAAATCTTGAAAAAACTGTCTGACTTCATTATTCCACAGATTCCCTGTAACAGGCAAGGCACCAAACAGGCTACATGGATAGCTCAGCCTTGGCAAATTCATAATTTTTTCGGGTACAGATTTAAGATTTATTGCTTCTGAATTAGGTACGTAAACAGAAAGTCCATAGTCAATCAAAACAAGATGTAAAGATTGATCAGAAACTTCAGAAATTTCTGCTCTGCTCCACTGGTCGTCAAACTCACTTTTAAACAAGCAACTTGAACCAGGAATCACGAGCTCCAGAGGCAGCGCTTGCAAGGGCTCTGGCATGTCTGAAAGCAAGGTAAAGAGGTACTTCATTGTGTCAAAGAAATCCTCTAACTGCACACAGAAGTCTGAGGGGTCCTGGACAGCAGTAGCGATGCCGCAATACCACCTGCCATTTTGGAGTGGTGCCCAGACAAATGGCCGGGTAGCACACGGAGACAGAAGAGTGTCGGGGCCCAGACCAAAAACAGGACCTGAAGAGCGTGGTTTCTGTTCTTCCCCATTTAAATACCCCATAAGCAACATGCCATCTACCAAAATGTTCACCTCCCAAGCATGGTCTAAACATTTCAGGGAAAGGATGCTCATTTCCAAATGAGCAAATAAACACACAATGAACTCAAGGGTAGAATGCGTAAACCAAGGCCGTTTATGAGACACACCGTGCCTCAGAATATTTATGATCTCACCACTATGTACCTTGGTATCATTTATGCGCACTACTTCGTGCCGTTCATGATCCATTAAAAAAGCAAGTTCTTTCTCACCCATCCTCTGCTCTTCTGCTTGGGGCTGGGACCACTTTAAATACCTTTTAGATGTTGCCAAAAATTCTAACTCCCTTTTCATACTACCCGCTGATAATAAAGAGGGATTTTTCTTTTCTTTGGTAATTAATAGTGCTAAATCTAATGCTTTCTGATTTGTTGGTACCGTCGCATGAAATTGCCCGTTCTGTGGAACGTAAATCATTTCATCTTTTTCAAGGTGCCCGTGTCTTAAAAGTTCAAAAGGAATTTCAACTAGCTTTTGGAAGAATGGTTGGAAGAGAATGGCACCTTCACACGTGTTTACTCCTCCTGTCTTCCCGTCATTGTCTTCGTGGATGCTAACTTTGTGAGAGGTGAGCTGAGGCATCTGCAAGGCTGCCTTCTGTCGTTTCGGACATGGCGACCACCTCAGACATTTCTTGATGACACACTTATCACAACAGGTTATATTTACTTCCCACTTCTGATCATGCATCTTCAAAAATTCACAAGAAACTGTTCTGTTAGTGACTGCCAATGCAAAATAATCTGCAATTTTGCTTTTACACATTTCGATGGGCCCATTCCACCTTATCCTATGAAGAAAAGAATAAATTCCCAGCTGGGGGATAGTTAAGAGTTCCCTGTTAATTGAATAAACTTTAGCTCCATTTACTATGGCAGAATTACCATGATCAAAAACTTCCACTTCAAAGGACCCTTCAGGCAACACTTTCTTAGAAACATCTCTGGACATGGCATGGTCATTAGAGTGTTCTACATAATCTCTCACCAGAGGGCTCAGGAAGTACTGAGTTTTCTGGCTACTTGTCCTTTCACTTAGAGCATCAGTGAGTTCCGTTGCTTTATTTATATTCCCAGCAAGTGGAATATGAAAACTGGCTGGATGATGGATAATAGGTGCTGACCCTTTGACTTGAGTACTCAGGCTGACGTGGGGTTGAGGACTCTTTGTGATTGGAGGTGTAATAAGGATGCACAGGCTTTGAGAAGCTGATTGATTTAAGTCTTTGGTAAATAATTTTGATACCATCTCTCCTGACTTGGGACCCATGTCACTGTCTTTAGGAATGTGTGCAGACCCAGGGGCAAATCTTACATGTTTGAATCCATCCTTCAAGGACTTCTTCAGTTTGCTTTTTGGAGTGGGTTTAACTTTATAACAAATGGATGGCTTCAAACGCCTGGTGTATATGCTTTTGGGATGCATCAATTGATCTGTTTTGTTCACAAAATGTGTTGTGAGGCTAGTTTTATTTATGGTACCGTGGCAACAGTTACTTTCTGTGCTTTCTTTCAAAGGAAGAGGGGACGCCTGATTTAACCTCTGATTCTTTTCTGCATGCCATGCTTGTTCAGAATGTTTTTCTCCATAAACATTAAGTAGCAATTTTATTGTCTGATTTATATGTTGATACCCATCATATAAGTCTATACCAAGCTGCCCATCTGATTCCCTAGACAGTATTACAGCCTTTAATGGTTTCCCTAAGAAATTGTCTTCAAACCATCTATTGATTTCTCCTGGAATATCGATATCTCGAAGATCTGACAGAAAACATTGAATCGCTTGCATAGGTGTAAACAGCAGCTCTGGAAACTGATCAGAAATGGCACACAGCATATTTTCTTCTACAAATTGTTCATTCCCATAGTCCACAAAATAAACACAAGGGCCAGATGACGACTCTGTTGGCTTTACCAAAGCTCTGTACGATAGCCCATCCTCTATGTATTTAGAGATGCACAGTCTCATTCTGTTCCACTCATACTTTGAACACATTTTGAGGCTAATCATCTCTGTGATTTTTGTCTCCAACATCTCTAAGTCTTTATTGTTTCTACAAAGCTGGCAAAAGAACTTTTTGGGACTATACACATGAGATATATACACATCTTCTTCACTTCCAATCTTTATATCAAAGGAAGAGTAATAGTAACTGTAAAGACTAACTGAAAATGGGAGTGGTCTTGATAAAACATTGTAGTGGGTGGAGCCACGACGAAGGAGAAATTCACTTGCACTGGTAAGTGATGATTGTAAATCCACCAAGTTGTATAAGCATCTAGGGTGTATGAGAACTAAGGCATACACTATACAGGTGAGTAAGCCTCCACATGAAGAAATGAAATTTTTAAAGTCTCTGGATGCTTCTGCTGGCCAGTCTAGTAGTTTACAAGTAATGGGCTCAACTAAATAGTTGAGACAACATCTGAAAGCCTGGGCTTCCAAAGCAAGAAAATGTGGGTTGATAGCACAGAGGTCTTTAATGAAAACTCGCTCTTGGTTGCCGTAGTCAACAAATATTAGTTCAACTTCTTGTTCTGATGCTTGAGTCAAGATGGCAGCCCTGTACCACCTCCCATCTCTGGAATGCTTAGCAACACAAGCCACCTTCCCAGTCTGATACGGCTCTGGGTGGATGCTATAATAGTCTTGAATTTGTTCCATCAGTAATTTTAAATCTTCTAACTTACACTGAAGCTGGCATGAAAAATCACCTGGGCCATGGCAATAAGAACAGTTGACTTTGAGAAGTTTTCCTGGTTTGAACACATATTCCTTATAAGGTGGTGATGAGTTGGGTTCAAAGAATAAGTTGAAAGAAAAATTTAAATCCAGGAACCTGCAAAAAGATGAGATGTTTTCTTTCAGCTTACTGGAATGAGTCTTCTCAGAGTTAGGTCTTTTGACAGGGACAGAGACCACAATATTTTTACCATGAAATAAATCTTTAGATTTTAACGTTAGCACTGAACAGTCTCTTCTAGATCTGGGGGAATCTGATGCTACCTCTGCAGACCTGGCATATCCAGCATATCCGGCTTGTAGCATTAGAGAGACAACATCGCTATTGTCAGGGGCTTCAATATTCTGAATATTCACCATGTACTTGTTGTCTCTTTTTGCTATAACCTGAAGCAAAATTGCTTTGTTTGAAACGATTTTTTTAAAATAATCTGTTGCTGCCTTTATCCATACATCTGTGACTGGAGATATGTTTGCAAGTGAACAGTGTATGGCTAAGGGAGGCAACTCACAGAATTCTGGAAGCAAAATTTTTGCATCAAAAAATGGTATGGAGTCAGTATTCCCGTAATCCAAGAGGTAAACATTAACCCGATAATTATTCACGTCAGTGATGATGGCTCGGTAGAAACACCTATCCTTGCTATATCTGGCGCAGCAGAATAGTCCAGGTTTAGGGTTTCTCAGAGTTAGTTCACCATTTTCAGGCGCATTATAAAACTTATTTATAGTCTTCATTATGTCTTGGAATCTGCTCTGATGTTTGTTAATGCGCACCCAGAAACTTGATGGGTCCAACACATTCACTACAGAGGCTATGTGGGTAGCTTCTGTCTCCATTTCTACAGTTCTAATGGGAAAACCTGCTTTTAAGTCATCCTGTTCATTTAGTCCACCCACTGAGGGCTCAACATGTCCAACAAAACTATCAACTCCAAAGCTGTCTGCCTCAAAAGCGCCTGCCTCACTCAAGGCATTGGAAATGGTGGACTCAAGTGCAGAACAACGTATTTGTGTGCCCCTCGTCCTAGGCAGGCACTTAGAATTAACTGCAGATTCTTGAGACTGCAAAGTCACATAATACAAGCGTTCATCCTCACTGAACCAGTCAATGTGGGCATTTACTATGTGTCCTAAGAGGGCTTGCTTAAACACACTAAGTTGCTGTTTTCTTACTTCTTGGTCTGGACTGTGTAAATATGTCAGAGAGCATGGAAATGAAAACAACGGTGCAAAAAGAAAATCCTGTTTCAGTTTCTTCACGTAAATGGAGGGTATAGACTCGGTGCTGCCATAATCCATGAACCAAATTTTCACTTGATTATCAGGCAGGAGCTGCTGGAGAATTCCTCTTTGCCACTGTCCATTTGTCGCTTTAGCAACACACAGGAGTCCAAAATTATCACAAGTAGGGCTAGTCTCTTGACCAGCTTTGTTGTAATGCAAACTCATACAGTCTGTCAAGTCTTCTAGCTCTGGAATCCGCTTAAGTAGTTGACAATAAAATTTACTGGCGCTCAGTGCACAGGACACTTGGATGCTGTCTAAACCTCCCACTGGTAAAGATGGCTGGAAATTATCTAGGACATACTGAACATCAAGCAAAGTTCTATTGCTACTTAATGATGTCTCGGGTCTTGTGTGTTGTAGTAAGTCTGGCATGGGCTGGGGGATTTCCTTTAAGATTTCCACAATAAGACGAAATGTATCCCTATCGACAAATCTTCCTAACTGTAATTCAAGAACCCCAGATATAACTTTGGGTGCCTCAAGCAGAATCATTTGAAGAGGCAAAATAGTTTGCATATTGCCTTTCAGCTGTATTCCTACCAGTGACTTGAAATAATTCAAAGCTTTGGGAGACCATTTCTCTCCAACTGGGAGTATGTTGGCAAAGATGCCAAATACGACTCTGGGCGGGAGTTCAAATAACTTTTTGCAAGCGGAGGCTACGCGAGTACCATCCACCCTCAGCTCTTCTCCCCGGTCAATGAGCAGAACTGTGTACACTTCATTCTTCTTTCCCACAACTCTTCCTCTCTGCCACTCTCCAGTCGCTCTTTCCTCCACCAGGCAAAACTCGTCAATGCCCACATTGTCCTTCACTTTGGGGATATACTGTATTTCCCTCTGCAATATGTGATAGTCAAACTGACACACACAATTATTTTTGCCTTGAAATTTCACAAGAATATCCTTGGGAAGACACTCAATATGTAAAACTGTCAGATCTGCATCTAAAAATGTTGGCAATAATGACGTAGACTCCATTTTCTAGAAAGAAAACAAACATGTACAAATTAGCTTCTGATAGGTGGCTATATCGATATTATATAAAAATCTTATGTAAATTGAAGTAGATCAATAACGCTGTATTTGTTTTTACATTTATTTGTTGGGGGTAGGTGAGACTCACATGACAAGGTATGTGAATGGAACTCAGAGTTCAACCTATGGGACTTGGTCTCTCCTTCTACCATGTAAGCTCTGGACTTCAAACTCAGATCATCAGGCTTGGTGGCATGTGTCCTTATTCACTGAGCCATCTCACCAGCCCTTACATTTTGTTGTGTTTTGTTTTGCTTATCATGTCAGACATGTTGGCAAAAACTGTATGCACTAGGCAAGATGTTGACATAAACAAGATGTTGCTGAGATAAACACTGCCCATTACACATTAGACAAATTTCACTGAAAGGACAAGATAGGATAGTGTAGCTCATTATTGGAACACACAGAGGTAATCCTTACTTCCCTGAAAACTTAGCAAATTTCTACTATACAGTAGATGTGGCATAACAGAAAATGAAAATCAGATTCACCAGTGACCTCATTCTCTGCCTAGGGTGCTTCTAATAAGCAACAATTCAAAGGGATGAGAGAAGAAAACAGGCAGGTGCAAGTCAGAAAAGAGGCAAAGTTTGCATTCTTTCCCTTGTGTTAGCTTGCAATACTTAGACACTACCAATATGTAGTCCCAAGGCTTTGTGGGGATAATAAGCTGAGATCTGCATGCCACTAGGGTAGGACAATCCTGGAAAGTCAGGGAAGCCTGGGCAAATCTAACCCTGGTGGGCCAGCCACAAACAGAAAGAAAAATCTCTAGCTCTGAGATGTAGCTTTGTTTCTATTTTGATCTCCGGATTTAGGGGACTCTAAAATTAAAGTAAGTAAATGCAGAAGGTTCAAGATACTCCCAGTGTTGCAGTTTGGAGTTGAAGTGCACCGCAAAGTGGCACATGTGCCACATATTATTATAGTGATACTATCATGGCTTGGCCCTCAGTTGCTAGGTCCAATCAATGGGTATTCCATACTTTGGGCAGCATGGCAGATCTTCTTAGTATTTAAAGGGAACCCAGCAGAATAACTTTGTCAAATATAAATACCGAGAATGGTATTAGCCAATCCAAGCCCAAAGACACAAGGATGTAGTATGAAATAGTCCTTATAACACTAGAATTCTAACTGTCCAGACCATTTTTATTCCTTCAGACAATCCAAACTTGCTTCATAACAGGGGGGTAAAAAAGAATCTAAGTCTGGCTTGCCCATGGCTCTCATCGAAAGCTAGTAATACCCCAAAATAAATTGCTGAGGAATTACACTCCAACCGTGTGCTGAGTTTCCCTAAGAAATCATGGAAAATCTTCATAGTAGACAGACATACTGTTACATGTGCTTTATCTGAAGAAAAGGTTGAAGATTCATGGGCAATAGCTAATGGTTTCCAGAGGGCAACAGGAATCCATAAAAAACAGCCTAGGAGATGTATCACATATGGATGTGAAGATGCAGTTTGTAGATGAATTCTCGAATAAAGATGCTCAACAAAGACCCACAATGTGGAATAATTTTTTTAATAAATTCTTAATTGTGTAAAAACAAATGTATCCTGTGGGTGTCAATCAGCCTCCGACATCTGCCTGCCCAAAGCTTGCTCAATGGGATCAGAAAGAAAGTTTCTGTGTCATGGACAAAGCCACACCTTCCTGCATCTACTGACCAACTAAAATTCAGAGAACATTCAGGAAAAAATATGTAAGCTAGGATTGCAAACGCAAATCAATTATTTTTTACAATGAACAGCTGGGTCACTTCAAAGCATAATTTAAGACAACCCTCTCTCCCTATAAGAGTCCTGGGAGTCGTCACTCACTATTCTATAGGAAGTATATTGTGTTAACATAATTCAGACGTCACCTTTCACCCGAACCCGAAGTGTGGAATTTGACAAACTTGTTTTTGCTTCTACTCAAACATTAAAACTATAAAATGAGAGGTTCAATTAAATTAGGACTTTTCAAATGTTTCAGCAAAAACGTCATTAAAGATAAAAATAGATAGAGATCTATAAAATTGATTGATTGGTATTCTAATAACCTCAAGTTTATAAAATTTAATTGTAAAAATCGTCAAATGGGGATACAATCATTCTAATGAACACAAGTTCACATAACACATCTTATTGCATCCCATAGCACAGTGTTGAAAACATCAAGTTTATACATCTCTAATTGCCCACCTCCTTCTATAATTGTGTGACAATCAGGACAGGAAGATGTAAATAAAACAAACAAGGGAGTCTAACAGTTCTTCAGATGGACTTGTGTCCTCCTTTACTTTAAAACTTAGTATACATCTGAATATTTTGGTTTTAAAAAGTTAATTGCATCTATGTTTTTTAATTAAATTCAAATTCATAGTATTTTTTTCTTTTTTTCTTAAACTGTATTCACTTTGTATCCCAGCTGTAGCCTCCCCCCTTGTTCCCTCCCAGTCCTACTCTCCCTCCCTCTTCTCTTCCCATACCCCTCCCCCAGTCTACTGAGACCCTAGCCTATCACATCTTATTAGAGCTGGCTGTATTGTCTTCCTCTGTGGCCTGGTAAGGCTGCTCCCCTTTCAGGCGTAGGTGATCACAGAGGCAGACATTAAGTTCATGTCAGAGACAGTCCCTGTTCCCCTTACTAGGGTTCCCTCTTGGAGACTGAGCTGCCATGGGCTACAGCTGTGCAGGGGTTCTAGGTTATCTCTATGCGTGATCCTTAGTTGGAGTATCAGTCTCAGAAAAGAACCCTGGGCCCAGAATTTTTTTGCTCTCCTTAAGGAGCTCCTGTCCCCTCCAGTTCTTTCTATCTCTCCCTTCTTTCATAAGATTCCCTGCACTCTGCCCAAAGTTTGGCTATGAGTCTCAGCATCTGTTTTGATACCCTGCTGGGTAGAGTCTTTCAGAATCTACCTCTGTGGTAGATACCTGTCCTTTTCCCTGTTTTCTCCCTCTTCTGATGTCCATTATATTTGCCTTTCTGAGTGAGGATCTTACCCAGCATCCTCCTTCTTGCTTAACTTCTTTAGGTGAACAGATTTTCGTATGTTTGTCCTATATTATATGTATAATCTCCACTTATAACTCAGTATATACCATGTGTGTCTTTCTGCTTCTAGGATACCTCACTCAGGATGATCTTTTCTAGTTCCCACCATTTGGGAAATGCAAACCAAAACGACACTGAGATTTCACCTTATACCCATCAGAATGGCTAAGATTAAAAACTCAAGTGACAACACTTACTGGAGAGGTTATGGAGAAACGGGAACCCTCCTCCATTGCTGATGGGAGTGTAAACGTGTACAAACACTGTGGAAATCAATCTGGCACTTTCTCAGAAAATTAGGAATAGTGCTACCTCAAGACCCAACTATATCACTCCTAGGCATATATCCAAAAGATGCTCAAGTATACAACAAAAACATTTGCTCAACCATGTTCATAGCAGCTTTATTTATAATAGCCAGAACCTGGAAACAACCCAGATGTCCCTCAACTGAGGAATGGATACAGAAATTGTCATACAATTACACACTGGAATACCACTCAGCAATTAAAAACAAGGAAATCATAGTATTTTTTTAATTGTAAGTATTCAAATCATAGTAAGTATTCAAATCAAACCATAGACATATATTCCTGTCTCAATTTAGGCCAATCACACTTCAAGAACTTGCTGAGTGTATGAACCTAGAGCCCCCAAGTGTCTACTGTATTGAAGGGCATAGGTTAAAACCTATTCTCATTTTGCTTTTTATGAACTTCATTAAATAGCTTAACGATGCTGTCCTTCACACTTATAATATTTTACATATTTAAACATGTTTATGTATATTAGTTTAACTTATTTTTACAATACTTTTTTTCATTGTTCAGGCCACAAAACTGAAGGTCAAGAGGTTCAGAAGCATCAGCCCAGGTTTTCTGATTTTCACCCCCCACTCTATTACCACCTCCAGTTTTTCCCACTACTATGCCATATGAACCACATAATTATCAGGAAGAAGAGGAAGAGGACGAAGAAGAAGAAGAAAGTTTCAAATACAAGGAAAACCATAGCCAATAGGATCAGCTTATCAGTGCTTCCTTTTTCAGCTGTGGGCTAACTCTGGTGAACTCTGCCCACAAACCTGCAGTCACTCTGTACTAAATCTTGCGATTTGGAAACAATTAGACAGCCCTAAAACACTTAAGTGGCCTCTAATTATACCTCTAGATGCATCACCAAGAAAGCCAAAACCATACATCCACACAAAATCATGTCCACCTGGACGATGAGGTTATGGGACAGATTACATTGTTATCTTCAAATGCTTGAGGTGGTTGCAATTTTTTAAAAGAACATGTATCCATTCATTTCCCATGGATTATACTTAACAGTTATTTCTTTTAGAATTCTCTAGTTCCTAATTTTTTCTATAAACAATCATATAGCTTTTCTCTAACACTGAAAAACCAACCTAAAACAAAAACGGTCTTCAGAATGTTGAAATAGGGAAACTTAGGAAAACATCTGCAACACTTCCAAGGAAGAGGGGCGATCAGGAACAAAACAGAAACTAAATCTATAAAGGAAAAGGTGAGTGTATATACACCTACAAAAGGAGAGTTTCTCATGAATAAGTGACAGGTTACCTTTAAAAAAATGTAGCATGCAATAAAAACTAAAGAACCCCAATTCAGAAGCCTAAGAAGCATAAATTTAAAAAGTTATTATGCCTCTTTCATCTATTGCATATCAAAACTGCAAGCAACTGAGTGCATCCAGATTAAGTAAGGATATAGAAAGAAAAAACTCTTGGGGGTCCATGTAGGGGAATAAAGTGCTATTTTTCACCCTGTAGACTTAAAGTATCTTTTAAATATTAAAATATGTCTTTTGATTAAAATGCATCACGTTTTTTCTGCCAATGCAGCCTGAGGGGACTTCTGGAAGATGAGGCTAGAGACACAGTCACCAGTAGTCAAAGATGGCCTCGTCAGGGGGACATTCACCGATGCTAACTTATCACATGTGTCATGGCCAGATGTGCCAGTAGAACTGATACAAACATAGCCAATACTCTGGTATGCTCTTTACCAAAAATTAGAGTGGTAGCTCTATATCGTACGTAGAACATTACAGTCTACACACATCAATACAGCGCTTAAGAAAGAACAGATCCCGGGGGGTCTCCACTTGAAGTGGTACAGACAAGAGAATGTTTAGTCATGTAAACAAATGAGGAAATCCAGAAATAATAACTACGTGCATAAGATCCATCAAGGAGAAAGAGATTTCTAACCATCAAGCCCAGCCACAGGAATTGGGGATATGCCTTGGTGGTAGAGCACTTGCCTGGCAAGTACAAGGCCCTGGGTTATGCCCTTAACTCAGAAAATAAAAATTAAAAGTATAAATATTTTTAAAGGATGCTGAAACAATTGGACAGCCACATGCAAAGAGGAAAAAGAAATCCTCACTTCTTTTTTTTATTGTTTCTAGATTTTAATAATTGAGTTATACTTTGATATATTCCATATTTAAACATCTTTTTTATTTTTTTATTTATTAATTGCTCTTTATTCATTTTGTATCCCCCCATAAGCCCCTCCCTCCTCCCCTCCCGATCCCACCCTCCCTTCCCTTTCTGCATGCATGCCCCTCCCCAAGTCCACTGATAGGGGAGGTCCTCCTCTCCTTCTTTCTGATCTTAGTCTATCAGTTCTCATCAGAAGTGGCTGCGTTGTCATCTTCTGTAGCCTGGTAAGGCTGCTCCCCCCTCAGGGGGAGGTGATCAAAGAGCAGGCCAATCAGATTATGTCAGAGGCAGTCCCTCTTCCCATTACTATGTAACCCACTTGGACACTGAACTGCCATGGGCTACATCTGTGCAGGGGTTCTAGGTTATCTCCATGAATAGTCCTTGGTTGGAGTATGAGTCTCTGGGAAGTTCCCTGTGTTCAAATTTTCTGGTTCTGTTGCTCTCCTTGTGGAGTTCCTGTCCTCTCCAGCTCTTGCTATTTCCCACTTCTTACATAAAATTCCATTCTGCCCAACAGTTGGCCATCAGGCTCAGCATCTGCTTTGATAGTCTGCAGGGCAGATGCTTTCAGAGGCCCTCTATGGCAGGTTCCTAGGTTGTTTCCTGTTTTCTTCTTCTGGCTTTCAGAGGCCCTCTGTAGCAGGTTCCTAAGTTGTTTCCTGTTTTCTTCTTCTTCTGATGTCCATCCTCTTTGCCTTTCAGGATGGGGATTGAGCATTTTAGTTAGGCTCCTCCCTTTTGCTTAGTTTGTTTAGATGTACAGATTTTAGCGGGTTTATCCTATGTTGTATGTTTATATGAGTGAGTATATACCGTGTGTGTCTTTTTGCTTCTGGGACAACTCACTCAGGATGATCCTTTCCAGGTCCCACCATTTACCTGGAAATCCTCACTTCTTATCACAAGCCAATCTATTGTAGAACTCCGGGAAATATGCAAAGATAAAACAGTAGATCTCCAAGCAACTTTGAGTGGCAGATGAACATAAAAGTAGTGCTTAAATGGTCTGCATTAATGTAAATAAACCTTTCACGTAAAAGCTTCCCCAGCTGGAGCACTGCTTGGTGGTATACAAGAATGGCGGGATAACGAGGGTCAATACTAAGGTCCGGATGAGAAGAGCATCTTATAAAGCATTTAAGCAATCAATATTTGCTGCATTGGGTAGCATTCACTCTCCCAAGGCAGTGGCAGATATCCTTGGACACCAATACAAAGACATGTATCTGATGGTGCTTTTTATTTTTATTTTTATTTTTTTAAGGAAAGACTATGTTACCAGAAATCCCGAAAGAAAGCAAAATAAACTGGAAGCAAGTTAAGATCTATACAAGAAGACCAAAAGTAGGCAAAAAGAGCCTACAACGAAGTCTCTAGCAAAAAAGAAAAAAGAAAATGAACTAATGCTTCCTGAAATTTGGGAGTGACTTTGAGGACTAGACTTGTATGGAAGGTAGAAAGATCCTTTGCTCAAATCACAGTGAAATAAAATGTGTAGATGGTGCCAGGGAAACCAAAGGCAAGCTCCAGGCAAAGGCAGAAACACAACTCACAGGGACACACAGTTGAGGAACAAAGACAGGACCTGGAGAGAACTAGAAGGACAGGTTAAAAATGGAGCATTGGCAAGCAGTCCTGAAGAGACCTAATAGGCTATGGTCAGATGGAAGGGGAGGAGGACCTCCCTTATCAGTGGACTAGGGCAGGGGCATGGGAGGAGAAGAGAGAGGGAGGGCGGGATTTGGAGGGTAACAGGGAGGGGGCTACAGCTGGGATACAAAGTGAATAAACTGTAAAAAATAATTAAAATTTAAAAAAATGAAAGCAGGAGAAATTAACTCAGTAGTGCTAGTGTTTTATTGAGAATAGAATGTTAATATGGACTTTATTGTCTAGACCTTTTTTATCTTATTTTTATTTTTATTATTAGTTACATTTTATTAATGCTGTATCCCGCTCCCTCATTCCCTCCCAATCCCACCCACCTAGACCTTTTTTATACATGGACAGGTTCATGTCACTTTGTAATACAGTGATGTTGTCAATAAACTAACAATTGTAAAAAAAAAAAAAAAGAAAAAGAAAAAAAAAATGGAGCATTGGAGCAAATGTATGGGATCAACTAGAATCCCTAAACAAATGGAATTCAAAAGGTCTAGAATTCAAGGAAAATGGGAGCGGCACACACACAGGTGCCCATCCAGCCTGCTAAAGAGTATGCAGTGTTGGAGCAAGCAATTATTTATTAGGATGAGACCATCTGCAGCTGGGACAGTGAGAGGATCAAACACAGAGAGTCAAGGAAGGACCTGCATCAAGACAACAGGAGACAGAGACACACTCATCTTAGAGTTTCACCTGCTCTTTGTTTTCAGAAGAAAAACAAAAAACAAAAAACTAAAGTAGGACCACTTCAATGTTTCCCTGTATAAAGGTTTTATTTTGCTCTTTACATTGTTTACCAAAGGACAAAATATTTTTACTGTATGTTTCTGCCCCTGTTCATATGATACAAATATGAGAGAAAAGACTCCTCACAATTGCCTTTGTAACATGAGAATGTATCAGTACAAACTTACCAAACATGTACTGTATAGGAATTAAAAGGAGAAATATACATGGCTATTTTCAAGATTCTTAGCTATGCAAATCCAAACTACGTTTCAACTCTATCTAAACCCAGTCAGAAGGGCAATTATCAGGAAACCCTGAACAAGCGATACCGCGGTGTCAGAGGGCAGGAGTCCCCACATTCATTCACACTCCTCTGGAGAAGGCATGTTACAGCCACTATGGACATTACACCATGGATTCTTAACTAAAGGGCTGCACCCGACAGTAGTAGCTCCACTACTCCTGGTATGTGTCTACATGAAGGAATCTGAGTCAGTATCCCACATGGATATTCACACATTTGCAGTTATTGCTCCATCATGCGAACAACCAAGATGTGGAATCAGCCTACGGGTCCAGTACACAAATGTGCAAGGAAAGTGGGGTACACATACATAATGGAGTTTTATTCACCCGTAAAGAAAATGAAATTGTGTTACATGGAGGAAAATGGATAGAACTGAAGATTATTATGTTAAGGGAAATATGCCAGACTCATAAAATCATTGCATGTTTTCTCTCATATACACCATCTAAATTTAAAAAACAACAAGAAAGCAGAAAGGGACGATTCGGGGAGAGGAAGCAGACCAGTAACAATGCAGAGCAACATTGACAGTGACGGAAGGGCAGTTAGGACCAATATATGTGATATTACGCAGGCAAATGTCACAATTAAGCTTACATTTTCTACAATAAATATATGATAATAAGAAACTAAAAAAGAATTAAAGGCTCCACAGCCATTAAAATAAAGAATAAAAACCAATTTTCACTGGGCAAGAGTACGAAAAGAAAAATAAATAGTATAGCAAAACGGATGACATTTTAAGCAGTTATATTACAAAAGATAGACAAGGCTAAGAGTGTAGTGTGCAGGCCTAGCATGCAGAAGTCGCTGAGTTCAAGCCCCTTTACGGCATAAACCCGACGTGGTGGCACATATCTGTAATCCCAGCTTCTGAAGGTTAGGGTAGGAGGATCAGAGGAAAGGTCATTCTTGGCCCGTAGCAAACTCAAGGCCAGCCTGGGATACAGAAAAGCCTGCTGCAAAAAAGACAAGCCTGCACGTGTGCACACACGTGGAGGTGGTGGACTCTTTTATGAGGCAGGCTTTTCTGTATGTGTGTGTATGTGTATATATACACATATGGGTGTGTGTATATATGTATGTATTAATTCATATATATACACACAAACTGAAAACTGATGCATAGGAAGAATGCTCAATGCTCATTTCTACAGGCATACGCAAATTAAATCCCAGCACAATGATATTCCACACCCTGTAGAATGGTTGTAATTAAAGGGTAATGAGGCTGAGCACAGGCGAAGGTATGGAATAGTAACTGGAAACATTGTTGACTGTGCATGGTCATTAAATGCTGTAACCGTGCAAAGTTTGATAGTTTCATTTTTAAAAGATAAGACACACGCACACATACATATATTCCTTTGGCTCAGCCAATTCACTCCTACGTATAAAAAAATATTAAAAAATATTCACAGGGATGAAAAGCATGTAAAGAGACTGTGGTAGATTTGTAAAAGCCAAAAATGAGAGTAATACAAATGTCGAAAACGAGAATAATACAGATGTCATTCAAAACAGCAGGAGAAGCACACAGCGGAGGAACAGCTTGGCATTCTGTGATACATAACAATGAAAGAGCAATGTTGTGTATACCAAAGCACGAGTGAGTCTGAAAACATGCTGAATGAAAGCAACAGAGAGATAACACACAAAAGTACAAAAAACTTAAAAAAAAAAAAACCAAACTTCCCTAAGAAGCAGCTTCCAGTCGCTGCCTAGCAGAAGGGTGCGTAGGAAGGTGTCTCAGCGAAGGAAACCTGGTTTAGGGGATAGGCTTATTATTCTGTTGATTACAGCGGTTCTATGGATGTGCACATGTTTTCAAGTGTCATAAAATTTTACACGTCAAATGCGTGCAGTTTGCTGTGGCTCAGTTACATCCTAGTAAAGTGTCAAATCGCGTCCACGTGAGATGACAGACCCAACCTGACTGTTGATTAGTGGTAGGCTAGCTGAAAAATGACAGTCTGTTTTATTCTAATTTATATGTGTGTGTGTGTGTGTATGTGTGTGTGTGTGTGTGTGTGTGTGCATATATGTTGAACATATTTTCACTGAGTGATGGAGTGGAGAGACTTTAGAAATCTCATTTAGTTTGGAGGAACATCTGCCCTGTCAATGTACACAGTATAGTAAAACACCATCCTAGACCGGAAACCCCATTTGAATGCAAAGAGAGAAGAGTGCATGGGGTACCATTAAACATTAAACTAAGGCATGAAACTGAAAAAGCCAAACGCTGTCTCATTTTACTTTCTGGTTTAGCAGACATGCTGCAAAGGGCTTGCTTATTAGATTTAATTCTGGGGTGGGAGAGGAGAAAACAGTTTTGGAATGTGTATTAGTTACAATTAAATAACTCAAAAACAACAAAAAACTTCAAACGGCACTTCATACCCTCCTTCTCCCCGTGTCCTTAGATCCCATACCTCAAGAGAGGACAAGACAATAGGACTAGTGGGGAGTGGGCCCCAGAGAGAGGCTGCGCAACCACCGTTGGAGGTGGAGGGGTGAGGACCTTCAGGGATTCCGGAGATCTCAGGGCTGTGGAAGGCCGTTGCCCCGGAAGCTAAAAGGCACGGCAAGGTCAGGGCAGAGAAAGAGAGAGGAGGCAAGGCACAGAACCTAGAGCAGGATGACTGTTGGCAGCGCCTGAACTTACCAACCACCTCAGCGCAGGCCAGGCCCCTGGGAACACCGCCAGGGACCAAGATGGCAGCGAGCTCTAGGCCTGCTCGCGCCCTTTGTGACTCCAGGATGGCCAGCTGCAGAGCCTGAGGCCACGTGCACAGGAGGAGGCTGCCAAGCTGCGCCAGGGAGGGTACCTCTCACCAACTGCCTGCATGGCTGAGGCTGTGAATGCCTAGACTGAGTCATGTGAGCTCCCAATGGGCATCCCGTAGCCTTGTGACCCAGGGGGTGGCCGAGGGTAGACAGCGGGTTGTAGAGTCTGGGCGTAGGTTATAGGTGTGGCTCGCCGCTGTGGTGAAAGGTGTGGCACTCTGGTTCTCTGCCCAGGAGCTGAGCCAGAAGAAACCCAGTTTCATGATAGAAACCCAGAAGTCCCAGTAAATGTTCAGATTAGTGAAAAGAATAACTACTGTCTATTTAAACATTTCTCTGGGTTTTTCGTTTTATCAGCACACTTTTGATAATGCCATTCTTTATTCTAAAATGCATACCTGTAACCAATTCTAACTTTATTCTTGTTTTGTTCGTATCATTTATTGACACATTTTTGTTAATCTCTTTGTTTTCATTTAATGTGTCTTTCCTTGACTACATTATTTCCTTTTTACAGGGTTTCTCTGTGTAGCCCTGGCTGTCCTGGACTCACTTTGTAGACCAGGCTGGCCTCGAACACACAGAGATCTGCCTGCCTCTGCCTCCCAAGAGCTGGGATTAGAGGTATGTGCTACCATGCCCAGCTCATATCCTTTTTCACTTGTTTGAATTTGTTCAATAGTTTATTTTTGTCATTCTCAATGAAATTTTTATTTTTTAAAAGATAAATTTTTTAAGTTTAAAATTTTTAAACATTTTTGTTTCCTGAAAAATGTATTTAACAAATTTTCTTTTATACAACATTTCAGTTGTATAGTTTTCAGTTTTAATGCAGATTTCCTTATTATTCACCATTCAAAATGTTCCTGTTTCCTATTACAATTTATTTTGTTGTTTTCACTTAGTTGGGATTTAGCTTGATGTGGTGGGAATGGCCCCCATTGGCTTGTATATTTGAATGCTTGATCCCCAGCAGGAAGGATTAGGAGAAAGCTTGCTGGGGAAGGTGTGTCCCTGGAGATAGACTTTGAGGTGTCAAAACCCTTGTAGTAATCCCAATGCGCTCTATCCCTACCTTAAGGAAAATTAAAGGCCTTATTTTCCAGGTTGCCTTGGTTATGGTATTCTGTCACAGCAATAAGGAAGTAACTAAGCAATTGGCTATATTATTTTCTAACTGTTACCTTTCCATGTCCTTCTGTTTTCCTAGATCTCTTATGGATAGTATGTAACTGTAATGTCTTTTGTTGTAAACTCATTGCTTATCAACTCAGCCTTAGAAGTGTGTGGGATGAACTTTTGATCATGACACTGAAATTGCTGATTCTTTTATTTATTTTCCCACTTTGTTTTGTAATCGATATAGCTGTTATTTCATGAGGCTCTCATTAACCTCATTAATCCTTTCTCTTGGAATGATTCTAAATTTAATTATTCTACTGTTCTCTACCCTACTATTCAGATCATCTACTTACATCTTTCCACTTAGGAAGTTATTCACTCTGGTGTTACCTTTTCATGATCACCCTACAATGCTGATGCTTATTTTAAGCAGAAGTTTGAGCAAGTTCTAAAGCCAGTGTCTTTAGCCTTAAAATACACAATACAAGGGCTTTGCACATTCTGTGACCAGTAGCTAGCCCACTTTATCATGCTTTCCTTACTGACATCTGCTGGAGGGAATCTCTGGGAAGATCTAGTGAGGAAAGCATCCCCAATGCCTTACTAGATTTGGACTCACACTTCAAATATCAATGTAAAGGCTGTTCCTGCCAAAAAGGAACAGCCTTTCTAAGTCTGAGCAAAATGCCCCATCCAAGGGGATACAGAATAATTTTAAAGGACTCAATCCCTAGATTCTGACATTTTGTGTTTTCTCTTTCATGATAATGGTCTATCTAAGGAACCCAGGCAACTCCAGATCAAGTCAGAAAGACTTGATCAGGTCTTATTCTTTCCATTCTCTCCCTTTTCCCCATTCACAGTTCACAAAATCAAAATACATTTCTGCCATTTCTGGGCGTTATTTCTTATTTCCCTGAAGTGTAGATTTCTCTCAAACACCAATAGGCAGTTATTTCAAATATTAGCATCAGCGAAAATTTTGTAACTTACCTATATTGTTTATATTCTGTGAGAGGCGAAAAGCATTAGAGACAGCATGCCCTCATACATGTTGAATTGTTGATAGACATGATATATAGTCAAGCAAGAGGAGAGTTAACAAGATTTAGCAAGTAAAAATAGCAAGTAAACAATGGTTGAATTAAGTTTGACTGTCAGATAAATAGCCAATTGTTTAGTATGACTACACTATTAAAAAACTAAGCTAATTTCCTGAGATCCAAATTTAACTGAGAATTCTTGTTTTATCTGGCAACCCTAGAAAAAGTAAGAATATTATTTTCATCCATCTCTTTGACATGTTTAAAACCAATACAATGTGCCTAAGGGATAACTCTGTTATAGAAAACCCAAGAATATAGGTAAAAAGTTTGACTGCAGAAGTACCTGATCTTATAAGGGATATATTCTCCAACTTGAAGATTTTTTAAAAATGACCACAAGATAAAAGTGTATAAAAATATTTTAAAGCCAAGATCTGATTATTGTCAGTGTCTACCTGCTAAAAGTTCACTAACTATATTTTGCTGATGAATGCACTCATATACCACTGAAATAAAAGCATGGGGAAGATGATAGTATATGTTTTGAATATTTCTATTAAGCAAGGCAATTTAAGTAAATTAATAATGCATGTAATTTGGTAACTTTTATGAGGATTTTGTTGAGCTTTTCAGAATTAGCAAAGTAGATAATGCTAATGTCTGAGTAGGAAATATTTTTTTTCAAGGCAAATACTCTAAGTTTAGTACTTTAAAAAAATCCAAATATCTAGGCAATCTATCAATCATTAGAGATGAGAATTTAAGAAGCACAAACTAAATCATGATTTCTCATAGTAACCTTAACAGTGTCTCTTACCTGTGGTGACAGATAAATACATGCCTATTGATGTTGTTAATTGATTTCTGTTTCTCCAGCAACAAGACTCACAGAAATAATACCAAATAGTTTATCCTCTGTGACTCTAAATGAGTGATTAAGCAACTAATGCATTTGTGTGCAGGTGTGGCTTAAAGTCCCCGGGGCTGTTGGAACTGAGCAGGAGCAGCAAAGGAACTCTGGCAGACAGCAGTGGATAGACAGCTTAGTAAAGACAGGGTGTCCTTTGTTTCTACAGGTTTTCTCCTCTTTCTTTCCCTCCATCTTTCCCCTGGGAGCAAACCTGATTTGCTAAAAACTGAGTCTAAGACACAGAGTGTGTGACTGCTTGTTACACGTGTTCTTTGCGGTGGAATGATTTCCTCAACATTTTTGGTAGTGGGCAAGCTTCCTCATCTCTGTACTCACTGAGAAACAAGCAGCAATATACCTCTTCTCGGAGCATGCATTGAGACGTGAATTGTCCTTTGTCGTTCCTCGGTTTAAGAAATTACCTAAGCGCTCCATACCCAACATGTCACATACTTTGATAACCACTCCACATGTATTCTCTCTACTTCTCAGGTTCCAGTAGCCTAAAGTCAGGTCCATTTTTTCTATGTTTCTTCTACCCACATTCTAGAATGTTAGTCCTAACAAAATTAACGGATGGCTTTCTTTAAAAGTCCATGGGAGCCAGAGGCAGTGGCTGACTACAGAGAAATAGTACTTTTCAGACGTAATAGGGTTGGTGCTCATATGAACTCACAGCAGCTGTGACAGCGTCACAAAATCTACACAAGCTCAAGCCAGACAAAACCCCATCATGGAAAGAGGAGGTGGGTACCAGTTCACACTGTTAGATAATCTATTGGCAACTGATAGCTACTGGGAGAGGGAGAATCATTTTTAAGTGTGTGGTCCCTCATAGGTCAACCACCCTCCCGTGAATGGTCATATACCGGAAGTATATGGACAACAGAAATTGGACTCCATGTTTGTTTTTGATAGTTATCTGGGGAGGGAAAGTAACTTTTTGACAGGAAATATGTACCTTCTGGTAGATTGCCCGTGCCCTAGTGGATGGCTCCATGTGCATGGGCATATAGGCAATATTAATTACATTCAATAAAATTTGTTTAAAATAATCTGACATTGAGAGGGAACTATTTGGGGAGAGAATTGAAGTGGTGAGGGAAGGTAGATATGATCAAAATCCATTGAATGTACACACATAAAAACTTTTCAAAGCGTAAAATAAAGACACTTTTTATTTTGATCAGGTTTTCTGACTTGCCACTAGAAGGCAGCACTGACTTTGTTAGTGATAATTTCACTGGAACTGGCAGAGTTAATCCTGTTGCTTTTTTTTTTCTCAATAATTTATTTATTTATTTACTTTGCAGCCCCCTCCCTCATCTTCTCCTGGTCCCATCCTCCCACCCTCTTCCCCCATTCTCCCTCCTCCTCAGAAAAGGGGAGCCCCCCAAAAAACAAAACCATCAAGATTAAGTGCATCTTCTTTCACTGTGGCCAGACAAGGCAGCCCAGCTAGGGGAAAGTGATCCAAAAGCAGGCAACTGCATCCATGTCAGAGCTGGCCCCTGCTCCAATTGCAAAGGGACCCACATGAGGACCAAGCTGCCCATCAGCTACATATGTGCGAGGGATGTAGGTACAGTCCATGAATGCTCTTTGGTTGGTGGTTCAGTTTCTGTGATCGCCCATTAGCCTAGGTTAATTGACTCTGTTGATCTTGTGGATTTCTTGTCCTCCTGACTCTTCCATAAGACTCCCCAAGCTCTATCGAATTTTGGCTGTGGGTCTCAGCATCTGCTTTGATCCACTGTTGGATGGAGCCTCTCAGAGGACAGTTATGCTGTGCTTCTGTCTGCAAGCATAAGTGAGTATCATTAATAGTGTCAGGGACTGACACTCTTCCAGGGGGTGGGTCTCAAGTTGGGCTACTCATTGGCTGGTCATTCCCTCAACCTCTGGACCATCTTTAAACTTGCCAGTTCTTAAAAGGAGATGTTCTTTCTATTTACAATGCAGTTAAATCTCATCATTTCCTTTTCAGTGGGGAATAAGAAAGCATAGACCACCCAACATCTGTGGCAGTGTATCTTGGTACAGTTTATAAAGAAGAGAATCTGGGAAGCCAACCCATTGTCACATCCTTTGCTCTGGGATTCCCCTTTCCTATGCCCACTCTCCTCCTAGCCCCATCAATTTCTCTTTTTTATTTTTTAATTAATTACAGTTTATTCACTTTGTATCCTATCTATCCCTCATTCCTTAAAGAAATGATTCAAAATATAAGCAATGAGTTAGCAATGAGTCAATACAATGTAACTATAACAAGTTAGATACAGTGTCAAATTTCAGCAAAAGAATGTTTGCATCATGCAATAGATTAGCCCAGGGCTGCTGAAAATATAGTTGTTGAACAAAAAGAACTCCCCAAATGTAGAACAGCTGTCACCAGAAGTGGCACAGGTGACAATTTTATGAGGTACATGGAAGGGCAGCATTTCTTTCCATCTCATTATAGCGCTTCACTGTAAAGTATTATCCTGATTCAGAATGTCCTCCCTCTTAACCCAAATACTCAGGTCCTTCTCTGTGTACTCTATGAGCTCCTGTCCTAGCCCCTCTCGAAGGCCCAGCTTTATCTTTCCATCAATGCTCTGTTCCATTTCCTATTCCTCATTCAACAGTGAATACTCCCTCTTAGGTGGGCAAAGCCAGTTCCACCCCTTTACCTTCAACTCCCACCCTCGCCTCTGTCCATGGCTTGGCATCTGTATTTACTTCCTGAAACCTAAAAATATTCTCATTTTTATGCTCACCCTTTCATGTTCCTCTCTTATTTCAGATTTTCTTCACTTGTGGCTCTTCTCAGCCCAAACTGAAGTTTTTCTGTCATTTGGTTAGTTTTTCAAGCAAGGCTTCCTCAAACACCCTGTCTGACAATTGAGAAACAACCTTAAGCGCCATTTAGATATATTTCAACCTCACCAGTGGGACAAAAAATGTTCATCTTTCCATAAAAGCAGTCTCACAGAGATGGCAGGCCAGGCTCTTTCTGAAAATATATAGGAGGTGAGGTGATTTAATTCATGCATCCTGGGGAACTTGTCAAGTACAAATTAAAGAGTAGTTAATATTTCCGAGAATAGCTGTGGTTTGGAGTTGTGGGGAAATAGAAAAAAAATAAAACAAAATACAGCAAACATTTTTAAAAATTAATTTAAATTAATTTCAGTTGAAGGTCAACGTGATCTTTGTAGAGAAGAATTCTTTCAGAAGTAGGAAATTGAACGGTAATAAATAATATATACTGCTGGCCCATTTGCACTAGAGCTTTAGTCTCTTTGAAGGGATTACAGAAGTACAAAGGTAGCCATTAATATGTGGCCTGTATGGTGATGGAATACAAAAGCTTAAGATGAAGACCTTGAAAAAAAAAGAAAAGATGAAGACCTTGAAGTAGCCAGGCAAAGGTAACACATTTACAAAGGCATACACTTCAGACCCATTCCTGATTACAAAGCAGAACAGCTACTTTTATGATATTCTCTATGTCCTCCAAAAATGTCAAGGTAAATTGGATCAAATATGAAACTTGAAGTAAGTAGCCAAAAACATACATATAAGCATCTAGCAAGAATGTGGAAATTTTAGTATTATCAACACAAATCAACTTTGGCAAGAGATCATTCCCTTACATCCTACAAGTGATTTTATCCACAACTGTCATAGATTAACTAGTCCCACTTTATTTAACTTACTTTTTTTTCCAGCACCAAGGATTAAAGTCATGGCCACACTGCATATGTCAAAAAACATTCTCTACCTCTGAATTAGAATTACATTGCTCACCTTCATTATATTTAACTATATTTAACTTCATTTAACTATATATAACTTCATTATATTTAACTGTTTTTTCTGACTCTCTCTCTCTCTCTCTCTCTCTCTCTCTGATGCTAGGATGCTGGCAATGGAAACCAGGACCTTTCATACGCTAGACAAATATCCTAGAACTGAGATACTCCCCAAACCAGATCCTTATTTTTCTACAGAACAAATTCTTTAGTCATTTTTAGCTAGAATTTCTCTAAAATGTATTGCTTGTTATACATTTCCTCTGTTCTTTTTTATGGTATCTTTCATATTTATTAATTTTCATTTATCACTTTTGGTTCACTAAGCATTTTTAAATATATTTTTTTATTAATTACAGTTTATTCACTTTGTATCCCAGCTGTAGCCCCCTCCCTCGGCCCCTCCCAATCTCACCGTACTCCCCTCTTCTTCTCCCATGCCCCTTCCCCAGTCCTATGATAGAGGAGGTCCTCCTCCCCTTCCATCTGACCCTAGTCTATCAGGTCTCATCAGGACTGGCTTTGTTGTCTTCCTCTGTGGGCTGGTAAGGCTGCTCCCACCTCAGGTGGAGATGATCAAAGATCCAGCCACTGAGTTCATGTCAGAGACAGTCCCTGTTCCCATTACTAGGGTACCCACTTGGATACTGAACTGCCATGGGCTACATCTGTGCAGGGGTTCTAGGTTATCTCCATGCATGGTCCTTGGTTAGAGTTTCAGTCTCAGAAAAGACCCCTATGCCCAGAGTTTTTGGTTCTGTTTATCTCCTTGTGGAGCTCCTGTCCCCTCCAGGTCTTTCTATCTCCCTCTTCTTTCAAAAGATTCCCTGTATTCTGCCCAAAGTTTGGCTATGAGTTTCAGCCTCTGCTTCAATACCCTGCTGAATAGAGTTTTTCAGAAGCCCTCTGTGATAGTCTCCTGTCCTGTCCCATTTTTCCCCCTCTTCAGATGTCTCTCCTCTTTGCCTTTCTGAATGAGGATTGAGCATCTCACCCAGGGTCCTCCTTCTAGCTTAGCTTCTTTAGGTGTACAGATTTTAGTATGCTTATCATATATGTCTAATATCCACTTATGAGTATATACCATGTATGTCCTTCTGCTTTTGGGATACCTCACTCGGGATGATGGTAACTCGAGAAGATCACTAAGAAGTATTTCATCATTTATTACAATTTATTCACTTTGTATCATGGCTGTACCCCCTCCCTAGTCTCCTCCCAGTCCCACCCTCTCTCACCCTTCTCCTCCTTTGCCCCTCCCCTAATCCACTGATAGGGGAGGTCCTCCTCTTCTTCTATTTGACCCTAGACTATCAGGACTTATCAGGACTGGTTATATTGTCTTCCTCTGTGGCCTGGCAAGGCTGTACTCCCTATGCCAGGGGAAGGTGGTCAGAGAGCCTGTCACTGAGTTCATGCCAGAGAAAGCCCCTGCTCCCCTTACTAGGAACTCCACTTGAATACTGAGTCTATGGGCTACATCTGAGCCAGGGTTTTAATTCTCTCCAAGCATTGTCCTTGATTGGGGTATCAGTCTCTGCAGGGCTCCCAGGGTTCATTTTGTTTATTTCTTTTAGCTTCGATCTCCTCTAGGTCTTTCTATCTCCCCCTTCTTTCATAAAATTCCATGCCCTCTGCCCAAAGTTTGGCTATGAGTCTCAACCACTGCTTCAAGACCTCCATCAGTAGAGTCTTTCAGAGGCTCTCTGTGGTAGGCTCCTGCCCTGTTCCTTGTCTTCTGCTTCCGATGTCTATCGCATTTGTCCTTCTGAATGAGGATTGATTTCCTCTGTTCTTAAATAGTTAACTTGATTAAGCAGGTCAAGGCCTTCATTGTGAGTTTCTACCACAGTACAGTGGAGGCCAGGGAAGGATTGTTAGCCTCTATACCTAATGCCCTGAGCAAGTAAATTCCTTAAGTTCTTCTGTCTTGTTTTTATAGATTGTTTTTCATAACAGCAAATATGTTTTTCATAACAGTAAAATCATAGCATCTGTATTAGCATCTACTAAGAAATAGTAATCCACAAGCCTCCCAAATGCCTGAGTCTTTTACAAGTAATGTCAAAAATGAAAAGGCCCCAGCAAAATTACCCAATAGTGCAATAGAGGCATTATTAGCTTTAGGGTAACCAACAGCTGTCTAACTGTCCTTCAGGTGCATTCAGTAGAGGAAATTCATGTCTGGTACTGTAAACCTAGTGAACCTAGACCCTAGAGGAGAACCTACTACTGTCATTTGCCTAAATCAGTATAATTTCAAACCATATTCTAAATACTTATCCTCATGTCCACAGCTAAGTGTATCTCTCATATCCATCAGAGAAGAGTCTTTCTGGAGAAGATGGAGACTACTACAAAGATCATAGCAAGTGACCATGGGGCATTCAACATCAGTTGACACACCTACAATACAGTCTCTACACCTAAGGCTCAGAAAATATCATGGAAGAGGGGGCACAAAGATTGTTAAGATACAGAAGAACAGGAGATCTGCTATGAGACAGTCTCTTCTATACAAGGAGGCACCATATTTTCTCTCCAGATATCTGTAGGTATATGTTGGCTAACAGTTTCCTCCAAAATTTAAATATTTCCTCTAAAAGAGATAAGGATGAAAGGCTGAAACTTACCATACGTCTCCCACAGCTTTTTGGAAGGAGCAAGCAACTGCTGGAGAGTAAACTAACCAGCTGAACTTCGGAGCAGAGATTCTCACACCTAGTAAACTTTTTGCAACTTGTGCAGTAAACTCCAGGGATACAGGTTTTTGGGGGTTGTCACCCTTGTTGGGGTGGACTTTTTAGTGGTGAAGTTGCTTTTGAGTTGTCCATGCTCCTGTAAATCACCCCTCACCCATACTTCTATGAGTAACCCCAATAATAATGTATCAGTTCACCAATTTGAACCTTGGTACAAATGTTCCATTGGTTTGTTTTGCGTTCCCTCTAAGGATAGACCTGAATGGCTTGCACCTCCCCCAGAAAAGTCTGTCATACATCACAGTGTCTATTTTTTAATTTAATTTTATTTTATTAATTAAACTTTATCCACTTTGTATCCTCCCATAAGCCCCTCCCTTCTCCCTTCCCTATCCCACCCTCCCTCCCCCTTCTTCTCACATGCCCCTCCCCAAGTCCGCTGAAAGGGGAGGTCCTCCTCTCCTTCCTTCTGATCTTAGTCTATCAGATCACATCAGGAGTGGCTGCATTGTCATCTGCTGTGGCCTGGTAAGGCTGCTCCCCACTCAGGGGGAGGTGATCAAAGAGCAGGCCAATCAGATTATGTCAGAGGCAGTCCCTCTTCACATTACTATGGAACCCACTTGGACACTAAACTGCCATGGGCTACATCTGTGCAGGGGTTCTAGGTTATCTCCATGCATGGTACTTGGTTGGAGTATGAGTCTCTGGGAAAACCCCTGTGCTCAAATTTTCTGGTTCTGTTGCTCTCCTTGTGGAGTTCCTGTCCTCTCCAGCTCTTGCTATTTCCCACTTCTTACATAAGATTCTATACACACTGCCCAACAGTTGGCCATAAGTCTCAGCATCTGCTTTGATAGTCTGCAGGGCAGAGCCTTTCAGAGGCCCTCTATGGCAGGTTCCTAGGTTGTTTCCTGTTTTCTTCTTCTTCTGATGGCCATCCTCTTTGCCTTTCAGGATTGGGATTGAGCGTTTTAGTCAGGGTCCTCTCTCTTGATTCGTTTCTTTAGATGTACAGATTTTAGTAGGTTTATCCTGTATTGCATGTCTATATGAGTGAGTATATACCGTGTGTGTCCTTCTGCCTCTGGGACAGCTCACTCAGGATGATCCTTTCCAGTTCCTACCATTTACCTGCAAATTTCATGATTTCGTTGCAGAGTAATACTCCATTGTGTAGATGTACCACAATTTCTGCATCCATTCTTCATTTGAGGGGCATCTGGGCTGTTTCCAGCTTCTGGCTATTGCAAATAAAGCTGCTATAAACATGGTTGAGCAAATGTCCTTATTGTGTACTTGAGCCTCTTTTGGATATATGCCTAGGAGTGGTATGGCTGGATCTTGAGGAAGCACTATTCCTAGTTGTCTGAGAAAGTGTGAGATTGATTTCCAGAGTGGTTGTACAAGTTTACATTTTCACCAGCAGTGGAGGAGGGTTCCCCTTTCTTCACAACCTCTCCAGCATGTGTTGTCACTTGAGTTTTTGATCTTGGCCATTCTGATGGGTGTAAGGTGAAATCTCAGGGTCAATTTGATTTGCATTTCCCTGATGGCTAATGAGACTGAGCATTTCTTTAAGTGTTTCTCTGCCATTCTATATTCCTCTACAGAGGGTTCTCTGTTTAGCTCTGTTCCCCATTTTTTAATTGGATTACTTGGTTTGCTGCTTTTCAGCTTCTTTAGTTCTTTATATATACTGGATATTAGCCCTCTGTCAAATAAAGGGTTGGTGAAGATTCTTTCCCAATTGTAGGCAGTTGGTTTGTTTTGATGATGGTGTCCTCCCTAGATGCTGAAAAAGCATTTGACAAAATCCAACATCCATTCATGTTTAAAGTATTGGAGAGATCAGGGATACAAGGCATATATCTAAACATAGTAAAGGTGATATATAGCAAGCCTATAGCCAACATCAAACTGAACAGAGAGAAACTTAAAGCAATCCCACTGAAATCAGGGAAAAGACAAGGCTGCCCACTCTCTCCATATCTCTTCAACATAGTTCTGGAAGTCCTTGCTAGAGCAATAAGACAGTTGAAGGAGATCAAGGGGATACATAGTTCTGGAAGTCCTTGCTAGAGCAATAAGACAGTTGAAGGAGATCAAGGGATACAAATTGGAAAGGAAGAAGTCAAAGTATCACTATTTGCAGATGATATGATAGTATACATGAGTGACCCCAAAAACTCTACCAGGAAACTCCTACAGCTGATAAACACCTTCAGCAAAGTGGCCCAATACAAAATTAACTCAAAAAAATCAGTAGCCCTCCTGTATATAAAAGACAAAAGGGCTGAGAAAGAAATTAGGGAAACAACACCCTTCACAATAGCCACAAATGACATAAAGTACCTTGGTGTAATCCTAACCAAGCAAGTCAAAGACTTGTATGAAAAAAATTTCCAGTCTCTGAAGAAAGAATTAGAAGAAGATATCAGAAGATTGAAAGATCTCCCATGCTCATGGATTGGCAGGATTAACATAGTAAAAATGGCCATCTTACCAAAAGCAATCTACAGATTCAATGCAATTCCCATCAAATTACCAACACAATTCTTTACAGACCTTGAAAGAAAAATTCTCAACTCTATATGGAATAACAAGAAATCCAGAATTGCTGAGACAATCCTCTACAATAAAAGATCTTCTGGAGGTATCTCCATCCCTGATCTTAAGTTGTACTATAGAGCAACAGTTTTAAAAACTGCATGGTACAGGCATGGAAACAGAATGGTGGATCAATGCAATCAAACAGAAGACCCAGAAATAAACCCACACACTTATAGACACCTGATCTCTGACAAAGATGCCAAAACCATACAATGGAAAAAAGATAGCGTCTTCAACAAATGGTGCTGGTCTAACTGGATGTCTACATGTAGAAAAATGCAAATAGATCCATACTTATCACCCTGAACAAAACTAAAGTCCAAGTGGATCAAAGACCTCAACATAAAACCAGACACATTAAATCAGTTAGAAGAAAAAGTGGGGAAGACCCTAGAACTCATTGGGATAGGAGACAACTTCCTGAACAGAACACCAACAGCACAGGCTCTAAGAGCAAAAATCAATAAATGGGACCTCATGAAACTGAAAAGCTTCTGTAAAGCACAGTGTTTATCTTATAAACGTGTTTTAAATGAGTTATGATTTAAAATAATTTGAGATGCATAGCAAAGGAAACAATCACCAGAGGGAAGGTACAGCCTACTGAATGGGAGAAATTCTTTGTTAGTTATGCATATTACTGAAGATTAATATCCAGAAAATATACAGAAGTAAAAAAGCAAAAAATCTAAATACTAGAAAAATCCAAATGACTCAATCAATAGACTAATAAAATGAACAAGGTTTGTAAAAGGTGAAGTACAAATGACCAGTAAAACACATGAACAATGTCTATCCTCCTTAATCATCAAGGGATGTAAATTAAAGCTACATTACAGTACCATCTCACCTCACCTAGAATAGTTATCAATAATACATATAACAACAAGACAATGTTAAAGAGGAAGGAAACAGACCCCTTAAACAGTGCCCTTAGAGTTCAAATTAGTCTATCTGCTATGGAAATCAGTATGGAGATTCCACATGGAGAAAAAGAGGTAAAAAAACAACAAATAGGATTTCTATATGACCAGCTATACCATGCTGGGTCTCACACACACACACACACACACACACACACACAAAACCCTCTAACTCAACAAAGCTGCATGTACATACCTCCTGCTCATGTTAGCCAAGTTATGGTGTCAGCCTAGCTGCCCTTCAAGAGATGATTAGACAATCGAACTGTGGTGCATATATACAAGGGAGTCTCATGAAACCACAAAGAATAGAATTATGCCATTTGCATAAAAATGGGTGCAACTGGAAACCATAAGGTAAAGCAACATAAACCAGATGCAGAAAGGGAAATATTGTGTGGTTTCTCTCATTTATGGATTCTATAGCCTTTGTAGATACACAAAAATTTTTTGTTGTTTTTGTTTTATTTTGTTTTGTTTTGTTTTTGTTTTGTTTTGTTTTTGTTTTGTTGGCGGGAAGGTGGGAAGGGCTGTTTCAAAACAGGGTTTCTCTGTGCGGCCTTGGCTATCCTGGACTCACTTTGTAGACCAAGCTGGCCTCAAACTCACAGAGATCTGCCTGCCTCCATCTCCCCAAGGGCTGGATTACAAGGGTGCACCACCATGCCCAGCTCAAAATCTTGTCATATACACACACCTGTATATATGGCATGAAAGGGGAAGTGAGACTTTGGGAAGAAAGGGAAATAGCAAGAGGATGGAGGAGAGAGAAGTGATGAGGAGTAAGTAAGTACAATTAAAGTATTTGTGGGTTGAGCAAAAATGGCTCCCATAGGCTCATAGGAAAAGGTACCATTAGGAGGTGTGGCCTTGTTGGCGGAAGTGTGTCAGTGGGGGTAGGCTTTGAAGTTTCAAATGCTCAAGCCAGGCCCAGGGTCATGTTCTGTTCCTACTGCCTGTGGATTCAGATGCACAACTCTCAGCTACCTTTGTGCCTGCACACCACCATGCTCCCCACCATGATGATGATGGACTAAACTTCTGAACTGCAAGCCAGCCCCAATTAAATGTTTTATAAGAATTACTATGGTCTTGGTGTCTCTTCACAGCAATAGAAACCCTAAGACAAAGTGCATGATGTATATGAATAAAGATGTCTTTATGAAACCCATATCTATGCATAATCAGCCTGTGTCAATAATAAATAAAATGATAAAATTAAAACAAGTACAGGCAATTTTTAAAAAGGAATAAATGAGCCAGCCTCAAAAACACAAGTATCACGTGTTTTTTCTAAATTGCAGAATCTAAGGGGAGAGAAAACAAGGCACATAAAAGGAAGACTTCAAGGAGGTAGAAAGACAAAGAAAACAGAGATCAATGGAGGAGCTGAGTGTGGCAAAAGAACATTATGTGGAACAGGAATGTCATCTGTACAATACATACAAGTCAAAGTAAAAGCTTACCTATTAACCACATCACCTAAGACATTCTAGAAAAAAATAGTAATGGAGAACAGGTCAGCCACTGCCAAAAGGTTGAGATGAGGAGGATTTCATGAGTAACAGCAGCAGGAGGCAACTTCGGGAATGAGGGGAATTTTCTTTATCTCGTGGTAGCTACAAAACTCAGCGGTAGGCACTAGTTTTAAACTCTATTTTATGGAGGTTTCTGATGCCTTTTTCTACATTCTCTACCCTAATCCCTTCCAGCCTTTATCCTCTCTAATACCTTCCAATACCCAAACACCAGTTAGGAGAGAAAGAAGGTTAATAGGAGAGGGGGCAAAGGTCTTCCTACTGTTTAGGGTTTTTGGGTTCCTTGGGACAAGTCCAATCTTCGTTTCACAATACCTCCAACTTCTTCTCAAACTTCATCAACCACAGCCTTCTTTCTCGGAGCCCCCTTTGTCTCTATGGGCTCTAGCCTTTATTCCCTCTCCAGAGTCCTTGGAATTAAACTATCCGCAGCTGGCAAAGAGCCCCTCTCAGAGCCCACAGGAGGCAAATAATTAGCTGCTGTGGACAATCTGAATCAGCCCCATATCCCACACCTGGGATTAAAATAAAAATATGTTTACATAACATAACAGGTTTTTTAAAGACACCAAAAATTTCACTACGCTCTGCATTTGTCAAAATGTCTACAACTGAATGCCGAGAAAATTACTATATGTAATTAAAGATAATCTGTAAACTCTAATAAAAAACTTGGAAATCGATTACGGACAACTATTACAAAAAATTGAACACAACAGTGTAGCTGGATAGTAATCATACTCCTGGGGGGAAAAAAACCACAAGTGGCAGTCACCCCAGTTACAGAAAAGGCAACAAACTCAGGACATCAAGCTTATGCAGTGGCTAGTACTCTATTATCTCACTGGCCCGAAAAACTTTAAGATACATTAGTAAATTGAGAACTGACTCCGTAGATTGCTGGGTCCAATTATGCACTCGTCTCTGGAGGCCAGAATTAAGACTACTTCCCACTAGACAGTTGCAGCCCGTCGCCAAGTGCCTGCTGTTACATTCCATGTCCCGGTTAATCATTGCTACGGGTGAGCAAATGCCCTCTGACCCTCACCATGCAAATGAAATGTCTGTACTTTAAAAAAAAAAAAAAGCTGATGTGAAAACCAAAAAGGAAATTAGCTGTATTATGTCATTTCCCTATCACTCAACACTTATCACCTTGAAGCCTGGCTGTCTGTCTTGCATGTCTGTCTGTGGTCTCAGCACATAGCAGCTACAGAGTAAACAACTAAACACATAAGCAGAGGGATGGCAGCTCCTGCTGCCATGGTGGACCTGGCACAAAGTAGGCCCAGGCAGGCATTTAGAGGTTGAATGAAAAAAAAAGTTAAAATGCAGCTACTTCTGTGGACATTTCCCAGGTTTCTACCTGGAAAGAAGGTTCCCCATCCTTCCCACTTCTCTGAGAGTCTTTATCTCTTTCCTTTCAGTTGCTTGCCTCACTTCTGTCTCTGTACTATGAGACCCTTTAAGCCTCTTAAGAGAATGACATGTTCCCTCTTCATAATTCATTACAGAATGATATCAGTACAGTGGAAGGAAAATCATGTTCATTACAAAAGTAATCCATTTAAATACTTTTAAATTTCCTTAGCATTATATTGACTTTTAAATATGCAACTTAAATCCATAAAAGCAAATTCCTCTTACCTGTGCTGAGTTTTCTGGTAGCAAATGAATGGACCATGGTATATGTTGCCATACTACCTACAGGGCAAGGGTTCCTGTCTGCTCAGCTATTTTTCGTTAAACCCCAGTGAACAAAGACAGCTGCCAAGCATTTTCTAGGTCATTTGTTCTGTTTATAAACAGAAAGTGTACACTATTTAACAAGATGTAATCATTTGCAAACTAGATTTATGCAGAACGAAAGAAGTGAAAGAGAGAGGAGGGAAATTAATGCAAGTCTTAAGTGCTTAATGACCCCATTAATTGAGAGAGAAGTAATTGCAGAAATTAAACAGAAGATGCAATGGCCTTGGAATCATTAACTTATTCTGGGAGTAGTGCTAATGTTTGCCAGGTGACATTACTCTCAACTGAGAACTGAGACTCGGTCTAATGAAATAGTTCTTTAATCTGGTTGAGCCAAAGAGACTCTTGGAAAACAACATGGATCCCTAAAAATCTGTTCATATTTCTTAGACCCTTCGAGGTTGGATCTGAGCATATGGATTTTTAAAAACATGGCCAAACAAATATTGATTACTTCAATATTTGTGCTTTAGATCTGTAAGAGTAGGAAAAGTAGCTCAGAAGTTCAGAGAGCACACTTGGAGGCCAGAGGACAACCTTGGGGGTCATCCTCAAGAATACCATCTACCTCCATTGTGACAGGTTCTCATCAGCCAGGAACTAGGCTAGCCTGTCTTAACAGTGAGCCTCATCCATCCACCTCTCTCTGCCCTGGGATTACAAACACATACCAGCTCATCTAGCATTTTTACATGGGTTCTGGTATTTGAACTCAGGTCTTCATGCTTGCAAGAAAAGCATTTTACAAACTGAGCTATCTCCCCAGGCCCCTTTCTATCTTTTGGTTATTCTGATCTTGTTTAGACCTTATGTCTTATTCCAGATTGTTAGGATGAGCAATTGTTGTGGAAGTCTCTCAGTAGCACTTATTTCTTTTGAGTTATGTGCTGTAAGATGCCCCACAAGCATTGCCTTTTTCCTCTTGGGGACAAAATCACAAGCAGTTAAGGGAGTTCCGTTTTGAACAATGCTGTGTGAGAGTGCTCACTGCAGAGGAGAAATAGCTTTATCTGCTCTGTCCTGTGCTAGTTTCACAAACACCTTGTGGCTACTGAGCACTTGGAATGAGGCCAGCACTAATGGAAACGAAATTTTGTTTCATTTTATTTTTAATGAATTTAATTTTAAAACCATGTATGACCAGTGGCCATTATATTAGACAGCACAAATTTACCCTCGATCTCCCTGTAAGCAATACAGCCCGTACCATTTCTCCCTAAGTGCTTCTGAGATCGATTATGTCAAACTAACATGTAAGAATATGAAAATCTCCCTACCTTCCCTGCCTCAGGGAATAAGCTTAGGATGTTGGGACCAAAGAAGGATATTTTTGCACTTTTGTTTTCTAATGATTGCCTTGGAAACAATTTTAGTAACCACCTTTGCCATCCAGGTTGTCAGAGCTGAAACAACCTGTCTGGATAGTCTTATATCAGTCCCAGTAATGACCTCCTTTGAGTTTCAGTCCTTAACAATTTCTTGGGAAAAGTTTTCTTTGTGGTCTTGTTTTTAAATCAATTCCTAGCAGATTAAAGACATAGATAACATATTATCGAGAATGTCACCTGTTTTTCCCAAGAGAAACAAAAGCATACCCACATACTCATATTCAAATGCTTGTAGCAGAATTATTAATAGCCCAAAGGTGGAGATAACCCAAATGTTCTTCCGCTGTGGATAGATAAACAAAATGTGCTGTACACAAGTGGAATGACTGCACAGTGAAAAACTACTTGGTAATTAAAAGAATAGAACTACTGATAGGCACTACAGCCCAGAAGAACCTAAGATGCTAAGGAAACAGATGCTAAGAGAAAGACACTGGTCACAAAAGACCATCTGATTCCATTTACCTGAAGTTCCCAGAACAGAAAACTCCACAGAGCAGAAGCTACATTACTGGTTGCCCAAGGCTGAGGTCGATGGAGAAAGAGCAAGTTGGTGATAATAGCTATTAGATGCAGGATTTCTTCTGAAGGTGCTGGAAAGCTTCTAAAGTTAAATAGTAGTGATAATTGTAAAATTCTGAGCCTGTGCTAAAAAAATATTTAAACTGTGTGCCTTATTTGCATAAATTACCCATTAAATGAATTGTATCCAGACTACGGTATTTATTGGTAAATTCTATCACATTAACAGACCCAATGAAAAAATATGTTTAAGTGTGCTAATTGGTGAAAAATATATACTTTTGAACTAGAAGTAGCATATGGGGTGTGTGTGTGTGTGTGTGTGTGTGTGTGTGTGTATGTATGTGTAGGCCAGAGGTCAATATTAAGTATCTTCAACTGTTCTCCACTGAGCTCATTGATTGCCTAGAGCTAGTCAAGAAGCCCCCCAGTTCTGGGATTATGGGCACATCCTGCCATACCTGGCTTGTATTTGAATGCTGGGGTCTGAACTCAGCTCTCATACCATGTGGCAAACATTTGCCTACTAACCTAACTTCCCTCTCTGGAAGTGGATTTTGAAAACATTATTCCAAAATAACCTTTCCACTATATATTACCTCCTTGTTTCCAGAATAACAGATGTGGTATCCGACCTCTGTCCAAACATGGCTGAAAACTCCTGAGGTCAGTCCTAATCAACAAACTTATGCAACTCTACAAATGATGGGGCAGTGTACACAGATGAAAGACACATTTGGAGTGATCCCAGCCTGCACTGCCAGGACCCATTCTTTTTTATTTTATTTTTTGAGACAGAATTTCTCTGTGTAGCCTTGGCTGTCCTGGACTCCCTTAGTAGAGCAGGCTGGCCTTGAACTCACAGAGATCCTCCTGTCTCTGTCTTCCTGAGTGCTGGGGTTACAGGCATGAGCCCAGCTGACAGGATCCATTCTTGCAATACCCAATTCTTCTCAGCCTCTTAAGTCCTCCTCCAGAAAAATGGTCACATAATCAATGCCTAGGAGAATAAAAAAAAAAAAAAAGGCTATTGGGAAAAGACATTTCCAACATCCAGCCTCATTCTGTCACAAGGCAAGCTGGTCAGAAGTTTCCCTGAGTTTGTAAGAGCCACAGTGAGTCAAGGAGCACAAAGAACCCCGGGCAGGGTTAGAAGATGCATGTGCTTTCAGAATCATGAGCTCTCCCCACAGCCTCAGGGTCCGTTTGCCACTTCTAAGGGCATTCCCAGATCGGGTCAGCTTTACAAGAAATAAATACCCATCTGGACTTTTACGTATAAAATGAGGCCTCATGTAGAAATAAACAGCCAGGCTCACAGAGCTTGCTCATGGATACTCAGAACACCATCAAATGTACACAAAGGAGAAAGCAAGGACAAATATTGAGTGAAGTAAAATCTCAAATCACGTAAACCAAAGAAAGCATCAACAGTCATTATGGGGTAGGTATAGATGCCTATAATCCCAGTATGGGGTTGTAAGGAGGTGGAAACAGCAGATTTCTGAGTTTAAGACCAGCCTGGTGTACATAATGAGTTTCAGGTAAGGCAGAGCTATACAGTGAGACCCTGACGTAAAAAAAAAAAAAAAAAGTGATTATGCTTTTATGAAAAAAGAAAAAAAATGTCTCATGAAGTTAGGGAGTTTATGTGGCCAAAAAGAAATGATGGGGAATTGTTGAAGCAATCAGAAGTTCTGTTTGGAAGGCAAAAAAGAAGTGACTTGTAAAAGAAAAACATGGCAGATAAATGTCAACTCAGGAAGCTGCTCAGTTTTACATGGGTTTAAAACAGAAACACCCTAGAATTGAAAATAACTTAAGGATTTTCTTTTTTAATTAAATTTTTATTTTTATATTAATTACAGTTTATTCACTTTGTATCCCAGCTGTAGCATCTTCCCTCATTCCCTCCCAATCACACCCTTCCTCTCTCATCTCCTCCTATTCCCCTCTCCAAGTCCACTGATAGGGGAGGTCCTCCTCCCCTTCCATCTGACCCTAGCTTATCAGATCTCATCAGGACTGGCTGCATTGTCCTCCTCTGTGGCCTGGCAAGGCTGCTCCCCCCTCAGGGGGTGGGGTGGTCAAAGAGCCCATCACTGAGCTCATGTCAGAGACAGTCCCGGTTCCCCTTACTAGGGAACCCACTTGGATACTGAGCTGCAATAAGAATTTTCTAAGCCCTAGAAGAGAGGAGTTGGAAGGTTCCCAATGATGTGTCAGAAGCACATGGAAATGTGAGTTTCCCTGATGAGATCATTGCAGATTAAACTAGACATGCATATCACACTTTCTTGAGCATGCATAATTAAAAATGGCAAAACCAAAGCACCAATCTGTGTCTAAGGAGCCTTGTTTCCAGCTCTTCTTCTGTTTACCTAGGATGCAATGGATGCAGAGAGGCTAGGAAGGAGCTAAGTCACTTGGAACATCTCTGGAAACAGTCTGATTTATTTGGAAAGCTTCTGTCATCTTCAAACAAGCTGTGTTGACTGTTCTAGCTTTGTTGGATGTCTAATGGCCATCCTGGCTCTCCCTGGCTACCTGCATTGGGAGGGCTGAGAGCACACTGCCTATGTCCTTCCAAAGCCCTATAACTTATTTTTAAGGTTCTGTTTTCCATTCTTTCTCACTAGACAGTGAACTTCTTAAGAAATTAAGCTTGCTGTCATTCATGTGACTTTCACTTATCAAGGGTATCTCATTAAAGCTTATAGGAATGGCCGGGACTATGTTCTCATCTTGGCGGGTTGCTTTTTATTTTCAAGTGCTCCCTGGGGTAATTGGCTCCTTTCTAGACAGAGCAACTCAAAGGTCAACCCCATACCTGGACTCTGCCTCAAGACAAAAGCAATGCCCTATATTACTGAATCCTATTACTTTGGAGACACATAGAATTACTCACAAAAGTGAATATGGCATCATTACGTTGGCTTCCAGTAAGACACTTTTCAAACGGTATTGTCATATGGATTTCAAACAGTCAAACCATATCACTGGGAATAGGCACAATGGTGACAGTAAATTATTACTGGAGTCATGTTTGTGTAAGATGTTAAAGAAATAAATGTCTCAGGGATACCCAGGAGGGGCAGAAGGAGGTCACGTACCATCCCTGTTCCCTATCTTTGTCGGAGGAGTTGGGCTGAAGGGACAGGGAAATGCAGTCATTGAAGATCATGAGTAATATTATCAAACATGTACCTAGATCGTGATATGATAGCCACGAATTCCCCAGGACTTGTCCTGGTTTTGTGTTTGTTTTAAATCCTTCCATCTCTGAAAAGGGTTTGCCTATTGTAATATAATGGCTGCTTTGGACAAGAAGCACATTTTCATCGATTCCCTGGGTTATACTCTTTCCATTTACAATCAGTAAACATTATAATGGACACTATTCCTTTGTTCTGGCCTGCCTGGGTCAGTGTTCACATTATCTCAGTTTGAAAAGAGACTAATAGATAAAAGTTTGGATATCCCTAGGGCAACCCCAGCTGTTATCTACCAAGCAGTAAGGAGCCTTTTGGCAGCTCTTGTCCCTGTTGCCAAAGGTTCTGAGGTGAGAGAGATTTGGACAAAAATGCTCTGTTTTAGTTTCAGAGACAATGCACACAGGTGGACTTCAGACGGAAGAAAGCTGCCTTTGCTGAAACCTTTGGCCGGAGTCATAAATCTGTGTGCTGCGTGGCAGGGGTGTCTCTGACTCTGGACATGGGACAAAGAGCATTTCGCTTAGTCACACAAAGCAAAAAAATGGAAGCAGCAGAAACTGGTGTCCAAGCTGCTTGCCCCTGTCCTAGAGCTTGTCCCTGTCCTCTGTTTTGACCCCTCAAGTAGAGATTACTGGAGTGTTCAGAACCCAAACCTTTGATTTTTAAATAACCCAATGAGAACCCAAAGCCCATCATTTAAGACGAGGGTGAGCTTAAATATTTCGTGGAGTCACATGACTTTGAAGCAGCCAAACTTTCAATGTGAGGGTGTGAATTCAGTCAGAAATTGGGGACCAAGATGAAATGACCTGAAGCCTTACAACTCCCAGAGAACTTGGTGGGTTACTGTCAACAATATATTTCTAACTCACAAATACTGTTGTTTTTTTTTGTTGTTGTTGTTTCTCAAAGGGTTATAAGTTTTGTGGTTCATAATTCTGCTGTAACCTATTTTATTCACTGAGGTTTTTTTGGTTAAAGATAAACTTTCCCAATGACAGGTCATAAAACGAAAATGAAAACTCCAGGTTCTAATTCTGATTTTTTTTTCTAACTCTATATTTTGCAGTTGATTGGATAAGGCATTAGAGCATACTTAGGCGGGGACTTTGTTCATGATAGGGTGTGAAAATTGTGAAATGGGGCTGGATCCCTGCTAGCCTCACTGTGTGATGCATGGGAGGTATTACATTCCCCTAGGGTTCTTACTACAGTTGCTGAAGTCCAGGTAATTAAAATTGAGAGAAAGCGGTTGCAGGGATAAAAACAGGATGCCTAAAGCTTGTGAGCTACCATTGACCCTGCACTGACTAGAGCAGCCAACAGCTTGTAGAGCTGCCCTCCAGAAGCAGAGGCTGGTCTCAGTGGTCTCTAACACCAAGGGAGATGTAATTAGGTAGATGAAAGTTTGGGTAAGCACTGGCCTAGGTTCTGTTGGCCTTCATTCCATCTGTTGATTTTAATGTTGTCTAGTTTAGGTTGATCTTGAGTTGTTCTGTAAATTCTACAGAACCTGATGGGTCATCTGAAATCATGTCTACATAAACATGTTAATTCCTTGCATCTGGTATTAATGCAAGCACCTCACTTTTCTCTTTAAATCACTTTCTATTGCACTCACCAATTTACAAATCAGGAATTTCAACAACAACAAAACAGTCATCTCTATTTTGGCTGTAGTTGAACAGAAGTATCAGTAAATTCTCTCCTATCCACACTCCACGCTGTGTGGTTCTCAGGAGGAAATGTGTGATGTCAGTGTGATGTCACTGTGAAACACCAGAGAAAACCAACCTTTAAAGAGAAAAGTTTATTTTAGCTCCTAGTTGAGGAGAGCCTAGACCATAGAATGCCACTGGGTTAAGCACTGTGGTGAGGGTCCGGGATGGCCAGGGCATATGGCAGAGGGAAACTACTTAACTTATGATTAAGTAGCAAGCAGAGCATGTTGTGTGTGGTGAGGGGGGCGGGGAGTTCTGACAATCTTCCTTTGGTAGAGGTAAGCCCCTGTGATTTAAACTTTGATGTTCAGGATTGTGAAGATGTACTTGGGATGTTCGCTGATCACTTTGTCCCTCTTCCTAATGTAACCACACTGAATAAAACCTCTCCTTCTGCTGCCATCGTTATCTTTTTTCTTAATTGGTGAATTGATGATGAGCTGACTTGTCTTGGGGCATAGGTTGTGACCCCTAAGTCTGACAAAAGAATCATGGAAGATCCTAACCGCAGCAGGCAATGGCAGTGTGCTCTCTACTCCCTGTCAAAAGCTGGAAGAGCCGGGACAGTTGCCACTACAGCACTTCAGGCTGCCTTGTTAAGGGACTCATGAGGCGTGCTTCTTCACCCATGACTTACTGTTTAGGCCCTTAAAGCCTCTAATGAGAGACTTCAAGGGTGAAACAGGGAATGGAAGAGCACACGGGTGAGGAGAAGGCATACCCTTGCTATTTTTTCTTTTTCAATAATTTGCGTCATTATTTCCTTGTGGTGTTTCAGAGGCATGTGGTTTGCTAGTATCTACAGCATGTCATCTTCTCATCAGCTGCATTTTTAGATAATTTCTATAATAGTTTTCCTTCATTTTAATATTTTCCTGAAATGGTCTTTAATACATGTGGTCAGAATACATAATAATAGTCAAAGTCATTTATTGTCTAACCTCTTTACTGTAAAGTGGACCATTCCAACTCCTACCTCACCATAGCAAGGAAACTAGGCGTGTATTTTGAATACCGAGAGAATCAGAATTGGTTCTTCGCAGCATAAATCAAGTCACACAGACTTGAAAATTCCCTACAGGGCACTGTGAAAAGACACCTGATACTTGAATAACTATACAGATACATGGAGTCATTGCTAGAGCTTTCTTCTAGGCTGTTATACCTTAAGCCTGATACCTGCTACCCACCCTTCATCATTCAAAATGCATAAAAGTCATATACTGGTGTGGTCTTCAATATCAGACCAAAATCACAACCCCATCACACCTTCACATGGAGAACAGGAAAAATAACTCAACAAGGCTACAAAAACGTTGCCCATCCAAAATGGGCTATGGTGGCATTTATCTTTAATTCTATCACTCAGGAGACAGAGGTAGGCAGCTCTCTTTGAGTTTGAGGCTAGCTACCCTTGTCTACATAGTTAGTCCCAAATCAACCAGGACTACAAAGTGAGACCATCCTGTTACCGAAAAAGAAAAAAGAAAATCCTGCCCAAAGAAAGACTCAAGACCCCTACTCAACTAGACATCTTTTTTAAAATTATACTTTATTTACTTTGTATCCCCCCTCTAGTTCCCTCCCTTCTCCCCTCCAAACCCTCCCCTCCTCCCTCTTCTCCATACATTCCCCTTCCCAAGTCCACTGGTAGGGGAGGGTTTCTTTTTCTTCCTTCTGATCCTAGTCTGTTAGGTCTCATCAGGAGTGGCTGCATTGTCTTCCTCTTACCCTCAGGGGAGGTGATCAAAGAGTAGGCCAATTAGTTCATGTCAGAAGCAGTCCCTGTTCCCATTACTATGGAACATACTTGGACACTGAACTGCCATGGGCTACATCTGTGCAGGGGTTCTAGGTTATCTCCAAGCATGGTACTTGGTTGGAGTATGAGTCTCAGGAAAGACCCCTGTGCTCAAATTTTTTGGTTCTGTTGCTCTCCTTGTGGACCTTTTGTCCTCTCCAGGTCTATCAACTAGACATCTTTTGGACATCTTTTCTGAGATATTAGTAGACTCTGAAAGTAAGAAACTTTATTGAGCATGGGAGTCTGTGTTCTCTATAGTTCAAGGATGAAGTGATTAAGGAAATGAGATTTTTCCATTGCCACAAAGAATAAGTTTCAAGTCTATTTTAAATAGTCTGTAGAATGAGAGAATTTGAAGATTCTGTAGGAAATTACCCAGTTTGTCCCTTGCTTTTAAGTGACCAGCAAATATTTTGTGAATAGCTTCCTATGCCTTCAGACTCTGCTAGAGTGGAATGCAATGTACAGCCTCTTTGGGGATCCTGAATGCTGTCAAAGCATTCTTCGATAACAATTCCCAGTATCTTACTAATGCCAGCCACTCAGCAGCTATCCTATATCCTTCTTGGTATTTATGTAGCCATTTATTTTCTTTGGTACCTTGAGAGAAGAGCATGCCTCCTTTTATGAAATATTTTCTCAATGTGTGAGCTGCCTTCTTCTGCAACTCAGAATCAATAAATAAACACAGGAGAGACTCTCAAAGAATACAGATTCTTTAATTTTCCCAAAAAAAAAAAAAAGCTGAAACAACTCCACGCTTACTGTTTCCACACATTCATACTGTTACTTTGAGCAAGTGATATAATACTTTTGAACTTTATTTTTTTTGTAATATAGATATTTTCAAAAATATTATAGTGAAGCATTGGCACAGTACAGAGAAATTTGAACGTTCATTTATGGCTTATGGGAATGCAAAATGGTACAAGAATTGTAGAAAACAATGCAGCAGTTCTTTAAAAGACATTAAATACAGTAGCATCATAGCATCCATCAATTACACTTCTAAGTATGTATCCAAAAGAATTGAGAACAGGGACTCAGAAAGATATTTGCACACTGTTATAAAGCAGTTTCCACCAAGATTAAAACCTGCCATCTTAGAGAGTAGATTAAGACCCAGGATATTTGCAGGGAGGTTAAACATCAGGATGTCCTATGGGGAGCTGAAATAATCCATCCTACAAGAAAGCTCCATAAGTGCCTTATACAACTCAAAACAGCTACAGGAAGTCCCTGAAATTAACTAGATTCAATAGGATCCTCTCTCCACAAGCATATATGACCAGCAAGGACTGCTGAGAGTCACCCTCAAGTGTGCTGAGACCAGAAGAGGATGAGACCAACTGAACTATCTACAAAGAATGTTCTTCAACCTATTGAGTTTCGTAGAGGTTGTGGAATATACCCATGATTTCCAAAATTTGTGAATTGTCACCCATGCTGGGTGGGCTTTTGGTGATGCAGCTGTCTCTGTAACTTTTGATTCTATAAGTAACCCCTCACCCATATTCCTAGAAATAATCCCAATAAAATTCATTAGTTCACCAAGTTGAACTTTAGCAGTATTTGGGCTCTTGGTTTCCTTTCTAGGGAGTAAAGATTTGTTCACATCTCCCCAAGAATAATGTCATAGAACACATACCATAACAGAATCACTCATAATAGCCAATGGGTATAAACAACATAAAAGTTCATTGACAGAAGAACTCATAAACAAATGTGTATTTGTGTGTGTGTGTGTGTGTGTGTGTGTTGCAGCTTTAGCCAAAAAAAATGAAAAAGATACACACTGCATCATGGATTAATCTTTTCTTTTTCTCCATTGAATTCTCATAATTTATTACTAAAGGTAATCTCAAAGAATTGACCCCCAAATCCACTTCCAGTTGCAAATCTGAAGACATTCCTACTATGATATGCTTTTTATTTTTGTTTATTTTTATTAATATTTATTACAATTTGTTTACTTTGTATCCCGGCTGTAGCCCCCTCCCTCATCTGATCCCAGTCCCCCTTCTCCATCTATGCCCCTCCCCTAGTCCACTGATAGGTAAGAACACAATGCTAGGTAAAATAAGCCAGACATGTAAGATCAAAGATCATATAACTCCAACTATATGATGTACCTGGAGTAGTTAGACTCTGACACAGAATGGCCTGGAGATTGCAATGGACTGGTTGTGTTTACTAAATACAATCATTACATTTGGGGTAATGAAAAGGATCTAAAGATGGATGGTGGTGATGCTTATTCAATAAAGTGAAAGTACTTAGTACCACTGGACTCTCCACTTAGAGTGGACTAGCATGGCCAGTTTTCATTATGATTATTTTATAATAATCTATTTATATATTATTCTGGGTTCCATAGGTCATTCTCACGAAGTGCTCACTGCACTTTGATCACACTCCCTCCCACACCCCATTGCCCTCCCTTCTCTAGCCCTCCTCCTATTAGTCCCCTATGTCTCCCAATTGGTTTCACTTTTAATTCACGTCCTCATATAATTATGATTTTATAAAACCATAAAGTCTAAGAAGCACAAATGAGATAAACATATTTCTTTCTCTGACATTGACAGTTTACTGACCATGTTCTCTAGTTGCCTCCTTTTTCCTGCAAATAATATCACTTCATTCTTCTCTATGGCCGAAAAATATTTGACTGTGTATATGGACCACATTGTTTTCTTTATTCCTCTCTGAGTAGATACCAAGGTTAGTTCTATAACTTGGCTACTGTAGAGAGTACAGTAACCCTGGCCCTAACCCTAACCCTAACCCAAACCCTAATCCTAATTGCGTTCAGGTATACTTCCCACAGCTAAGGGAGGCCACTACTGATTCGGGGACCAGCTCCATTCCTGTCCTTGAGGCATTCAGATGGTACTAATGCTGTGATAAACACTGAAGATTAGGCATCTATGATACACTGACTTGGGTCATCCAGGTAAATACTCAGGAATGCTAAAAACCAAAACACAGAGCACTAAGCAGAGCATATGGAGGGTATAGTGTTGTATTCAAAACAAGGTTCAGAGACCTACAGAATTTGTTGTATTTGGTAATTAATATTTACTATTGATATATCTTTTAGTAAAGCTGTGGTTAATCCTAAACAGCTCTTTAACCAAATCACCACACAGAGACTAAGATTTATTTAGTTAACCTAGAACACAATGCTGGGCAATAGTTACTCCATCCTAAACCTCCAAGCCCGCATAGTTTCCTACCATTCAGATTCACCCATTATACTTGCTTTTAGTGATATCTTAGGTCCAGTTCATTTCTCCATGTCATTCCAAGACCTCTCCTCCAGCCTCTGCTCTCTCCCTGCTTCTCTCCTCTCCTCCCTTATACTCCTTCCTCTTCTCCTGTTTCCTTCTTCCTCCCACTCTTAACCAGGATGCCCCACCCTATCCTCTCCATTGCTCAACATTGTGGGCTGGTTGTTTTAGTTGACAAGTTGAAGAACAAATTGTGGCATATTTACACAAACTTGAGACAGGTCATGATTAGAATAAGCATCACAATGCAATGTCCGGATTGAAACCAGATAGTGGGGGAGAGAAATCAGCATCTGAGTGAACAAGGGACAACAATCAAGACAAGCAGACAATAGTATTGAGAGTCTGCTCTAGAAAGTGAGAAAAAGATAAATTAGAGTACTCCTTTAACATGGAAACTGTCTAATAACAACCCTCCAAAGTCATCTTTAGACAATGGATTCCATTTTAAAAGAGCTGAGAATTCTCTGAAGTCTTCTTACACTGAACCTCCATTACAAACTCTCAATTTACTTCTTACAAAAGAACATTTATTCAAAATAGTGAAAATGGAAAACAACTAAACTCCTTGTTAACCAGGCTGTACCCAGAGGAAACATACAATTTGTAACTGTGCCCATGTCAGGTGGCTCACAACTGCCTGTAATTCCACCTCCAGGAGGATCTTCCACAGGCACCTGCACTCACTTATTTCTGTATATTCATATGTGTGCGCACACACATGATTAAAAATAATAAAAATAAAATTCTAAGAAACATTTGATGTGCCAAGTCCAGAACTTGCCATCATTTTAACTATTATCTTAAAGAATAAATAGTAAGATTCCAACCTTACAATGAGACAGGTTTACGGTGACCTTGCAATCGTCTGGAAACAACTGGCACCTCCTAGCACTGTCTCAGTAACTAAATGACGAAGGATGCCTCAAGCATAGCTGGTACTTAGCAAATCCTGCGTTCTCTTTCAGCTCAGGATGGCACTTCGGAAGACTATAAACTAGATGGTTTTAAAAGTAGAAAACTAGTTTCTCAATTATAAAGACTAGAAACCCAAAAGCAAGGTGTGAGCAGGCCAGTGCTCACTCTGTAGTCTCTCCTCTGGGCTTGTAGGCAGCTTCTTAGTCTGTGAACATGTTACCCCTGTGTGTGCACGGACAGAGGGAGCCTCACCTTCAGAACCTTATCTAATCCTCAACTACCTCAAAAAAGCCCATCTACAAGCACCACCTCCATAGGGTCAGAGTTTTAATATACAAATGTGAGTGAAAGATCATGATACCCAGTCCATAACCCTTCTGTATTCAAAGTCACAAACCTTACCTGCCCAGAGTTAAGGCATCTATTCCAAGAGCTCATGTATACGCTGGAATTTCAGTTTTTAGTCAAAGAACACATTCCAGGGTTTTCTCTTCAGGCCCTGAAGCAGGATTAGGATCGTCCTGTCCAGGCCAGAGTCAGGCTTATTGTCCCCATCAGGGGTCTGGGGAGAAGTCATTTTCTCCCTGATACATTTCAGAGATGATAAGGAGCTCAGGAAGTGACTGGGACTGCTGGAGGACAAAGTCGAATGGGCTTTGATAATAGAATAGTACACACAAGCTTAATTAAAAATTTCCTTAGGCTTTCTTGGCCAGCTCACCAGAAGGTAGGAGCACACCAAGGAACCTTCATACATCTGCCTTCACTCAGGTCTGATTGCAGTTGCCTCAGCAATAATGGAAATTTGCTGCAAGGAGACTCCAGAGAATTCTCTATTCTCTTTAAATAAAATCCTTTGTATAAAGATGACTTCAGAGAATTTTTATTACAGAGTTTCCATGTTAAAGACTTACTTTAATTCCCAGGTTCCAAATAGTTTTCCAAATAATTATTTCAAACTTTGCCACTCTTTTCAAACCCTTCCCTTCAATCATTCACTCCCTACATCACAGAGAAATCAAAGTTGTCAAGGATTCCCTCAAGCAGATGTTGGCTTTCCATTAACAGCTTTAAAGTGTATAGCTCACGTGCTCTTTCATTGTTACACCCCTGTTCCCTGATGAAGAAAAACTGTAAGGTTTCTCAAAACTAGTGTGTCAGCTTTGCCCCACTTCCTTTTGACTCCTTTGACAATGTCTTCAATCAGCCATTTTCTTCTTTTTTCTTTTCTTTTTTTTATTATTATCATTTATTACAATTTATTCAATTTGTATCCCCGCTGTGGGCCCTCCCCTCCTTTGTTTCCTCCCAATCCCACCCATCAAAATAACTAAAATATTTAGAAATACATTTAACAAAAGAAGTGAAATATATGGAAAGGAACAAATGAAGAAAAGAGTTCAAGCACTTATGCTGTTGAAATAGGAAGACTTTCTGGTTCAGTGACAAACTTGATGAAGACAACATTAAAATCTCATCTGGTTTCTTTGCTGATATCGACATGCTCTCTTAAAGTTCCAATGGAAATGCAAGGAATCAGAACAGCCTATCTTGGAAAGCTACTTCAAACCTGACTACATTCCACTGTAATCAAGAGAATATGGTCCTGACATAGTCACAGATCAATAGACTAAGTTTGAGAACGTGGGAATAGTCCCTTACATCTATGGATCAGTGTTTTCACAAGAATGCCAATCGAGAGAAATAAATCAGCAAATATTGCTGGCACAACTGCAAATCCAAGTACAAACAAAGAAGTTGAATTGGGAGAGTCTAGTTCAATATAAAAAATATTGAAAGTCAACATTTGTAATCTTATAATGATACAAAACCTGAAAAACAGTGAAATCAATGATTAAAGAAAACTCTGGTAGGTAAGTTGTAAGGTACACAGCCAATTTCAAACCTGAACAAACTTGAATCCAAACAGTCACTGAGTTTGAGTCATCCAGAACAGAAACCACTGGAGTCATCAGTAGGAATGTTTAACAAGAACGTTTGGCACATTGCTGGAGTTGAGTGTGGTCTAGCCTGAGCGTGGGGAACCTCTGGGGCCTCAGGTACATGGGGAACCTTATATATTCATGAGCTTTACCTCCAGAAACATTATACATTTTCATATTAAAACACACAAAACAAAGAGCACAACTGTACATGGCAAGGAAAAGCTTCCATTTCAAAATTCCTTGAGCACACTCTAAAACTAAATTCTACTTTCCTAGGTAGGTTTTGGCTCTCCTCACTATTCTTCAGTCTTCCCAATTAATATACCACAAAATCTCTCTAGACTAATAAATTAGTACAGCAACATACAAAAGTTAATTGTCTATGTACCTACAATGAACAAATTGTATGTTTTAAATTGCCTTTGTTTGCCTTCCATTGTTGTGATAAATGCCATGACCCAAAGCGCCTCAGGGAGGAAAGGCCCTGTTTAGCTTATACTTCCACATCACAGCCCACCATTATGGGAAGTCAGGGAAGCAACTCAGGGCAACCTGAAAACAGAAGCAAAAGGAAGCAGAGACCAGGGGGGAGTACTGGCTTAGTTGGCTACCTTTATTAGACAGTCTAGGACCACTTGCTCAGAGATTTCACTGACCACAATTAGGTGGGCCCTTACACATCAATCATAACTCAATAAAATGCCCTGGAGACAGGCCCTCAGCTCAGTGTTATAGAGGAGATTCTTTTGTTGATATTTTTTCTTCTCAGATATGTCTAATTCCTTGTCATATCCATCAACTCTATGACTTCTCACTTTTAGTCCACTTTGACCCACAAACATCTTTAAGCCATCTGCTTTAAATTTCTCCCCCCCAAAAAAAAAGCTTGTGTTAATATTATAATAAAAACCACAGTCAGTAAAAGTTTCAGTCATTTTAAAACTCTAACAATTTACAAGTCCAATTTCTCTTTAAAATTCTAATTCCGAGCTGGAGAGATGGCTGATGATAGGAGCATGGGCTGTTCTTCCAGACCTGGGTTTGATTCCTGGAACCCACATAGTGACTTACAACTCTCTGTAACTCCAGTCTCATGGGATCCACCACGTTCTTTCGGCTTCCATAGGTACCAGGCATGCATGTGGTGCACAGATATACATGCAGGCATGATACTCATAAACATAAAATAAAATATTGTTGGAACTCCAAAGTCTCTTAACTGTGGGCTCCTTTAAAATAAAATTAAAAGAAAAACAAGTTACATAATTTCTTGTTGCAAGAGTAAATAACCGAGGCATAATTACAATAAGAACACACCAAACCCAAACTCCAACAGTGTAATAGCTCAGTTTCCAATATTTGGAACTCACTATTTTCTGGGTTCCAAAGAGCTTAGGTAGCCCCCCCCCCCTCCAGCTCTGTCGTCTACGGTATGCACTGCTTGTCTCAGGGAGCTCCACTCCATAGCTACAGTTGTCCTTGGTAATCAGACCATAGTCCTGGCATCCCTGATATGCTGGGGTCTTAGCTGCACCTGAGGCTGGACCTTCACCCATGCCCTCTTGGCCTCACTGTAGGAACTCCAACCCAACCATGTCATGCCTTACACCATGTGTTTTTGTATGCTAACTCTTAGGAAATACTTCTCAGGAGATTTTTTTACTCAGTGAATTTGACCTCTTATTAATCAGAGATGATTGTTCAATCCCGCTGACCAACATCTCTTGCCTAGTAAATGTTTTCCTTCCATAGATCCTTAAGCCAAAATATCATATGAATAGCCCTGATAGTCTTCACTTCCCTCTGAAACATCACAAGCCAGACCTCCATCATCTGCATGTGTCTCAGCATTATCTTCTGAGCTCCCACAGAACAGTCCATTAAACTCTGAGCATTTAATATTATTTCCATCTCAAAATTTCAAACATTTTCACAATCCTCCAACATAACATCGCGATGTCTATCAAAGTGATACCCACTCCTGTATCAATTTATGTCCTAGCTTCTTCCTTTGCTGTCATAAACACAACAATCCAACACAACACAGAGGAGGGAACATTTTATTTGGCTTGTAATTCTGAATTATTGTCCATCACTGAGCCAAGACAGGAATCAGGAGGCAATATTTGATGCAAAGATGATAAAGGAATGCTGCTTACTGGCTTGTTTGCTTGCTTGCCTCAGCTTGCTCATATATCTTTTTATTTTTTAGCTGAAATTAATGTGCACTTTTTAAATTTATTTATTTTTTATTAATTACAGTTTATTCACTTTGTATCCCAGCTGTAGCCCCCTCCCTCATCCCCTCTCAATCCCACACTCTCTTCCTCTTCTCTTCCCATGCCCCTCCCCCAGTCCACTGATAAGGGAGGTCATCCTCCCCTTCCTCCTGACCCTAGCCTATCAGGTCTCATCAGGGCTAGCTGCATTGTCTTCCTCTGTGGCCTAGCAAGGCTCCTCCTCCCTCTCCCTCAGGGTGGGGAGAAGGTCAAAGAGCCAGCCATTGAGTTCATGTCAGAAATAGTCCCTGTTCCCTTTACTAGTGTACCCACTTGGATACTGGGCTACCATGGGCTACATCTGAGCTGGGGTTCTAGGTTATATCCATACATGGTCCTTGGTTGGAGATACAGTCTTATAAAAGACCACTGTGCCCAGATACATTAGGTCCTTGTGGAACTCCTGTCCTCTCCAGGTCATACTAACTCCCCCTTCTTTCATATGATTCCTTTATTTGTAATAGCCAGAACCTGGAAACAACCCAAATGTCCATCAACAGAGGAATGGATACAGAAATTGTGGTACATTTACACAATGGACTACTACTCAGCAATTAAAAACAAGGAAATCATGAAATTTGAAGGCAAATGGTGGGATCTAGAAAAGATCATCCTGAGTGAGGTATCCCAAAAGCAAAAAGACACAAATGGTATATACTCACTTATAAGTGGGTACTAGAAATGTAAGATAGGATAAACATACTAAAATCTGTACACCTAAAGAACATAAACAAGAAAGAGGACCCGGGGTGAGATGATCAATCCTCACTCAGAAAGACAAATGGATGGACATTGGAAGTAGGAGAAAACAAGTAACAGGACAGAAGCCTACCACAGAGGGCCTCTGAAAGACTCTACCTAGCAGGGTATCAAAGCAGATGCTGAGACTCTTAACCAAATCTTTGGCAGAGTGCAGGGAATCATGTATCTTTCTTATGCCGTCCAGGCCCACCCTCCCAGGGATAGCACTGCCCACAGAGGGCTGGGCTTTTCCATATCAATAATCAAGATGCAGTCACATGCACAGGCTAATTTGATAAAAGTATTTCCTTGTTTGAGATTCCTCTTTTCCAGTTATGCATAAGTTTGTGTCAAGTTGACAGAGCCTGACTGTGACAGCCATGCTACTTAAAACTGTACCTCAATATGAAATGTATCTAATAAAATGATCACAAGGTCTGTATGATGAAAACCACAAAATTGTCATAAAAATAAAAATATAAGTGAAGAGACATGACTGTGGATTAGAAGAAAACATCACTAAGAAATTACTTCTCCACAGCTGCATGAAAAGAATGTAGCACATCAACAAATAATTCTAAGTGGAAAGAGGAAGAGCTAGAATATTCCACGGAGCACCAAGGAAGAAAGGAGTGTCAAAGCATCAAAATTACTTTATTCCAAAGCCTTTTATAATGTCACAATAACTAAGACTGCATGGTATTGAAAAATAGACATATCCATCTTTAATATGGTCAACAAAGGCAAGGGATAAACCCACACAAATAGTCAAGTGATGGTCTGTGGAAACAGCAAAGGCACTTCAGGAGAGAAAGGGTGGGGTTTTTGGCAAATGGTACTGGAACAATTGGATATTTATACATAAAAATGTAAAAAACAGATAAAACAATTCAAAATGAACCACATACATGCATATGAAATACAAAACTTTCAAAGAGAAGGTAAGTTGTTCCTTATTAAAATTCAAGGGATTTTTTTTCCATTAAAATACATTATTAAGATAATGACAAAAAAAAAACAACCCATGGGTTAAGAGAAAATAATGCAAAATATCTTGTAAGTGGAACAAAGTCAAATAAAAAGAAAGGTATCCAAATTTACAAAGAACCCTTAAGATTTAACACTAAGAGAACAACACAATTTTTTTTTCAATGCAATTTATTCAGGAACCTTGAACAATCATCTGACCCTGGGGAAAGCCAGCCCACTTTAAATAGCCTCTGGGTAGCCAACCTCAGCATGCCACGTGGGCAATGCAGATAGGTCCACATACATGGAAGCAAGCCAAATCCTCAGCCTTAGCCAAATGTGGAGTTGTTTGTGACAGAGAGCACTCACCATCAGGAAGGTGGAAGGCAGAAACCAGCTCCATCTTTGAGGCGCGGCATTACGCAGCTCTCTACAGTTCCCCCTTTTTGTTTTGGACGCATCAGGCAAGAGTGGAGGTCTGATCTCTGTTATTAGAAATAAATTGGGACTTTGTACTGATGTTCATTTAGGTGTCATCCACCCAAAGAGCATCAGACCCGTCTGATACCTTTTTCTCAGAGGTGGGACCTGGGGCATCAACCCGCATGCAATCAGACATGCTCTTCTCTGGGTCCAAAGCGGCTGACCCTGAGTGCAGTGCTTAGCCTCACATCCTGAGCGTAACATTTTGGCTTTTTATTGTAGCCAACCATGCTTGGGGAGACTGTCCTGCTTCAATGACTGTAAAGGCCTGAATGGTCATGGCTGCATTACACTGTTGTGAGACTCTAATCTTGCATATATACCACAGGCAAACCAAGGTGACCAACACCAGAAGGCCTGCTAATGCTCCCATGCCTGCCCATTCCTTCAGATGATTCATGGCTGCAGCAATCCATGATGATAATCCTGTGGCTAGTCCTGCGTCCACTCTGATAGAATTTACCATGACAATGGCCACCCTCAGCTGCTCCATTGTAGTATCGAATTCTCCAGTCCAATTACCTAAAATATAGCTAGACAATTGTTTAGACAGATTTGCAGCACAGGGAAAATTCTCATGTTGTATGCTAGTGACTCAAAGTCCAGCATACTTTCATTGACAGCCAAGTTGAGCGATTTGCCATAGGGTATCAATTTGCTCCTGCACGAGGTCAATCCTCTGATTGAACACCATCAAACCTCCTTTTAGTTGAACATTAATTCCTTTTTGTACATCTAAGGCATGAGCTACATTGGCTAAAAGGTTATTCAGGGTCTGAGCAGTCTGCCCAGTATGACTCATGGCTAATGCCGTGGTGGTAGCTCCAACTGCCGCCAATGAGATGGCAGTAACAATGGCAGCTGTAATTCCAAGATCCCTTTTCTCTCTGAAGAGAGTCATAGCGTGAGGGCATCAACGGGCACAGGCACCCAGCGAGGCATACGAGTAACCAGCTAGTAAATTTACTAGCATTCCAGCATTGGGCAAAAAAGCAAGTATCATTACCACAATTACTTGGCTCTATCTGGCTAATAATGAATAAAAATGGGGGATATAAACAAACAGGTGTGGGCTTATAGGAAATATTATGAGAAGCCTTAACCCCCTCGTTGGAACATCCTGAATCAGTTCTAGAACTAGCAGTGGTGGGAGAACAACACAATTTTAAAATGAGCTTAAAGATCCAAACAGACACTCCACCAAAGTAGACAAAATTAAGGCAAAATTAGCACGTGAAAAGACACTTATCATCATGCATAATTAAAGCATTGCAAATAAAAACAACTTTAATGTTCTGTTGCTCCTATTAGCATGCCCAGCAGACTGGCAAGGCCAGTTACTAATGATGGTGCAAAGAAGCAAACCTTGTTCACTGCGGGGAGAAATCCACGTTGAATGGTCATGCTACTTCAGAGCTTCAGGGAGCTTGTACACTAGCAACCACACTCTTAGATAATCAATTGTCTTGAAAATGTATTTCCAGTCAGAAGCCCACATGTAAATATTTATAGCAGGGATAATTATAATTGCCAGTAACGAAAAAACAACTAAGATATCTGGCAAACTGTGATAGATCTAAGGTAAATTGTGATAGAACTGTATAATGGGACATTACTCAGCAATGAAAAACACCATAGATGGACCCCAAATACATATCAGTAAATGAAAGAAACAAATAAGTAGGAGTGGGCATTGTCTCTGACTCTTTGCCTGTTTGTGGGACCCTTTTCCTTCTACCGGATTGGCTCATCTAGCCTTTGTGTGATGGTGTGTGCCTGGTCTTATTATAGCTTGTTATGCCATGTCTAGTTGATGTCCCTGGGAGGCAGGCTCCCTTCCAAGGAGAGGTGGAGGAAAACGGATCATGGGTAGAGGGGAGCTGGGGAGTAGAGACTGGGGAGAGGGGAGGAAGGCAAACAGTTAGACAGTAATATATGAGAGAAGAATAAAAATAAATAAAAACATGTCATGCGTGTGGGTTTATATAATTTTGATTATATGACATTCTAGAATGGAGATAGCTCTATAGAGTCATTTAAACTATTAGTAGCTGTTAGGGATTTGGAGAGAAGGTGATAATTGAATAGGTAAAGTAAGTAGAGGGAATATTTTTAAGAGAATCAAACTGTTGTATAAGATGCTACGTGTTTGTCAAAACCTAGTAAGAAAAACCTGTAGCAATGAAAATATTTAAAAAATTATCTGGGACATAAAAGAAACCTTCAGATTGAACGAATAAAAACTTAAAAATATGTGGAACAATATTAATGAGGAGAGTCAGGGAAATGGTGTTCATCTTAGTAATCTTGGAAATGAGTGGAATCTGTAAATTAAAAGCAAAAAAAAAAAAACTATTCATGAGTACTACACTGGAGTTGATACAGTTTTCAGAATGAATGCAGTTCTGATAATGCTGCATCCTGAGATGGAGCAGTTACATTAGTGGAGGGAGGACAGAAGGAGCCAGGCTTCCCATTGCTGGAGAGGGAACTTGCTAAAAGAAAGATGAAAAGAGCAGAATGATTTATGTTGTATGAGGTGTAAGATATAATACAGTTCATACTTAGCTTAGCCTAGATATAGATGTTGCATATGTATATACATATATGCATATATCCATACATGTGTATATATGTGAGTGTATGCACACACACACATACATGGCTTCCTATACACACATATTGATCCGTATCAGATCAGAAGAATCTGGAGCAATGATACTCATGTATTGATGTGAGTGTGTCTTGCATCCAGATCTTGATTTCTAATACCATCCTCCAATACCAGGAACCCTGGGGTTCCTGGACAAATGGTTGATTCTGGGAATGGGATGGGAGGTAAATACACACAATGATGGAGGTGCTGTCAATGAGCACACGGGATATAAATGGAAAAAACTCCCTAATGGCCAAATGTAGAAAAAATTGAGAAAGAAAAGTAGCATGAGATTTCCCCTAATTCCATTGCTGTTGTTATGACATAATGCCCTAACAAAATCAATTTACGGGACTAAGTATTTATTTTTCACAATTCCAGGTTATAGTCATCACTGCAAGGAATTCCCAGCAGCAAGAGTCTAACAGATGCTCAGGTCACATCCATAGTCAGGAGAAGAGAGAGAATTAATGCATTTGCTTGCGATACAGACATACATACATACATACATACATACATAGATATATATTTGTGTGTATGTACACATATACATATGTATCCCCACTCTCATAAATTAGGACCTCATGCTAGGGAATGGTGTCTTCCGCAGTGAGCAGGGTCTTCCTATATCAGTTAACTTAACTAAGATAACTTTCCATTGACATACACAAAGGTAACCTGATGTAGTTAATTCCTCATTTTCACTTTCTCCCCAAGTGATTCTAGGTTATGTCAAGTTGACAATTAGAACTGAGCATCAGAGGATTAAAGTGCATAGAATTAGGTAAGCATCTATGAATAGAATGATGTAAATAAATGACAGGTTGAACAAGTAAGTAAGTTAATAAAAGAGAAGTGACAAATATCCCATACAGAAATTTCCATGAATTTACAGACACTCCATCCTCAAGGAGACATACTACCACACCCCACTCTACACTTTGCGGGGGGATGAATAAAGACTTCCTTCTAAAACATGCATGGAAAGTGGGGAAACAATGGATAACTTTACAGTAGAGGGATCCAGAAAATATGACCTCAGCTAGGTGCTCAAGGCCAGCATCAACAGTCAGATGGTGTGCAGTCATTGTGTGTAGCGTGTAGTAATGTGATGAAAATGTCACTTCTCATCTGGTCATCCTTTAAAAAAAAATCACACCTCAAGTCTGAAGACCTGCAGTCATAACTGAATCACTAGAAAAATAACAGTTAAATTCCATCAGAGGAATACATTTTGATTCAATGTACCTTAACATTATTCCTCAAATGTCATCAAAACCAAACAAAAAAAATTTTTTGAAACTGTCACAGCCAGAGGAATCCTAGAAACATGGGGTGACTGGATATAAATGTGTCCTTGACAGGATCCTAAAGCAGAAAAAAGAAAGTGTGTCATATGCACTGCAGGGAAATTGAAACGAATGATGGACCTTATTAATATACACCATTCATTCATTGTAGCAAACATTTTACGAGTAATGGGAGAAACTGGGTACAGAGGAGCACTGGACTCCGGACTACCTTCTTGATGCTTTCTGTAAATCTGGAACTGTTCTAAAAAATAAATTTTAAGCAGCCAAGCAGGCCCCTTCCTCATAGCATGCAACAATGCAATCATAAACTGCTCATATAAGGCCGAAGCAACACAGGATTATAACTTTAGACCCAAGGTTCTTTGTTTTTATTGATTTTTTTTAAGTTCACGCACAAAGTAATGTGGTTGTCATGACATTTCCATGTCTGTGTTTCCTTATAGTTATTGCTAATTCTCCCCTCTCCCCTAGGGCTCTCCCATACACACTGCTCCCTTCTGGTCGGTTCCCTTCTGTACCTTAGACAGTCCCTTTTCAGTTTTTTTCATATTGTGACTTTTGTTTCCTAGTTATTTCTTAGAAATCATGACAACAAACCCACAAAAACTTTGACCCAAATTTTACCCTGCCTACAGGATGTACAGGAATAAAGATAGGGAGCAGAGACTGAGGGAATGCCCAACCAATGCCTGGTCCAACTTAAGACCCACCCCCTGGGAGAGAGCCAACCCCTGACACGATTAAGGACACTTTGCTAAGCTTGTCCTCTGAGAGGCTCCAGCCAGCAGCAGATCGAAACAGGTACTGAGACTCACAGCCAAACATTAGGTGGAGCACAGGTAGTCTTGTGAAAGAGTGAGGGCAAGGGCTCGCTTCCGGGAGCACATATACTAAAATTAGAACGATACAGAGAAGATTAGCATGGCCCCTGCGCAAGGATGGCATGCAAACTCGTGAAGTATTCCATATTTTTAGATTGAGAAAGATCTTCACCAACTCTGTATCTGACAGAGGGATAATATCCAGAATATGTAAAAGAACTCTAGAAGTTAAAAAGCAACAAATCGAGTAATCCAATTTAAAATGGGGTACAGAGCTAAACAGAGAATTCTCAATAGAGGAATATCGAATGACACAGAAACACTTAAAGAAATGCTCAGTATCCTTAGTCATCAGGGAAATGCAAATCAAAACGACCCTGAGATTTCACCTTACACCCATCAGAATGGCTAAAATCAAAACCTCAAGTGACAATACATGCTGGAGAGGATGTGGAGAAAGGGAAACCCTCCTCCACTGCTGGTGGGAATGTAAACTCATACAACCACGTTGGAAATCAATCTGGTGCTTTCTCAGACGATTAAGAATAGTGCTTCCTCAAGATCTAGCTATACCACTCCTAGGCATATATCCAAAAGACCCTCAAGTACACAACAAGGACATTTGCTCAACCATGTTTGTAGCAGCTTTATTCGTAATAGCCAGAACCTGGAAACAACTCAGATATCCCTCAACAGAGGAATGGGTACAGAAATTATGGTACATTTACACAATGGAATACTACTCAGCAATTAAAAACAAGGAAATCATGAAATCTGCAGGCAAATGGTGAGATCTAGAAAAGATCATCCTGAGTGAGGTATCCCAGAAGTAGAAAGACACACATGGTATATACTCACTTATATAAGTGAGTATAAATATAAGTATACTTATAAGTATGAGTATACTTATATAAGTATATAAGTATACTAAGTGGATATTAGACATATAATATAGGATAAACATACTAAAATCTGTACACCTAAAAAGCTAAAAAGAAAGAGGACCCAGAGTAAGATGATCAATCCTCATGCAGAAAGGCAAACGGGATGGACATTGGAAGAAGGAGAAAACAGGGAACAGAACAGGAGCCTACCACAGAGGGACTCAAAAAGATTCTATCCAGCAGTGTAACAAAGCAGATGCTGAGATTCATAGCCAAACTTTGGGCAGAGTTCAGGGAACCAAAAATCTGGGCTCAGGGTTCTTTTCTGAGACTGATACTCCAACCAAGGACCATGCATGGAGATAACCTAGAACCCCTGCACAGATGTAGCCCATGGCAGTTCAGTATCCAAGTGGGTTCCCGAATAATGGGAACAGGAACTGTCTCTGACACGAACTCAGTGTCTGGCTCTTTGATCACCTCCCCCTGAGGAGGGGAGCAGCCTTACCAGTCCACAGAAGAAGACAATGAAGCCAATTCTGATGAGACCTGATGGGCTAGGATCAGAGGGAAGGGGAGGAGGATCTTCCTTATCAGTGGACTTGGAGAGGGTCATGGGAGGAGATGAGGGAGGGAGGGCGGGATTGGGAGGGAATGAGGGAAGGGGATACAGCTGGGATACAAAGTGAATAGGCTGTAATTACTATTAAAAAGCAAAATTAAAATTAAGAAAAGAACTGAGAATTTAAAAAAAAGAGTGGGGGTGAGGATAGAAGGACCCAGAGGGGCAGGGGTTCCACAAAAAGACCAACAAGTTCAACTAACCTGGGCCCAGGTGGGCTTGCGGAGTCTGAAGCACCAAGTAAGGACCATGCATGGACTGGACCTAGGTCCCCTGCACATATGTAACCAACGGGCAGCTTATTCTTCATGTGGATTCCCTAATAAGGGGAGCAGGGGTTATCTCTGACAGGAAGTCTATTGCCTGCTTTTTAATCCCTTCCCCCTGGTGCAGCCCCCCTGGGGCTGCCTTACCAGACCACCTTGGAATAGAATGCACTCAGTCCTGATGCAACTTCATGTGCTGACGTGGGATGGTGGGGGGAGGCTCCCCTTTTCTCAAGGGTAGGGAAAGAGAGTTAGGAGAGAAGAGGGAGGGAAGGTGAGACCAGGGGGAGAGGAGGGAGGAGGCTATCATCGGGATGTAAAGTGAATGAAATAAATGTACTGTTTTAAAAAAAGAAATGATGACAGTATCACAAATGAGAAGAGAAAAGCAGGCATGGCTTGGACCTCATAGACACTTGACAATGCCTTTGCTTCAAATGACACCATCAATGAAATAAGAGGATAAATATCAAAGAGTAGAAAGAAATACCTATTTTCAAATAATAGGTAAAGGACTATGTCCACAATCATATGCTCTAAATAATAATTTAAAAATAAATATCTCGAGTTCAACAGTAGTGGCGCATGCCTTTGACCCCAGTACTAAGAAGGTAGAGGCAGGTGGACCTCTGTGAATTCAAGGCCAGCCTGGTCTACAAAGTAAGTTCCAGGACAGCCAAGGCTATACAAAGAAACTCTGTCAAAAAAAAAAAAAAAAAGAAAAGAAAAAAGAAAGAAAAAAACAGATAAATAAATACCTCAAATAGTGAAAAGACAACCACATTTAAAATGAAAAGTGATCTGAACAGAGCCTGAAAATCAGGTATCAATGGCTTTTAAACACTAAAAACATGCTCAGTGTCATTCAAACACTAGAAAATCTTAAACTGAGACCAAAATAACAAACTATCCACACCCATTAGATACCTCTAACCCAAAAAGACACATAATGTAAGTGTGGAAAAGCCCAGTCAGTGCCCTCTTTCATCGCTGGTGGGAATGAAAACCGGGTAACAGAGAGCAGTTAGGTAACCAGTCCCCTGGGCATGGCTAGTTCCACTTTTCTAGCTACCGGAGCACAGCAAAGGCCTCTGGGTGTCTACAGCAGTAAAATTTGGGTGCTTAGGGCCCTTCCTGACACATGAGGTATGGATGGCAGGTGGCCTCAATCTTCCCACCTTGCCCCTTCAAATCAGGCCAGTATAATTCTGCCCTGTGAGAACTAGCTTGCTCCGTCTCTGCCAGAGGTGAAATAAGAACTCACGTGAGATGGTAATTCTTGAACCAAACCCTCCTCATTCCAAGCTGCCACATGCCGATTTAGACCAAAGGACCTGCATTTCTTGCTTTGGGTGGACTCATTTACGTTTAATTAAATTTTCTTCTGCATTTTAGAGGAACGTTATGGACAGCTTCATTTTATTTCATGCATATGTGTTCATGTATTATGCAAGTGTTTATACCTGAAAGGCAATTATTTGTGGAGGAGAAAGCCAAGGGTCAGTTTTACTTCTTTTACTTAATCGTGTTTCCAGGACCATTTCTAATGGCACTTTTACTCCCTGAACACTTTACTGATCCTTCCAGAAGAATTTTTTTTCTCTAATGTTTTCCACACATCTTTTCCATTACTGGGCTTCATTCATTTAGCCATTCATAAATTTACTAGCCTTATCCTAGCCTTTTTCTAGAGATTAATGAGCTATGTAGCAGATGCTTAAACTCTGTAGCACTTTTCACTGTATGTGGATAATTGTGCTGTTGAATAATTTCAATCTCTGCTTATGCTTCCTCTAATTACAACTGATATCTTTTAGAAACTTCACTTTCTGAATGTGGCCTCAATCTGTGCTGAGTGACTGGATGGATGGACAGATGGGTGGATGGATGGATGGGTGGGTGGGTGGATGGATGGATGGATGGATGGTTGGATGGATGTGTGTGTGTATGAATCTGTGTGAGTCTGTCTTTGTCGTGACAAGGGAGCCTTTGTAAGGGGAAGTCAGTTCTAGTTGCATTCCTTTTCTAGTCACATCTTCTTGGACTTAGATGTGCTCTTTCTGGGAGAAGTGTGGCACAGCCAATAGTGATCTAAACCCAGGAACCTTGGCTTTTGACTTTGAATCTACCACTGTATATCCTCAAAGGCTTGGAGAATTTCCCTCTCTGTGTCCCAGTTACCCATCTGTATTATCAAACTTCTTTTCAGATCAAACATTAAAAGAACCCTAAGATCATTAACCATTACACCAAAGAAACAAGCCACCAAAATAAACTTTCCATGTAGAAAATGTAATAGCTCTTAATTCTGTACACCTATTCTATGTAGGCGCCATTTTGCAGACTCACCTGGATGACCTTATTTATTTCTACTAGAATATTTTATTCTATTTCCACATAAGGAACATAAGATGATATAAATTACGTACCTGGCGGCAGAGCCAACTCAGAGCCACAAAGTATGGCTCCAGAAGCCGAGTCCATAATTCTGCTGCTTGTCCAAGACAACTGAGTAGACACAGCCCCAAACCCCGGACTTCAAGTCTACCATCACATGCTTCACTGAAAGATTAAGCTGCTTTTCCAGCAGGAAATGTTAATTCAGAAGATTCTTGGTACAGAACACATTCTTCCAGAGAGCAGGGAGATGTTTGCTGATAACTCAATTTGAGCCAAGAGCTTTGTTTTATTTGACTTTGCAAAGTGGGATTGGGAAACCGGAGTGCTGAGAGACTGCTGACCTGACTTTTGAAAAGAATGCTGCTATTTTCCCAAAACCTTATCGAGCACAGGGGAGAAAGGTGAACACTCTGATTGCAACACTCCTGTTTTCTTCCTGCCCACAAGTTTTCCATCTGACTCGGCATCACAGAAGGCTTCCTCTATCTCCACAGTCTTCCCCCACAACTGGGTTTAGAAATTCACAGCACAGCTGAACCCTAGCCCTTACCTCAGCTCGGAAGTATCAGTTACAAGAAGCCTGCTGAGATAATTACACAAGCCTGGGGACACTGGGTCTGGAAGAACAAATCAACAAGGGGACTGCTATCACAGGAACCTGTCTGTACTTTGAGTTCAGCAAATCTGACAGAGTAACAGCTAAGATAAAGCTGAGTCCAGAGCTAACAAGGATTGGTACCAACCTGCAAAACTGTTGCTGCTCTTCCTGCAGCTGTGCTTACACTTACACATTCTCCACACTTGTTTTTATGGTCTCCTCATCTTCTCCTTCCTCTCTGCAATTCTTTCCACCAGCCTTTTCTTTCCCAAGTACCCACAAAACTGTTTCTTTCTTTTCTATCTCTACATTGATCATCTAGAAAAACAGATTCATAAATGCACTAAAAATCTGGAGAGCAAAGCATAAGGTGCTGTGTGTGTGGAAATGTCACAATGAAACCCATTACTTTGTATTCTAACTTTAAAATATTTGTAAATACTAAATGCCAAGATGTGCATAGAATCCATTTGTGCTTTGATTTCTACCTATATATCCCTTAATTAATCATAATTTGATTATTCTGTGACTTTTCAGTACCACAACCCACCCACCCAGCAACTCATACACAACTGTGTATACCTCAAGGCAGGTGGAATTTGGTGTTTCTCCAGAACTGTTGTGTTTATCTAGAAAGGCATCCCAGGATACTGAAACTGTGTCATATGCTGTTCTGTATGCACTGACAGTAGAGTTTGGCAGAAACCTCACCTACAAATATAAAACCTTAAGAAAATTAAATATTTGGAAAACATAGAAGAAACTGAAATTTTCTGTATAGTGTTTTTATTGGTCTTTCTGAAATGGTCAGGGCCCAACAGTATCCAGCTGTAGTATCTCTAACATATACGAAGAATTTGACAAGCACTTGGATCATATATTTCTACTGGTCAGACTCTACAATGAGAGGAAAACAGGAGTCTAATGTATTGTGCAAAGATTAAGCAGAAAGCAGTCTCCAAACACAATGTCAAGGCTAGGACATGGCTTAGAACCAGCAGCATTATTCCATTCCGCTTCTGCTGATTACTTTCTGGCCAGCTAGTGTGTCACTGGGTGAATTTTTGGTCTTTCTGTTATTTTCACTCAGTTGAAAACACTACGTAGGTGTACATTAGAAGCTAATGCAGCATCATGAAGGAAGTGGCTTTGAGCTGGAATCTAGAAACTAATTATAGCTGTGTCATCACTTGTCAGCCTTAAGACCTAGTAAAACTCAGTGCAGAATTGTGGTAAAGATTCACTGTAGACATTATGTAAATTAATAAGTTAGAAGTCATTCTAGGGGTTTTAGAAAAGAATACAAACAGAAAAATTTCTTATCAGGTATAATACTGTCACACTGGAGTCAGCCAATATTTACCAAGCAAGTAACCACCTATTTAAAATGTGAGGAAATAAAACTAATGGACAATAATGAACATTGTTTTAATGAAATAAGACAGGAAACAGAGCATATCACTGAAGAAAGAAGTAAATAAGACACTAGAAGGTTGAGGAATCTCTCATACTCACGGGTTGGAATAACGAACCCTGTGAAACAATAGCTATGCTATCAAAAGCAATTCACAGATTCCATAAAATCGCCATCAAAATTCCAATGTCTTTCTTCATATAATTAAAAAAATAATCTTAACACTCATTTGGAAAATGAAGCCTCTGACAGCCAAAGCTATCTTGAATAGAAAGAGCAGTGCTAGAAGTATACAAATATGTGACTTCAAATGTACTTCAGAACTATAATAACCAAAACAACATGGGACTATCACAAAATAGGCATGAATATAGTTGAGTAGAGAAGCCAGATATAAACCCACACAGAAACAGTCATCTGACTTTTGACAAAGATATATAAAAGACACATTGGAGAAAAGAAAGCCTCTTCAATGAAAGGTGCTTGGAAAAATTGGATATTTACATATTGAGGAGAGAAACTGCATCCCTGCCTCCCACTCAGTAAAAAATTAAACCCCAAATGAATCAAGGACCTCAGCATAAGACATGTCTCTGAGACTGTTAAGGACATATAGTGAAAACATTTCAAGATATAGACATGTGCTTCTTGCCTAACTCCAGTTGCTTAGGAACAACTGCAATAACTAACAAACAAATAAGAATTTCTGAATTGAAAATAAGAAAACTGTGCCTTGCCAAAGAAAAGCACAACATAACAAAAAGACAGCCAACAATGTGGCAGAAAATATTTGCAAGCAATACATCTTACTCAAGAAAAAAAAAACTGAATACTAAGAAAACAAACAACTCAATTTAAAAAAAAAATGGGCTAATGAAACGAACAGAAACTTCTCAAAAGATGAAGCACAATTGGTCAGTGAGGATATCTAAAAGTTCTCAACTTCACTAGCCATCAGAGAGGTGCACCTTAGTGTAAGGGGTTAGTTCCAACCCTGATTTTTATCAGGCGTTAAATAGATCAACAAAACGTGCTGCATAGACTCAGTGGACTTTTTCTCAGACATAAAGAACACTGGACTTGTTTGCAGGAAAGTGCATGCTCTTGAAGATCTTCATTTTAATCAAATTGTCATTCTCAAAAAAATAGTTATCACACACATATTTCCTTTCATATACGGTTCCTAGATTTCATGTGGGTGCAGGAAATTATATATGCATATATGAAATGGAATTAGAAACAAAAAGGTCAATGGGGAGAGACGACTAACCACAGTGGGGGTTGAGAAAGAAGAGGCAAAAGGTATGATTGTGAAATATGCTCAAAATACATTCTATACTTGTATTAAAATATTCTTATATAACCCAGCATCAAGTACAGTGAATATATGCCAAATTCATGTATATACATATATATACATTCATATACATATGAATATATATATGAATGTATATATATGCTTAAAAATACCAAAATACAATGTACTGTGCATAGTAAGAGTAAGTTTTGCTTTAAGTAAACTTTGTCTCTATTTTATGCTTTGGTATGCATGTAGTGTATTGTGATGAGGAAATGACTTTTTGATATTAGTTAATTTCAAAATATCTTAAAACTACTGAGGTGAGTCATAAAATTATTTGGATTCAGCCTCACTGCCTTTTTATGGCTTAATATTGGATTATTATCTTAGTCCAGCATTTCTTGATTTCCATATTTGCTCTACCCACCACATCTTGCTCTCAAGCACTTAACTCTGGCAGACAAATGACTAGAACCAACTAGATAATACTTAGAGTATTTAGCTGCCACGCTTACTGAAGGCTACTCTTCAGTAGCAGCATATTATAAACAAAAAGCAGAGCTGAGAGATTAGACTGAATTTCCAAGATATGCAATTGGTATAGTCCCTGGGGGAAAGGTGAGAATCAAGACATTGAAAAACAAAAGCAGAGGACTAGAGTGGAGGAGGCCTGAGCCAATGGGGGTAAGAAAACATGGACTGTCTATGCAGTCTCCCTGAGAGAGCGAGGGGCTTGCTGGCACACACTTGGGAAGAAGCAACATAAGGGTGGTCTCTTGCCGGTTCCCTGTGCTCCGTGAAGTCTTGCTTGCCTGATCCACCTCAACTCTGTGCACCCACACAGAATCTGGATCTTCTTCCCTTCATTGTCTTCTCTCAGCCCCGTCCCTGGCTGGTTACTATATAAACATCCTTCCAACCAGGGTAGGGCAAGCGGCATGGAAACAGCACAACGTAAAAAGCCTACCACCCTGAGCCACCATACAGTGTTCTTAAGGTGCTGTAATTGAAAGGAACGTTTGCCCACAGGGCATTCTCACAGTAGGTTGACACCTGCACTGATGGGTTATCGGGGACACACCCTACGTGCATGACTTGGTGTGGCTGCACAGTCAACGCACATTTCAGGCTACCTCTGAGAGGTTGCTGAGGATCTGAACCTAGGGCAAAGGTCACAGATCAATACACGAAAGTGTACTTGAAGTCATCTCTATGAACTCGAAAAGACCCACAACTTTGGGGGCTCCTTCTCTGAAAATCGTTCCCTTACACAAACACACACTCACAAACACATGCACACGCACACATGGGTTCTAAAGCTGGAACGAAGACAAATTTGAAGTTATTTCCTGAATTCCTTACCTATCAAGATAAATGATCTGAACCTGTGACTCAGCAGGCTGCTTCTTGATCTCATTCCAGAGACTCACTGCCAACTCCAAGAAAGTCATGTTGTGACATCTACCTTTTCCAACAAGTGACATGCCACTGTTTCTTATAACACCCATGTAGCCTCTCCAACTCTACTCCCACACTCCCACAGAACCAACAAGTTCAGAACCAAAAGAAAAGAAAAGAAAAGAAAAGAAAAGAAAAGAAAAGAAAAGAAAAGAAAAGAAAAGAAAAGAAAAAGGAACAGCACAATTTATGGTATAAAGCACATAGTCAGAGGAATGCAAGATTGCCCTTCATGGTAGCTTCCGTCCTTGCTATTAAAAATGCAGGAAACAAAGAGCATGTAGACCCCATTCCCCAGGCCCTCCATAGTGTTACTGCCCATCCTGACTAACTGTTCATGTGATATTGCTGTGTGTATATATAATCCGATTTTTTAAAAAACATGGATCTAGACAACTCATTCTTTCGTGGTGATGAAGCCAAGTCCTTATTTTTTTTCAGCTTCTACATTTTTTTATTAATTACACTTTATTCACTTTGTATCCCTCCATAAGCCCCTCCCTCCTCCCCTCCCAGTCCCAATCTCCCACTTCCTTCTTCACACATGCCCCTCTCCAAGTCCACTGATAGGGGAGGTCCTTCTGATCTTAGTCTATCAGATCTCATCAGGAGTGGCTGCATTGTCATCTTCTGTAGCCTGGTAAGGTTCCTCCTCCCTCAGGGGGAGGTGATCAAAGAGCAGATCAGATTATGTCAGAGGCAGTCCCTCTTCCCATTACTATGTAACCCACTTGGACACTGAACTGCCATGGGCTACATCTGTGCAGGGGTTCTAGGTTATCTCCATGCATGGTACTTGGTTGGAGTATGAGTCTCTGAGAAGACCCCTGTGCTCAAATATCTGGTTCTGTTGTTCTCCTTGTGGAGTTCCCATCCTCTCCAGATCTTACTATTTCCCACTTCTTACATAAGATTCCACGCACTCTGCCCAGCAGTTGACCATAAGTCTCAGCATTTGCTTTGATGGTCTGCAGGGCAGAGCCTTTCAGAGGGTCTTCGTGGCGGGTTTCTAATTTGTTTCCTGTTTTCTTCTTCTTCTGATGTCCTTCCTCTTTGCCTTTCGGAATGGGGATTGAGCATTTTAGTCAGGGTCCTCTCCCTTGATTAGTTTCTTTAGATGTACAGATTTTAGTAGGTTTATCCTATATTATATGTCTATACGAGTGAGTATATACTGTGTGTGTCTTTCTGCTTCTGGGACATCTCACTCAGGATGATTCTTTCCAGGTCCCACCATTTACCTGCAAATTTCATGATTTCCTTATTTTTCATTGCTGAGTAATATTCCATTGTGTAGATGTACCACAATTTCTACATCCATTCTTCAGTTGAGGGGCATCTGGGCTGTTTCCAGCTTCTGGCTATTACAAATAAAGCTGCTACAAAAATAGTTGAGCAAATGTCCTTATTGTGTACTTGCATCATTAGCCATCAGGGAAATGCAAATTAAAACAACCCTGAGATTTCACCTTACACCCATCAGAATGGCCAAGATCAAAAACTCAAGTGACAACACATGCTGGAGAGGCTGTGGAGAAAGGGGAACTCTCCTCCACTGTTGGTGGGAATGTAAACTTGTACAACCACTCTGGAAATCAATCTGGCGCTTTCTCAGACAGCTAGGAATAGCGCTTCCTCAAGATCCAGCCATACCACTCCAAGGCATAGATCCAAAAGAGGCCAAGTCCTTTTCTAATTGTAGAATGTCCTTAAAGTTAAGGTACTGAAAGAAAAAAGTTTACATGTAAGAATTATACCTTAAAAAACAACAACAAAAAAAAAGAATTATACCTTAAATTGCTAAAGAAATGTAATTTAACTCTAGCTGCTTTGTCAAAACATGAACTGCAGTCTGATAGCTTTCCAAGCAAAATAAAATGTAGACATAAAGTTGGATTTTTTCTTTTCCCTTGTATGATAATACTTCACCTAAGAAGCAAAGACGTATGAATAAGTGGGCTTGTTCTGATCCTACTTGTCATGGATGTGCCTTATGGATATTATCAAAACTAATTTATTCACTAGCAGTTGTGATCAGGCAGCTGAAAAGGTTAGATTTTATAAAAAGTAACCTTTCCCTGATTTATTCTCAAATATTTTAAGTTAATAAATATCTTTATCAGAATGAGGTCATTACTCATAAAGTAATAAAGAATAGAGTTAACAGTTAACCATATCAGTTGTCTTCAGTTACGTAATGTTGATTTGGGACAGTTGTGTAAGGTTTGCACAAAATAAATTCCGACTGGCTGCTAAGGTAATAGATGATGTCATCTTTGTGGCAAGTGAAACTATGACAGGAAAATTTAAAAATAATTTGTTTAATGCATGGTGGTGTATTTCGAATTACAATAAAAATTATGAAAGTTATCTTAATAGCGTCTTCCAGATAGCTGTTTCATTGTTATTAACTGATCCATCCTTTTGCTAAAGAACTGAGTAGGTAGCCCTCGTAACAAAGAGTTTGTATTTCTAAGTGTAAACTACTTTTTTTTGAAATATCAAAGAATTTCATTAAATAAAAGCTTGTGCTTATAACTGAATCATATAAAGAATAAAATAAAAGTACGCTGTGTTTCTTTTCTCATAGTGCTTTTTTTAAAGAGCAGAGCTAGAAGGAATTTCTCATGATGCAAAGGAAGAACTTCCTGTTGTGTCTTGCCAGTGAGCAGAAGCTGGGAAAGACCACTAAATGTTGTGTGAAGGTGTGTGCAGACTTTCCGTTAAACACTCACTAAACGCTGAGGTGCACTGGAGTGGAATGGATTGGACTGGATCACAATAATAACATATAACATGAGATCTGCCCACACGTGAAATTTCTAGGTGTATAACACGTTGTCATAAACTGTACAAACAGCAAGATTCCCACCCATTCACCATCCTTGACTAAAACTTTAGCCCGTTGTTTAGCAGCTCCCATTCTTTTGAACCTCGGCAATCACCATCCATTCTGTCTCTGGACTTGGCTGTTTTAAATAACTCATTCTAAAGGTAATTACTGTGCAGTGTTTGTCTTTCTGTGACTGGCTTATTTCATTTAGCATAATTCCCTTAAGACACATCCACATTGGTGCATAGTGAAATTTTTCCTTCTCTTTAATGCCCAGCAGAACTCTATTGTTCACAGGTGTCACACTTTCTTTCTCTTCTCACGCGTTTGAACATGAGCTTTGTTTCCAGGTCTTGCTATTGTGCACAGTACGGTAATGAACAAAGGATGTGAGCTTCTCCCTGAGACCCTGATATCAAATCTTTTGGATAAGTGCTTAAAAATAAGGTGACTACGTCATATCAGAGATCACTAATTTGAGATTTATCAAGTACATGAATGAGTTTTTAAAGGTGAATTGAGATGGTTCATTTTTATCTTTGTTAATGTTTTAAAATACGTGTCATATAAGAGAAAACTACATTTTCAGAAATCACACGGTGCCTTCAGGAAGCACTTCTGTTGATACTGTGATTTAACCAAATGACAGCTTTTCATGGAACAATGGGAACTGCCTCAGAGGGGAAAACAGTGCAGTTGTCATCTGAACAGACAACCTGAGGCTTGGGAAGGGGAATAACTTATAATAAACGACAGGCACAAACAGATTATCAAGACATGATTAAGCATCAAATATTTGTCACTGAAGATGGTGAAAGCGGTTTCTTCTCACATTCACGAGACAAAAGAGAGAAAGGACTTCGCCAACTAATTAATTCATTCACACATCCGGTGGGTCACATTTGAAATATGTGCAGGACGTTGAGCCAGTCACAAACCTTCTGCTGTGCCTGGCAGGCAGATGACAAAAGCGGAAGTTCATAGATAGCCACAATCCCAAATGTTTTGAGTAACAGAAGGATAGGTGGCCAGATGAACAATTACAGCCCAGCGAACAATTACAGTTTAAGTGGGTATTTCTATCAAGAAAATATACACAGAGCACATGGATAGCATTGGAAGTAGCAGTTAATTTTGCTGGGGATTTTTGTGGAGACTGTGGAGATAAATTTAACGCTGTTTGTTAAACGAATGGAAAGGGGCCTTCCAGGCAGATAGACATCTCCAAGGGCTTGGAGTCATAAGATACCTTGAACTATCAATGAAACCAAGAACTGATTTTGTGACTACTGCAACCAGAGAGCAGAGAATCTGTTGCAATAATAGGAGAGTCCTGTTTAGATGGGTAACAATCGAGGGGTCAGAGGAATGCATGAAGGACATACTTTAAAAGTTAGCTTTTTAAGCTCCATGATTGACAGGGGTGGGAGTCATAAGTGAGAGAGGGGACTGTAGCACTTGCTGGGTTTCTTTCTCGGTAAAATAAGTGCCACTTAGTAAACTAGGGAAGATTCAAGGGAAAGAGATTCACTGGGCATTGGAGATGCTTGAAATGATGTATTCTCATGACATATCTAGTCAGTGATTATATCCATCTATCTAGAAAGCCAGGAGTAGGGTGGGGAACTGAGCTAAAAATATAAATATGGAACCATAGACATACAGATATAAGTTAAGGAGTTGGAAAGATAGAGCCTAAGAGAAAGGTGACATGGGAGGAAGAGATAGAACAGAAGGTATAATCAGCAAACACCCTATGCTCAAGCTAAGAAGAGAACTAGTCACATGATGACATGAGACCAGGAGGAACACAGGGATCTGAGCCATGGACATTCCAAGAGTCATAGCGTTTGCTCATCTTCTCGTTTCTGAAGAACCACCATAGTGCTTTCTCAGTAGCTGCACTAACTCACATCCCTATCTGCCATGCATAATATTTTCCTGTTTCTATTTTCCCCACAACGTTTTTCAGTTTTTGTCGTTCTGATAATTGCCATTCTATTATCTATAGGGTGAGATAATGTCTCAGTGTGGTGATGTAGTTTAGTGTGTGTGTGTGTGTGTGTGTGTGTGTGTGTGTGTGTGTGCGTATGCACATGCATGGTCATGTCCATGTGCATGTGCAAATGCAAGGAAGCTTGCTATGGTTGGTGCATGTGTGGAAACCCAAAAACAGCTTTCAGGATTAGGCGTCATCTTCCAGCTTGTGAGGTAGGGGTCTCTTGTTTCTGCCGCCGGGCACCGTACTCCAGAACCTCCCATCTCACAGAAGAAAACTGAGATTACAGATGTGCAGTACCATACCCATCCTTTCACATGGGCTCCTGGGATGGAATTCAGATCGCCAGGCTTAAGCAGCGAAAGCTTGCCTCAGCTGAGCCATCTCTCAGGTCTCCGATGTGGTTTTGATTTTCATTTCCCTAGTGATTGGTGATGTAGAGCAATGTTTTAAATGCATTAGGCACCTTTCAATTAAACAAAAACATCTGGAGTTAGGTTAATCAGGGAAATAACTGAGATGCTGCCGCTGGATTCGTAGAATAAGCCTCAGCGATGTTAACAAGGCAGTGTTGTGCTTTTTGAGTAGTAAGAAGGGCTGCATCAGACAGCACTGAACTGAGAACTCAGAGGTGAAGAGATGGTGATGACGCCTGTGAGGTGCGCATTGAAGACATTTACATGAAAATCAAGGCGAGCAGGGAGTGGTGGGGAGAGTCCAGGGTTCAAATTACACTTCAAGATGGCAGGTAAACTGGGGAGATTTTATGTGTAAAGAGCACGACACATTTTATATGTGCCATTTTAGTGCTTCCTATACATGCTTTCCCAGTTAACTTTGGAACCACAATAAAAGGTAATATTTAAAGTTTTATTAAGTACCTGCCATGTGCCAAGCTGTGTCCTAACTGACATTTATTACCCCAGTTGACCTTCACAATTCTAATGAGGCAAAAGAATATATATTATCACACCCATTTTTCAGGTAAGAGAAGAGACACAGAGAAGTGAGGTGTTTGTTAAGGGCATGAAGCTAGGAAAGAGCACACATCTGGCCTCAAAGTCCACGTGGTACCAAGGTGTTTCTTGTTGACCTTTTGAAGACGGAGAAGCTGATTCTGAGAACTTAAACAATCCGCCTATTCTAAGACCAGTGAATCCTGAAGCAGGCTGAACACCCAAACCTAATCCCAAGGCTTGGAACAAGAACGTTATTGAGGGAGCAGTCTTGAGCTAGAAGAGACAGCAATGACAAGTGGGACAAGAAGCTATGAAAGCAGGGGAGGGTCAGGACACAGGCAGAGCAATTAGCCTGTTGTCTGAAGCATGTCAGCAGGTTTGGGAATGTACAAAGCATGGGAATAGAGGCAGGGGATAGGAGACCACCCTGGTGCCTTCTTAGCAACTAGCAAAAGCAGATGGGGAAAAGTGTATGTGCCTACTTGGGGAAGTTCAGAGGTCAGGAGGTGGTGAGAAAAGTGATGGAAATAAGCCATATAACCATCATAAGTGTGTGTGTGTGTGTGTGTGTCAGTACTTGTCACTGACCAGCGTTCCCCATGCCAACAGAGCTTCCCTCTACCCTCTTAGAGACACCCCTCTGCAGAATCTCAGAACACTAGAGAAACGCTTACCCAGGCATCTTCCCCACCCAAACAACAGGAAGTGGTGGTCTGAGGCCTGGTGTGGCAAGTGCGGCTACCTTTAGCAGATATCATCTCTTTGTGCCTTTATTCTTAGGAAACATAGAGAGTCATAGCAAAATAATGCCCCACCACCACCACCAAAATTCGCCTGGACTGTCAGACCCAACTTATTGGCAGCCTTCCAAAACAGTGGGGAATAAAACAAATTCTGAATTAGTGGGAGAAAAAAAAAAAAAAGCAGGAGCTCAGCATATTCCTGTGCTTACTCTACACATTTCTACTTAACTTTCTGCTGCTTTCTGGGTTTTATGAGAGTGACAGTCATGTCGCGTATGCCTTTCCCATGCGGATAGTACATGCAGAGGACCGGGTAGGGCTCACGACAGAAGTGCTGACAAGATGAACGACAGCTCTAAGAAACAAATAGAAAGCACATAAAGGCACGATGACCTTGCGTTTTGTGAGGGGCTTCTCGTAGAGGCTTTGCCTTCCAAGCTGTGGCCGGGGAAACAAGTGCAGAAGCATCCAGAGAAGTGAGAAAAGAGGAGTGTCACTCCTCCCTTCCGCCCCTGCCGCCTCCAGGGGTATCATTCCCAACCACTAGGAGGTCTTTCACACGATATCTCACAGTATCAAGAATGGTATTTTTCTTAAAGGAAAGATGGCTCACCGTTTCCTGTTTAAGAACTGTCTTTTGTTATAAGCTGTCTATAAGTATGTTTTGTCCATGTTCCTGTTAGGCTCACAGAATAGCCCTTTGTGACCATCACTACTGCAAATCGCACAAGTAGAGTACGCACCTATGTATACACAGTCCAATCATACATTACAACTTGACAGCTTCTGTCTCTTGCAAATCGTCAGTTTTTCAAAGTTAGGACCACTCATGAAGCAGATAAATAATAGCAAAACTATCTCATGGCTATATATGTGTGTGTTTACGCGTGTGCCCTAATGTGTGGATAAAGAGATAGTTACGTTAGTTTAAGTTAAGATAATTTCTACTAGAAGTCATGTGTATGATTTTTATATATAAAGACTCCTGCACTGCTGTTGTTCATTTTTCTTAATTCTACAGGACAACGGAGGAGGGAGGCGACAAATGAAGAAAGGCCAGTGCCAGGACTGGGAGGGCTTCAAAAGAGACATCCAGCTCCCGACCCGCGGCACTAAGTGGAAATTGTCTGGTGTGAAGGTTTTATTTCAAGGTCTTTATTTTTTATTTTAGGTTGAACCATAAGCGATGTTCAATATTTAATAATTTGTGCACTGAAAAAATGGTTATGTCACAAGTAGCTCAGACTAATAAACAAGTATTGGTATTTCCAGAGGAATGACCTCCTGTTTAGAGAAGAAAGTGCTAGAAGAGCAGGCACCAAATGTTAGGGTGGGGAAATTCTAGTATGCACATATAAAGTGAAGCATGACTTGGACACACATGGCAATAACAATGTACATGGCTTTATTATGCTTTACCTACTATTCCTATAAGGCTGTGAACCTATACTAACTCATCTGACCTGAATAACAAGACCATCTTTAAAAGGTAGGACTATGACTATCTCCAATTTTACACTAAGCCATAAAGATATCAAGCAACCCTCTGGAGATCATGGAGTTCCAGAGAAAGGTTCAGTCCCAGGCAGACTAACTTTAGATGCCAAGATCTTAACCACTAATCTATCCTGCTGATTGGACATAAATATTATGACATTAGGGTGGGGCTCTACAGTTTCTAGGAGACTTGGGCTCACGGGTTCAGAGACCTGGGGATCGATCTTTAGTGTTCATCCTTCTCTAGGGAGGTGGGGCAGACAGGGCAGACATCCCTCCCCCATCCTCTGTGAGTTCTCTGTTCTCTAGGCCCTTTTTCCAGCCCATCTTTTAAGCAGATGCTCAGTTTCAGTACTGATCACTTTATATAGAACTTCTCAATAAATTGTTTTTGTTTATAGGAAATCTAGAATCCTTTCCATGATGCATGAGAACCATAACAATCAGTCCATATATATTGAAAACACATATGTAGATTGAATTTGAACCTTATAATAGGCATCTTAATTATTTATAAAGGTAGCTGAAGCATGAGAATGTAGCTCTGGAAAACGAGGATGATATTTTCTTAGTCTGCCAACAATCACCTTGGGCCTTCCAAATGTTAGAAGCCATGCCTTCCTTATAGAACCAAGTGTGGTTAATGAGGAAAATTAACCAAACACAAACAAAAAATTGAAAAATATTTTCAAAAAGAAGTTACATATATCTGAACCCATCAACATGAACATACACATATTTCATATATGATGGAAGAACCTAGTCATCTTAATCACACTCTATCTCTGTCAGTACCTAGTAAAGGCTGGTAAATACTTTTATCCTGGTCCACTGATTGGCTGACACTGGGAAGCTTTATTGCTTTTGGCTTTTGTTTTTGAGACCCAGCTTCATTTGTATGTAGGAACTTCAACACCCTTGTCCTAGAAACAAAAGACAAAACCAGCCAAGATATAAATAAAAACAGCAACAGCATCAACAAGTAATATTAAACTGGTATTTGTAGAAACTGCAAAAAAATAAATCTCAGCATAACACTTTTTTTTCAATTACCCATGGAATATTCACCAACAAAAACCATATTCTAGGCTATGAACAAACCTCAACAAACTTCAAAGCATTGGAATCATACAGAGTAAAGGCTCTGACCATAATGGAATCAATCTATTGTTGTGCTCAGAGAAGTGGTATAACATTTTCACTTCATTTTGATATCATATTCTATTAACATGCCTTTTGTTCATAGGCTGGCTGATGTCCTCAGAGTCACTTTAAAGATATCACATATAAAGAGCCAAAAATGCTTCCCCTAACACTTCTTTGAAGAAGCCTGGCATTGCATCCAAATGAAGCCTTTCTAATTTCATAGTTTGGGGGTCTGTTCTTTTCTTACAAAGTGGTACTTTTATGTCTCTTATTTGCAAGCCAAACCATTCACTGTACTGAAGCACTAGCCAACCCCCATCCCATTAGAGCAAAGTTGGTGGCTGTGTTATCTCTTTTTGTTATTTCTTTTAGTCAACATACAAAATAATGGGGCTCATTATTGCATTTTCAGATGCCCAGCATTGTACTTGTGTTTTCTTTTGAGCTCAGGCACTGCTAGGTTGAAGATGCCGGAGAGTCCACAGCTCTCTGGGAAGTTGCTTTTTGATCCCTCTACAGGGCAAAGTCAACAAGCCTTATCATGCTTCTTCCTGGGCTATTTTGCAGCTGTGAACAAGCTATCTTTGTTCTGAGCAGTTGTTTTCCTGGTTTGTCCTCGCTGGAGAATAAATGTCACAAAGGGTGGAGGAGTCACGCTGACCAGAAAGATGCCATAGCAACATTCTCCAACAGTGTCCCTCCACATAGCCCTCACCATAGCTGAAGCTCATCTGAGGGAACACTTGGCTGTGGGGGAAGCCACACTTGGGAAGAAACCACAAGATGATTCAGAACATAGTCCCTGTCACCTAGTGAGCTGGCAAAGTCTTTGAGAAGCTTTCCAAAGCCATTCTTGGGAGACACAGGAAATGTAGGTCAATGCCACTGCTCACTCTAAGGAGCTTGTAAGTCTGTTTTCAAGTTACTGCAGACCCAGCTGTGCCCCCTTCACACAACAAAATCTCCCCAGCAAAGCAATGTAAAGATGCTCCTTTGGGAAGTAACTAGGTTTAAATTAAGCCATGAATACAAGGACCCTCGTGATGGAATAAATCCCTTTTTAAAACAAGATACTAGAGAGCTCCCCCATTAGTCTCCTGCCGTGTGAAAAGGCACCAAGAAGGTGGCATCTACAAGCAAGGAAGAGAGCTTGCATCCTGTTCTCAAACTGGCAAATCTCCAGAATTCAGAAAATAAATGGCTTAAGCCAAACCCCAAGTAGACTAAAGTACTGTGGAAGCTCTAAACCCCAGTACCTCTAAAAAGTTACAAGAGGTGACTAGCACCGGCCCTAATCCATTAAGGAGTAGCATCTTTATAAGGAGACAGTTGGGGCACAGGCATACAAAATGGAAGAACGTGGGCAGACATAGGAAGAAGATGCCATCTTCAAGTCAGGGAGAAATGACTCAGAAGAAGCATGTCAACCTTCATCTCAGACTTCCAGAAACCTGGGTTGTGAGGGGAAAATGTTCTGTTGTTTAAAACTCCAAGTCTATAGCACATTCACACAGCAGCTCAAGCTGACTAATGGCCAGGCTATGGGAAGAGTCATCCAAGGGCATTTCATCACAATCCATAAAACAACTCAAAATAAATCACTTGGAGATGGATGGGGCACTGAATGCTAGAAATGAGAAAGATACTGTCAGGAAGAACAGGATAGATCACTTTCATAAGCTGTGGATATCAGAGATGACTTTTGGCATCTGGGGCAGGAGAGGAATGCCCTGAGAAGACAGATATAAGAGAAGAGGATGAAAGGAGGAAGACAATAAACATGGAATGTTTTCACTGCCTTCATAGAAGAACAGCAAAGAGTAGCTGCAACTGGTCTGTCCAAGTGATGCAGAACAGGTCACCAGTGAGATGAACCTGGAAAATGTCAAAGCTTTACAAGTCTCCTACCTCTCTCTCTCTCTCTCTCTTTCTCACCTTCCAGCTTCTATAATGCAGCAAACATCTCATCAGCCTGTCAACAACAAAGATGCACAGTGATGTTATTCATGACGTGAGACCAGAGTCCCTATCTGGATTTCATCATTCTTCATGACTTGCAAGTAAGATGTCCAAAGCAGAAAGAGCATATAGTCAAACAGTATTTAAATTGGTTGCCCCGATTTACTGCTTTGTATCATCAGACTTGTCCAAATTAAGGGACAGAGTTGGCCTTAAGCTTCACCAAAAGGGCCAGCAAGTGACAGAGTGCTGCCAGCCACTCCCCGTAGACTCCAGTTGAGAAGACTGACCTGCTCCAGATAAGAAGACACATATCTCATTTTATACTGACTCAGTCTCAGGGTTTTTCCTGGGTGTGACACAATGTCTCACACATCAGATTGCTAATCCAATAGGAGCAACTATGCACCAGGCAATATTGAGCAAAAGCTGGATAGCTATAGAGAAAGAACTGAGTTGGCCACATAGCTTTTATGTTTACCTGCTTAGGAAAAACCCATGAAGGCATTTGGAAGAGAAACATGATAAACAGCACTTACATTATGTGCACATCAAAGCAAATGCAGGTGTTTCCACTCGTTCAAGCTTCTCCTCTGAGCAACTTTATTGGAAAGCTGGATATTATTGAATATATAACCTAGGAAATACCCTTAAGCCCTAGAGCCTTTGTCAGCATTGGAACACCACGGCCTTTTTATATTATCTCCCTAGGTGCCCTCTCCAGGGTCGCTAAGGCTCAGAACCTCCCTTTTGTTTTCCCAACAAATGTCATAAAGGATCTTGGCTCTCCTCACCCTCTTACTGAGATTTAAGATGGCAGAGTATGAACTTCGTAGCATACAGGCAGAGCACCTGAGTTTGAGTTCTAGTGTATCTATTTATATATCAGGTGGTCCTGGAGTGTCTTTTAAGAGCAGGCAGCTCCAGGAACTTCACCAACAATCTGTAGCCTAAAACCCTCAGTTATTAGAATTAAAGGTATGATTGAACACCAAAGCAATCAAGTACTGTGCAATGTTTTGCCTGATTACAGTACAAGTTGTACAATACTTAAATAAGGCAATAGCTCATTTCCCTAGGAAGAGGGCAACCACAACATTGAGACACTGCTGTTGCTCATTTGATATGAATATATATTCATAATTAGCTTTTCTAGATGCCTATACTTGTAAATGAAGACAGTGGAATTTGATTTCATATAGGGTGTTTTGGTCCTTGGCATTCTCGCTTGTGAGAATGATGGTTAACAATATCTATCTTATAGTTTTTACTATTTGATTGTTAAATGAGATCATTTATGTCCATCAACAAATAAACAGAATAAGAAAGTGTTGTGTTTGCACACAATGAAATTTTATTCATCTATAAAGAAAGATAAATGTATTAATTAAAAATGTCATTTCCAGGAAAATTGATAGAACCATTGGTTAGTGTGGTGAGTGAATTAAGCCAGACTCAGAAAAACATATATCGCATTTTTCTCTCAAATGTAAAATCTAGACTTAAATGAATACTTATTTACACATCTACATAAGATGTGAAAATAGAACAAGGTGTTGTGAGATCAGAAGAAGAAACAGAGAGGAGAAAAACAAGAGAAGATAATAAGGGCAAAAAAGACAAAATATTATGAATTTTCTCTCATACACATAATCTAGATAAATACAAACATACATAAGAGAGCAGAGGGAGGATTACTGTAGGAGAACGGGAAATAAAGGAGAGGGTGAGAGATGGAGGGAAACAATGGGGTTAGATAGTGCTAAGAAAAACACTGCTTTGTACAATAACTAGAAATAAATAAACATGTAAATAAATGAAATTATTTACAAAAAAGAAACCATCACAAATTTTAGCCCTTGGCAAATATTAGGTTTGTTTGTTTGGTTTTGGTTTTTTGAGACAGGTTTTCCTCTGTGACCTTGGCTGTCCTGGACTCGCTTTATAGACCAGGCTAGCTTCGAACTCACAGTGATCTGCCTGCCTCTGCCTCCCTGAGTGCTGTGATTAAAGGCGTGTGCCACCATACCAGGCAATACGAGGGTTGTTAAAGTATGTGCAGTGCTGGAGTACTTTTTCTGCTGCTCAGGAGTGGAGAATTAAACATCTCACTATTGAGTCCCCAGCAGACCTCTTCATTTTCTTGGTTTGACTACCACCCTCAGTCCCCACCCCCACTCCAAGATTCATTCCTCCCTTTCACCAAAAGGTAATCATTTCAAGGGGCTTGCTATCACTTTGCCTTACTCATTGGTTACTAACGCTTCCCGTAAAAGACACTAGTCCATTTTTGTGCCTTATTTCTCTAACTGCATGTTCATTCTAAAAAAGGGGGGGGTGTCATTTTCAGGGCTTTCTGAACTCCAAGCAAGCTTGTGTTTTTAGTTTTGCATACCTAGAATGTCTCTGCACTTTTCTTCTGAAAAGACGGGTCCTCCTCCCATATATCTATGCAAGGACTACCCTTCAGAGCCAGCAGGCTCCCACTACTTTGGGAAGCATCAGAGTGGGGCAGAGCTTAATAATCAGCTCATGAATGATCCTTGTCATTAAGCAGCAGGGTTTACATCATCCTCTTAAGGACCGGGCTGCACCCTATGAGCAAAGAGGCAAGAGAGGCAATTCAGAGCCTCTCACTAGCTGGCAGAACCTAGAAATTTCCAAGGGCAAGGCTGAGAACGAATCCTCTATATAATATTAACTCAAAATGGATGATGGAACCGTCATGACAAGTGCAAAACTGCCAGCTTACCAGAAGACAACACAGACAAGACAACCGGATTTGCCTGACCTGGTTTTAGACAATGGTTCTTCAGAGATGGCACTAGAAGGACAAGCGGCAGGCGGAGAAGAAATTGGACTTCATCAAAATTTAAAAATGTGTGGACTACAAATCAGGCTAAATGACAATTCAGATAGAGAGAAAATATTTACAAACTCTGCATCTGATGATGGACCTGTATAGAGGACATAAAATCTCTTAGAATTTAACAATAATATGCCCAAGTAACTCAGTGGAAAATGTCAAACCCCAGAGGTTGTGGCAGGAGGATTTCACTTTGGGAGACCACAGTGAGACCATGTCTCAGAAAATAATGATGGTGGTGGTGGTAGTGATTAGAATGGACATTTCTCCAGAAAAGATATAAAATTGCCCAAAAGCGTGTTTAAAATGTTTACTCATTTAATACTTGAAAATGCTTATCTGAAGAAATGGCTCCACCGTTAAGACTACTCGGTGCTTTTCCAAAGGTCCCTATTTCAGTTCCTAGTTCCCACATCTGGCATCTCACAACTGCCTGTAATTCCACATCCAGGAGATCCAATATCCCTGTGCGCTCGCGCATGCATACACACACACACACACACACACACACACGGAAGGAATGGGGATAGAGGGAGATTCACACAGACAAATGTAGAAAAGCTGGAATACTTTCCCTTTTACAAACTCTTAAATGCTGACTAGAATGTAACTTAAACTCCTCAGATTCAATCAGTTAGGCAGCCTATTAATATTGCCCAGGTATTTAAAGACTGATGAGGGTGCACATTGTAAGGAGAATTATTCAAGGACCTCTGGCCCTTTAAGACCCTAAGCCTTTATGTTTCTTTGTGATGAACTACAGAGTAATATTCGTTCTAAATTCAAACCCACAGAAAGTCAATTACGTTTTTCACTTTCATTAAGCAATAAATTATAAGTAACTATACCAACACTAATTAAAGAGTCATCTTTTTAAAGAAATCTCTAAGCAATTTCATGAAGTCAATATAATGACATTACCATAGAATGAATATTCTAGGTTGTAAACTAGGTAAAACCAGCCCAGTTATTGTCATAAAAAATATTTTAAAAACCACGTAAAGCAATGACAAAAAAAAGAAAAACTTAATCATCTTGATCTCAGTTTCTATATTCTAAAATAATACAATTAGTCTCAAGTTGATATCTAAGATCATCTCTACCTCTGTGACTCTTAATTTCTGTACCTACATCTCCTTTCACAGCTCTTAACAAGGAGCCCAGTGCTCGAGGCCTCCTGTGCAATCTACGGTTTTAAAGCCACACAAACCACACTCAATGTCAAGTATATTACGTGCTATTATAGGAACCTGCAACAAAAGTGATGAGTTTAATTAGCCTGGCAGTCCTGGCCCTGGCCCTGATCCAAGCCAGACACATTGTGCTCCCTTCACATCCTAGATCTCTTTTTTCCCCAACTTCTCCAAGGACTCCAGCGGGCTCCCAGACTGTCATTCCTTCAAACATAATCCTACCTTGCTGCTGTCTTTGGTAGCACCACTCACCCAATGATTCAAATCCTGCCCACCATCCAAGACTCAGCTCAATTTTATCCTTTCTGGACCAGTGGACCACACAGCCTTCTTCAGTTTAGCTGTGTTGATGATATACTGTACAAGTTTGACCTACACTCAGTTTCTCCTCACCTGTAAGCTCTCAGGGGACAATGTTCAGGGGGAGTCCTTGAATTTTGACAAAGACTCAGAGGTTGTGTTGATCAGGCTTACTTGTGTCTCTAGCTGTCTCTTCCTAGCCTAAGTCTCATCCACCTGAGCACAGTGTCTTTCTGGCTTAAGTCTTATGAGAATATAAAGGAATCTTTATTAATAAAGATGAAGCCAGATAGAAGATTCAGTGGATAAATATTTGCTGAACAGATTTCCAGAATCCATAGCAGAAAACAGACATGGTGACCCATGTGTGTAATGCCAGCACTGTTATGGCAGTATGGGAGATAGAGGCTAAAGCTCATTGGCCAGCTAGGCTGGAGTACACAACACAGCACGAAACAAAAAGACCCTGCCTCAATGATGTAGAAGTCAAGGACCAACTCTCAAGATTGTTCTCTGTCTTCCACACACTCATTGTCACACACCCATGCCTACACACACACACACACACACACACAAATATTTCTGATTTACAAAAAGCAATTAACAATAGCTAGATGAATGAGATCAAAACAAGGATGAAACCTAAACCCTGACTTGAATAAGTCAGAGGTTGTGACTGATGTATTCTGCTGCCTTGTCCCTGGAAGAGCCTGTCTTCTCCTCTCTCAGAGGTCTATTAACCTCTAATCTGTTGACAGTGTGAGTATGATCTTTGCACAATTAAAGACCTCTCAGAAATCTGTCCTATTCAGGAATCCTGAACTCTTAGCATGAGAAGAGACTGACACAGTCAGAAGAGACTGTGTCAGTCTGTCCCACCATTCATGTTTGCAGTTCCTTCTTTTCTCATAGCTTCACGTTCACCACACATCCTAAGTCAAGATAGAAAACACATGCAGCCATCCTAAAGAGCAATCATGAAGGCATGCAGGAAAAAACGCTTCGCCCGAGGACAGTGGGACACGCAACCACGCTGCTTATTCCTTAGCTCCACTTCATCTGGTGTAAAGTGATTGTTCCTGGGAGGCAAAGAGAAAGACGTACAATGTGTGAACCACGGTGCTTGTCTGCCGAGCTTATTTCTCTGAATTGTAAGATAATATATGAACAAGTAAAAAACTTAAAAATGGAGTTCCTGTCCTCTCCAGATCTTACTGCTTCCCACTTCTTTCCTAAGATTCCCTGCACTCTGCCCAAAGGTTGCCCATAACAACAGAACCAAAAAATCTGAGCACGGGGGTCTTTCCTGAGACTGATACTCCAACCAAGGACTATGCATGGAGATAACCTAAGACCCCTGCACAGATGTAGCCCATGGCAGCTCAGTATCCATGTGGGTTCCATTGTAATAGGAACAGGGACTGTCTCTGACATGAACTGATTGGCCTGCTCTTTAATTACCTCCCCCTGAGGGGGAAGCAGCACTACCAGGCCACAGAAGAAGACAATGCAGCCACTCCTGATGAGACCTAATTGGCTAGGATCAGAAGGAAGGAAAAGAAGACCTCCCCTATCTGTAGACTTTGGGATGGGCATGCATGCAGAGGGTGGAGGAAGGGAGGGATTAGGACGGCAGGAGGGAGGGAACCACGGGGGGGGGGGATGCAAAGTGAATAAAGTGTAATTAATAAAAAAATTAAAAATAAATAAAACCAAAAAAACCTTAAAAATGTTACAAGCTAAAATATAATTGATTTTTGTCACACTAGACCCCATTTATCTCACACATGTGTGAAGATCTTTCATGATTTATGTTCCATACTGAAACTGGCTGAGAGGAAACTAGGGCTGGAAGCCATGAAGTCTACCTGGAAAGGTATTAAGAAAACACTCCTTTCCGGCGTCAGGAAAGCGGGAGTGGAAGGATGATTGGAAGTCAAAGGAGAGATAACCCCTGCCCGGGGAAGCTCTCTACACACTGAACCCTGCTGTCCTCTGACCCTTCTCCCTAGGAAAAACTGCCACTTGACATTCTGACCTTATCTCTTGGGTAGCAGAATAACAGAATAAAAATGTTTGGTTTTGCTTCCTCGTGGGAGATCAGTAATCACTCGCATGTGGTGTCTCCATTCGACTGACTGATCTGCATTAGAGCCTTCCACCTGAGCTACTCACCAAATGTACCACTTTCATCTTGGTGTGCGTGTGCATGTTTCTATGTATACACGTGTTTGTGTGCATGTGCTGTGCATGCTTTGTTATCAGCGTGTTCTGAATTGCTGGGCATAGTTCTATCTATAACCTCTATAATTCTTGAAATTTACTTCCTAGCTGCTAGGCATCATTTGCAATTATAATGCTGTCACGGACAGAAAAGAGATGGCCTAATTAATAATTGTCAATACCACTCCCGATTTACCACAGGAGTTCTGCTGTTGTTTTTGTAACAGCCTGGCTGGGAATAATTTATATCAAAATGTATGTCTTTGTTTTATATCACTGAAAACGTTTACTTAGCATCATGGTCACTGTACATAAATTCCCTGGAAGCAACGGGGTATAACTAAATGGCACAAATTCATTTATTATATTCAGCAAATTATGTCTGGGCAGCTACTCCAGCACACAATCCGTACCGCTTTCAGCATAGCAGGCAGCTGGAAACCCTAAAAGCCTCTAAGTTTCCCTGAACTTGGTCACCCACAAAAAAGCAGAATGATGAATCTGCTTCCGGGGATTACAACTGGGCTATTTAACATGCTCTGGTTCCTTGAAATTCCGTTGGTCACATGACCTTCTCATAGAAACTCCAGAGCTCTATGGTTACCCCACTGATTGTCCAACCAACAGGACTTTGCATTTGTGAGCTGATAAGTCAGAGTGACTAGCTGAGATTAGTCCGTGTGTCATGACAGTGACAGTCACTAGCCAGCTTGCTTTAGTAGGGCCTTCATCTTCTTTGGAAAGAGTAGTCCTGTTAAGCACTCAGAAATGTGAGATGCCAAACAGGTGACTAGTCAGGGTCACTGTCCCTCACAGACGCCCTCCCCCCACTCCTCGCCCTTGGCCTTGATTTGCCACCTGTGTTCTGTTAACATCTGCTCTTACATTGTGGTGACTGTGTTCAGACAGGTATGCAACAAACACACACGCCCACTCTAACAAACACATAAGGAATGGTAATCATTACCCTTATCAAATGCCTTTGATTTCCCAGACGTCTTACTGGATGGTTTGTGTTTCAGACCATCTTCCTTAATTTTCAAGGAAAGCTCCTAAAACATAAATATTATTAATCCTGTGACCCCACAGGGACCTAGGAGGTTGGTGTCATTTACAAACCTAGCATGAAACCAGCTAGAATTCAGCCCCACCTCCTCCTGAGCCGGATACCCATATAGCAACTGGGCTCTCTAGGGACCGGGATTTTTCTCTCCTCAACGAGTTACTTATACTCCAGGATCTCCTGGCTCTTCATCCTATTTGAAGAGTCTCTGCAAAGCAGCCTTTGAAACTTCCAAGTCATTCAGAGCAATGAGCTGAGAAGAGTTCTGCTTAAGGGAGATGGATGAAGGTCACAGTGGTGGCCACAGATACTTCCAGATGGCTTCTAGCCAACCATCTAGGCAGATTCTGTAATTTAAGGAAAGCCGACATGTGGCCCTTTCAGCATTTCTGAGCGTCCTGTCAGCTCAGCATTGTGACATTTGCTGTGTGGTACCTGTGCACTGGACCCTATCAGCATACAAGAACAGAAGCCGAACCCCAGCCTAAGGGACACTTTCTAAAGGCCATCAAGTAAAGAGAAGAAAGCTGAACTCAGTACTTTAGAGGCCTGGGCTTTTTCCTCTAGAGATGGTTCTGGGCATCCAAGCATCTCAGTGTCTTCTCTGCATCTGTGTTGTCAGATCTGTCCTTGATGCCCAGTTTGTAGACATTACATCCCAGCCTCTCTACCAGGCTCATCCCCTATCCCCCCTCTGCTGCCACAAATAGATTGGAGGTACTCTGACAACACAGCCCAGCCCAGACATTCACCTTTCCAGGCTGTCACAGTCCCATAAGTCTCCCATCAGTGTGACTGACATTGCCCACAGTGAACTCTGGGGAACCGGCCTGCTCTGGGACCCCTCTTCTCTAGATTACTGAGAGACTTGGACACCAAACCTAGTCACTCAGCGGACTTCCCAGGTTGTCCTTTTTTTTTTTTTTTTTTTTCTCTTCCCTCCTCACAGCCACCTGTACTGGCTAAATCAGTCAGGACCCGACTGTTTATTCACAACCAGAGTCCACCAAAATCAGAAGGAACTTAGGAAGATGCCTCCACCGGGACATTAAGAACAGTTTTCTAAAGCACTCCACGGTCAGAGCAGGAGCAGGGTACCTTACCCCCTGAAGGTGCACTTGTCTCCTGAAGACAGGCTTATAAGACAATAAGCCCAGCGCCCATTGCCTGAGACCCCCTGAGAAAAGACATGCTCTGAGAAAAAGCCCCAGGTGGTGGTTGCTGAACCAGCAGGGAGACCCCTGTCAGACCCAGTCTTAGCCACCCAGATAGTAGCTTGTATGGAAAAGCAAACAGGTCCGGGCCATGCCCTTTGGACCTTTGGCAATTCTCGCTAAGCCAGAGCCTCCTATAAATGGAGCGCTTTTCAGGCAGCCGGGCATTCCCATCAGTGTCTGCGGCGGATAAAGTACTTGCCTGGGTGCCGCCTCAGAAGACCCTGCAGAGCCAGCAGCGGCGCCAGGCCTTGGCCAGGCCACAGGCAGGAAGCCACCTCACCCATCCACCGGCCATGGGCTCTCAGAAGCCTGCCCTGCGGCCACCGCTGCTGCTGCTGTTCCTGCTACTGTTCTTGGACACCAGCGCCTGGGCTCGTGAGTGACAGGGGAAGCCCGGGTGAAAGCCAGCGTGGGGACCAGAGCACTGCGTGGCGGCTTCAAGCCACCAGTTAGATCGGGGAGTGGAAATTGGTGGCAGGTGACTGCTAGGTAGCAAGGGCCAGGTGGAAGAGAGGGCAGCAGCCAGAAGTCCTGGGGAAGGAGGTGATGAGAGCTAGAGCTAGCAGGTAACTCCTCGGGGGCTTAAGGTGACAGCTGTAGATGGGAGAATTAGAGAGAAGGCTCTGGATAGGCCTAAAATAATTAAGGCCTACGAGGGGTCCCTCCTGTCAGCCCCTGGAACCCGCTGGAAAACACGGAAAGCCAAGGTTTCCTTTTTCTCTTGCAGAAGATGAAGTCTTGGAAAACTTCAGCTTGAACTGTCCAAGTAAGGCACTTCATTACTAGACCCCTTGGGCACCTCCCACCCTTGCTCTCCTCTCCAGACAGTCTCCTCTGCACCCACGGGCCATCCTCCCATCTAGCATCCTCATGCTCAGACTAGGGGGCACTGCTCTGACCCCTGGAAGCGAAGGTTTTGAGTCTCTGGGCACCCGGTCTCCTCCGGCAAAGGATATAGGCCCTTTCTTCCCTGCCCTTCTGTTCTGTTCGAAGGCTTCCTCTGGTGGTGGGGTAGGGAGGAGACTGTGGAGAGACATTATTGTGCTGTTTATCACCGACTAATCATTGATTCAGAGTATGTGGGCATGAGGAAATGTCGACTTTAACCTTTGTGCGGAACTCCAGACCCCTCCACCCCTTCCTATTTACCAGATCCTAGGGGTCAGAGGATCAAGGCCTTGCCGCAATACCTGGCGTCCTCCGGAGAGCGCCAGGACTAGCCTCCCCTCTGATGGGGCAGCACCACCATCTGGTGGTCATATGACAGTACTACATCCGGGTTCCTACGCAGTTATTTTTCTCAAATCACAAAATTTCTGTCAAGCACAGTGGAATCTTCCAGAAGTTTCTTCTTGCGGGGGAGGGGGGAGGGTGCGGTCTAAAAGTCAATCAGATACCCCTAACCATTAACTTTGTCTCAGGTATTTCGCAGGCTCATGAAGATGAGCATGATGATAGCATCTTTAAACAGAGAAAACACTTAGCGGTGTCCCTTTGATAACTTGATTTTTTAAAGGGCCTTCCGACGGGCTTTTGTAGCTCCATTAATTGATGCTTGGCCCTCCCCTTCATGTGCTTTAGATGATCTATTCAAGGAATCCCAAATAATTTAAACATCAGAGTCAGCCCAAACAGCGCCTATGTTAAATCTATAAAGACAAATACAATGTGAAGTCAACCACGAGTAACTTGAGCCCAGTCCTCTCTGCTCAGCAGCAGCTGCCCTAGAGAGCTGCTTCATCTCCAGGGCTGACTTATTTTTCTCCTCACTTCAGAGGATGCAACTCGATTCAAGCACCTCCGAAAGTACATGTACAGCTATGAGGCTGAAAGCGCCAGCGGCGTCAGGGGCACTGCCGATTCCAGAAGCGCCACCAGGATCAACTGCAAGGTACAGAGGACAAGGGCTAAAGGAAATGCAACTGGGATCCAGCCTTGTTCCACCAGGGGCCCCTCAGAGAACCTTCTAGCAGTTCCCAGCACATCTAGAACCTTAAGTGACAAAAAAAATCCACCTGAATGAGAAGGCTACCGCCAGGGAAGGGGGAGGAATCTCAGCCTAATTATTCTCCCATTAGCCTCCAGTGTGTAATAGCAGGGAATGGTCTGTAGGCCAGCAGGATTGGCCAATAGATCTGACCGTGAGAGAGACCCAGGGAGTGCACAGAAGAAGGTGGTCATTGCTGGAGAATGCTGGGCGTTCAGCATGTATGATGCCAAAAACAATATGGAGAATCATTTAACATTTGTCTCATTAAAATGAAAAGTTAGTTAGTTATTTGGGGACTTGTCATACTCCGGTCTATGCACATAAAGTATAACCAAGGTCTATTATTAAGGTCCAAGCGGGGAAGAGAAATCCATTTTGCACAGCTGCTCTCTTCCTTCTTAGGCCATAGTGCTGATCAGTATGGCCAACCACAATGCGCATTAAGTTGAATAAAACTTAAAATGCAATTCTCATTCTCACTCATTGAAATATAGCCAGCATCCATTTGTGTCTCCTGCTGCTGCATTAGACTGCACAAACGTAGAGCTTCTCCATCAAGCTAGAAAGGACTTTGAATAGTTCCAGAACACAACCAACGATCACTTTCAATTCTGCACACATATGAAGATTTTTATCTGGCTCTTGTGGATACAGTTTTAGGAAATGATGTCAGGAAAACATTCGTTTTTCCTGCTTGCTATTTTTTGTTTGTTTGTTTTGTGTTTTTTTTTAATGCTCATTCTACTATGCATTTCTTCTAAGCATTAACCCCCAAAATTCTTTCTAAGTAAAATGAGTAAATTTAAACCAATATGAGGGCATTCTCCTTCCCATGCATAGGGGCAAACATAAGAAACTTCTTTAACATAGGAGGAAGAAATATAAGCCTAGGTATGGGGGCACATGAGATGTGTTTAGCCCATGTGTTTCTGGGAACTCCATTACACTGTTCCCAGAAACTTTTCCCTCCATGTCCTGATCAGAGGCTGGGCTGCAGGGATGTCTCCTATTCTGGTTGGAGAACCTCAATGCACTGCTACTTTCCTTCCTCAGGTGGAGCTGGAGGTCCCCCAACTCTGCAGTTTCATCATGAGGACCAGCCAGTGTACCCTTAAAGAGGTGTATGGCTTCAACCCTGAGGGCAAGGCCTTGATGAAGAGAACCAAGAACTCTGAAGAGTTTGCAACTGCCATGTCCAGGTAAGGCATGGGATTGGTGTCTCCAAGCGTCTGAGCTTTGGGGATGCTGTTTGAGTTGATCTTGGTACGTATGCATGTGTGTGAGTGTGTGAGGAAATGAGTGTGTGCGCCCGTGTCAGGCGTGCCTGTGAGTGCTGGCATTTGTATTCAGTGCCTTCATTGATCAGGGTACTGTGGAATTCTTGCATCTATCGAAAAGAGGGAAGTATTATTAACTCTACTCAAGTTCCCTTGATTATCATTTAAATTGTTCTTCTGACAGATCTCATGGTTGAAGCACTTTGAGACTATAAAGCTGGGATGGTTTGTTTAAACAAGCAAGATCTTGTTTAGAGAATTGAACAAGGATGACGCCTGCAGGGTCTTCGGGGTGGATCAGGCAGAACTGCTGCTCTGCAGTCGTAAATGCTGCGTAGTCCCCTGGGTGTTTATGAGGGTGGGGCATCTGTTCAACACAGGACAAAGGGCAGGCAGGACCTTAGCCGTCTCCTGCCCACGACTGCTATGCAGCCACTGTGCCCTGGAGACCAGTGCTGTCATTTATAGCTGGCATCTTTTCTAACACATCACTGACAGTGCTGCAACGATCTTCAAGTAATTTTAACACCCGCCCAAGTTTTTCCTGCACCAGTTAGCTTAGGAAGCCTTAAGTGTGTGGAATACAGGCAGATGTACTGGGTTGTAAAGTCGGGAGCAAAGGAAAATCTTCTCTTACCTGTTTTTGGATTTTCTAAATGCCAGGACCCAGTCCTTTCTCTGAGAAATAAACCAAACTGCTCCATCAACACACCTTACTTTATTAGAGACATTAGAGACTTAGGTGTACGGGGAAAACTGCAGTGGCAGGAGAAAGTGCCAGCTATTCTTCGGTCCTTTCTCATCTTTAAACACAAGAGACTCCTCCTCTTGACCACAAGGACTTCCCAGGCTTGCACTGCTGTGTCTAGAATGTTCTGAGAGGTTCAGAGTTATGGGAGAGACATGGGGCCGGTCCTCTTCTCCTGTGGACTTAATTAGAGCAGATGCAGCCAGACCCTTGGCAGCTCAATAGTCTCTAGGAGGAAGGCAGCCCCTAAGATCAAAGTTAGCCCAGCCTTCCATCTTGTCCTGAGACTGAATTAAAAAAATGACTGTCCAACAATTGTATGAAAAGAAGCTCCAGTTCACTAGTTAGTCAACAAATGCAAATGGTGTGTTACAAAAGGATTTCTCACTGCATACCCATTATGCTGCAAAACTTGAGGCGGTACCCATTGCTACAGGAAACAATAGTATATCAGGTTGTAGAAATGAAAGCATGGGGCAGGACCTAGTACAGTTGATCATATTTATACTTAGACATAACAGTTATCGTCTCTGTGATTCTGGCACATCTAAATAAAAGTAGCCATGTGTGAAAGCAGATGCATATGGATGTTTATTTCAATATCATTTTTGTGACCACAAAAGAAATCCAGAAAGAGAGAATGTCAATGCTCTTGAATGGTACCATTAAGGAACGATATATAATGAAGGAATGAAGTGCTGCATAGCTTTTAGTAATGACTCTAGTGGAGCTACACCAAATGACTCAGGTGTCCCCAGAGCATAATTAAATGAGTATAAATTAATCAAAGATGAAGAAATCACACATAATGCAATGTCATTTGTGTAAAACATAACAAAAATCTCCATGTTTACAGCCACAAAAGAATGTATAGAGTCATATGAACAGGATATGACATTGAAGGATACAAGAAGATGTCCAGAGAAAGGGTGAAAAGGGAAGAAGACATGGGAAACAGAACAGGGAAGGATGAGTCGAGCTAAAAAGAAAAAGAAAGAAAGAGAGAGAGAGAGAAGCAAAGAAAGAAAAGAAGTCGAGAAAAAAATAAGAGAAGACTGACAGATATTTGTAGACTTGGGAAAATGCATGGGGAAAGTAACCATATGTATAAAGAAAACATGTCCAAAGAGGAACCACCGAGGAGCCTCCTGTGCCCCTGGCTCCTTTTGCAGGATCACAGTAAAAGAAGGGCTTTTCTGTGAGCATTTGCCTTCTTTCTTCTGGACAGGTATGAGCTCAAGCTGGCCACTCCTGAAGGGAAACAGATTGTTCTTTACCCTGACAAGGATGAGCCTGACTACATACTGAACATCAAAAGGGGCATCATTTCTGCCCTCCTGGTTCCCCTGGAGACAGAAGAGGACAAACAAGTGTTGTTCCTGGTGAGAATTTTTTTTATATTTTTTTTTATTTTTAAATAATTTTATACAGTCACGTGTATCCCAACTATAGCCCTCTCCCTCTTTCCCTCCTATTCCTCCCCTCTCTCCCTCATCTCCTCCCTGCCCCCTTCTGAGTCCACTGAGAGGGGGTGTCCTCCTCTCCTTCCATCTGGTCCTAGCTTGTCAGGCATCTTCAGGATGGTTGCAATGTCCTTATCTGTGGCCTAGCAAGGCTGCTCCTCCCTCAGGGAGGAGGGGAAGCTCATGAATTCATGTCAGAAAACAATTCCTGTCCCCCTTAGTAGGGAACCCACTTGGATACTGAGCTACCATGTGCTATGTCTGAGCAGGGGTTGTAGGTTATATCCATGCATGGTCCTCGGTTGGATAAACAGTCTCATAGAAAACCCCTGTGCTCAGATATATTTGGACCTCGTGGGGCTCCCTGTCCCCTCTAGGATATACTAATTCTTCCTTCCTTCATATGATTCCATACACTCTGCCAAACTTTTGGCTATGGGTCACGGCATCTGCTTTGATACACTGCTAGGTAGAGTGTTTCAGGTGCCTTCCTGATAAGAATTTTAAAAGCTGATGACAGTGGCCTTTCAAAGTCTTCTTCACATGTCAGAGTCTCCCCTTAGATACAATAAATTGTCCCTTGATGGGCTATATAGCAGTTACATGGAAAACCCTGGATTGGTATGAACACCAGGGATCACAATTTCCCATGTCCCCAGAGTTTACTGATGGACCATCTGGAACAAATTGATGGTGCTGGATCTCATTGTAAAGCTTTTCCTAGGACTCTTAGCCACTCCACTTGCTATAGTTAAGGTTGTTTTTTTTTTTCCTATGTCCATATAACACAGGAAAGCCTTGTGTATTTTAGACACCAGAAAGGTTAGAATATTTCAAATCAACCTTAGAGAGAATTCAATGTACTTCAGACACAAGAACACGTCTGAGCTCTTGACTCCACTATGCTTGGACAATAGAGAGACTCATCCTTCCTGGCCCTGACTTGGGACCACTCTTCCCTCGTGGGTCTGCTCCCCACAACACCATCTGGCCAGCAATGCTACATACCCTCTGCCTGGGAGCAAAAGAAACTTCCCCAATCCATAGCTCTCCTGCCTCTGTACCCAGGTGTCTTTCCCAGCCCCTCTCAAGCACCTGGTAGTGTTTTCCCACACTGAGTGTACCTGACCATATCTTGGGCTCCCACAGGATACTGTGTATGGAAACTGCTCAACTCAGGTTACTGTGAATTCAAGAAAGGGGACTGTGGCTACAGAAATATCCACAGAGAGAAACCTGCAGCAGTGTGATGGCTTCCGGCCCATCAGAACAGGTGTCAGCCCTCTTGCCCTCATCAAAGGCTCGGTGAGTCTCACACCACATCATCATCTACACTAAGCAATGGCCTTCTTAGGGAAATTCTGGAATATTCTAGCTACTGAGAATCTCTGCCCAGCTTATCTGTTATGTAGACTTCAGTGGGACCCCAAGGACCATAAATGAGGGCTGTCGAGGCTGAAGGGCTGTTATAAATTAACAGGACTGTATCTGGATTCTGGACTCCTGCAGCAGAGCTTGGTCCTTCCTTCCGTCCTTCTGTCACAGCAACAACCATCTACCTGTGTATCCCTGAGATGACATACCTGTCACTTCTCTTCCCCATCCAACTCCCAAGCCTATGTTCTCTCATCTCCCACAGTCCATGGAGTGACATGAATGACTGGGTCTCGGCTTCTTGTACTTCCACCCCAAGTAGAGCCTGACTAGAGCTAAGTCTTCTATGTCCTGCCTATGCTCCCCGCTCTCAGTGCTAACCACCTCAGTGCTACACCTCAGTGCTCAAGGTTCTATGGCTTAAGTGTGCCCTGTCCCTGTAACACATCCCAGGACATGAGTCACAGGTTGTCTCAATCAACATTAACTACTGAACAATTCCTGCCATCCCTGCTGATCTTCCTGGGCATTTTCCTTGCAGCTAGAAAGAGATGGTCTGATGACCATGAGAGCCAGAGTTAGACAAGACCAATGCACTGGCTTGGCATCTTTTCTTAGAATTTGCTCTGTGTTCATCCTTGTACTGAGCAAGAGAGAGAGAGAGAGAGAGAGAGAGAGAGAGAAACAGAAGGAAGAAAGGAAAGAGGGAATCAGAAGAACCACGGACAGCCTCTCCTCAAGGTGCTTCCAGCCTATGTGGCAACAGAGTTGACACATATGCCACTAAGGGGTCCTTCATACTATACTGGGTAAAATCTGAGTTGTGCAGAGAAGCATCCCCAGGTCTGCTCTGGGGAAAGATCGAGCATCTGCCATTCACGTATTCACGGGCAGAGTCATGGAAGATGTAGAAGAAACCTGAAAAGAAAAACTTATAGAAACGGAAGCTGTGTGGTGTACATATGCATGGGAGGTAACATAGGATGCAAGGTACGTATGCTATACATGACAGACACTCTGTTGGAATGGAACGAGAAGAGCTACATCCTTGAGTGTGCTGTCTTGTGTCCCTTTAGCAGAGGTCAAATATTGAGTTCTCTTCCTTTCACTGGGTTCTCATATGCTGCAGACTTCCATCCTCTACTTCCTTAACTACTACTCCCTCTGGCACAAGTGTCAGCTTGAAATCCCAGGGGCTGACCAAAATGTGTCCCTCTGATCCTGTTCACAGGTCTATACCTCATCAACTCTTATCAGCAGCAGCCAATCTTGCCAGTACACCCTGGACCCCAATAAGAAACATGTGTCTGAAGTCAACTGCAATGAACAGCATCTTTTCCTGCCTTTCTCCTACAAGTAGGTCACCTGCTGCTTTCAGTGCTCATCATTTAGTGGGCTGATGGAGCTGAGCACCTCCTGAGTGCCAGAATAGGTTGGGCTTAGAGGAAGCCATGAAAGGTATAAGGCAGAGGCAACTCTGCCCAGGTTTTAAGATAACAGGAAATTTGCCAGAAAGGTCTCAAGCATGTGGACCAATTTGAAACCAACAAATAGTATCTAAGTCTCGGGGCTTGTAGATCCAGAAAAGTGTGAGTTGTTCATTGTATGATGCCCTACTTAGAAAGAGCTTTGAGAATGATTTAGTATTTTCTGATGAAGAATTATATATCCAAATCCATGTTAAAAGCTGATATTTGACTAGAATTTGTTAGATAATTGCTATATCCTTGAAACTGTGCTGAGAGAGAAAGAAAGAAAGAAAGAAAGAAAGAAAGAAAGAAAGAAAGAAAGAAAGAAAGAAAGAAAGAAGCTTAAGGGCTTCACTATAGTCCTAACCCTCCGGGAATTCTAGACTGGTGGAGAATATAATGAGTGTGAGCAGGGAGAGGTGGACACTACCCATTGGAGGATCAAGATGGATGTATTTCAACATCCTTTGAGAGGTGGACAGAATTGGGGCAGAAGAATAGATGAAGACCTTTCAACTTGAAAATAATAGCATTTTCTTGAGAACTAGTCACCCATAATGCAGTGTACTTCCTGTGTTGCCAGGAATAAGTACGGGATCATGACACAGGTTAAACAGACACTGAGTCTTGAAGGCACACCTAAGACCAACAGTCGCTTCTTCAGTGAAGGTAAGACTTTATGTGCCCTGAGTGCCAAGAAATCTGCCGACTGAGTACTGTTCATGGCTTAGCACTTCGTCTGGTCCCTGTTAAATGCTTGAAGACCAATAAGTGATGTTTACTCTGGTGTTATGGTCAGCGGACTGCAACTATCAAGAAAGCACTTCAGGGTGTCAAGGAGTTGTGGGACAAAAGGAAGGGAAACGATATCTTCAACTGTCTGGTATTTTATGAGTAAGAAACTGAAAGTCTAAGTTGAAGGACATAACTCCAGTAGCACTGACAACCTCACACATCCTACAAGACTCAGACTCATGCCAGATCATGCGGGGCCATCAGGAAAGGAACTTCAGAGTCAGGCCAAGTAGTACTCCAAGGAATTGATCTGTGCAGCTAAAAAGAACATTAGAGAATTCTAGTCTAACCCCAGTCCAGCAATGCCTGGTATGCCACTCTCTCAACATCTGCACCTATACATTCTTTTATTGTTTTCTTGGTTGGTAGAGCCTGTGAGTTCAGAGGGTGGAGTCACCTCTGCTCATATGTCCATCCCATAGGCCAGTGGTTCTCTACCTGTGTGGGTCATTAACCCTTTGGGGTCAAACAACTCTTTCACAGGAGTTACCTAAATCCATCAGGAAACACAGGTGTTTGCATTACAGTCCATAAAAGTAGCAAAATCACAGTTAGGAAGTAGCAACGAAAATAATGTTATGGTTGGGGTCACCACAACATGAGGAACTGTACAGGGTCACAGCATTAGGAAGGTTGAAAACCACTGCCCTAGAGGGAACGACACAAAGGCATACTTAATCAGGAAGTCTCGGTCACTGAATGAGTGCCTGTATCTAACCAAAGTCAACTCCATAGCTGCTAACCGGGCCCGGAGAGTAGACCCTCTCCATGCACTGCTAAAAGGTCCAAGTGGAAGAACTGATGGTGAGGAGCACTGAGCTTATCCTGTATAGCACAGGACGGTTTTAGGGTATCTGATACCAGATTCACACAAGCTTGGATTCAACTCCAGGTTGACCTCACAGATGTAGAAGGTTCTTGGGTAAGAATTCCCATAGAAATGGGACTGGAGAGGTGGCTCAGCAGTTAAGACCACATGCTACTCTTTGAGAGGATCTGAGTTCAGTTCCTAGCACTACCACTGGGTGGCTCACAACTTCCTGAAACTCTTAATTGCAAGGGTTCTTTTGCCCTTTGTGGGTTCCTGCATTTATCCACACAATGCCACACAGAGATACACATTTTTAAAAAAATAAGATTTTTTGAAGATTTACTGAATTGAATTGCTCACCTTATTCCCGTTCTCCTGTCTTTTTTTAATTTTTTTATTTTTATTAATTACACTTTATTCACTTTGTATCCCCCTCATAAGCCCCTCCCGCCTCCCCTCCTATCCCCTTCTTCATGCATGCCCCTCCCCAAGTCCACTGATAGGGGAGGTCCTCCTCTCCTTCCTTCTGATCTTAATCTATCAGATCTCATCAGGAGTGGCTGCATTGTCATCTTCTGTGGCCTGGTAAGGCTGCTCTCCACTCAGGGGAAGGTGATCAAAGAGCAGGCCAATCAGATTATGTCAGAGGCAGTCCCTGTTCCCATTACTATGGAACCCACTTGGACACTAAACTGCCTTGGGCTACATCTGTGCAGGGGTTCTAGGTTATCTCCATGCATGGTCCTTGGTTGTAGAATATTCACCTTCAAGAAGGCTATGATGAGTGAGTGAAAACATCCAGCTCAGAATCTGATGTCTAATAAGACTTGAGAACTGGTCGTCTTTTCTTTTCCCCTCTGCTGATATCTACGCGCCATTTCTAGTTTTCATTCAACAAAAATATTGAGCTACATACAAAAGTAAAACTCCCTTGACATGTCTCTTTTCACAGGTACCAAGAAGGTGGGGTTGGCCTTTGAGAGCACCAAGTCCACATCACCCCCAAAGCAGGCTGAGGCTGTTTTGAAAACCCTTCAAGAACTGAAGAAACTGTCTGTCTCAGAGCAGAACGCTCAGAGAGCAAACCTCTTCAATAAACTGGTTACTGAGCTGAGGGGTCTCAGCGATGACGCAATCGCATCCCTCTTGCCACAGCTGATTGGAGTGTCCAGGTAGGTCTTAATTGGTTACAAAGCAAATTCTCAAATGACCTGTGGAAGTTGCAGAACCTTTAACCCAATAATCTTGGGAGCTATTTAATTGTCAACTCACTTAACAAGTTAATCAGTTCATTTCTATTGCCTGGAAAACCATCACCTGAGGGGTTTAAAGTTTAGTGGACAAGACACACCTACATAGTATATTGAAGGCATCCAGGTATCTGTGTGCTAACATACAGAGTACTGAGCAGCTCTCACATTTTATGGGTATCTTCTAATTCCTGATTCCATTGTGAGCACCATAAAAAGCTGGAGAGAAAAAATTCTGGACCTCCTTTGAAGCTTTAAAGTTAATAGAAAGAGAACTTAGATGAACAAGATTGTACAGGTTCTCCACTTGCTGTATGGATAACACTGGCTCTAAGTGTTAAGAAAGTCACAGGAGAGACGAAGGCCAGGTATGGCCGATGTTTGTGCTGACGCGGTACCGTCCACGTTGCAACAAAAGGACAGTAGTAACGGTCCTCACTGGCGTCAGACCTGAGCATCCTTCAGCTTCCCTCAATGATGTTTCCGTGGTGATAATATCTGTAGGGAAGATACCATAGAGGAAGTCATCACAGTCCCTGGGCTTTGAGGTACAGTGTGAAAGATAGCTAGCTCTGGGTAGTGAATAAAGGATATAAAGTACTCTCCTGACAGAAGACGCACTAAGAGGGTGTCGGATTTGTGGTGAAGATCCTCCGTGTAACCCTCTCTGCACGTCTCTCCTCAGCCCCATCACTTTACAAGCCTTGGTGCAGTGTGGACAGCCCCAATGCTACACTCACATCCTCCAGTGGCTGAAAACTGAGAAGGCTCACCCCCTCCTGGTTGACATTGTTACCTACCTGGTGGCTCTGATACCAAATCCCTCGACACAGATGCTGCGAGAGATCTTTAACACCGCCAAGGAGCAACAAAGCCGAGCCACCCTGTACGCGCTGAGCCACGTGGTTAACAAGTGAGTCTCTCTCTACCTTGCCTTGCTCTGCCTGATGTCACTCCTCCTGGGAGCAAAGGAAATCCCAAAATCTCTCCTTCATATGGCACTTTTCCCCCGCCTCCAAATCCCAATGCCTTCTCTGTTTTTCTATTGCTCGTTTTGAGAATGACAGCTTAAAATAAGAATCAGCAAGCCTATGTTTGGATTTTAAGAGAAGCTTAACTGTGCTTGGTAATTTGTAATCTCCATTTTTTTAACTTGGTAGCTATTATGTTATGGATCACTTGAGGAGCCCAGTTCTGCAGGATATTGCTGGTTACCTGTTGAAACATATTGACAATGAGTGCACGGGGGATGAAGACCACACCTACTTGATTCTGAAGGTATTCTTTCAGTATTTTGCATTTATACACATCATTTCAAAAAATGATCATCCCAGAAACCCCTTATTCCTACACTGTGATGAGCTCTTGTTTCATTTCTTCAATTAAGGTCATTGGAAATATGGGCAGAACCATGGAACAAGTAATGCCAGCACTCAAGTCCTCAGTCTTGAACTGTGTGAGAAGTGTAAAACCATCTCTGCTTATTCAGAAAGCTGCTCTCCAGGCCCTGAGGAAGATGGAAATGGGAGAAGAGGTAAGGTATACCGTAGGGTTCTAAAAGTAAAAGTAAATGCTGGCCAAAAAGCATAAAAGCAATCAATGATCTGTTTCACCACCCAGCTTCTCATCAAACTGTCAGTCTCCAAAGGCCCATTGGCATCCTAGTGCTATGGGGATGTGAAAAACACACCATTTTGTAGCTAAATCCACAAGGCAGAACACAGTTTCTTTTTTTTTCCTCTACATGCTATCCAACTGCGAAATTGATCATCATGTCGTCTCGGGAAAACATTGGTACTACCCAATCTCATCAAGGTGAATAGTGAATTTGGTCCTACCTTACATGGGGAAGAAACCACCCTATCCAAACTCACTATTGTTTTCCGTGTTTATCTTTACATTGAAATAAGCTACATTTAGATAATTTTATCCTCACTAAGTGGCACATCTTCAAGCAAGTGTAAGCTGATCATGGTTTGTGTGCTTTAATGCAATTGAGCTCGGCACATATTCCATACAAGTCTTCTGGGGACCATTCCTTGGTCTGGTCACCCTCAGGGACACTGAAAAGAAGATTAGGTATCAGCACTCGCAGCCATGTCAAAAAGAAACTAGACTTTCCCAAAAACGTGAGCTGGCAGACACGCCAGCAGCTGTGTCAAGGTGTCGATATCCTCTTCTGCTGCAGGTCCGAAGTGTCGTTTTTGATACCTTTGTGAACAGTGCCACTCCAGTGGAGAAAAGACTGGCTGCCTATCTCTTGCTGATGAGGGCCCCTTCCTCATCAGATATTAGCAAAATTGTCCAACTTCTCCAGTGGGAACAGAGTGAACAGGTGAAGAACTTTGTGGCCTCTCACATTGCCAACATCTTAAATTCAGAGGAACTATACGTCCAAGAGTAAGTAAGGGTAATTTCTCCCCCCTCGCCCCCATCAGCCACTGACAACCCTGGGCTGGGACACCAGTTCCTCCTTCTGGCATTCCCTGTCCTCAGGGACACTTAAACTGTCCTGGAGCCAAAGTCTTGGGACATAGAATAGTTGCAATTAGAAATTTGTACCTGCTTGGGATATGAAGACGCAGTAAACAAGCAACACGGGATTTTGACTCAAAGTATATTCTCTATTTTCATTTAGTCTGAAAAGTTTGATCAAGAACGCTCTGGAGAATTTTCAACTTCCAGCAATCATGGACTTCAGAAAATTTTCCCGGAACTATCAAATTTCCAAATCTGCTTCTCTTCCAACATTTGATCCAGTCTCAGCCAAAGTGGAAGGGAATCTTATATTTGAACCAAGCAGTTATCTTCCCAAAGAAATCATGCTAAAAACCACCCTCACAGTCTTGGGACTTGCTTCGATTGATCTCTTTGAGGTATGTGTGAGACTGGAGGATCTCAGTGTAGTTTGCCCATTCTGTGCAACACCATCTGTCTCCACCAGGGGTCATCTGAAGCATGACTCCTTAGACTACACAGGCCCAAAGATGGCTCAGAGAAGTCCCTGGACCCCAAAACCCTAAGAAATGCAGGCGCTCCCCATTGAGATACATACATGATTACTCCCCATCAAACCCTGAATCTACTCCCAGCTCTGAACCCTTAGTTTCATTATTTATCCTTAGTGGTGATTCTAGGAAAAGCCAAAAGAAAAGCTACCTTTCAGGATTCTAATGAGATTTAAATAAACATCTTCCTTTAAGTGTTTCTGTCATGTTCATCTGCTGCATATGTTAATTACATGAACATAAGCAGGGTGAGGGGGGATGGCAAGTACTGTTGTTTAACCAAAAGCCTAATGGCATATTTTGCCTGGTTTTCTTTCTCAGATTGGTTTAGAAGGAAAGGGCTTTGAGCCAACGCTGGAAACTCTTTTTGGTAAGCAGGGATTCTTCCCAGACAGTGTCAACAAGGCTTTGTATTGGGTCAATGGTCAAGTTCCTGATCGTGTCTCCAAGGTCTTAGTGGACCACTTTGGCTACACCAAAGATGACAAGCATGAACAGGTATGTGTTTGTTAAATGTCCTTTTTTATTTTAAGGGAAGCTTTGGGTCTCACTGTCAGACATTCATCTCTATGCCTAGAAGACATGAAATGATAGGTCTAAGAGCCAGTGTCCTCTATAGATAGGGGCCTCTTGGAAGTGTAGTGGGAACCAGATCAACTAGAGGTGTTCCAGTGTGCCACCTCAGACATGAGTTTGGATTCCCACTTCACTGTGTCCAAGTTGTGCACCCTTGGGAAAGTTGCCTGATACTATATGTAACTGATCTGTTCCTAGATCAATTGGGGTACTCATAAATCCACATCTCACAGCATCACTTAACAGCTAATGAAAAAGGTACACAGCCTCCTGATATGACTACTGATTGCTCAAAAGCATCCATGATTATAAATTTTAAGCTAATATGTTCATCACAACTTCCTCGGCTGTCACTCACATCAGTGCCCTGGCCACTGAGAACAAACTCCACTTTGAAGCTGGCAGTGAGCACCTACTTCAAGGAATAGGAACTAGGTTGTATATTTTGGGGTTTCTTGTTACTCTGTTTGTAGTATTGTGTAGAGTAGTCTTGTGATCGGAACCATAAAAAAAAAATTGGTTAGAAATGACAGTTCTTGGGCTCACCCAAGATCTACCGAATCACACACCATTTTAACAAGACTCCAGGGGACATGCACATTCAAGGCTTAGAAATAGAGCCATAGCTTGTTTTCGAGTGTTAACTGGTGGCCTCATGACCAGCTTCTGGTTTCTGACCTCCACCTAAAGCTGATCCATTTTGGGTCTTCTTCACAATGCCTTATGTCAGTCTATAGAGATTTTTCTATTGCTAATCATAGATCTGTAGCCATATGGCTTTCACACTTCCATTTGATTTATATAATAGCTACCTTTCCTCAAAAAAAAAAAATAATCCCTAGCACTCATTCCTAGTAAAGGGCTAGAGGGCTGAGCGAGGGATGGGAACAGAGTACCCTAATCTTGAGAAGCCCTAAGGATCCTGGCGTCTGGAGAACACAATTCCCCTAGTTACCCTTCCAGTTAAGCACTGCTTTGAAAACACTCTGATCCCTGACAAGAGTTTGTGATTCTTCATCTATATTCTCCTTCACTAAGAGATGGGGTCCAATCCCAGTACCTGACCTGTATTTTCAGCACACTTGCAGTGATGGCATGCGTTTGAGCACATCACAGCCGCACCAGGTAGACTGGCCTGAGGAATCTGACATGTTGGGCAGGGCTGGTATCTCATTAGATGTTTTGTTACTAAAATCCTAGGACATGGTGAATGGAATCATGCCCATTATAGACAAGTTGATCAAAGATTTGAAATCTAAAGAAATCCCTGAAGCCAGAGCCTACCTCCGCATCCTGGGAAAAGAGCTTGGCTTCGTCAAGCTCCAAGATCTCCAAGTCCTGGGAAAGCTGTTGCTGAATGGTGCACAAAGTTTGCGGGGGATCCCCCAGATGGTAAGTGACCCGGGCCTTCTCTGAGCACTCAGTGATGAGCTGGGTTCTTTGATGCCCCAGTCTCACAATCCTGACAGAGTGTTTTGCACATCCTTCAAAATACAAGTTTGCCCTGAACTTCAGCAAAGAGGACTCTTGAGTGCTAAGGGGCTCACTCAGTAAAGCTTGACCTGATCTGAAGACTGACCAGGGTTCAGACCACAGAAACCACATTACAAAAAAAAAAAAGCGGCAGGTTGTAGTGGCACAAATCCCTGGGAATTTGGCCAAATTTAGCCAAATCAGCAAGCTCCAGGTAAAACTGAGACCCTGCCTCCATAAACAAGGTAAAAAGCATCCTGAAGAATGACATCTGAGGTTAATATGTTCTACACACTCACATACATATATACATACATACATACACATGCATGTTCACATGGATACCCAAATACATGAGCACACATGTAAATATGCATATACATGTATATACACGGTCTTGAAAGATAAAGAGGGCGATGGGGTGTCTCAGTGGATAAAGTAGTTGCTATGCAAGCATGCGAACCTGAGGTTGAATCTCTAATACTCATGTAAAAGCCAGGCAGTGCCATGCCCATAATGGACCAACTCTTGAGGTCAGAGACAGGCAGATCCTGGCAGCCCATTGGCCAACCAGCCTGGCCAAAATGGGTAAGCATCAGTGAGATGCCCTGCCAAAGAAACGCCTACCATTGACTTCTGCCCTCCATACATGCATGCACAGTTAAGGGTATCTGCATACATCGGTGTACATGTACACAATACACACACACATGCCATGTCTGCAAAACTCTAAAAATGATTCTTGCCATCTAAAAATATGATACTATTTGGAGTTAAAGCCGTTGATAATTGTTGTATCTTTCAAGCATATTAGCTTGGTCTTCTAGAAAACAGTTCTAAGCATACCTTCCAAGACCTAGGCTGGCAGCTTCTTTCAAACACTGAGATGATACAATAATTATGAAATAAAGTTTTTAGCAAACTATAATGCACTACCCACATTTGGTTATATTTATATTATATAAGTTTATCATAAAAGGGAGAAACATACAGCTACTGTTCCCTATGATTTGATAAATAATTGTGTTGGCTTTAAGAACTGAGGTCTCGAAGCCGAGGGAGGAACTCAGTGACACAGAAATCACTGAGCACTGCAAAGCCTTGGTTCCATCTTTTGCACTGTGAAAGCAAGAAAAAAAAAACACAAGTCTCAAGTTCTTTTGTGAAAATGTTACATAAACTAAAGCAAGAATCGATATATAGTAACAAGGACATTGCCTCAGTAGCCACTTACTTCCAAAAGGTTGACTTTACTGTAACATAATACACTTCTGGTAAAATCTCATTTGCAATCAGATTTTTACAAGAGCAGAATAATGTCATACATCATACTTAAAGTTCATAAAGCTGTGAGGTTCAGCTAGGGACCTCTAAATCAGCAGTTTAAAATGACGTGACATTCAAGCCAGAGAAACTGCTTATACTCAATGCACTGACACCAGTAACCATGAACTTACATTCAACAGACCACCCAGATAATCCAAATGTACTAGCTCCCCTCTTCTGAATAAAGAGGCTTTGTTGTGTGGCATTTAGAAGATTGCATTTAACACAAGTCACCCACATCCAGCTTACTTTAAATGTCTGTCTCTCATTGGATTTGCAGCTTGCACAGGCCATCAGAGAAGGGTCAAAGAATGACTTGTTTCTTCACTACATCTTCATGGAGAAAGCCTTTGAGCTCCCCACTGGAATGGGGTTACAGCTGCAAGTGTCCTCATCTGGAGTCATCACCCCTGGGACCAAGGCTGGAGTGAGACTGGATTTGGCCAATGTAAGACCCTGCGCTGATCACAACTAAAGCAACGACTGTTTCTTTTCCTCCAGGGTGGGATTCTTGCACACATGTTTAAGACATGCTCAAGTTCAAGGCAGAGTGCATCATGATTGCAATCTCTTGCTAATTTTTATGAGGAGTTTTAGAATTCTACCAGCATGTATTATCTCTCACCATCTCTACTTGAGATGCAGTAGTGGAAAGAGAGCCCAGCTGTTCTCCCAGTGAATGAAGACCCTGCTTATCTTTGTATCCAGTAGTGCTTGAAGTTAGTCCAGGCCCTTCTACTCCTGGGAAATGCACACTGGCTCTGGGGAAACTGAACGCTTCAGCTTTTCTCCCTGACAGCACAGTTATGGTCTCTGTGGTATGAATTTGGCGGAGTCATTCGCCAGGATTCACAAAGGCAGAGGGGGAGGTTAAGCTGTCTTCCAGGGTGCCAAGGTACTGCACACAACTGAATGGGTCATCTTCTGACTTCTAGATTCAGACAGAGCTAGTGACAAAGCCCTCTGTGTCCGTGGAGTTTGTGACAACTATGGGCACCATCATGCCAGACTTCGCTAAGAGCGGTGTCCAAATGAACACCAACTTCTTCCACGAGTTAGATCTGGAGGCTCGAGTGGCTTTGAAGGCTGGGCAGCTGAAGGTCATCATTCCTTCTCCAAAAAGGCCGGTCAAGCTGTTCAGTGGCAGGTAATTCTGTCACCAAGGTTTACCTGCCCTGTTTGAAAGAGAGAATTGAGTATCGCTCTATTGGATTCAGCCAGGCTAGATAACTAACTGGGATAATTCAAGTTCCAGGGACACAAGAGAGGGTTGCCTTTGCCTCTACTTTGTACATTTTACTAAAGGTTCTTATGCCTCTCTACATCACGTTTAACAACTGCACACACTTGTGTCATTGGATTGAGGGGCAAGACAGGGATTGGTGATACCAGAGAAAGCATTTTCAAGAGCATAAGGAAAGGGAAGTCAGTGTAAGGCGTTAAGACATTTGGAGAGAACACTGCAAGGGGGGAAAAAACCTTGATTGTGAAGGAGATGAAATAGAGCTAAGAAAGAAGGAGATATACAGATGGGGTCAGGTTGTTGGGTGGACGGGTGCCAAAACATGAGCATTTTGGTGCTAGTAGCAAGAACTCAGAACATAAGAAACCTTGCCTGAGAAAGAGGCAGCATTTCTATCTGTCCACCTGCCTCCAACCCCTTCTCTCCAAGCTTCTCTTCCCACTGTGAAATGGAAACCTAGGCCTGCAGTGGAGGAATGGAAGATAATGCAAAGAACCCAGCATGACACAACCCAGGAAACCCAGTGAAACCCAGGAGTCCTTACAATCATTTTATTGATGCCCTTTGTACTCAGTAAACCAAACAATGTGAGGTGGGTGTGAACAAAAGTGAGGGACCAAGGATGGGGGCATGTGCATAGTGAGACTCAGCAACAGGCATCTCAGTCCAGGATGCAGAGATAACTTCACCATTTTCGTTCTTCACCAGCAACACACTGCATTTGGTCTCTACCACCAAAACAGAAGTGATCCCCCCTCTGATTGAGAACAGGCAGTCCTGGTCAACTTGCAAGCCTTTCTTCACTGGCATGAACTTGTGCACCAATGGGGCTTACTCCAATGCCAGCTCCACGGAGTCTGCTTCCTACTATCCACTGACTGGGGACACAAGGTGAGAGAGACTCAGTGCTCGCCCAGCATCTACTGGAGAGATAAAGAGAAACAAAGCCAAGGATTGCAAGTCCATGTTCCCAGCTTTAAAATCTCACATCATCTTTGAGGAAAACAAAACAGTGGTTTTCTGGCCAACCTTTGGGTTCCTCCTTGATCTTCTTCATGCACTGGATAGGGTAACCACAGCATATTCCAATAAGTCCATTCCTTTTCAGAGTCTCTGGACACATTGTATAAGCTCCATGAGGCTCACCAGTGTGCTCAAAGGCCTCACAATACTTTGGGGCTCATTTTCATCCCCTACCTCCTCCCCATTATCACTGTTTGTTCTCAGCATGACAGGCACAAGTCAACTTGCCAACTCATCCAAAAGCCCTGAGCATCCTGGGAGCTTCCCTTGCCCATGGCTCTTGGGGAATTAAATAGAACCATTAGAATGATCATTAGCCAAGAGCATGAGAGGATGTTAAAAATCATACATCTGTTTTTGTGGTGTGTGAGGCTGGATTGTTGGGGTGGTGTTATTACCATCTTTAAAAGCGCTAACAGTATGCACTGGACATGATGTGACATCTTTAGGTATGAGCTAGAGCTGAAGCCCACGGGAGAGGTGGAGCAGTATTCAGCCAGTGCAACCTATGAACTCCAAAGAGAAGACAAGTCTTTGGTCGACACACTGAAGTTCCTAGTTCAAGCAGAAGGTGAATATCCAAAATAAGATTGTTGTATCTCCGTGTGGGCTCAGGACTCACACGGAGGACATCTTTATGATGATGCATTCAAGAAATATTTCCTGAGTTCCCAGAAGTGTCAGGCTTTTCTTAGAACTTCCTGGAAGTTACAGTAAACAACCAGACAAGTATTCAGGATGTCAGACCAGTGGCAAGGGGAGAAAACAGAGTATAGAGGGCTCTAGCTACGACAGTGTTTCTCAACCTCCTAATGCTGTGACACTTTAATACAGTCCCTTATGGTATGGTAACTCCCAACTATAAAATCATTTTTGTTGTTACTTCATAACTTTAATTTTATTATTGCTAAGATTATTTTTCTACTATTAGGAAGCCTAGCCATAGAAATAGCTGATATGTGACCCCCAAAGGGGTCATGATCCACAAGTTGAAAACCTCTGCTCTAGACAATAGTATCTTTGGTAGGGAAAAAGGAGGATGATGGAAACAGCGATGAAAATGAGAAGGAAATTTTCACTGGTAACATGATTTTTTTTTGTTTGTTTGTGTTTTATTTTGTTTTTTGAAACAAGGTTTCCCATGTACCTTTAGCTGTCCTGAAACCCATTATGCATACCAGACTGGCCTCCAACTCAGAGATCTACCTGTGCCTGCCTCTCACATGCTGAGATTAAATCTTCTTTAAAAAGAAAAAGAGGGAAACGTGGCAGGGTAGATAGGAGATATGCCACAGGGAAAAAGAGTTGCTAAGCAACTAGAATGTGCAGATGCTCTGAGGTTGGAACATGCTGAGGAAAATGGGAAGGAGGCAGAACTGAGAACCTAGTGTGTAAGTGATCTCAGTAATCCAGTCAAGAAATGGAATATTTCTTTACTGTGATCTTGCAAACATACCCCTGTAACAGGAAGACATTGTAGTAACCCTCATGTAGGAAATAGCCCCTCTCTTGTCCCTCTTGTCCTCATGGCCAATTTCCCATGTCTTTATGATACTGCCATCTGACATGGGTAACTGATTTCCTTACTGTCTGCAGACCCCACTTACCAATAGAAGATGAACCATACAAGGACTGGGTACCTCAATGCCGAGAGCAGTACCTAGCTCCTGATAAGCCACCAGTAAATACTTGAAAATTAAGTGACTGGATAATACATGGTCAGAGAGAAAATCTTAACCAGTGTCATTTAAACCCATGGTAATAAGGGTCTTACAGCTTTCTCTTCTGCTTCCTTTTCCTTTACATAGGCTCACAGCACACATCTCTTGACTCTCTCATATACTCTTCCAGGGGTGCAGCAGTCTGAAGCTACTGCAATGTTCAAATATAACCGGCGAAGCAGGACTTTATCTAGTGAAGTCCTAATTCCAGAGTTTGATGTCAACTTTGGGACAATCCTCAGAGTTAATGATGAATCTGCTAAGGACAAAAATGCTTACAAACTCATCCTGGACATTCAGAACAAAAAAATCACTGAGGTCTCTTTTGTGGGCCACGTGAGGTAAGGAAAGGGTTAGGTGACCTGAGGTGAACTGGAGGCTCTGATGGCTTTCTTCTTCAAGCTTTACATCTGGACAAGCCAGAGCCCCTTCTGCTCTGCAATCTACCTGGAGATTGTACAGTTCCCAGCATCTTTTACACATATTTTCATCCTTTGCACTTAATTCAATTGGAAATTTCTATTACTCAACAAGCATGTTATCTATTTATCAAATACTATGTTAGGAGAATTAAAAATTTTCTCAGTCCGCCTTCCCTTTTTATTGACAGAGATGATAGCTTGGAGTGGTTTAATTGCTTGGCCAAGGCTAGAAAGATGAAAATGGTTGGTTGGTTGGTTGGTTGGCTGGTTGGTTGGTTGGTTGGTTGGTTGGTTGGTTGGTTGGTTTGTTTTACAATGCTTATCTACCTCCCTTCAAACTCCATACTCCATGATGAATATTGGCTTTATACGTTAATGAGTTTGGCCAAATATGGTCAGATATCTGATTTGTATGTATGCTTTTTATCACCAGAATGAAACTTCTAATTATTGAATGAAACTTCTAATTATTCCCTGTGTACTTACATCCTTGGAATGAACAAAAATCATTGATGCCAACTTGTTCCTTTTTCAATAGTTACGACAAAAAGGGAGATGGCAAGATCAAGGGTGTTGTTTCTGTACCACGTTTGCAAGCAGAAGCCAGAAGTGAGATCCACACCCACTGGTCGCCCACCAAACTGCTCTTCCAAATGGACTCATCTGCTACAGCTTATGGCTCAACAATTTCCAAGAGAGTGGCATGGCGTTATGGTATGTGGCTCTTCCATCATGTGACCCTCTCTGGGGCACTGTGTACTTAAGAGTAGCTGCTGAGAACAATAGCCATGGGCTGACTTAACGCAATTGACAGCCATGTCACATGTGCATTTTCAGATAATGAGAAAATCGAATTTGATTGGAACACGGGAACCAATGTGGATACCAAAAAAGTGGCCTCCAATTTCCCTGTGGATCTTTCCAGTTACCCTAGAACTTTGCATGCGTATGCCAATAGTCTCTTGGATCACAGAGTCCCTCAAACAGACATGACTTACCGGCACATGGGTTCCAAATTAATTGTTGTAAGTATGTTTGTGCAGCAGAATAAACATATGACTGTGTACACTAACTGTATCACCAAAGCGTGAATGGTTAGTTTTCAAGTCACAGAGAGCTGCATGGGACAAACATCCAATGGCTGCCACTAAGCCAAAAAATTTTATGTGTGAAAAGAAGCTTCAGGACACTGGCTAGGAGTCTGACTATGCCATGTATGTATGTGTGTATGTATCTATGTCCGTATGTATGTATATATGCATGTATGTATGCATGCATCTATCTGTGAATGTATGTATGTATGTATGTATGTATATAAAGAGGAAGGAGGATAGCTTGGTCACTAAAGTGTTTGCTGTGAGAACATGAAGTCCTTAGTTTGATTCCTTACCCACATAAAAAGCTAGGCAAGAGGTATGAACTTGTGATCTGCCACTAGTACTCAGAGACAGATGAATCCCTGAGGCTCATTGACCAAACAAATTGATGAGCCCCAGGTCCCAGTGAGAAATCTTGGCTCAAAACAACAAGCTGAGCAAACAATGTTAAAGAAGGAAGTACACCTGACATTTGGCCTCCATGCACTCTTGTAAACACATGCACACATACAAGCAAGGACACACAACTACACAGACACACACACACATACTCACATAAATAAATAAGTTAAATTTAAATACAGAGAAATAAGTGACTAGGAATTTGTTCGTCCCTGTAAATTATTTTTAACTTTCTGGGCATCACCTTGATTCTGCTTGATAATTCGTCTGCAAATATGAACTGTCAGCTCATGTTAATTGTACTTGTCCTAAAACTGTCCTGTCATCTTGTAGGCAACAAACACTTGGCTTCAGATGGCATCCAGGGGTCTTCCTTACTCCCAGACTCTACAGGATCACCTCAGTGGCCTCTCAGAGTTGAACCTCCAGAAAATGGGATTGCCTGACTTCCACATCCCTGACAACCTGTTCCTAAAGAGGTAGGAGGGGAAAGCAGGGAGCATTATCTTTGCACTGGACAAAGAAATGGGAAATTTTTATCTAGACAGATTGAGTCTCTTTTGTTGCAAACCTTCAGAGAAAGTATTTAAGCACTTGGAGACAATGAGCAGCTACAGAATAAACACTGTTGATTTTGCATCCTGGAGATCATGAAATTTGCAGGCAAATGATGGGATCTAGAAAAGATCATCCTGAGTGAAGTATCCCAGAAACAGAAAGACACACATGGTATATACTCACTTATAAGTAGATATTAGACATATAATATAGGATAAACATACTAAAATCTGTACACCTAAAGAAGCTAATCAAGTAGGAGGACCCTGGGTAAAATGATCAATCCACATTCAGAAAGGCAAACGAGACAGACATCGAAAGATGGAGAAAACAGGGAATAGGACAGGAGCCTACCACAGAGGGCCTCTGAAAGACTCTACCCAGCTGGGTATCAAAACATATACTGAGACTCATAGCCAAACTTTGGGTAGAGTGCAGGGAATCTTATAAAAGAAGGGGGAGATAGGAAGACCTGGAGGGAACAGGAGCTCCACAAGGAGAGCAACAGAAACGAAACTCTGGGCCCAGGGGTCTTTTCTGAGACTGATACTCCAACCAAGGACCATCTGTGGAGATAACCTAGAACCCCTGCACAGATGTAGCTCATGGCAGCTCAGTTAAAGTGTTCAAGAGGGTTCCTAGTAATAGGAACAAGGACTGTCTGTCATGAACTCATGGCTGGCTCATTGATCACCTCCACCTGAGGGGGGAGCAGCCTTAACAGTCCACAGAGGAAGACAATGCAGCCAGTCCTGATGAGACCTGATAGACTGGGGTCAGATGGAAGAGAAGGAGGACATCCCCTATCATTGAACTGGGGGAGGGGTGTAGGAGAAGAAGAGGGAGGGAGTGGGATTGGGAGGGGTTGGAGAGAGGGCTATAGCTGGGATACAAAGTGAATAAACTGTAATTCATAAAAATAAAATAAAAATTTAAAAAGAAAGAAATATCCTGGTGGAAGGAACATGGTGGCCTGCGGGTGGGGTAGATATAATATTGCTGGAAGAGTCAAGACAGAGTTTTGAGTTCTTAATGTCTGACTGTGGGGATACTGTCTTTGTCATTTCAGTGATGGCCGGGTCAAATACACATTGAACAAGAACAGTATAAAAATTGACATTCCTTTGCCTCTGGGTGGCAAGACTTCAAAAGACTTAAAGATGCCAGAGAGTGTGAGGACGCCAGCCCTCAGCTTCAGATCTGTGGGATTCCATCTGCCATCTCAAGAGTTCCAGGTGCCCGCTTTCACAATCCCCAAGACAGGTCAACTGCAACTGCCTCTCTTGGGTGTGCTAGACCTTTCCACAAATGTCTACAGCAACTTGTACAACTGGTCAGCCTCCTACACCGGTGGCAACACCAGCAGGGACCACTTCCGCCTTCAGGCTCAGTACCGCATGAAGGCTGACGCCGTGGTTGACCTGTTTTCCTACAGTGTGCAAGGTAAGGCCTGCTTAGGTAATGGGTCAATGGGGCCAGTGCACCACACATTCGGATGGCAGAGCTCTAGGAGGAAAGGATTTAGGCTTTCTTATGGAAGTTTTTCTTGTTACTTGGAAGTCTTTTCATTTATTTGATTGATAAAAATATTTATTAAGTATGTGGTAAGTATTTGATACTCTGGTAGGCAGTAACAATAAACCAGCCATAGATGTGAATAATTATAATTTCGTTTAAGACACACTATGATACAGAATATACTATGTAGTACATAGTATGAGGTGCAGTAGAAGCATTTGATAAGGAAACCCAAACCAGTCTGCAGCAACCAAGGAAGCTCGGTAAGGAATATCTTTTGACATCACAGTTCATGTATACATTACAAATTGTACCACAATTACACAATTGATCCAGCTATATGTAAGGCTCCTAACAGATAGACTTTCAACCTAAAGCTAGCTCTGGAAATGTATTGCTTAACCTAACCAATGTCTTTAATCTTTCTGTGAAGGCTCTGGAGAAACAACCTATGACAGCAAGAGTACCTTCACATTGTCCTGCGATGGCTCTCTACACCATAAATTCCTAGATTCAAAATTCAAAGTCAGTCATGTCGAAAAATTTGGAAACACCCCAGTCTCAAAAGGTTTACTCACATTCGAAGCATCTAGTGCCTTGGGACCACAGATGTCTGCTTCTGTTCACCTGGACTCAAAAAAGAAACAACACCTACATGTCAAAGACATCAAAGTTGATGGGCAGTTCAGAGCATCTTCATTTTATGCTCAAGGCAAATACAGCCTGTCTTGTGAGAGAGACACTTCCACTGGCCAGCTGAGTGGGGAATCCAACATGAGGTTTAACTCCACTTACTTCCAGGGCACCAACCAGATAGTGGGATTGTATCAGGATGGAACCCTCTACCTCACCTCCACCTCTGACCTACAGGATGGCATTTTCAAGAACACAGCTTCCCTGAAATATGAAAACTATGAGCTGACTCTGAAATCTGACAGCAGTGGGCAGTATGAGAACTTTGCTGCTTCCAACAAGCTGGACATGACCTTCTCTAAGCAAAGTGCATTGCTACGTTCTGAACATCAGGCCAATTACAAGTCCCTGAAGCTCATCACCCTTCTTTCTGGATCACTCACTTCCCAGGGTGTAGAATTAAATGCTGACATCTCAGGCAGTGACAAAGTTAATTCTGGTGCTCACAAGGCAACGCTAAAGATTGCTCGAGATGGACTATCCACCAGTGCAACCACCAACTTGAAGTACAGCCCCCTGCTTCTGGAGAACGAGATGAATGCAGAGGTTGGCCTCTCTGGGGCATCCATGAAGTTATCAACAAACGGCCGATTCAAAGAACACCATGCAAAATTTAGTCTTGATGGAAGAGCTGCCCTCACAGAGGTCTCATTGGGAAGCATGTACCAGGCCATGATTCTGGGTGCAGACAGCAAGAACATCTTCAATTTCAAACTCAGCAGAGACGGGCTGAAGCTATCCAGTGACATGATGGGCTCCTATGCTGAAATGAAACTGGACCACACACACAGCCTGAACATTGCAGGTCTCTCACTGGACTTGTCCTCAAAAATGGACAATATTTACAGTGGTAACAAGTTTTATAAGCAGAATTTTAACTTACAGCTACAGCCCTATTCGTTCGTAACTATTTTAAGCAATAACCTGAGATATGGTGCTCTAGATTTGACCAACAGTGGAAAGGTACGGCTGGAACCACTGAAGCTGAATGTGGGTGGCAACTTTAAAGGAACCTATCAAAATAATGAGCTAAAACACATCTATACCCTCTCTTATACTGACCTAGTAGTAGCAAGTTACAGAGCAGATACTGTGGCTAAGGTTCAAGGTGTGGAGTTCAGCCATAGGCTTAATGCAGACATTGAAGGGCTGGCTTCCTCCGTTGATGTCATCACCAACTACAACTCAGATCCACTGCATTTTAACAACGTTTTCCACCTTGTTTTGGAACCATTTACCTTGGGCATCGACACGCATACGAGTGGCGATGGGAAACTGGCTCTCTGGGGAGAACACACTGGGCAGCTGTATAGCAAGTTTCTGTTGAAAGCAGAACCTCTAGCACTCACTTTCTCTCATGACTACAAAGTATCCACAAGCCACAATCTCCTGTACAAGGACAGCATCAGTACTGGTCTTGAACATACAGTCAGTGTCCTGCTCACACCGGCTGAGCAGACAAGCACCTGGAAATTCAAGACCAGACTGAACGACAAGGTATACAGCCAGGACTTTGAAGCCTACAACACTAAAGACCATATTGGCATTGAGCTTAGTGGACGGGCTGACCTCTCTGGGCTGTACTCTCCAATTAAAGTGCCGTTTCTCTACACTGAGCCTGTCAATGTCCTTAATGGCTTAGAGATAAAGGATGCTTCTGACAAGCCCCAAGAATTCACAATTGTTGCTTTTGTGAAGTACGATAAGAACCAGGATGTTCACACCATCAGCCTCCCGTTCTTTAAAAGCCTGCCAGACTATTTGGACAGAAATCGAAGAGGAATTATAACCCTACTGGAAGCCATGCAGGGAGAATTGCAACGCATCAATGTTGATCAGTTTGTGAGGAAATACAGAGCAGCCCTGAGCAGACTTCCACAACAAATTCATGATTATCTGAATGCATCTGGCTGGGAGAGACAAGTAGCCAGTGCCAAGGAAAAATTAACTTCTTTCATAGGAAATTACAGAATTACAGATAATGATGTACTAATTGCATTAGATAGTGCCAAAATCAACTTGAATGAAAAACTCTCTCAACTTGAGACATACGTGATACAATTTGATCAGTATATTAAAGATAATTATGATCCACATGATTTAAAAAAAACTATTGCTCAGATTATTGATCAAATCATTGAAAAGTTAAAAATCCTTGATGAACAGTATCATATCCGTGTAAATCTAGCAAAATCAATCCATAATCTATATTTATTTGTTGAAAATGTTGATCTTAACAAAATCAGTAGTAGTACTGCCTCTTGGATCCAAAATGTGGATAACAAATATCAAATCAAAATCCAGATACAAGAAAAACTACAGCAGCTCAGGACACAAATTCAGAATATAGACATTCAACAGCTTGCTGCAACGTTAAAACAACACATTGAAGCGATTGATGTCACAATGCATTTAGATCAATTGAGAACTGCAATTCCATTCCAAAGAATAAAGGACATTATTGAGCGTGTCAAATACTTTGTTATGAATCTTATTAAAGATCTTAAAGTAACTGAGAAAATCAACACTTTTAGAGCTATTGTCCATGAGTTAATTGAGAAATATGAAGTAGACCAACAAATCCAGGTTTTAATGGATAAATCAGTAGAGCTGGCCCACAGATACAGACTGAGTAAGACTCTTCAGAAACTAAGTAATGTGTTACAACAAATTGAGATAAAGGATTACTATGAGAAATTGGTTAGGTTTATTGATGATACTGTCGAGTGGCTTAAAGCACTGTCTTTCCAAAATTTCATTGAAGAACTAAATAGATTTCTTGACATGCTGGTGAAGAAGTTAAAAGCATTTGATTATCACCAGTTCATAGACGAAACCAACAGCAAAATCCGTGAGATGACTCAAAGAATCAATGCTGAAATCCAAGCTCTTGAACTTCCACAGAAAACTGAAGCATTAAAGTTGCTGGTAGAAGACTTCAAAGTCCAGGTCTCAAACTATCTGGAGAGACTCAAGAACACCAAAGTAACTGTGTTCATTGATTGGCTACAGGATGTTTTAGTTGACACAAAAGCCCATTTCCAAGATACTCTAGAAGATGTAAGAGACAGAATTTATCAAATGGACATTCAGGGAGAACTCCAGCGCTGCTTGTCTCTGGTAAGCCAAGTTTATAGTACACTGGTCACCTACATTTCTGACTGGTGGATTCTGACTTCTAAAAACCTAACAGACCTTGCAGAGCAATATTCCATCCAAAACTTGGCTGAGAGTGTAAAAGTGATGGTGGAAAGAGGATTCACTGTTCCCGAAATCCAAACATTTTTGGGCACCATGCCTGCCTTTGAGGTCAGTCTCCGCGCTCTCCAAGAAGCCAACTTTCAAACTCCTGACTTTATAGTCCCCCTGACGGATTTGAGGATCCCATCAATTTGGATAAACCTCAAAATGCTGAAGAATGTAAAAATCCCATTGAGATTTTCCACGCCAGAATTCACTGTCCTCAACACCTTCTATGTCCGTTCCTTTACAATTGACTTGCTAGAAATAAAAGCAAAGATACTCAGGACTATTGACCAAATGCTGAGCAGTGAGCTGCAGTGGCCTCTTCCAGAAGTGTACCTGAGGGACTTGAAGATGGTGAACATTCCTCTTACAAGACTCACTCTGCCAGACTTCCATGTCCCGGAAATCACAATTCCAGAATTCACAATCCCAAATGTCAAGCTCAGAGAATTTCAGATTCCTGATCTTCACATACCAGAATTCCAGCTTCCCCGCCTCTCACACACAATTGAAATACCTGCTTTTGGCAAACTGCATAGCATGCTGAAGATCCGCTCTCCCCTCTTTATAGTGGATGCTAATGCCCACATACAGAATGTAAGTGTGTCAGAGAACAAAGCAGATATTATGGCTTCTGTCACCGCTAGAGGAGAGTCTAAATTTGAAGCTCTCAATTTTGATTTTCAAGCACAGGCTCAATTCTTAGAGCTAAATACTAATCCTCTGGTCCTGAAGGAATCCATGAACTTCTCCAGTAAGCATGTGATAATAGAACATAAGGGTGAGATATTATTATCTGGAAAAGCCATTGAGGGAAAATCAGACACTGCCGCAAGTTTCAACACGGAGAAAAATACAGTGGAGTTTAATAATGGTGTGAGTGTCAAGATAAACAATCAGCTCTCCCTTGACAGTCACACAAAGTACTTTCACAAGCTCAGTGTCCCCAGGCTGGACTTCTCCAGTAAGGCTTCCCTTAATAATGAAATCAAGACACTATTAGAAGCTGGACGTGTGGCATGGACTTCTTCGGGGACAGGGTCATGGAATTGGGCTTGCCCCAACTTCTCAGATGAGGGCATACATTCATCCAAAATTAACTTTGCCATGGAAGGACCCATTGCTTCTTTTGGATTGTCCAACAACATAAATGGCAAACACCTAAGGGTCATCCAAAAACTGGCTTATGAATCTGTCTTCCTCAACTATTCTAGGTTTGAATTTGACTCAAAAGTTGAATCTCAGCATGTGGGCTCCAGCATTCTAACTGCCAAGGGATGGGCACTGTTCAGAGATGCACAGGCAGAAATGACTGCTGAGCACAATGCCAACTTGAATGGAAAAGTCATTGGAACTTTGAAAAATTCTCTTTTCTTTTCAGCACAACCATCTGAGGCTACTGTATCCACAAATAATGAAGGAAATTTGAAAGTTAGTTTTCCATTAAAGTTGACTGGAAAAATAGACTTCCTGAATAACTATGCACTGTTTCTGAGTCCACATGCCCAACAATCAAGCTGGCAAGCAAGTGCTAGGTTCAATCAGTACAAATACAATCAAAATTTTTCTGCTATAAACAATGAACACAACATCGAAGCCCGTATAGGAATGAATGGAGATGCTAACCTGGATTTCTTACATATACCCTTAACACTTCCTGAAATTACTCTACCTTACATAGGGCTCACAATGCCCTCACTGAAGAATTTCTCCATATGGGAAGAAATGGGCTTGAAAGGATTTTTGAAGACAACAAAGCAGTCGTTTGATTTAAGTGTAAAAGCTCAATATAAAAAGAACAGAGACAAGCATTCCATTGTTATTCCCCTGAGTATGTTTTATGAGTTTATTCTCAACAATGTCAATTCCTGGGACAGAAAATTTGAGAAAGTCAGAGACAGTGCATTAGATTTTCTTACCACAAGCTATAATGAGGCAAAAATTAAGTTTGATAAGTGCAGAACTGAAAATGCCCTCAATCAGCCCTCTGGAACCTTTCAAAGTTGTGGGTACATTATTCCAGTTGTCAACATTGAAGTGTCTCCATTTGCTGTAGAGACACTGGCCTCCAACCATGTGGTACCCAAGGCAATCAGCACCCCAAGTGTCACCATTCCAGGTTCTACCGTCATCGTACCTTCATACAGGTTAATGCTGCCAGCCCTGGAGCTGCCAGTTCTTCATGTCCCTAGGAATCTTCTCAAGTTTTCCCTCCCAGATTTCAAGGAATTGAGAACTATTGACAATATTTATATTCCAGCCATGGGCAATTTTACTTATGACTTTTCTTTTAAATCAAGTGTCATCACACTAAATGCCAATGCTGGACTTTATAACCAATCAGATATCGTTGCTCGTTTCCTTTCTTCCTCTTCATTTGTCACGGATGCTCTGCAGTACAAATTAGAGGGTACGTCACGCCTGACACAGAAAGGAGGATGGAAGTTAGCCACAGCTGTCTCTCTAACTAACAAATTTGTAAAGGGAAATCATGACAGCACCATTAGCTTAACCAAGAAAAACATGGAAGCATCAGTAAAAACAACTGCGAACCTCCATGTTCCCATCTTAACAATGAACTTCAAGCAGGAACTTAATGGAAATACCAAGTCAAAACCCACTGTCTCATCATCCATTGAACTAAACTATGACTTCAATTCCCCAAAGCTGCACTCCACTGCTAAAGGAGGCATTGAACAAAAGTTCAGCTTAGAAAGTCTCAGTTCCTACTTTTCCATTGAGTCATCCACCAAAGGAAATATCAAGGGCTCTTTCCTTTCACAGGACTATTCAGGAAGTGTTGCCAATGAGGCCAATACATACCTGAACTCTAAGGGTACTCGGTCTTCAATAAGGCTACAAGGAGCTTCCAAACTTGATGGTATCTGGAACCTGGAATTAGGAGAAAATTTTGCTGGAGAAGCCACTCTCCAACGCATCTATGCCACGTGGGAACACAGCATGAAAAACCACTTACAGGCATATGACCTCTTTAGCACAAAAGGAAAGCAAACATGCAGAGCCACCATGGAGCTCTCCCCATGGACAATGTCAACCCTTCTTCAGGTTCATGTGAGCCAACCCAGTTCCCTCCTTGATCTCCATCACTTTGACCAGGAAGTTACCCTGAAAGCTAACACTAAGAACCAGAAGGTCGGCTGGAAAAGTGAGGTGCAGGTTCATTCACACGTTCTTCAGCACAACGTGCAGTTCTCAAATGACCAAGAAGAGGTACACCTTGATATTGCAGGATCTGTAGAAGGACAATTTTGGGATCTTGAAAATATCTATGGCAAGAGCTTGCAGGAACTTCTAAAAATGAATGGAAAGAAACAGTATCTTCAAGCTTCAACTTCTCTTCTATATACCAAAAACCCTAACGGCTATCCTGTCCAACTCCCTGTGCAAGAACTGACTGATAGATTCATTATACCAGGGCTAAAACTAAATGACTTCAGTGGAATACAAATATATAAGAAATTAAGTACATCACCATTTGCCCTCAACCTAACAATGCTCCCCAAGGTAAACTTCCCTAGGTTTGATGTATTAACACAGTACTCTGAAGCAGAGGACTCGTCTATTCCTACTTTTGAGGTAACTGTACCTGAAATTCAGTTAACCGTGTCCCAGTTCACACTTCCAAAGAGCTTTCCAGTTGGTAGCACTGTCTTTGATCTGAATAAGTTAGCCAACATGATTGCAGATATCGATCTGCCTAGTGTCACCCTGCCTGAGCAGACAATTGAGATCCCATCCTTTAAGCTGTCTGTACCTGCTGGAATTCTTATTCCCTTCTTTGGAGAACTGACTGCACGTGTTGGGGTGGCCTCTCCCCTGTATAATGTCACTTGGAATGCTGGTTGGAAAAACAAAGCAGATCATGTTGAAACATTCCTGGGTTCCACGTGCAGTTCAACCTTGCAGTTTCTGGAGTATGACCTAAATGGTAAGGAAATGTTCCTCTATCTCTCCTGTATACTATGTGTCTTCAGTGGAGTTCTGAGGAAATGATTGCGTATGTAATTAACAACAAGGGCACAACTGTTACCTGTAGCAAAATGTAAAACTAGAAGGAGACTATGCATGTACCACCATATATATTTTTAAAAAACTAGAAAACCTACTGACATTGAAGAACAAATTTAAAGAAAATGGTTTTTTTCTGCAATAACTTAAAGACTAATAATACCTCCTATTTATTTAAAAGAAAAAAATTATGGTTATTTGGAGGATAGCTCTGTGGTAGAGAAGAGTCTTAGATTCTTAGATGTAAAACCTAGTACTACCACAATGACAATAATAATAGTAACTATAATAATAGTAACAATTGTCATTGTTATTCTACAGACTGTATATGGTATGTTTAAAACTTTTAAGTTAGGGTTTGGTTAAGATATCTGTTCAAGTTTTCAGTGTACCCGCATACACACAATAATGTCCCAGTGTCATAAAAATCTCTCCTATACAGTTGTGGGAACACACAAAATTGAAGCTGGTCTGTTCATTTGTAAATACAAAGGAATACTTCAACACCGTGACTTCAACGTGGAATACAACGAAGATGGTGCATTTAAAGGACTTTGGTATGAAAGTTTTACTGACACTTGGTGTCTTCAAAACTTGCTTTGATGTTTGCAAGACATCTTCCCGTGAGGACTCATCTCCTCTTCTGCTTTCAGGGTCTGGCAGGGAGAGGCTCGCCTGGACATCACCAGCCCAGCGCTTACTGAACTCCATCTGCACTACAAAGAAGATGAGACGAGTCTCTCTGCCTCAGCGGCCTCCCCAGCCATCGGCACGGTGGGTCTGGATTCGAGCATAGATGACCAGAGTGTGAAGCTGAGTGTCTACTTCCACCCTCAGGTGGGTCCTAGCTAATGGGTATCACAAGCTCAAAGGCAAGTAGACAGCTGGAAATGATGTTTCATTCTAGATAGTCTCTGAGAGCATTCTCAAACTACTTAAAAGACAAGCGGTTGAGCCAGCCAAACGTGCTCACTAAGATACTACTGTCCTGAAAACATTATAATCAGTCCTTGCTGAACTTAATTATTAGACACGCCTATGATATCCAACTAGTACTATTATTTTGTGGCTTCCTGGACAAAAATGAGAGTCATACCTCCGAACACATGCACAAATTTTGTTGCATGTATATTTTTTAAAATTGTGGTTTCCAGGTATTTTTGAAGCTTCATAATTCTTCCCCACAGTAAAATTGTTTGGTTGAGACAAATCAAATACCTACCATGTAATTTATAAGCTCTGCTGGGATCAAAGATGGCATTGCTAAAAGGAAAGATATAAGCCTAAAGCTAGCCATAAGCTTGGCAAATGAATACTGAAGTCGGAATTCTTAGTTGGACTTTTTTTTTCTTCTTTATTCCAGAATTTGTCCTTTCCTACCTCTTTTCCCTTTCTTCCATCTTCCTTCCTCCTCGTCCTTCTTCCAATTTTCCATTCCACTAAGTAGATAAGACACATATCTTTTTATCCTTCCTGGAACGTGTGATCAAGAGAACTAACAACAGAGGGCCTGTTTAACTATAAAACAAACATATGAATGAACAAAGAGACGATACATCTTCCTTCAGAATATGAAAGACCTTCCTCTCATCTTTACTTTTAAGTGCTAATGAAGTTTTTAATGTAGTATATTATATAACCAGAGTCGCTGAAAACATGTTCTATTCATGTTTCATTTTTCTGATTTTAGTCCCCTCTAGATAGAAAACTCAACATATTCAAAACTGAGTGGAGGAACAAGAAGTCTGATGGTGAAACACACCTCAAAATTAACTGGGAACAAGAGGCGACCTCCAGATTGCTAGGCTCCCTAAAAAGCAATGTGCCCAAAGCTACAGAAGCTATTTATGATTATGTCAATAAGTACTACCTTGGAGATGCTTCTTTAGAGCTAAGGAGAAGTCTGCAGAACAATGCTGAGAGTGTGATAAGGACACTTGATAAAATGAACATGGATTTCCAGCGGGCAGCCCATGATAGCTACCAGGAGTGGAAAGACAAGGCCCGGAATCTGTATGAGGAAATGTTGGCTCAGGAGGGCCAAAGCATCCCTGAGAAACTCAAGGAGAAGGTGTTAGACAGTCTGATACATGTTACTCAGAAGTGCCGCATGGCATTCACATGGCTGATTGACTCATTGATTCATTTCCTGAAGTTCAATAGATTCCAGCTCCCTGGGAATGCTGGAACATATACGACCGATGAACTCTACACTATGGCCATGAAGAAGATGCTGGAGGCACTGTCTCAGCTACATTCAAGTGTCTATAACAGTTCAGAAAAACTGCTTTCCTATATTCAAGACCTAGCAGAGAAATCAGCCTTAGTCAATGACATAACATTACAATGTCGTTATACTCCAAAAAACTGTACCGTAAAAGATGTGATACTCTGGTTGAGGGAGCACAACATTTTTTCATACTTCGACCAAAAAGATTTTAAAAGCTTCCAAAATATCAAATTTACAGAAATACTAACTGAATGTCAGATCATTGGGGAGAGACTATTAGAAGTCACAGAAGAACAAATTCAGTGTCTAAATGAATCTACTTGTTTCGCTGAACAGATCAACATATTCTTCAAAATAAAAGTCCCATATGCTTTTAAATCCCTAGGACAACATGCATACACTCTCTTCAGTATGTTCAATAACTTTGTTCAAAACATACTTCAAGTGGGGTCTTTCAAGCTACAGCAGATCCATCAATATCTACAGGCTCTTCGTGAAGAGTATTTTGATCCAAGCATGGTTGGCTGGGCGGTAAAATATTATGAACTAGAAGAAAAGATGGCTGACCTGAGCAAGACAATTTTAGTTACCCTTAGAGATTTCTACTCTGAATACAGTGCCAGGGCTGCTGATTTTGCTTCCGAAATATCAATTCGAGTCGAGCAATTTGTATCCAAGGATATCACAGATTATCTTAGCATCCTTATTGAAGTGAATGGAAAGGGAAATGAGAAGATTGCGGAGCTTTCTATCATGGCCAAGAAAGCAATTAAAAGCTGGGTCACTGTAATGGTGGAAATCATTTCTGATTACTACCAGCAGTTCAGTTCCAAACTGCAGGATTATTCAGACCAGCTCTCTGGTTACTGTGAAAACTCCGTTGCTGAGTCCACAAGACTGATTGACCTGGCCATTCAAAGCTACCGCATGTTTCTCAAGTACATCACCGAGTTACTGAAAAAGCTGCAGGTGGCCACAGCCAATAATGTGAGCCCCTATGTGAAGTTTGCTCCAGAAGAACTGATTATCACCTTCTGATTCTCTTATTAATCTCTTCCAATTAAACTTTCACATAGTAGGAGACTTTGCAGACGACTATATAAGCCATCCGCCTGAGCCAACCCTGCAGCTGACAACCACAAGAAGCCCATGTGAACTACACCTACAACCAAGCTGCCACAAGAACCAAAAACTCTGGAACAGCTTGAACTCAGAATGACATATTTTTACAAGTTAGAGAAAAAGCAAGGTCTGAGTTATTTTGTTAAACTCAGCAGCGGGAGGGGACAAATAAATCACTTCTTTACTGTGTATCCTACTCCTCAACTTGGCTCATTTGTATTGAAACATAGTAGGATGAGAGCTTCAGTTCAAAGGTCCTGGCCTTCCTAACTTCCACGAGATCTCACACCGTGTTAAGTGATAAAAATAAAAAGATAAGGGAGAAGATTTAGAGGTAGATATTTTTCCACCTATCAAAATAGGTAATTGATCTCAGTAACTGCCTTACCTAAGGAAGCAGAAAAAAGGAGTTTGTATAAATTTAACCTCCCCCCCCAAAAAAAAACACAACATGTATCTCATATGTCTTCAAGTGCCACACAATCTTCCTTGACAACCTGTCTGTGGGTAAGACTCTCTGTTAGAATCTGGGATCAATCAACTGGACTTTTATCAGACTTGGCTTAGTACTTGTCAGGAGGTAATAGCTTAGGTGGACTAGACTCAAGGGGTTTAGGGTACTAGCACCCCAAACATCTCCCTACAACACAGCCAGGACTCATTCAAAGTGAAGAAGGTCAATGACTGGCTCTTTGGCCTCCCTACCCCCCAAGGGAGGAGCAGTCCTGTTAGGCCACAGAGGAGGGCTTTGCAGCCAGTCCTGAAGATACCTGATAAAACAGGATCAGATGAATGGGGAGGAGGTCCCCCCCATCAGTGGACTTGGAAAGGGGCAGGGAGGAGATGAGGGAGGGAGGGAGGGACTGGGAGGGAATGAGGGATCGGGACACGGCTGGGATACAGAGTTAATAAAATGTAACTGATAAGAAAAAAAATAAAATTAAAAAAAAACAAAAAACAAAAAAACAAAGTGAAGAAGGTATGACTGGGAAAGGGACATGGACGCCCTAAGAGCTTCTGCAAGCAATCATGCATTCTCTTACTCCCTTGCTGTAATGCAAAGCCTGAGGGCCACTCCTGCCCTCAAAGGTTGATTTCAAATGTGAGCAATGTTTATCTGCCGCCAAGTGGAGCTCTTGGAAAGCCACAAAGAACCTGGGCAACAGAACCTCCACCAATACACAAAGGGATGATAGTGACTAAATGACACCTTTCCTCCACAGATACAGGGAGGATGGTAACTACATGACCCCTCTCCTAAATGGTATTGGAAAACAGTGCAGGAGTGTGAGCTTTGAGAAGCTTAATAATCAATAGTCAGTTACTTCCACATCCTACATGACCGCTCTTTGGCAAAGACCATTTTCAATCTCCACCATTTCCCCATTTGTGCCATTTGATGAAGCACCCTGTTAAAATTCACAAGCATTTTTTTAAGAGAAATACCTTACCATGATTCTTTGTTAAACACACACACACACACACACACACACACACACACACTTTGGGAGTCAACACAACTATTCTGGGTATGAAAGAAGGTAGAAAAAAAATTAGGCTTAAATCTGAGAGTGACGTACAACTTGCTCCGAGCTTAGTTCTGTAGGAATTTCCATAATGAGCTTTAAAAGTAACAATGACCTATTGAATCTTCAGGCTGTAATGTAATGAGGCCTGGAATTGTGGCTTCATTTAGAGGGAAATGGGGATTGTCAGGGTGGATGAGCCTGGAAACTCATGAAAGGAAGAAAAGAGATCTACGAACTTTGTAATTGTTCAGTCACAAAATAACGTTTGTTCAGCTCCCTGACTGCTATCCCTCATACGAGGTTCAGTGATTGGCTTAGAATGCCTTCATCATGTTGAATCAAATTGGAAAAAAGGTGAGTCCTCAGGAAGGTTTGGACTCTGCTCTCTTCTTCAGATTGCATGTGTGCTGTAGATTGTTTCCCTGGGCTCAAATAATAGCTGAGTTCCTTTCTCTTGAACTTTATAGACAGATTATCCTTCTCAATCCTAGAGCCACAACTCTGTTACATATAAAACAGGGATAATAGTAGTACATGGCTGTAAGTTCTGCCCTTAGAGAGCTAAGGCAAGAAATCACAAATAGAGGACATCCAGGGTTACATAGTGAGGCCTCATTTCAGAAAAAAAAAAAAATGGGGATAATGTCTATATAGGATTATGAATGAAAAGTATTTAAAGTAAGAGGCATGTAAAAGTTTTGTCATCTTTAATGTTGTGTACAAGCAAAGGACTATTACTATGAGGTGATTGTTTAAAGTTAGCTTATGTTGAAGAAATAAAAGAGGTAAAGAGATTGGTCCTCCTCGATGACACGCACTATATCCTCTACATTGGTGAGGCAAATTAGTAGATAACATGTCTATCTTTCTAGCCAAAGTGGGTATTTGTCTTCTGATGGAAAAATTAACAAACAATAATGAAGATTATAAATGGAAATGGTTAAAGAGCAGAAAGCTGTTGTGGGAAAGGTCGGAATGGACCTTGGTGATATAAGAACAATAAAAGAGAAAGGTCAATTCAAGAAGAAAAGAAACATGGGTAGGAAAAGATAAATGAGTGTATTTCATGAACACTGGATTCCCTTTTTTAACTAGAGTACAGGGAGAATAAAAGGAGGACTAAATGGGAAAGGCCATCCAGGCAGGATTTCGGAGTACATGAATGGAAAGTGGTACTCTCAGTGTTGAAGAAGAGCATCCAGTGAAACATTTCATCCAGTGCTCACAGAAATCAATATAATAACATTTACATGACTTACAATGGAACTGATCTGGGATATGAGGCTGTGCATAAGTCCAAATTCAATATGGAGCTGGGAAGCTGAGAATGATGAGGAGGATTCAAATGAAAGTAGACATAAATGCAGAACTGAAAGGATCAAGTGACTCATTCAAAACAAAAGCTATGAAAAATAAAGCTGAATTCAGGGTCAGTAATTGAAGGAATAGTGAGAAAGATGGAAGAGCAGGAGCAAGACTGGGTAAGTTATAAGGGGGAAACTGTTTTCACAATTCTGAAAGACAGGAAATACAGGTACATGGCACCAGTGTCTGGTGAGGGCTTTTATATTAGGTCATTGTCTTACTGAGGGTTTTTTATTACTGTGAGGAAATGCTATAACCAAAAGCAATCTGGGAAGAAGAACATTTATTCCATTTGCACTTTCATACCACAGTCCATCACTGAAGGCAGCTAGTGCAAGAATTCAAACAGGACAGGAACCTGGAGGCAGTAGTTGATACAGAGGCCATAGAGGAGTGCTGCTTACTGGCTTGCTCAGCCCACTTTCTTCATTCTTTTCTCATTTTTTAAAATTTATTTATTGAATCACTTTATATCCCCATCGAATCCCCCACCCTCTTCTCCCAGTCCCACCCTCCCACCCTCTTTCCTCTTTCCACTCTCCTCTTCTCCTTATAAAATGGAAGCCCCAACAACAACAAGTCAATTCAGGACTCAGTGCATCCTCTTCCACTGAGACCTGACAAGGCAACCCAACTAGGGGGAAGTGATCCAAAAGCAGATAACAGAGTCCATGTCAGAGACAGTCCCCACTCTAATTGCTAGGGGACCCTCAAGAAAACCAAGCTGACCATCAGCATATGTGTAAGGGACCTAGGTCCAGTCCATATACGCACACTCTTTGTTTGGTGGTTCAGTCTCTGTGAGTGACCCCTCCATGGTCCTCTGTTAGTCGACTCTGTTGGTCTTCTTATGCAGTTCTTATCCCCTCTGGGTCCCTCTATCCTATCCCAACTTTTCCACAAGACTTTGTCTAAAGTTTGGCTGTGGGTCTCTGCATCTGTTTTGATCTTCTGGTGGATGGAGCCTCTCAGAGGACAGTTATGTTAGTTTTCTGTCTACAAGCATAGCAGAGTATCGTTCATAGTGTCAAGGGTCAGCACTCTACTACAGGGTGGGCCTCAGATTTATCAGTCTCGGATGGTACCACCCACAATGGGCAGGGCCCTCCAACATCAATTACTAGTTAAGAAAATCCACTATTCTTGTGTTCAGCTAGATCTTATGAAAGCCTTAATTCAGGTGGGGTTCTCTTCTCTCAGATGACTCTAGCTTATGTCAAACTGACATAAAACTAGCGAGCACAGTCATAAAATAGCAGGATGAAAATCAAACTCAAGGAAAGAGCAAGAGAGGCAGGGGAGGGAAGGAAGAAATGAAGAAAGGAAAAAAAAGAAAGAAGGAAGGACAAAATAAACTGGATAGAATTCCCTTTTCATACCTAACCAACTCTCTTGATAAACAGCTTCTTCCGTTCATAAGGTTTGTGCCCTTGTCACAATACTGTTGCTTTGGAGAGCCAGGACAAGAACTTTAGGGCTACTCTGAAACCATAGCAACCTCAGAGTTATGACATTTTGAACTTGTGTAAGCTATAGAAACAGAACCAGGAAGAATATAATGAGAGATTACAGGTGCAGATGATGAACTTCAGAGACTGTCACAGCCATAAGGCACCTGTGGATCCCACAGTAGGTTCCAATGTATACTGCTATGCTTAGATGGAAACTTCCTACTGGCAAAAGATAGAGATGTGTGCTAGAGAAGAACAGCCAACACAATGGGGACAACATAACACTGATTGTACATATCTTTAGAAAATTAATAAGAAAACACAGTGCCTTCTCACAGTATAATTAGTTGGTCCATTGCACAGCAACCAAATCACCTTGGATATCTCCTAAGAACATACTGTGAGATGATGTGGGAAGACTTCCTATAATCACAGATTTTCCTCTTATAAAACAAACATCCAAGGTCCAAATCAAAGGAGAAAGCAAATAATGGCACCCTGCCCGGGTCCCTGGAACTTTGTTTGCATGACCAAATCATGCCCTGACTTGATTCCCAGGCCCAGCCCAAGCTCACAGCACTGTACCCAGCAGAAAGCCTATATTGAATGGATTTCTTTGGTCTGAGCCCCCTGGGTACTTTTGGTGTGGTCTTCATTTTCTTTAGCTTGTCATTTGAAGACTGAACAGTTAAAGATCTCAAGTCTCCCTTTTTTGGTATGATGAGTAAAAGCCCCCTCTGACAACCTATTCTAGGGCCCCCTTCTGATTCTAATTTATGACTTAGTCCCCATTCAGTCAGAGAAGGGGCCAAAACACCCTTCAAGTGGGGCTTACAATATGGGAGCCAGAGTGGACAAACAGATGTTCCCTCTAAAAGTGTCTAATAACCAGAGATAAATGTGCAGAAACAGACCCTTCCTCTTAGCTCATCTCTTTGTATGCTGTTTCACATTAAGAGGTCACTATGACTCCCTTTGGGGTGCTCCATTTGTTGGTGGGATAGCTGGGTGGTCACCAACAAATAACATTCCAGGGCCTCATAAAACATTGGTGGGGCAGGTACACGCATCTCCTTAAGCTGAGAGCCATGCTCTTCTTATCCTCCAAACTGATCCCTTCCTCCCTGGTTCTGAGAAGAGCTTCAGTGGTACTCAAGGCACTGGACAACTAAGCTTTGGTTCTGTGTCCACTTCACCCCTGGGATGACACTATCTAGTCCAGTCTTAGAGTAGAGGAATCAAACAAGCCTTGGGAATGACCAGGTATCTGAGCTGCAGGCCTGTAGTCCCACCTTTGTCTGTAAGCTTCAACTTGGGGTATCAACTCCAGCCTCACTGTACAGAGGCTGCCAGCATGGAAACACTAAAACAGACAGTGGCCCCAAGGCAGGGTGGCTCTGTGAAGAACACAAATCCATAGATATTCCATAGCTCACCAAAGGTCCTCCTAGCTTCATGCCTTCCTCCTCCAGTAAAGTGTACCCATAAAGCAAGTGTACCCATGTAGCAAGGTCATCACAGGGTAATAGATCCCAACATGGCTTCAGGAGGCCCAAAGGCCTTAAATGAGCATTTGGCTGGCTTGAGCAGAGCTGCATCACTAGAACATTGGTGTGATGCATTAGGCGCCTAGGGAAGGATCAGTAGAGGAAGGATGGAGTACTGTCCCATAGCTCTGCTGAGTATGCAGTAAACAAGAGACCCAAAAAGCCAGTATACCCCTCTCAGAAAAGAAAGATCCAGTGCCAAATTTAAGTTTCCCCTCATTCATGAATTACATAACGAGCTTTTTCTAACCCTCAGCTCATGTCAGAGTAGATTTGCCAGGGAATAAAGGTGGTTCCCTTTTGTCTGAGTTGTTGGGATGCTTGAATTAGATAACAAATGTCAACTTGGGTACACAGAGCAGAGATAAATGGATCATGTTCCTAGTGGCAGCAGTCAAAATTAATGACATAAAATCCAATTACAATGATGCAGAGAAGTTGTACCAATATGACACAGGATAAAATGGCAAGTCTCAGAAGAGAGAATTAAGTTAAGACTCAAGGAAAACCAAAGACTGTTGTTATTTTAAAAGCACAGTTTTAAGATAGGAGAACAATAAACTGAAAATTCAGGATGGATTACAGGAGAAAAAAAACAGTGAAGACTCACAGCTGGACAGAAGTATCATTACTGCCGTGGCCCCATTCTGATTCTGAGGGGGTGCCCTGATGGCTATTATGCAACCAGATAAATTATGTTAATGTATGGACTAACTAATATAAACAGAGAAAAAGAAAAATCTTTTTTACATGATCTTCTTTATGTGTGGAATTTTATTTTATTTCTTTTAAAAATAGATTCATTTCTATATCCTGATTATAGTTTCCCATTCCTTTACTCCTCCCAGTACCTTCCCACCTCTCCTTCCCTCTAGATCAACTCCTTTTTCTTAATCATAAGAAAAGAACAGGCTTCTGAGAGATAACAACCAAACAATGCAAAATAAAATATAATAAGATGAAGCAAAACCTTTCATATAAAAGTTAGACATGGTAACCCAAAAGGAGGAAAAGAGTACCAAGAGCAGGCAAAAGAGTCAGAGACCACTTGTCCTCACAGTTAGAGATGCCATAAAAACACTAAGTTAATAGCCGTAAGGGGGGGGAGGCTGTCTGGTGTGGACCCATGTATGTCCTATGCTCGCTGCTTCAGTCTCTATGAGCTCAGATGTGCCTGCTGAGTTAATTCAGAGAGCCTCATTCAGAAAAGGAAAATCTTCAAGTGCCTGGCATACATTAATCACTTAAACTGTCTTACATGGCCTTTTCCTCTTTGTGACCTGAATAGTTAGATGAACAAAGTTCCCACTTCAAGGGGGAAATTATTTCATGTCTTTGGTAGTACTTAGCAAGCCTATTCTCTGGGCCAGGTGTTATCCTAAACTCTCAGGTTTAAAACAAAAATGTGGAAGTCCTTCCATGAGAGACTGGATGTTACCCTCAACCTGGGAGACCTCCAGATGAGGACTCACAGGAATCTTCGGATCACTGAGACAAATATATCAAGAAGAAGTGTCTCTCCCCTAAAAGGGTGACCTGGCTGTGAGCTCTGAGTTCGCTACCTGAATAGCTGAAGTACCATGGGAGACCCATATCACCCCTTTGATCCTCAGGAACTTCCTTTACAAAATGGTGACTCAAAGAATAATAATGTGTCCCAGATGAGCTGGCCAGATCTGAGTTCTCCCATGCTATCTAACGTCCTATCCTTCCAAAACCAGTTCCTTTCTGTGCCTCTGAGAAAAGCCTACAACATCCACAGAAAGCACCTTTTGGTCCTTGCACCCCTCTCTGATCATTGCTGAAGCTCACCCCACCTATGCTGCATTAATCTCTCTGTCACCCTGACCCATGCTGCTGCGTGAGTGTCTCTACCAGACCATCCCCAGGGCTCCCTCTAAGATGTTACTGGATGTCTCCTGTGTTCTACCTGACTGGTTAGTTAAAAGGCTTGTAGTTGCAGCTTCCCTAAGTTTACTGAAACGATCATTCCTTCTATGGATGCCTCTAATGTGTGCTGTCTGGCCATTGAAAGATTAACCATTCTGCGACATGACTGCACCTCGGTGTTTCTGCTCATGTGGGAAGGGGGCAGCAGTTCCATGAGGCTGACTTGGTCCTCGGGAGAGACAGTGTCCCTATCCTGTGAGGAAGCTGAGCTGGCAGTAGTTGCTCAGAAAAGCACCTCTGTCCTTTCCTCTATTCCAACTCAAAGCCCTAAAGCTATCCCTGCCCCCCCACCCGCCCTTATCTCTTTTCTGACAAGCTCTAGCTTCTCCTTCCTGACAGATACCATCTCAGACCCCAGCCTTAGCCACCTCCACTTCCTTTGTCCTAAAGTAACACCTAGGTGCAGATTTTGTTTTTTAAATTATTAGGACTAAAAATCCTCTGGGTTCCTCTTTCATAGCTTTTCTTCCTACCTCCCCTTTCTCTTAAGTCTTAGATCAGTGGTTTTCAACTTCCCTAATGCTATGACCCATTAATGTAGTTCCTCAGGTTATGGTGCCACCCCCAGCCATAAAATTATTTTTGTTGCTACTCCATAACTGTAATTTTGCTACTTTCATGAATCATAATGTAAATACAGGGTATCTGATAGGTCATCCGTGTGAAAGAGTTGTTCAACCCCGAAATGGGTGGCAACCCACAGGTTGACAACTGCTGTCTTCGATAAGTTTACTCAGGGAGTTTAAGTCCATGGTGTTTGGTAATACCACACTGCCCCCGACTGTCTAAGGCTGGCACCTTTAAGCAAACACACCCCAACTCCCTAATAACACCAGGCCCAAAGGATAATATGAATACAGGACTTTCTAGCCTTTAACTTTCCTGTCCTCCAGGGGTACCCAGCAACTCCAGACTCTTCACAGGGGCTCTAGGACCTGAGAGAGAAAGCCATGAAGAAATTTAACCCCCTAGGAACTTTATACCCTAAGATGGTAGAGCCCTTCTATAAACAGGTTTCTCCACCAGAAGCAGGTCTTTACGACAGACACTACAACAGGATGTGTGACCTTTGACAAGTCATACAACTTCTGAGTCAGCATCCTTGCAGTCTAACCAATATGGACATCCTGAGAATTGAGTTATACTGTAGTGTGCCTTGCTTTAAGCAAACCCAAAGAACAGGGAATTACAAGTGAGAAGATGTTATTCCCAAATTCTGGCTGACTGAGTCCTGAGAGTTGTCCAGCCATGTCCTCTTGAACATCTGGATGGATCCATTAAACCTCATCCCACATACCCTCCTGAAATTCTCTGGTCATTCCTACCACATACCCATCCCTGTGAGCCATCTGTTCCTGTTTCTGTATCACTTTCCATTATCTTTCAACTTGCCCCCAGGTCCCCCCACCCAGTCTTCCCAACCAAATGTAAGAAACCTCCATTACTGTGGGATGATTTTAAATCAGTGGCTACAGCCCCCTCGTGTGAGTTGTATCATGGGGCATCGGTGGAGCATCCACAGTGCAGCTGGAACCCTTCAGAAAAATCAAAGCTGCCCTCAAGTTTGTAAACATCTGCCTTCCCTTTAAGTTAACAGGTTCTAACAACAGGCAGCAAGCATTAAAAACAATTCTCCCTCATTTCACAAATAAAACTGGGACAATGATTCATCCTACCATGATTTTTTTTAGAGACTCTGTTTAATAAGATTTTTAAGTTATTTTACTGGAACAAGGTGGATGAGTAAAAAGAGACCCTGAACACTTATCTTTTCCCAAAAGCAGAGGTGGGAGTCTTGCAGAAAGAGAGAGACTAACAAAGCATATTGCTTTCCAGGAGAAGGGCTGTGTGGGTTCCAAGTCCCTGACAGAACATTTTCTCCTTGCCCTCTCCCTCTCTGTGCCTAGCAGGTGTCCAAAGTGTGGTCCACAGGCTACATGTAGGTTCAAGGATAGCTATGACTACAGCCCTCTGCAAAACCACAAAGTTTTTAAAGACATTATGCTATTTTCTTTTCGTAACTCAACGGTACAGTTCTTGAACATAAAGTTTGTACATGATGACCTGCAATGTCAAAGCTTTAGACACTTTTGGGCCCTAAAAGAAGAAGTGAGCTGAGATTTTCAGGGGACACAACTTACTAGCAATCACCATTTGTAACCAGATTTGATTTCTGCTTCACCCTGTGTTCACTAGGTTCTGGAAAACATGGGTCAGTTCGCACTTTGAGAAAGAGTATTTGAAACTTACAAATATAAGACCACTTGATGGGGAATATTCGTCTGAGTGTCCTCTTGTTCTATGAGCCTGTCTGGAGAAAGTAAGGCTTGCATGCAGATTTTAGAGGTTCGGGGAGTTTTTATAAAGCTGATTGGTACCAGGTCTGTTGAGGCAGTTGAGAAAATGTGTGCAATGAGTACACTGGGTAGCAAAAAGGACCTGTTATCGATGTCACAGAGATGGGTCTAGTCCAAGTAATAAAGAAAAAAAAAAAAACTAGGCAAGTTACCCCACTTGGGTGCAGAGTGTCCTTTCCTTACTGTGCCCTAGACTGAGATGGGAACAGGCGATATCTTTCTCTTAGTCCTCCTGGCACTGGCCCATGCCAAGGGCAACACTTCCCTGAGGAGTCAGTTCATGACCCAGGATCCTTTCCTTCCTCCAGGGTGAACTTACCTTGTCCCTGTGCATCTCTGCTATTGCATTCTCAGGTTTCATGTTCTCCTTTCCCTAGCTGTATCAAATCCTATGTCCTCCTGGAAGCCTTCCAAAAACTTCCAACCCTCTCTTAAGCTCACTCAACTTTGACTGTTTGCCCACTGGTTAACTGTTCCTCTTTTCCCTTACCAGTTCCATGTGTGAGGCATCTCTTACATGGCCTGGCATCCCAGCAAGAATAGGTTCCTGGATCACCTGGCCTACAGGACTGAGTAGGAGAACAAGGGCCCTACCCTTACTAAGTCTGCAGTGTAAATGTTTAAAAAGGATTGGTTGCTTTTTCTCGACTCCATCCCTAGAGAGTGCAACTTTGTGCACCTGCAGACTCAGTCAGATGCCTTCCTTACTGCCTTCTCTACCTGAGAAGGGAGAGGCGGGCTGGAGAGATGGATAAGAGATTAAGAGCACCGGTTGCTCTTCCAGAGGTCCTGAGTTCAATTCCCAGCAACCACAAGGTGACTAACAACCATCTATAATGAGGTCTAGTGCCCTCTTCTGGAGTGCAGGTGTATATACAGGCAAAACACTATTTACATAATAAGGAGGTGTGGGGGAGGCTAGGCTGGAAAAGTAAATAAGTTGTAAAAGAGCCTGGACTTTGGGTACTGGGGAGGAGGGGGTCCTGAGTGCTAATCTCAGTTTTGCCTCTGTGGTACCCTGTCACACTACCTGCTGATGGCAGCCTCACACACTTCCTGGCTCACTGACGATGCCAAGCGTGTGCATTATGCTGAGTGTGTGCATTATGAACGGCAGTCTAAACTTGTCAAAGCCAGATGACTATGGCCCCACACAGACCCTACCAAGTGGGGTTCTGCCCCTAGGAACCAGCTGTTGCTCAGCACTTGAGCGACACAAGCCCAGCGCTTGCTTATTCCTCCTTGCAGAAACTTTCCTCCTGCTAAACAGAACACACACTTCCTGTCAGTTATTATTTTCATGATGGCCTGCTTACGAGCAGGGCATTCTGTTCTTGGAATTTCTTGTTAAAATATTTCATTTAATTAAGTTTTTACAACCAGCTCTGCTTTCTGTCTGTTGGAAGGTAGGGACCAGTATAGCTCTAGCCCCTGCTCTCTGGGAGACCATGTCACCAAGACTTTGAGAGGTCCAAGCCCAGGCCCTCAGGCTGCATTCCAAGGCTTCCAGCCTTCCGGCTCGAAAGGGCTGGGTGTGTCAAAGGCTGGACTCCCATCACAGCCTCACTGGAGACCAGAAGGCCACCAGAGATGTTTCCTAAGTACTCTCTGTTGGGACTTTTTCTCTGCCTCAGGGCTACCCATGTCTAAATGGCAAACTGTATCCAGAGAAAGTGTGCTACGGGGTAATCACTGGTGTCTGGAAGCAGCTCACAGCAACTTCAGACTCTCCCACTTCTTGCCCCACTCTTTCCTACGTTGCCTTCTCACCCTATTGCTCTGGACATCCCAACCCTGCACCCACCCTCCAGCCCTAGGGTGGGTGCAGCCCTCTCAATGCTATGGGCAGAAGGCCACATTCTCTGTCCACCTTCCACGTACGAATATGACCCCTGTCATGCCACATCCCAGCTCCTCCCCAGTGTCAACCTCTGTACACACCTGGGCCCCCAAAGGAGCTCTACTGTCTCCTTCACAGGCTACAGGGGCCTCTGATGTGCCTAACTGGATCAGCATGACTTTTCCCTAAGCAAGAAAATGATCCCAGGTGAGGTGGTTTTGAAGGGGGTGGAGGAGTGTCTCTGCAGGGATGGGGCTCAGGCCCAAAACTCTGAGGTCCTCTGTACAACAAACCAACCAGCCTCCCCACAGCCCCACTGCAAAGCCCAGAGCCAGAATGACCCAGGACAAACAAAAGCCAGGCAATCCCCTTGCTATCACCAGTTTACAATCTGGCTGTCCCCTGGCCTGCCATAGGGTTGCAATGGAAATTGATCTCTGCTTTCCTGGGCTCCTTCATCCAAGGCAGGTGGCTGCCTGACCCCACCCAATACCTGGCCTCAGGGAAGTGCTGGATAATTCTGCGCTCCTTGCGACAGTTGCTAAGATGCCAGCTGCCACCTGTCAGGAATGTGCAGTCAGGGGTGTAGCAGAACGCGCTCTTTTCCCACACTTGTATTCTAAAAGGTTACAGGCTGTGGGTGCCTAATAGGCAGAACATTAGATCGCTTGTCTCATTTAGAACAATAATCCGTTTTGCTAGGGGTCAGCTTGACACAAAGAGTCTGTCCAGACCAGGTCTCTTGATGGGACTTAGCCCTCCCCTCAAACTAATGAAATTTTCAACTCGTGGGTACTTGAGTTAATAAAGTGTGCCACACATCTGCTCGGGCCACTGGCAGAAAAAAAAGCCCTGAGGTTCAATTTTGAGATCACTGACATAGTGTTTGAGTGCTCCCCCACTGGCACCTGGCAGGACACCAAATTAAGGAAAGCAGCACAATGAATGTGTGAGAAAAAAAATACATGAGTGTATACACACAGAGGCCAAGGACCCCCTAGGGGAGGGTGAGAGAAGGGAGGCCTCAGAATTATAGGAGGGAGTGTTGATGGGGTGCTACTGCTGGGATTTCACGCCAGTGGTCTACAGGTAATGAATTATTTTAAAAGGAAATTGCCACCAACATGATCTTGGGTCAAAAAGTAGAAAGAGCATGTTTTCTATGCACGCTGAATTAACTGCGAAAGTCTAATGTAAGGGCCTGTGAACCAAACAGAAAGCTGGAGGAGGCAGCCCCCAGAGAGGTGACTTCCAAGCCTTGTAGACCCCTGAGAATCCAGATCTTCTCCATTCCCCATTGCCACAGCTCACCTCCCCTGAGGCCATTGTGTCAGCCTCAGGCTTGCTCAAAGACAGGAGAAGCCCATTGCCTGCTGGGATATGAACTAGTCACCACTTAAGAAAGGAACTTAAAATTCTTTCATGTGTTTAAAGCCTGATGGGCTTCCTCTCCTAGACACTGGAAGACGACTGAGAGTTGAGGAAAGAGAATGGATCTGAACATTCTGTGGTCTTCCCTAGAGGAAGACAAGGAGCCCTCCCCATGGTCTTTCTCCCAGTAAATGCCATGGTGTTGGGTCAGTCTGCTTCAAGACGAGGTCAGGGATGTCGCTTCTCGGGAAGCTAAAACAGGACTTAGCTAAGGCTGTGCCTTCCTTAGCTAAGGCTGTGCCTTCCTCCTCACTCATCCAAGCATCTCCTTGAGGAATACGTTATGAGAGAGTCTACTCCCAGGCCTCCAGGTGAGGTCCCAGGGAGAGGAGCAGATGCTCACACTGCAATACCATGAAATAGCCCCTGGCAGGGGCAGTGGCAGCAGCGGGGGTGGGGGAGTGGACGGATGTCTTTCAACTCAAGTGTAGAGATCTGAAGGGCTAGGAAAAGGCCACACCACCTCCAGGAAACTTGGTTGGCCCTTTGGGAGGAGACATGCGGCTATGTTATTTTTAGTTCTTCTGTTACCACAATCCTCCATTTACCTCAAGCAGCCCTACTTCATAGTGCACACAGAGCTACTGGGAGAGAAAACACAGGGAGAGATAAACCAGGAAAACTCTGCTCCTGTCCATATGAGGAAACTCTTCAACCACTGCTCCATCACTGTTTAACCACCAGTCCTGCTGATACATAAGGACACGAGCTCACGAATGTAGTTGACAAGGCTTGGCCAGTAGCCCTGAACTACTTACCTCCATTTCCCAGTGGCAGGCATGTCACCTAGTTACTCCTGCAAAGCTTCCAGTATTATTGTCCTCTGGCAAGCCTTCTCTCACCCTACCTCCTCTACCAGGAGTCTCTCACTCTTTAACTGTCAGCCCTCTCTTGTTCTGCTGGCACGCCTAAGGGGCTCCCATAGCCAGACCTTGCTTTCATTAGCCTTGAGCCTTCTGTAGCTATTGATGGGAGCCCGGGCTCTGGAGGGGCTAAGTGAAGCCTTATCAATTAAATTGGGCAAAGCTGATCCCAGCCACAGAGCCTCCATGATCCCAGAAGCCCATCCTAGAGTACCCAGAAGTTCTCTCCTTTCTCATGGAGAATTCTGGAAGTAAAAGGGGAGAGGCAGGGCAAAATGGAGTCAGTCCCAATAGGGTCCCTATGATTAATGATGCTCCCAACATTCCCCTGAGGCTCTCTAAGCAACTGTGCGTGGATGCCTTGGAATGTGGCATCAGCTACCCTCTGGGAGCTCTGGCCCTCCTCAAAGATCCACAGCTTCTCTCTGCCGACATCAGTGCTGTTACTCTTACTCTCTCAGTGTTCTCCCTAAATCTCACCAGAGGGAAAGAAGAGGCATTGTGCTCTATCCCATCCTTCAAATGGGGATCAAAACAAATAGACCCCAGACCCAGCCTCCCCTCTCCTGTAAGGGGCTATGGCCTGACACTTAGTGACTATTTGGTACCCCCACTTCTTCATAGGTAGAATTAGGGATGTCAGGGTACTTCGCTCAAAGTCTTCTTGTGAAGACTGTGGTAGTTAACATATGCCATTTGGTTAGGTGTCTGACAGAATGCAAATGCCCTGGCAATGTTTGCTAGTATTATTATTTCTGGCTCCTTTAAAATTTCTCCCCCTACTCCGGGGGCTGGAGAAATTGCTCACAACCATCAGTTCCCTCTTCTGGCGTGTAGGCGTATGTGCAGGCAGAATGATGTATACATAATAAATAAATCTTTTTTTTTGATCATTATTATAGATAGCATTTATATATTACTGTGTTACACCAATTGTTTTATTTTGTTTCTATTGCAAATATTTCAATAAATAAATCTTAAATTAAAAAAAAAAGCCTACTCTGCAGAGTAGCAATCAAATACCTCACCAGCCACCAGCCTCTAGCTCTGTCCCCATCCCTAAAAGCAGCTTTTGTATTTGGCACCTGGATTCTGGCTGGCCTTAGAATTTCTGCCTATGCCACTAAAGCACAGCACCAACACAGGCCTTACAATGTGAAGAGAAGGTTCTCTGGTATAGAGTCTGCTCATCTGGCACACCTAGGCAAGCCCACCAGGCCAGCCGTCAAACAGAGAAGCCAGTGATACAGCCTTTCACTTCTCCTCTCTCTCCAAAGTCACTGGGAGCCTGGAGTCTATAAAGACTGTCTGTTACCACAGCCTACATGTGAAAAATGAGGCCAAGTTATCCACAGTGATCAAAACCTAAGTTTATTTTGAGTAATGAAAAGTCTATCTAGTGCAAGCATTTCACAAGAACCCACATTCAGCTGTGATACCCAGGGTTAAGCAAGGTGAGCAAAGCCATGCCTGGAAGCAAGCTCCTTATGGCTCAGATGGCATCCTTGGGTCACAGTCCCAGCAAGGCCTAAGGTCAGTTCTCTGTCATACCTCTCCAGATCACAGCAATCCCTTCTGTGAAACGACATATTTGGCCCAGTGGTGTATAAAGGTTTTCAGGTTCTGGCAGACTACAGAGGGCTCCAACATACCAACATCATCAGAAGAAATAGTAACAGGATTCCTCTATAGATCACCTGGTATGGACAGTTTTCATGATGCTACAATAAATCAATGGGGACATATTGTGATCCGTACTGTACCGATGGAGAAACTGAGGCCTGGGGTGTTAAATAGCTTTGCTTTGGTGACTTATTTGTTGACAGCAACCTGGGATTAAATGCTGGATCTGCATTATCTCCATAGCCATGCATGGAAACTCGCTGTTATTCTCACAATGAACATTAGGGACTTCCTAATGGCAGGCACACTGCATGAGACACACCTCGCTTCATCTTTCACCAACTTACAAGATGTGCATGTAGTCACTCCAATTGTGTCATTCTTTGAACTGAAAACCAACCTCCAAGCCCACACACGCACTTAGCCAGAACAAACTTGCCTGATTACTCATCCATGTTTATCTTTGGTAACTTCAGAACCACTGTTTAGTACAAAGAAGGCCAGCTGCTATAGAAATATTGAAATATTTTAACTGCTGCCCCAGATTCCCTAATGTTCCCAAACCCTCATCATTCTGGTCACTCCCATGAACGTTATAGGTTTCTTATGATTCCAAGTGATGCTGAGTTATGTACAGTGTTCGCTCTGATTGGCTAAATGTTAAATATCCTAAGTATCACCTCTTGACATGGTAACCAAAGCAGGAGAAACACAAGCATGGAGGTGCACATGTCACATTGACACCTGCCCTATGCATTCACGTGTCAGACACCAAAAAATGCAGGAATGTTTATGTTTAAATACAACTTCACACACACACTTGCATTATGTATCTCTGTGTGCATATAAAAAGAAACATCACCCCCAGTACACATCTCTGGCTCAATCTCTCTCTTCCTGCTTCCTCCAAGCAGTTAAAGACATCATGTATTAGTTACTTTGTTGTGACCAAACACTAGAAGCAACTTAAGGGAAGAAAGGTTTGTATTTAAAAGCTCCCAGGCTGAGGGAAGACAGTCTATTGTATCACAGAAAGTATGAAGGCAGGAGCCTGAGGTACTGGCCACACTGAGTCCACAGTCAGGAAGCAGGAAGATATAAATCCTGGTGCTTCCCCCCTTGTTTTCTCTTATTATCCTTTACATTCCATCCAAAACCAGCCTGTGTGATGGTGTCACCTATATCCTCCCTGCTCAGTTAGACCTCTCATGAATGTCTTTATAGATATACCCAAAGGTATAACTTATTGAATTACAAAGTGATTGGTCTTTTTTTAATTAATTGATTGATTTTTTTTTTTTGAGACTGGGCTTCACTATGTAGCCTTTCTGGCCTGTACCTTGATATGAGGCTGGCCTCAGAATAGTGTCAATCATCCTGCCTCTTCCTCCTGAGTACTGAGGGTTCTAGGCATGTGTAACTATCCCCAGTTCCTTAGGTGTTCATTAATCCAATCAAGTTGAAAGTCAAAATTAAGTCTTACACACCCTCATGCAGCCTGACTGTGAGACCCTGCTCCTGAGATTCTTCCTGCTCTCCAACACCCTGTTACCCATTTCCTGGAAAGCAAGGACCCTGATACCTTATCCCTGCAAGCAGACAGGATACAGCAGCCACAGTCAAGTGACTGGCCACTGAGAAGGTGAGCCAAAAGAAAGCTCTGTTAGCTGGCCTAGAGTTCCCTGCACAGGACTCCCATACTGGAGCCTAGACTAGTAACTACACCTCAACTAGAAGAGTTGCTCAGATGACCCAGGACTCGTGGCCAAACCTCTGATAGAATGAGGACTGCACCGGGCAAACCAGGCTACAACAACCAAATCCCCACTGCTGAGGAGCACAAATACAGGATGGAAGAGAGAGGATGTGGATGCAGCTTGACATGGTGCCCCAGGAACTTTTCTATGTGCAATGGTTTAGGAAAACTGCCATGCATCTTAGAGATGGGAGAAGGGTGCCTGGAAGGGCTGTTCTTCCGAATACCTCCTAAATCTTTCTTGTCAGTTTAAGGAATCTCTTTGCATGGCTACAAGGTGTCCAGAAGATGGACACTGACATTGCCCTTTGGACAGGGCAGCAACCTCATCAGTTAGCATCTTATGAAGCTCTGCTTGTTTTAGCCTGTTCCTCCAGGGAGACAGCTCTTCAGACTGCTCTTCCTGTACTAGAACAGAGGCAGCCGTGTGTATCTTTCTCCATCTTCAGACTCCAGGAAAACTCTTCCTTTCCCCTTTTGCACCTGTCCTTTAACACTGGGTGACACTGGCTTGAGTCTGATAGGGACCTGAAGATGTCTTCCATCTGTGCTCAGGGTTGACTTGAACAATTCCTGAGTCCTTCGGATAGGGAGGGTTCTGTGTCACTGAGTGGTAGCTCACTAGAATCAGACACTCTGAAGACACCCAGCCAGGGCCCATGCAGGAGAGGGTATCTTTCAGCCAGATGAGGTCATGGTGGTTTCCAGTCCTAGAACACTGGAAGACACTTCAGATCTTCATGTGGGATCTCAGATAAGGCTTTGCTTATTAGATTAAATGTCTCTGGAAGGTTCTCTGATAAATAGTTCAAGCAGTTCTAGTGCCCAAAGGCCTTGTTATGGTTCTAGAAATCACAGAGGCTCAGAGCTGCTGTGGGACATGGGGACATAGCCTTATGGCCAAAGATACTTTGGCAACAATGAAAAGCTGTGACTGCAATTGTCTCTCCTAGTGGAGGTGTAGATGTTATCCTGACTTTGGTGCGGGCTTTGGTGTGGGTTTATTAAGCATGGGGCTCTCAAAAACAGTGCCCATGCAGTGGTTCTCCAAATTCATGAAACGTCCATCATCTCCACTCAGTCCTCAGACTAACAGGCCTAATAGAAGTAGCCACTTGACTATGCAAGCTTCACTTCACATGACCTCTGGCCTCTGGCCTCTGACTCTCTGAGGATTTGACAGTGCTTAATCACTAGGTATAAAGCCAGGTCCTTGCAGTTTGTTTGCACATACAAGTCACATGGCTAGCGCCTGCCTCGTCTTATACCTAACAAACTTCGCCATCACAGATGAAAACCTCTCCTCACCCAGTCCAACAGAAATTCCAATACTAGCTGAGGATAAGATTCAACCTGCTACAATCAGACATCCTTGGTAAGCAGGTTGAGAGGGAGCATGATGTGTCTATGTCAGGAGGTGCTAAGCAACCCCAGGTTCTCCTGTTACCTTCTTGGAGATGATTTGTACATCAGAGCCCTGGAACTGCTGCAGAGTGGGTAGCCTAAACAACAAACATTCATTAGGGGCTGGAGAGATGGCACAGTGGTTAAGAGTACTTGCTGCTCTTCGGGAGCATTCAAGTTCAGATCTCAGTACCAACATCAGACGGCACACATCTGTGGGGAATCCAAGACTCTCCTCTAGCCTCCATACTCTTCTGGCCTCTACAGGTAACCACATATACACAAGGAAATAGAAATTAAATATGTGCATCTAAATATGCACACATACAGATATACACACATAGGTGAGTGTGCATATACATAGACAGAGGTAAAGAGAGAATCACTACCTTTTAATCTGAAAGCTAAAGTCTATGATCAAGATATTGGCAGGCCTAGCCCTTTCTCGAGGTGCAAAGTGGTTCTAACCATCTACCCCTGGATTACTTTAGCTGCTGGCAGTCTTTGGTATTCCTTGATGGGAGCATCACCCAGAAGCCTGCCTTCGTCTTCACAAGGCATTTCCCCATATGCTTACATACAAACCCCCACTTTTTACAAGGGGGCCAGTCTCACTGTGTTCCTGCCTTACTTTTCTTATTCTACTTCTGACTGCAAAGATGATTTCCAAATGAGTGCATTCACAGGCACTGGAGGAAAGGACTTCACTGAGTGATTCTGATGGGGTGTAATTCATCCCTGCTCTATAAAGGCAGAGTCCTGCATTCCTCTTCCTCCCCTAAACCCTGTCTAATGAATGGTCCATGAAACTGAAAATGTAGAGCCAAAACCAACCAGCACCCCCTGAGTCTACTGTTTTCTTTGCCCCAAGGGAAATCTTTACATGAGAATGTAGTTGCAAGAATGTACCTCATAGGTACCCAAGACCGGTTCTTAACCAACGGATTCCATATTTGGGCAATATCATAATTCTCTAATCATCTAACTAGACATCAGTTTATGGGGATAGATCACATCCACATGTGATTCGATGTACGAAAAACAGAGAATAACTAAATAATTAGATAGGTAGATCGATAAATAAATAAATCGAGCCTGCAGTCATTAACAAATGATTTCTAGACAGAGCATGTCTGGCTTAACCTCAGTTGAAGTTTAAATGAGCTCTTCTTATTTGCCATGCAGAGAACATGGGAGTTTCCCTGATGTGGATGCATCCTTTCAGCAGAGGTGTCTGGCAGGCTGGAGTTAGTATCTGACTACATCAAATGGGAGTTACAGAAAGAACTTTGGGCTTTGCCAAATTCTGTCCCCTAACCCCATTTTTGCTTGTGATTGTTCCACAGTCCTATGCTTTAAGCTAATGTCAAGAATAAATCATATAGCAGGACATGGTGGCACAAGCCTCTAATCCCATCACTCAGGGAATCAAAAGCAGGTGGATCTCTGTTTGAGGCCAGCCTGGTCAAAGAATTGAGTCCAAGATAGCCAAGGATACACAGAGAAAGCCTGCCTCGAAAAAACAAACAAAACAAAATAAATCATATGAGAAAGAAAAAAATCAAAGCTGCCAATCAAAAGGAAGCTTATAGTAGTATATGCAGACGCAAGTAGATTTCTGTGAGTTTGAGGTCACCTTGGTCTGCATAGCAAGTTCCAGGCCAGTCAGGGCTAAATAGGAATAAACAAAATGGCAGCTTTCTGGTCTATATTCTACAACAAACTATCTATCTAAGTAATCTTCAGCAAGATACCTCCATTGTCCATTCTACTCATTCACCCTGCAAACACTTCTAAATCATTCACTGAATGTCAGTTCCTATTTAGCCTACGTGTTTTCGTCCATGACAGACATCACTAGTTGATCACTGTACTCTTTGTTCCAGATCCTTCACTGGTGCCCACTGAAAATCTCTGTCTCTGGAAGTCCAATCTCAGAAAGGCTTGGCAACCTCGGTGTCTGAGGAGATGGCTCCATGTTTACCGTGAAAACATGAGGATCTGAATTCAGATCCCCAGCACTGTGGAAAAGCCAGGCATAATGGCATGCCCCTTTAACCCAGTATTGGGAGGTAGACAGAGACAGCAAATCCTGGGGGTTTGGTCAGTCTAGCTGAAAGGGAAAGCTCCGGGTTCAGTAATAACCCCTGTCTTGAAAACATAAAGTAGAGAGTGGAAGAAAAACACCCAGTGTGTATCTCTGACCTGTACACACACATACCTGGGTGTGTAAACACAAAGAGAGTGAGAGGCAGAGACAGGGACTGACAGAGAGACAGGGAAAGACAGAGACAGAGAGACAGCAGCAGACAGAGACAGATATGACAGAGACAGGAATGGACGAGACAGAGACAGAGAGAACAGCATCTTCAGCCTGAACAGACAGGAACCAGCAGAGAAGAGAGATCCAAACACCATTGCAACAGAGAGTAGCATGAACTCCACCAGCACTTAGGGACTCAAGAGTCAAGAGTCCAGCATGAAAAGAACTTGGTTTGCTGTTTGGCCCTGATACAGAAACTAGCCCATTCAAAGAGGGCTCTACCATCTGCATGTGAGAGAGAAAAAGAGCAGAATTCAAGTGAATGTCCAGAATCGGTTAAAAGCTTTAGTTCTGGCCAGACTTAGCACCAGGAGCAGACTCCTATCCACACAGGGACCTGTTTGGCAACTTTTCTTGGCTGTCCGGAGCCCCTGCAGCTCTCAGAAATGCTCCACATTCCATTAGTTAATTGGTTTGTTCCTCCTACAAGGGAGTGTGCAAAGCGTTGACCATATGACAGTCGCATTATTCTCCATCCCCTTTCAAATGGTATCAATTCCTGGGCTGACTGCTGACTGGGATTCTCCATTCCCGCGGGTTTCCCGGGGCCATCCAGAGGGTGGTGGATGCGCCTATCAAAAAGGAAAATGTCTGCATCTTGGGTTGCAACCAAGCCACAACTCAATTTCCTCCTCTGGCTAAACTTCCTGAGACAAAAATACAAAAGACAGGGCTGTGGTAGCCTTGCCTCTGAAAACTAGACCACACTTGGTAGCTGAACGAACGAGGTAGTTGGCTGGAAATCCCATGTTCTTTGGCTGACATCTCCAATATATGACAGAGTCTTCCCAGATGCCATTTAAAGCAGGCAGCTGGCAGCTTCCCTCCCTCTGTGTGCTGCTAACAGCCAAACTTGAACATAGGCAGAATACAATTCACCAGAACACACCTGGGGTCCGACACTCAAGCCGTGCTTGTGAAATACATACCTGACCTCAGTCACAGAAGTATTTTGCATGCATTTTTTTTTCCTCATTTAATCTTTACCCTGAAGTTAGTGTTTCAATTATCTCCATTTTACATCTGGGAAAACTAAGGCTTTGTGAGATTAAGCAAGCTACCCAGAGACACACTGTTAGTAAATGACAAGGTGGAAATGTCTGACATCTGTGACCTGCTCAGGATCTGCCTGTGGATTCTCTGCCTATCATTCTGCCTGTCATCTACCTCACCCCCAGAAGGCTCTTGGCTTAAGCTCAACATCATGTCAGTAAGTATTTATCTAGGCCATGGCAACTCCAGGATTGTCCACAAGCCACAACCAATTTTTGTTCTTCTCCCATGAAGTTCTGGGGCTGTGTTCCATAAATAGGGCCACTGTCTGTCCAAAAACTAAAGGGTCTTGAATGTCTGTTCTGCCTCAACAGATTTATCACAGCTCTGGTAAAAAGATAGGAATGTTCTGATTAACACAGAAGGGGGGAAGGGGAAATATGTCTAATTTCTACACCCAACCCGTGGCCTCGGTTTCCTCAGTTATGAAATGTTTTCTTTTTTTTTTATGAAATGTTTTCAATTCAACCATCCTAAATGTTTCCCTCCCAGCCCCTCAGACACCCGTGGGATGGTATATATCAGAAAGATGAACTGATTATCACATACCCTACAGGTCGCCAACAAGTACAGTGCAAATTTGACCACCTTTCCCTCCATCTACTTCCCCTTTTACTAATCCATCTTCTTAAGAGTCTGTCTATCCATCCTTCCAGTCTTTCCTTCCTCTCATCCCATCCCCATCCATTCATCACCTGTCAGGTCTTAGACTCACTGGGGATTCACATGCAGAGACAAATAGCATTGAATCCCCACACTGTTCTCGAAGTGCTCATAAACTGAAGCCCTGTCAGGAGCCAATATGCTCATGATCTCCCAAGAAGTCAAGTCAGAAATTAGTAAGGACTTTTACCAGAAGTCTTCACACTCTCATTGACCCTGCCTAGAGTGGAAGAGGGGTTTCAAGCAGGATGAAATATGAAGGCATGGGGCAGAGCCCGCTGGCTGTGTCTGTTAGCACCAGGTAAAAGGCTGACTGTCATCTTTTCAAGATACAAGCCAAATCTAGGAAAGGAGCACATCCCTTTTGTAATCCGGCCTGCGGTTCCTTCATCAGGTCTGTGTGCTGAGGAAGAACATGTAACACAGGGAACATGTATAACTCATCCAGGCTCAGGCCCCAGGACCACAATTCACAAAGCCATGATTCCACATGCAAAGCCAAACCCAACTCTTCTCTCTCCCCCTCTCTCTCTCTCTGTCTCTCTCTTTCCCTCTACACCCCAAAACATCCAACTTTATATAGAAAGGGGCCAGAGTCTGTTCTCCCAGACACCTGATTTTTTTGATTAACAGAACTTTCCTTGATACAAACTGCACTTTCATTACAGCAGTCAGAGATCCTGGTCATATCAGGTAGAGACTTCAAGGGAAGCCAATTATACTCATGTCTTCTATAAGTCACAGTAGAGTAGTTGATGGAGAGAAAGGACTTAATAAAACCAGGGGTCTCTACAATTTGTTGGTCTGTCTTAATTATGGGCAAGTTGCCCCAGATTTCAAAGCTAGGTTTCCAGTTCACTTGTTCTGGGCCCCAAGCTATGGCAGTGGCCCATTTAGCCCTCCCTTCCCCTTCTGGTCTTTTCCTAGACTGATGCAGTTTGCAGACTTTCCTCAAATCAGGACTTCTCAACCTTACCACCATGGACATTTAAGGCTGAATAATTTTTTTTATTGTTGTTGTCCTGTGTGTTCTAGTGTTTAGCAGCATTCTGACTTCTATTTACTTGATGCCAAGGCACCTGTTTCACTTAAGTAACCACCCAAGCTTTCCCCAGACACGTATAAAGAATACACAGCAAAATCTCCCTGCTTAAGAGCTATAGATTCAGAGGAATGAGATTTTCACACCCTCTGAGAAAGCATCTTCATCAAGCAGAAAGTTTTGTTGCAACAGAACAGAAATAGTCACCTTGTTATCCTCTCTTGGCATCTCTAAGCATCTGTTTCTTTCCATTCAGGCTGTTTCAACAATATATCTTTGACTGAGTACGTTATAAACAATGGAAATCTGTTCATGGTTTTGTGAGCTCAGATTCCACAATCTAGCTCATTCAGTGTCTGGTGAGGACCCACCCTCACGCATAGTACCTTCTGCTATAGTTCACATGGCTTGAGGGACCAATAAGCTCCATCCCAGCCCCCACCCTTTTTTATATAAATATACCAATCTCATTTATTGAAAATCTTTTATAACCTAATCATTTCCACAACTTCATCTCATAATCACATCACTTTAAGGGTTATGTGGATTTTGGAAAGACACAAAATGACATTCTGTGGCTACTCATTTATTCAAATCCAAAAACTGAGAAGTTACACATTGGGCTGCAACCACCACAATCTTTAGGGAGAAGAATTCATTCTTCTTGGCCCCTTCCTCACAATTTAACAGACAAGAGGGCTGTCCTATTGATGAGTAAGTATCACTACGTAATTGAATCATGATAGACATGTTCTACACTTTTGTCCAGGAGCTTCTGGATTCAAGGGTTTGAAGTACAAGTCAGTGTCTCTCTGTTAGAAAACAAGTCTGTGGCTTCCTTCCAGACCGACGGGTTCTGGACTCTCATCCATCCATTATCTCAGAAAGTCTCAAGACCAACTAGGCTACTTCTCTCTCTGCAGATGAGTAACTAACCTGCACTCAGTGTATCCTCCACAGCTCCCCCAGGATGGTCCAAGTTCCAGACTGAGGGTTAACATAGAGTCCATGGAATGTAAATCTTAGTGCCATGCCAACATTTTTTTTTGCAAAGATGGGAATGATGGTATAGGTGGTGGTAGTGGTGGCAGGGACAATGAGGAAGCTGGCAAGAAGTAAGCATTTGGTACCCGAAGACTGACCTACTGCCAAGCACACCAGGGAGACAGTAGCTAAGTCATGCAGAGGAGTTTTAGTTTGCTGGTCTTCCTGCTCTTGCCTAATTCCCAGGAACTTCCTGAATGAAATCAGGCTTGAAATGAGGAGTTCTCGTTCAGAGCCACCCCTCAGGAGGAAACTTGAACTCTGAAATGCACCATTGTAGAAAATGTTAAAGCTTCTTTTAATATTCTAGTTGAAAGGGGAAAATAAGAGTGATGGCTGCCCTTGATTTTTCTGTGACTGCAGATATCCACATGAGGTCAGCTGACACAAATGGCTTTAGAAGTGGCACTCTGAGGAGGCTGAATAGGATTTTGCCCCCTCAGTTCTCTATGGGCCTTTACCCCCCCTCCCTTTGTAAGGTTAGTTCTGAGCTGGGGTGATCCAGTATCTGTGCCCCTGGCTCCCTGCTGTCCCAAACATGGGACAGCAGGTGACACAAGTCCCTAAGCTAGACCATGACAGTGTCTCAAATGTGTTCCATTCTAGTTTCCAAATATTTATCTCTGCTCATGAAGCAAGGAGTATCTGCTGGTGGCTGGGAGTTATGCAAGGATGGAAAGCATACACGGAGTCCACAGCCAGAATGTTTTGTTCACCCCAGAAATTACAAACTTAGCATTTGATCTTCCATGGTGGGATTTTCTACCTGGCTGGTTGACTCAAGGGGTTGGTGGTTTGAGAGTGAGAAGAGATGATGTGAAGGAAGTGGAGAAGTTTCCAGGGCAGCGTCCTAGTAGGGGTAAGTGCATGTAACTGCACAGTCCCTATAGGCAGAGGAGACAGAGCTAGACACCCTCCAAAAGCATTCAAGTTCTTCATTTGAAACAGTGGTCCTTACACTAGGATTTCCTAGGGTCCCCAAGTCTTTATCATATCCCAGGGCTACTCCAAGGAGCTCCAAAAAGCTTTCTGTACACTGAGCATTGCCTATGACCTTAATGCATCTTTTATCATATGAACTTTAAATACTTTTTAATGCATATAAATGCCAGCATGATTAAAGATACAAATTTACCTCAAGATTTTTTCAAATTCACAGTAACATCTAGTTATTAAGTCATTTTTTTTCAAACACTCATTTGAAAGGTCCTTGAACTATTCTACAGAGCTTAGGAAATTTTTTGACGTTAAAAATGAATCCTTATAATCTCTCAAACCCTGGCATTCTTCTCAGATTTCACTTTCCTGAATGATTTTAGGGACTTCAAAAGGTTGGAAGCAAACCCTTAGAGCTAACAAAAGCACAGGGGACACCTGTGGTCAATTGCAAAAATTGCCACAATTCTTTGCAGCTTCTACCATTAAGAGGTGGACTCCATTTCTTGACCTTGTGGTTTGGTTTAAGTAATGGAATGCAGAGACCAGAATGTTATATGAGCTCCAACATCGAGCCTCAAGCATCTTTGCATGCTGCTACATGCCCTCTTGGGATTGTGCCATCACGGTCATGGACTAAAATCTGGAAAGGTTACATGGGTCAGAGATGAGCCACCTCAGTGAGCCTTTTTCAGCTAACCAGCTGCCAGTAAACCCAGTAGCTGACCACAGACAGATGCTGCATCCTAACTAAAAGGGGCTGGGATTGGCCAGGCCAGGTGATCCCAGCCCCAAATGCTCTCCTATAAAATCACAAATTCAATAGGAACCTGTTTCTTCTACTCTTTCTTTTTTGTAAGGTGTCTTTATCATTGATAAGAGAGAATCTTTAGTTCACCTAATCCTGTGATTCATTTCCAGGCTCCTCGATGTATACATAAACTATTGCCACCATAAAAAATAAACATGTAGGCAAGCTTATTAATAATCATAAAATGATGATTAAAATCTAATACTTCAATATACCCTAACATCTCTGAAACTCCCAAGACAGCAGCTTGGGAGGCCCTGTCCCATTCAGGAACACTGTATTCTTGCACTTAGCCATGACCATCTAAGGCAGAGCCTCCACACTTGTCAAAAAGAGGACACCTGAGATTTGAGAACAAGGCTATGCATCTCACATTTTAGACATCTCCTCCCTGTTCACCACCTAAAAATCTCAAAGCTGCATATGAGTTAGTCACGCTGGAGCCACTGTTTTAACACAGTGACCTTCAATCCCTTCCTCTCCCATAAATATCTTCTGGCCTGTCTAATTTTATCATCTTAGGTCCATTACTAGGATTTCCCTTTCCATCTACACAGCCCAGAATTGAGATGGTACCCATACCATTCCACTGAGCATACCTCAAATCTTCCAGAAGAAGTCACATCCCCTAAAGCAACTGTGAAAAAAAGTATCTAGGGTCACGTGAATATGGTAGGGGTCTCGCATTCCTGGAGAGAGTCAGGGTCAACAGAACACATTTAAATCCTTCCACCAAGTTGATAAGAAGTGCTTGTGTGAGGAGAGTCATATGCCCACTTTAATCATGGGCCCAGGTCATCCCTGATAAGCTGCAGGGCAATAAAAACTAGAAGACATCCTTCCTGAGGAAAGCACAGCATCACTCTACAGTTCTCAGTCTGTGTCTTATTCTAGCATTGTCTTTTCTAACTGTTCCAAAAACCATTTTTGCCTCATGATGTCACTGTGCACCTAAGAAATCTTTGTGGATGGAAGCCATAATACTTAGGGAGATAAGGTCTACCAAAGGTAAAAATGAGAATTTAGATAAAATTTACTGTAGAACCAGCTTTACACATCAGGCTCCTTGTTCATTTTATTCCACCTGTTCCTCGCCCCCCCCCCCAAAAAAAAATCTCTGCCTGGTGTAAAATATTGAGCATAAAAGGAAAATAAACTCTTAATTTTTTCCTCCCAAAGGAAACCTGGTGTGCTGGCTTTGATTGCCATCCTCAAGGCACTGAACCGGGTCATGGGAAGAGGCTTTTCATGTCCAACCTATTAACTTCCCATGGCAACCAAATACTTAGGGTAATATTTTAATTGTTCCCACAGTTACATGGGTGGTTCACTGCCAGGAAGGAATGAGTATTTGTGGTTAAAGGGAAGCGTCCCTTGTGTCATCGGTAACTTGTTATCTGAATTGGTTCGGCATCACATGTGATGCTAAGTGTGTCTAGGGCTGAACATGGTGCTGCCCTGCTCTGCTCTCTGCAGCGTGAATGCAGAGTTTCCCAGCATTCTTTCCTACAGGGGGTCCCTGATTACTCATAAAGACGTGACCAATTAGCCACCCCCTCCTCCAGAATCCAGAGCCTGGCTTGCTTCAAGCTATGCTAAGCAAGATATTTTTCTAGAACAAACAATTCTGTACCTAGGTCTGTGTGGATAGTGTTGTCCTGAGGAAGAAAGTCTTCGTCGTCATCATCATCATCATCATCATCATCATCCTCACAAACACATACTGATCACTGCATACCCAAGCAATACTAACTCATGCACATTCATAGCAACTGCATAGAACAGATATAACAGCACAGCCACTTCACAAAGTAGGAAGCTGAAGCACAAAAAGGTGTTCACTCACTGTCTCAGATAAATCAGTTGCTGGGGGCAAGGAACTGGACTTCGGCTCCAAGCGTTTAGCAGCTAGCCTTTACCATTCTGGGAGGCTGTCTCTCAGGGAAAGCTAGAGCCCTGACCAACAAGACGACGAGACAGAGTGCATGTCCAACAAAAAAGCTGAGATGGGCAGCAGGACAAGTGGTAGAGCAAGCATTTCTGCTGATCCAGGCACTGTGCTGGGCCCTGAAATTCCATAAGCTCTCTCTAAACATGTCCATACCTGCATCAGACCTTGTCCTGGTACTTTCATGCAATATGTGATAATTAAGTTGCCCTGAGTGGGCAGATTGTAAAGAAGCAAAGCACTCTCAGAACCACGGAGCAAGATGGGGGCTTACTGGAGACTGACACAGGGTAGGAGAAGGTAGCCTTGTCAGACGGAATTTTTGGGACCCCCTCACCAGGCTGCATAGTGATAACCCAGCTATTAACCACTATAATTACCTACTATAAAGAAGTAGATTTGTAGTTGATCTATTTATCGTTATTGTTATCCCCCTTCTGATTTCACAAACTTATATCCTGGGGCTCTGGGGAAAGGAACTTGGTGCCTTTACAGCTGAGCTCCGTTGCTCTGTCTCTCAATGCAGCCGAGTACAGTTGGTCTAAGATCCATACTCATGAGCTTGGGGTAGGAGCTGCTGCACAAAACCCATACCAATAAAAACAATTGCTAAATTAGTGACCATTTGGATGTGTACTCTTGAGACACAATATTTTGAGAGGCCAAAGACAGATTATCATCCTCATTGTGGATTTGTATAACAAATATTAGAATTTTATTCGGTGCCTCATGTTTAACCAGATCTTATGCTGAAGGTTTACACACAAAATCCCTATTTAATCCTCACGACAACAGTGTAAATTGGTTCTCACCTCAATAGTCTAGTTTCCTGGATGTTCTCTTAAGAATCATGACTCATAAAAGAAACTTTGGTCTGGCCATCAAAGTCACAGAGAGCATCTATTGGTGCTGAGGTCCCTCGAGGAAGTCCCCAAGCAGCATGACCATCATAACACACTGAAACCCTTTTTAAAGTCTTCCTTCCCTGCCTTCTCCAACCACATCTCCTGTGCTTAATGGAGTCTTCAAACCTCATTCTCTTTCATCAATAAGTAAAAAAAACTGGCCCCCAACTGAGCCCTTTCCTGCTCCATTTCCCCCTGACTGTCCCCATTCCAACTGTGCCTTGTTCTTCAGCCAGAGGACCCTCCATTTGCAACAGAAGCTCCCAAACCTCTCTGCTTTTCTCTCTCCCCCACCTCCCAGTCTGAGTAACAAAGACCTCAGCACTATCAGACAAAACATACAGTCCTTGGCAGGAAAAGAGTGGCAGAGTTGGGCACCGTGTCTGCTTAGTAATGAGTGTTTGGCATTTGGAGAATAAGTCAATTATCAGTGACTGGTTTTAGATCAGGAAATGAACGAGGTTCAGAAAAGACAAGAAACATTTCTAAAACAAATCAAGAAAGGGTTTGGAGGTGGGTCATGGTCACACAAGTATGCAAGATCACCAAACTGCTGCCACCCTTTCAAATGATCCAATTCAAATGCCCTTCCTGCTGCCCTTCCCTAGGTTGATGCTCACAATGTTCTTTGCCCTGGTCAGCTTTTGGCCCCTGGAGGATTGTGTGTGGGCAAACACACACACACACACACGTGCACACACACATACACCCATTGCACTTGTGGATGAGTGAGCACTCAGTCACCAAGTCACACTCCCATCCACAGACACTCACACGGTGTCCCAGAACTGTGCAATTTTAAGCCACATTTGTACTGGCAAAGGTCAGTCTCTTGTTCCAAATAGCTTCTGACAACCTGGAACTTCTGCCTCTGTCTTACAGTGGTAGGAATCAAAGTCTTTACACTGGTTTTGGGTCATCCTTGTCCAGCAAGGACGTAGACAGTTGACCAGAGCTCAGTGAAAATGGCCAACCAGCAAAGGCAATTCCTTTCATCCACTGTGGGGAGCAAAGGGAAAGTGGAGTATCATTTTAAATAACAAATGAATATTTCATATCCTCCCATTTACAACAGGGGGCTATATTTAAAATAACAATCTAAATAAAAACATGCAGTTCTATAGACATATGTAATATACATGCATTATAACATGCTTATGTATTTTACATACTTATTTAGTTAAATATATTAAAATATTTATATATTTATATATTTTCTTTTGCATTCTCTGTCCCTTAGCTAGCAATCTGTATGGATGCATTTCTTGGTACCATTCTGGAATATTCTTATCCTCCAGAAGCTTAGCATAGAGAGACAGATCACAAATAAGTAGAAAAAAGTATAATTTCTAGGTACCGGTAAGTTCTATGAAGAAGATGAACTTGGGTAACACGGTGGTTTATACTGAGTTCAAAGAAGTAGCTGAAGAAGCATTTGACCTGAGACGTCAGTTTGGAGACAACAACTAAGCAAGGTTTGCATGCTAAGCATATGACAGAAGTGACAGCAAGGGCAAAGGCCTGAGCCACAAGTAAGTTTAGAAGACTGAAGACAAAAGGACCCATGCTGTTGGTTGTTGTAAATAGACAAAATGGAGAAATGAGAAATGGGTGAAGTCGATGGGCAACTGGTTTTATAGAGATTTTTAAACCTCAGTAAATAATGTTTCCTTACAGCAATAGAAAGTGTTTTGATATTACTGTTATTATATTTTAATTTATACTTTAGAAAGAGTAGGTTGTCTCCCTGCTACTGTGTTAGGAAGGGCTTCTCTGTCTCAGTACTTTTCACCTTTCATAGCCAAAGAATTTGTTGGGACAGGGTATACCTAATACATAGAAGAATTTTTAGTGACACCTATGATTTCTCTCCATCAGATATCAGTTGCCTCTCTCCTCCATGCTTACAGCAGTCACAACCAAAAATGTTTCCAGATATGATCAAATGTCCCCTAATGGATGAAAGAACAACAGGATAAAAATGTCATGTCTGTAGGTACAAAAGTAGAGATAGAACCGCAGCTCAGAGGCTGTCACTGTGGTCCAAGTGAGAGAGGGGGTAGCTTAAAATAAAATAACAATGAATATTATGAGAAATATTTGGGGTACGAGGCACATCTTGAGGTTAGAGCCAATGCAATTTGCTGATGAGCTGAATGTGAAGCATGTGAGAAAGAGGAGACCCAAGATGATGCATGTTTCACTTGATCAACTGGGGAGATGATAATGGCATTCATCAAGGTTGAACAGCATAGTATGGAGATGAAATACTAAAGGAAAAAAGGCAAAAAATAATAATAATAATTGGTTGGTTTGGTAATATGGTTTGATATTCAAGTCCAAGAAGGGAACCAGGTATTTAAACAGAGTTCTAAACAGATGTCCAGTCGGGAAACAAGTGTAACTTTGGGAAAACATTATAAGAAATTCAGGCTACATCATTTTGTTTGCAATATAGCCTGTGATAGTTGCTGCCCAATTGAAAGTGGAGGAAGGGAAAAGCCAGGAATCCAAACCTTCCTATTCTAAGACATTATAGACAGCAGAGATGATATGCAAGAAATCTAGGGTGACATTGGCAGGCTCCATAATGTTGGAGAACTAGAAGAAAAATCCAGGGAAAGGGGCATTTTATTTCGTTACCCACTGAGATGCTGAGGTAAGTTTCTTGTAGTCTTTGACCAGCATGACTACAACACCAGAGATTTGTCTCCAACTAAACCCTATCAAGTTGACAGTCAATGTTATCCTACCAAGGTTAACAAGGTCATAGATAATAATGAAAAAAAAAAATAGGTGGCCCATGTTTTGTAGGGCTTAGCCTGTGGGAGTTAATATTCAATATTAGTTCTGTTTTCACCTGCCAGCCTCCCCGTTCACCTAACTGTCCTTGTGCTGCTAGGGAGAAAGCTGTGAAAGGATTGAATGTGAATTGACCCCACAGACTCACACGCTTGAGAACCTGGTGTGCAGGTGGTGGTGCTGTGTGGGAAGGCTGTGGAACGTCCAGAGGCAGAGCCTTGCCCGCAGAAGTGAGTGGCTGGGTGTAGACGTAAACCTCACTGTGGAACACGCCAGGGCTGAGGGAAGTCCAGAAACGTGTGTTAACTTTTCTGAGCTATTTTCAGCTTTCCTGTAGCACATCTGGGATCTAGACATTCCCACAGGCCACCCAAGGGAGCCACCATAGCAAGTGACTCAACGACCTTGGAACAGATGCATGGGTGGACCTATTAGGTCATTGATATCTGGGGATATGGTAGATCCTGAATCAGCCAGCGAGGTTGTCTCAGTTTCTTTTCCAGTTGCTATAATAAAATATCCTGATAAAAACAACATAAAAAGGAGGGGGAGGATTGTTTTGGATTACAGTTCAAGAGGGTGACAGTCCATGAAAATGAGGAAGATGTGGTGACAGGGACAGAAGGTAAGCATGTGTATCAGTTAATGGGTCAGGTGTTCATATTGCATCCACTCGCAGGAAGCAGAGCGAGAACAGGAAGTGAGGCCTAGGTATAAAGCCTCAAGACCCATCCCAGCCACTCACTTCTTCCAATGTCTCTTCATCTCTTAAAAGTTTCTTAATTGCGGACACAAGGAGACCACCCTGACCCCACACCCTCCCTGCCTTGATGTATTCCCTAGAACTACGAACCAACATAAACCTTGTTTTCCTTAAGTTGCATTTCTTAGGTATAAAGAAGGGCAGAGGGAAGGTTCTGGAATTTTCTGGTTCCCTGAGAGGATCCCTAGGCTCAATTAGAAGAAAGTAATGACACTTGCATCTAATATATTTCTCATTTTGTTGTCATGAACTCTCTACACACAAAACAGGACCAACATGCAATCATCTGCATCTATAAGCTTCTGCAGAATGCTCCATTTCTAGCCTCTGATACTAGCTTGCTCAAGGACCCTTGCAGTATTCTTTCAGCCAGATAAACCTTCCTCCCTCCTGGGCAATGAAGAAATTGAGCCTCATGGCCACGACTTTGGGTGTAGGTCATGGAAGAGTAGACATCCCACCTGACCTGCCTAAATTGGGAATGGGAGATAGGACCATAAAAGTCACCCAGCTCATCCTCTGGGCTGAATTATTCGACCTACAGGAGAGTTTGATATTGCATACATCCTGAATGCCATCTGTTACCCTGCAGAGGTAGCCCTAGGGGCAGGGAGTAAGGTAGGGTACGCCAGGAAGACTTGGGAACGTTTGCCATGGCAGTCAAGAAAACACATCAAAAGAAAAGCCCTGTTTCTCTTCTTCTGTTCCCTCTGAGCTTCCTTGAAGCCAAGGGGAATGACATCACAACAAAACAGAGGAGTTGCCAAGACATACTCTACAAAAATGTCCTCACATGGTTACATTTTCTGCAAATTACAGCGTTTGGAGTATAAATCAGAGTAATTGTTTAAATCAGAGTGACTGTTGAAACAGATTTCCAGTGATCAAATCAAAAACGCAATCATTCTGCGGTTCCCCCGGTGCTTGGAGCCCCACATACTTCTGAAAGTGTCGGTTGTCAGTTACATGGGGTGTTTACATTACCATGCTGCCCGAACAGAGAAAATATATATTTTAAGAAGAAAATGTGAATCCAGGGTTACAAGAATGTTTCTGAAACAGCTAAGTCATCTTGTTTCAAGTAAAACCAGATGTTTGCATCAAGAGAAAGCCAATCGTTTCTTTTAATTATGCTCAATGGTCAGGCCACCAGGAATACCCACATGTGTACACATGAGCCAGTAGAAATCAAAGGCTTTGTGACAGAGCAAGCAATCAGCAACTCCCAGACCACCAAATGGCATCCCCAGCACCAGCTCTGGGTACTGCTTGTGTACTTGCTCTACTAGAGCACTCAGCAAGGCTAGCCCCCCTTGCACCATATCCAGTACCAACGCCCCACATCCCGCCTTGGTGCGTGCCCCCCCAGAAGTCTGAAACAAGTCCAGCTTCAGAACAGGTTCTCTACTTCGGAATATTTATGAGCAATATCCCTGGAAAAGATCTTGGACAGCCTAGCTGTCCTGTAGTATGCCCTCCCTGGCTCTTTTTCTGTCCCTAAAGCCTTGGGAATATGAGCAAAGGGGAAGCCCATTTCCTTGTCTTTGTTCAAGAGATACAATGGAGTTTTTCACATGGTCACCCCTCCAGGTAGTAGAGGGAAACCTCACCTGTTATCCTGCCCTCTGCTGTAATGTCCTGTTGGGTATGCTAGGACCCAACTAGCTAGGGAGAAGTTTTATCTTAGTAAGGGCAGAGGGAAGGTTCTGGAATTTTCTGGTTCCCTGAGAGGATCCCTAGGCTCAATTAGAAGAAAGTCCATCCACCTGAAAGAAGGCTCTGAGCTCTGAGCATAGTTATTTCTGCTGGATAGTGACCTTCATTGGTGGAGTCCCAGAGACACAGCTTTACAAGGTCCCGGCAACTGAAGAGTGGCCATATCCCAAGACTCCAGTAAACACAAGCACAGTATCTGAGCTTGTTCCAAGCTGCTGGTAGTTCTGCACATTTGTTTTTGTTCTGAATGAGCTCTGGAATCACGCCTAAAAGTGCTTAATGGCACAAACTTAATGCTCAGGACTGGACACATCTCAATGGTAAGAGCCCTTGCCTGGTATCACCAAACCTTTGGGTCCGGTTCTCAGTAGTGGATGGAAAAAAATAATATGTTCTTTGAGTATATGCCTCAAGCTTCATTGTTTAGGTACTTACCTCATAATTTTAACTACATATCACTATCAGTTTTCTTTAGCAAATCTTTCTTTCTTCATCTTTTGTTTTGTGTTGCTTCTACTTCAGGCCTTTCCTAAGCAAAACTAGTCACGGAACTAGTCACAAGATCACAGGTAAGCTCTATGAGCTATGAATGTTCTTAATGTTTTGAGATGGAGATTTGTGCCACTGAAGCACAAACAGTTACCCATGTTTTCTTTAAGGTCACCCTGCTTCGGGGAACGTTGCTGTAAACTTTTGTAGAATTTCAGTGTTCCTTTGAATGTGTAATCGTATCACTTAGTCATATTAACCCTTTAAATGGCACTGCATTTGATGTCATGCCTGGCTATTGCACTCTAGTCTATGTCTCTGTGAACGCTGAAGCCACTCAAGCAATTTCTCTGGTGGTGGGAGACATTAAGACCACGTTTTGTTTCCTCCCATCAGAAGCAATAGCCATTTCCAACCAAGAGAATGAGAGAGACATTTTGTCCATGATTCAGTTCCTGTGGACGGGAACTCAACTACGGACTTAACATTTTCTCCACATATTTCTTAGCGTTCCTAAAGCTCCAGGACTATTTCTAGCTGCTTTCCAAAATGGTCCCAACATGGGGAGTGTCAAATGGAAGTTAATCTCATCATCACTGTTAAGCAAAGGACCCTGCTTTGAACTCAGCCCAGAACTCAGGCCGTGTCTATGGAGTAGACATTTTGCTTTTAATGTCTTGACTACTTATGGACCCCAAGCATCAAGAAGATGCTTGTAGTCATAAGTGGAGTGAGATTTCTCTAAAATTTAAAAAACTCCATGTTTCACACCCACAAATAAAGTGATTTAATGATCTATGCTGTTGTTTTGAAACATGCTTTGATGCTAGTTTTGCCTAATGTGCACTCGGATTTTAAAGGGTCATCATTGAGATACCCCAAGTTGACTCTGGACTGATGGCTCCTGCCATGTAACAATGTGGTCCACTCACCGGATCTGCTTCACATGCTGTGCACTGAAACTACAGCCCAGGCACTTCATCAGAGCCTCCACATACTCATCCACTCATTCAATGTCTAACAGAAAATTATTAAACACCGCCTGAATGCAAACATCCAAACTATTGGCTTCCAGGTATTTGAAGAAGTATCAGTCATGAGTATAAAGCCCCCGACTTGTCTGCAGACAATGACCTTTGTGGAACCAGACAATGCTGAGAAACATCCAGTTTCCTTTTAATTCACTAGACATTTGCCTCAGAGTAATGCTGAATGAGACTTAAGGAAAAAAATCTGCTATGAAACTATTCCTCTTACAGAAAGTCAGAGACCAAATGGAATTTAATTAGATCTTTAATGGAAGTATGAATAAGTGGAAGTGCCATCAGAAAAGAAATGCAAAGGAAAGTTAAAAAGACAATTAGCAGTCAAAAAACCTGGGCCCATGGGGGCCTGCAGAGATTGATACTCCAACCAAGGACCATGCATGAAGAGGACCTAGACCCCCTGCTCAGAGGAAGCCCATAGGCTGCTCAGTTTTCAAGTGGGTTCCCTAGTAAGGGGGACAGGGGCTGTCTTTGACATGAACTCAGTGGCTGGCTCTTTGATCACTTCCCCCTGGAGGGTGCAGCCTTGCCAGACCACAGAGAAAGAGGATGCAAGCAGCCCTGATGAGATCTGATAGGCTGGGGTCAGAGGGAAGAGGAGGAGGACCTCCCCTATCAGTGGACTAGGGAAGGGGCATAGGAGGAGAAGAGAGAGGGTGGGTGGGAGGAGATGAGGGAGGGACTGCAGCTGAGTACAAAGTGAATAAATTGTAATAAACAAATAAGCAATTAGCTCCATTCTCTAACATCAGATCCTACTCTGTTGGCTTAAAAAAAATCATTGTTTATACCTGTAAGATGCCTTCCAAGTGTGTGGTACACAACTAAGTACCTGGAAGCAGATAGATCCCATCAAGCCATTAAATAAAATTTAATAAATTAATAATTAAGAAAGAAATTAAATATCCATTAGCTCTACTCATTACCCAATTCCATGGCCATTTATCTAGAGGAGAGTCATAGTGTGTGTATCTTCGATTGCTCTCTCTCCCTTATTTGGGGGACTAGGTCTCACTGTGAGTGAGGCTTGCTGTTTGTCTCGGCCTGCTCACCCTTCAGTTCTTTGTATCTACCTGTATCCTCCCCTAATGAAAAGGTTACTGGCGTGAGAAGCCACACATGGCTTTCATGGGCGTAGACAGGATTTGAACTCAGATCCCCTTGCTTTCATAGCACATTCTCTGATCCACTGAGCTGCCATCTCCTGCTCCCCACAGAGTGGACATTTGAGTGGGAGGAGCTTTTTAGAGACCTCACAATACACATGTAGGGATCCACAAAAGCACCTGGAAATTAACCTTGCCTTGACCTTTCTGACAAGGAGACAAGAGAATCTGGGAAGCCACTGCCATCAACAAATTCAAGCTCCAAGTCAAGGCTGCGGTGAGTTCCAGCGACTGCCACCAGAGGGCAGCAGGGCACACAGACATCTTTGTTTCCACCCTTCAAAGAGAAAGCTGTAGGTGGAAGTGGAACTAGCATTGCGCCTAAGGCTCTTGGTTAAGAATGGAGAACACTATTACAAATAGAGCTGCTATAAACATGGTTGAGCAAGTGTCCTTTTTGTGTACTTGAACAAACTTTGGGTATATACCTAGCAGTGGTATAGCTGGGTCTGTAGGAAGCACTATTCCTATTTGTCTTAGAAAACGCCAGATAGCTTTCCAGAGTGGTTGTACCAGTTTACATTCCCACCAGCAGTGGAGCAGGGTTCCCCTTTCTCCACAACCTCTCCAGCATGTGTTATCGCTTGAGTTTTTCATCTTGGCCTAGAACCTCCACTCAGATGTAGCCTGTGGTAGCTCAGTAACCAATTGGTTTCCCAAAGTGAGGGGAACAGGGACTATTTCTAACAGGAACTCGATGACTGGCTCTTTGGTCTCCCCACCCCCGAAGGGAAGAGCAGTCCTGTTAGGCCACAGAGGAGGGCTTTGCAGCCAGTCCTGAAGATACCTGATAAAACAGGATCAGATGAATGGGGAGGAGGTCCCCCCCATCAGTGGACTTGGAAAGGGGCACGGTGGAGATGAGGGAGGGAGGGAGGGAGGGACTGGGAGGGAATGAGGGATCGGGACACGGCTGGGATACAGAGTTAATAAAATGTAACTGATAAAAATAAAATAAAAAAAAAAACTAAAAAAAAAAAAAATAGATAAATAAAAAAAAAAAAAGAATGGAGAACACAGGTCAGAACCCCAGCCTCCAACTCCTAACTGAGACTCCTCTGCTTGCATCCTGGGTCTCAGGAAAGGGACATTGGGGATGGTTTGTATGGTTTTATTCTACAGTTGAAGAAACTGCCTGGGAAGGGTTCAGCATCGCCCCAACATCAGCACCACAAAGGGTGGGATTCCCAGTGACTCCAGGATGCTCTAGCAGCTTTACCTCAACTCAAAGTTTGAAATACATCTCCCACTGCAACCCGCGTCTAGTGTGTTATATGCCATACACTAAAGTGAAACGCCTTTTCACACAATACCTTTCTTCCTCAGTTCTTTCTCGTGGGGCAGTACTGACTGCCTTCATGTCAGAGTGCTAACTGGTAGCCACACCTGCTCTGAAGTTTGGATGATACCCTGAAGGGCATTTCTCCAAGAAGCAAGCAGAGCGTCATCTCCACTCTGCACGGAAGCCAAGCCCTCCACGAGTCTTGGGGATCTGCAGAAGATGAGTTTCTCTAACCTCAAAGGGAAAATAACAACCCACGGAATACATACAGAGACCTCAGTGGTCCTTTTGTCTGTGTCATGCCATCATACTTTTTCACCCTTCCGGTACTAACTCACCGCTGGGAGTTTCCTTGGCTGCTCCATTGTGTTCAGCCTTCCCTTGCACGCTGCAGGACCTGTGTGGGTTCCAGACCTGTGTGAGACAGAGGAAGAGACAACACGATGCCAGAAAGCCCAAAGAGGCTCTCATCCCAGGGGCTTACTGATAGCAGATTCAAGGATAAGGTTCTGACCGGGGGCCGGAATGTCAGCAACAATGCCCAAACAAAGCCCCCATGACACCCTGCAGCCCTCAGCCAGGTATGTTTCCCAACCCACGCAGCAGACTTCTGCCCCTACTACTGGGCACCATGAATAGAGCTCCCAGACCTTCCTTCCTGGCCCTACCGAGCTGGATCAGCTTCAACCCTTCCTCCCAGTGTGTCTTTCCATAAAGAAACAGCTCTCATTGCTGAGGAAAAATACATAACTATAAAGAAAATCATCAAAGCCCCAGGGCAAGGACTCCATCCTGAAGACAGATTCCCAACAGGGCACAGTCCCTGGTGAATGGAGAAAGATGACTTAGAAAGAGCTGTTTTGTGGTACACTGTAAGTAAGTGCTGGGTGACAACAGGATGCAAAGCAGTCTATTGGGCACCAAGGTGAAAAAATAATAATAATAATTACACCCCAAACATCTGTGTTTTAGGACAGAAGGCAATATCACCAAGCTAGACTGGATTTTTACATGGGAGACTGTGTTAATGAGGACATCTTCTACTTTTGTCTTCCTGAGCAAGGCACTGGATGTTGGTCGTTTAAAAGGCAAAGGAGTGCATCTTGTCATCAGAAGGTGGAATACCAAGGCCAGAATGGGAGAGGATCCCTATTCCACTCCCACACTGAGCCGAGGGGAATGAGTGCCCCGTGAAGCTGTGAGTCAGGAGCTCCAGGGCAATCAGGACCTCCAGCTCCAATCAGAAGCTGCTGAGCAAAGCAGGTATGAAGTTGGCCACTCTGATGTGCCCCACCCTCACCTCTCACATCTGAGGAACTGGGCTTTTCCAGGTGCCTCCCGACTTATAACCTTTGAAATGGCACAGGGAAGAAGAGGAAGCCCTGCAAGTCACAGGTGCGAGACATCAGCTAGAGCACAAAGGCTCCCTTTGTAAAACTTAGTTGATCTGTTAAAAAAAAGATAAAGAACTTTCTCTTGCTTGTAGGAAAATGCACCCCAATGCACAGGTTCCTCCAGCTTTTATAGATGTGACACCCTGAGCTCAGAAGAGCCAAGCCCAGGAGTGAGAGCCATGCCAATTGCTTTATATTTATATAGCACCTAGGACCAGGAAGGACGCTGCTCATCTCCCGCTGTGCCCTTTTTCTTCAAACACAGACACAGGGTACTTCTTACACTGTCTGCAAAAAGGCTCAGTGCTTAGATACTACAGAGGGAGATGAACAAATGAGCTCTACCCCTAATTTCCCCAGTTAACTTCCACCTCTCTGGACCTTGTAAATTGTAGCTGGGTACCAGGAGAACCTTATATGCGTATCAGTCCTAGATAGTCGTTCGTGGATATCCGTTATCCCAGTCCATGCTGCTGGTGCCACTCCATCCCTGGGACCACCAGTTCCCCACATTCTCCAAGCACTGACCACTCATAAAGATGCTACCTCTAAGGCTGTTCACAGAAGCTCCAGAGCTCCCCCGTGTCCCACATCCTTCTAGAATTCTCTGGAGCAAGAAAGTAATGAGGAATAACTGTTCCTTCATGTTTTCTCCCCCTCCCTCCTTTTTGTTCTCTCTCCTCTCTCTCTTCCTCTCTCTCTCTCTCTCTTTCTCTCTTTCTCCTCACCTTCCAGGCATCTAGTACACTCTTTTCAACATTCAGAACGTTTAAACACAAAATTCAGGATGAAAAGTGTCTTATTGGCAACTTCCACAGCTATCCACAGCTATCCACAGCTCTCTATTAGACCAGGGTTATCCCAGAAAACCTAGCCCTACTTACAGTTAAATAAGAGTGGAAAGTCGATGAAGGGATACAACCTAAATTCACATCCTAAAATTATCATGACATAATTTCGTAAAATAGCAATCATTTGTGCATTTAGCTATTTCATGGAGCATTAACAAGCATATCAGCCAGCCCAACTGTGCCTCAGTGGCAAATACAAGAGTGGAGAACTTGTTCTTAAGCCAGACAACTGTTGCAAACACAGACTATAAAAAAAAAGAAAGCATTAGACTTTACATAAAACTTCAAGATAGTTCTTAGAGACTAGAGCTGGAGGTATGAGGTCCCAGATGACCCCACTGATAGTTAAGCTAACAGCCAAAGGGGAAGAGCATACATCATAGATTCCCACACTGAGAACTTCCCAAATAGGAAGTGGTGTCTGATTTGACTCCAAGCTCACCTCTAATGCCTGCCTCACTATCTCCATTTCATAGATGACAAAACCGGTGAAGCATCTTGCTTCACCTGGTAATACAGCCTGTTGCAAAAGAACAAGTCCCCAAACTGGGTTCTGTCTGACTCTAACCAGTCCCCGCTACTATTCTAAGGAGTTGCTCCCTTCTTCGAATTTTCCCCAGTGTTCCAGATATTTCCTTCCTATGAGGTATTAGCATTTCAATTTTTCCTCTCTGGTCCCCTGGTAAGGGCAACCTGAAAGGAGGTCACCATGTTCCCAGCTGCCCTCCACAGGAAAGAGTTGTCCAACAGCACCTGGTCTGGCCACACTATGGCTCAGAGAGCTGGCCTCTGTCCATTGTCTGCTCCAGGGCTTGGCCCTGCCTCTGCTTCTCTGCCCTAGGGTTGGAACTGTAGGACTAGTATGAAGTAGACCAGATGGACCTCGTGGAGCCCACAGCGACTGGCTGGTGGTATTCGGGTCTATTTTTATTCACAAAAATCTGTTCTGTATTTTATTCTGCTTTGGGGCAAGGAGAGGTCAGCTCTGTTCACCTTTGTTGTAAGATGAGAGCATAGCAGGAAATGAAGTGACAGAAAAGCCAACCAGCAAGAGGGAGAAAGGGCAGAACACTGGGAAATTAAAAACCTGTGTTTAGATCAGAGCGGAGGGTGTCAGAGCACCGCTCCAGGGGGTGGCTCCCCTGGGCTGGGTCACATAGACTGGTGTGTGGCTACCACACATGACAAGTTGCACGTGCAGCCCACCAGTTTGGTGCTGGTGGCCTGACACTCACAATGACCCATCTAGGGACCCAAAATTGGCCCAAGATTTGGCTGCTTTCCCATCACCTGTGCCTTGGGCTCCACTGGGGTCACTGGAAGGAACTTTGCCAGGAAGCTGAGCCCACAGCCAAGGAGTTGGCATGTCACTCACCCTTGTATTCCTGTTGTTACTGGGCCTGCTCTGTGTGAAAAACCCAGAGGTCCTAGAAAACCAGTCAGTCAATATGGGCAGTTGCTCAGAAATTCAGATGAGGCAGTTCTCTAAAGCCTCGCTAGCACTCCCGTGTGACTTCGCCTCCACTACATCTTTCAAAGACCTTCTCAAAAATCCCTCCCCGATCCAGACATAACAGCTAGAAGGTCCAGCGCCCCCAAACAAATGCCAGGTTGGCACTGATACTCAACATTCCTCTCCAATGGTTGAATACAGAGGCGATATTTCATTCCACCTAGAAAATAATTATTGAGCCTGTCTTAAATGCCAGTCATTGTGCTACACACATACTGGACCATGGAACAAGTTTCTACCCAAAGGGGCCCAAGAAAAAGGTAAAAGAGTATACCCACGCAGCTTGTCATAATGGAAGCAGGGAGAGAATAGCTGACCTGGGGTTCCTATAGACTTATACAAGGGGGACTCTTTTTCAGCTGGATGAATCAACATGATGTTACGGAACCAAAGCACACTGGAGCGGAACCCAGAAAACAAACGGACTTGTTTGGTTTTATGCTAAGTTTGTTTATTGCAAAAAAGTAGTGTGATCCCAGGATTTAGGGAGCATGAGTGCATCATAGTGGGGATGCAGCATAGAGGGAGCAGCAAGTAGCACAGCTCAGGTTGTCATTACAGAGAACCACACCAGGCACATTAACCAACAGAAGGTTACTTCTTGGGACCCTTAAATTTGATGTCTAAAACCAAGATGTTGGCAGTGCTGGCTCCTGCAGAGGTCCCACCCCTTGCCTTACAGATCTTTTGTCCTTGCATGTGTATCTCAGTCTTTTTTCCCTCAAAGAGTACAAGAATACACCTATACTAATATCCTGTTTCAAATGAATTACTTCTTCAGAGTAATTCATCTACACATATGATGCCACTCTGTGGAAAGGAAGTTTGGGGTCTCACATATAAATTGAGTGGGAGGAGATGCAATTTGGTTGAAAAAAGGGCGATCTATGGTGTGGAGGGTTGAACAAAAGATAGTCTTTGTTGAAAACAATGGGGATGATTCTGATTAATGGTGCTCATACAGAAAAAGCTGCCAGTGAAGACCTCTATCCCTGCCCCCACTGTTTTATGGTTTAAGGCCAACAGGGTGCTTTTAGAGGCCAAGAAGGAAAAGAAGTTTAGGGTATATTTCAGTTCCTTGAGTGGTCGGGTAGCATCACCTGGGGTCTTTGGGGCTTCTTGCTTGCTCAGTCCTAATTATAGACTATTCAGCCAGGATGGCTGAGAACCCACAGGTCATAAAACGCCAGCTGTCTCGGACCTCCAAGGAGGGCAGCCTTTGCTGGCAGATGGAGGCCGGTGGCTCCTGGAAGCCCATGAGCTATTTTGACGGTTTTTCTGATGTAAGGCCAGAAAATCAAGTCTCCCCTTTGTTTCTCTCTCTCTTGACTGGCCAACATGTTAAGTCCCAGGAACAAACCAAATCCCAACTGTGAACTTCTAGGTCACAGGAGGCCACGGATTAATCAGACTATTTACAAAACCCTGTCAACACACGCCAGAGGGAGCAGAACAGCTGATGCCAGTGACATTTTGTGGATTTCTTGTAGCATGTTTTGACCATCCTTTTCTTATTAAACATTCAAATTCTCTTCATGTCCCCTAACACAGAGTTCTGCTGTCTGCTTACCAACTGAGGGCCAGTAATCCAAGACACATGCCTGGAGCCACACAGAGCTGAATGTCCCTAGGGCCCAATTCCACCACAGCGTGCACACGACACAGACACACAGCAGGCATTCCCTGTGCCAATGCCTCAAAACATGCACTGTGAGATGCTTCCCTAAGAATCGGTCCCTCAGCCCCAGCTTTTCTCGACCCCAGCTTTTCTCAGCCCCAGCTATCTTGCCATTGCTTCCACACAGAGGGCATACTTATTAGAATAACTTTATGACATTAGCATGTCAGGTGCCATCCCAATAGTCAGGGTTTATTGTCAAAACCAAGATTTTTTTTCCTTGTGGTGTTTCATCTTCATTGTCAGCTTGTCTACATTTGAAGTCACCCAGAAGACTGGCAATGTACACCTTTAAATTTGCCTATGAGAGTGCTTCTAGGGAAGACCCACCCTGAATGTGGACAATGCCATCTCAGAGGCTAGAGCCCAGAAGGAAGAAAAGGAAAAAAGGATAAAGCCAGTCAAGTGGCAGCATTTCCTTCTCTCTGCTTTCTGGATAGCCAAGAAGCAGGTATCTTCCTCCCACCATACACTCCCATGGCTATAATGTCCTGCTCAGGTACATGGGACCTAACAAGTATGGATGGATGGATGTGTGGATGGATGGATGGATGGATGGATGGATGGATGGATGGATGGATAGATGGGTGGATGTATAGATGGATGGATGGATGTGTAGATGAATGGATGGATGGATGGATGGATGGATGGATGGATGGATGGATGTGTGGATGGATAGATGGATGGATGGATGGATGGATGGATGGATGGATGGATGGATGTGTAGATGGATGGGTACATGGATGGATGGGTACATGGATGGATGGATGGATGTGTAGATGGATGGATGGATGGATGGATGGATGGATACATGGATAGATGGATGTGTGGAAGGATCAATGGATGGATGGATGGAGGGAGGGAACTATTTGAAACCATGAGTCAAAACAAATCTTCCCTCCCCTAAGTTGTTTCCCTTAAGTATTTGGTCACAACATTGAGCATAAAAACTAACACATTCTCCTTCCCATAGAAGAAAGAAGATCACAACGGCCAGATGTATTGCCCAGTGTTGGGCCCTGGCCTCAACTCTAATGCCCCAGTTCAACAACTATACTTTGTTCACCTCCTCTCATTGGACTCCACACAATCAGTTCTGTAAAGTAGTAAGCTTGATTGCAAAAGCCATATTCTGACAACATCCTCCCTGCCCTGTGCTGAGCCTCCAAAATCCAAGATATAGCAGTATTGTGCTAGAGTTAGCTTGGGTAACTTCTAATGTCTGATGAATACATATTCAGGAATGTTGTCAGGTCTGGATTTAAAAGCTGGCATTTCAAAATTGCCTGTGGGTGAATGTATTTATGCCAAGAAAATTGGCAAACAAAAACCACAAATAAAGGCTTCCTCTACTCCTGCCACCAGGGAGATGTTTTATTAACTTTCAGAGAGGGTCACTGTGACCATAAAGAGAGAGAAGTCTTGAAGGACTCCTAGTTACATAGGACAGAAGTCTATGCTGACAGACCTAAGCAGAGATGGGCCATTAGGCAAAGTAGTACTTGGATAATCTACAGGTCCCACAAGAAATATATAGAGTTGGGACCAGGACACAGGCTTGAACCCAAGGCAGCAAGTCAGAATTCTCATGACCCCCCCCCAGTGGATACTTGTCTCAGTCCCCACCATCACTGGGCACTTGGCCCTAGGGACACCCCTCTTTGATCAGAGAAAATCCCAAATCTTTCTTGCTTTTTGGCCTTCCTCAGTCCAGTTCTGAAGATTCCCTTGATTGGCAGGCTTTAAGTTATAGGCCTATCCAGTAGTCAGTGTGAAAGAAAACAACCTCTGATTTTCCTGTTTCTACAGCAGAAGGCTGAGGACATCCCTGATTGTCCTGAACTGACAACATGCTGAAAGCCTCACTACAGGAAAAACCCCACTCAAACTTACTGGCTATGGAGTTGATGAGCCCTGGGACAATAAAAGTCTGGGCATAGGGGTCTTTTCTGAAACTGATACTCTAGCCAAGGACCACTCATGGAGATGGCCTGGAATCCCTGCAGAGAGGTAGACTATGGCAGCTCAGTATCCAAGTGGCCTCCATAGTAATGGGACAGGGACTATCTCTGACATGAACTGATTGGCCTGCTCTTTGATCACCTCCCCCCAAGTGAGGAACAGCCTTACCAGGCTACAGAAGAAGACAATGCAGCCACTCCTGATGAGACCTGATAGACTAGGATCAGAGGGAAGGGGAGGTGGACCTCCCTTTTCAGTGGACTGGGAGAGGGACACAGGTGGGGAAGAGGGAAAGTAGGATTGGGAGGGGAAGTGGGAGGGAGGTACAGGGGGATACAAAGTGAATAAACTGTAATTAATAAAATTTTTTTAAAAAGCCTCTCTCAAATATTTCCCAGCATGGACCAAAGTTTTCTCTGCAGCTCACTCACATAACAATAACTTTAGAGTTAAAATCTTTTAAATGCATAGCTCCCTTTCAGAGGCAGACCAGCCCTCCCTGATTGCCTGGGCTCCAACAGCATGTCAATCACACACGCCCCTCAGTGTGGGACTGGCATTTCTTTCTTACCGTCTCGATTTGGTTCAACTGAGAAAGTGGGAGTTGCTCTTAATCACATGCATTAGTGTAAGACGTAAGCGTGGATAATACAGAACAGCAGGTAACCTGAAAAATCTTTCCATGTGGCTCCAGGATATAACATATGAGTCATTAATTATACAAAAGAATTAGAATTGCCTTATGTAAATTGTGACCACAGGATGGATCATCACAAGGCTACCACAGTCATTGACTCTATGCTTTCAGCTAAATAAATTATAAAACCATTGGTATCCAGGGAGTCTTGCAGTGTGCAGCCTGTGCAATTGTATGTGGAGGCTCTTAGGGACATCTGAGCAGGGAAGGGAAATGGGTAGGGATAAACAGTGAGCAAGAATTGATCTTGGCAGTAGGAAAAGACAGTGTGTGGGGGTAATGTATAAAATGTAAATAGACACAGAACATACAAACACCTATAAAAGGCACCTTCATGTTCACCCAGATTCACACAAATTCACATAAGGAACCAGAGAAAGACCAATAAACGTCTCTGTGTTTAGCTATGCTTATGAAAAGCACAGAGCTCAAGGTTGCTTGATTATCTTGGGATGGGCTGGTGGGCAGAGGGACGTGCTGTGAACAGACAGGTGGGAAGAAATCAATGTGGTCCTCGGTCTGCTGAGCCCAGAGGGGCTGATGGGAAGAAGCACATGGCTTTCTATGCTCCCCGGAAGGCATGTTCCCTTATAACATAAGAAAGGAACTTACAGAGTAACCAGGACCTGATGCAGGAAGACTTTGGTCTCTAAGTGATCCCACGTTTGCAGCCTGGGGTTGATTTTGATCAGAAGAAAGGAGGCAAAATGCTGCAAACTCTCTGCCTTCAAGGCCTCAGCTGCAGGCTTGCCTTGGTTCTCTGGTCATCTCAAGAGAAGCAGAGGCCCAGAAAATCCAGACTCAGGGCATCCAGGAAGCCTTCTATGGTCTGCTATGGGGCCCATTAGTTTCAGAGAGAGACACATTGTTTCCTGGGCTGTTGGTCCACTGGAAGCAAGCTGGAATTGATTTGTGGTAGGTCTAGAAACAAGCCCTGGGCTTAGGGTTAGGAACCCTGATATCACTGATTCACAGCACGGTGGCTACAGTATTTTCCTCCTCTGGTCCCAGGGAGGTTCTCCAGCTACAGTCAGCAATTCCTTCCTTGCCACCTCTCAAAGCTCCACCCTTCGAGCATGCCAGGTAAGGTCCTCACAGGGATTTAAATGTAAGGAATGAAATGGGGACTTACCTGAAGGAAATACAGGAGTATGTATCTTATATAATCTAGCAGTATGAAAAGACTTTCAAAGCATAACACGAAGTCTCAATATCCAGAAAATATGAAGCTGATCAATTTCATTAGATTTCCATATAAAGAAGAAAAATACCCCCAAAGGAAAAAAAATTTAGAAAGTAAAATCTTTGAAAAGCTAGATTCAGGATACAAACCATAGGCAGAAGATTAATTTCTTTAATACTTCTAAATCTCAATGCCTTTTGAGAGTTCTAATAAATAACACTTTTGTTGTGTCAAAATTCTACCAACAAAGAAGATTAGTGTTAAAAAAATCAGCTTTCTTACTGACAGAGCTATTGGGGAAGGCAAGCTTAGTTTGTAAACAGTAGCTTTCCAGATACTAGATCCCAGAAGTGTTGTAGATCTATCTATGAAAGCCCACAGACTTCACTTGGCAGGTGTAAGACCTTTGTGACTAAGCTTGGGGTATAGTTGAGGGCGATCTGAAGTGCATGTCCCTGTAGAGCAATTTCAAAAGCAGGGAGGGACAGAGGAATGGATGAGCTAGATCTACATACACCCAACTAGCAAACTTATCCACTGGGTAACTGATTTCTCCTTCACACAGGTAAAGAGAATGTGTGGAAGAAAGTCATAATGAGACAAAGTCACCAACCAATGATGTTTTGTCACTTAGATATACAAAGCACAGAGAAGGAAATGTCCTAATCCAAGAAGTACCAACAAACCAACAGAAAAACAGCAACAATGCAGGACAAAACTAGGACAAGATGTGAGCAGACTCATGGAGAAGAAGATTCAAAAACACACATGTAATGCATACATATACATGAAAGAGTCAAAAGTAGTCTCATTACATAAGAAACTAAATTAATGCCACAATGAAATATCATCACTCAGCAGACTGTGAAGAGTCAAAAAAATCTTGTTACGGTACTGTTGATGCAGATGTGGGCAATTAGCATTTGTATGCACTGCTGGGAAAACACCCCAAACTTTATGGAAGTAATATGGAAGTAACAGCTATCAAGATTCCAAGGGCAATGTGTCTCAGCATGTCCTCTTCTAGGTTTAGCCTAGAAACTATTATCTGTGATACCTGGTGCAACATTGATTTTCTAAAAGCAAAAGTCTAGCATCAACCCAAAGGGACATCAGTAGAGAGTGAACTAAATTAAAGCATGGCAGAGAGAGAGAGAGAGAGAGAGAGAGAGAGAGAGAGAGAGGAAGGAAGGAAGGAAAGAGAGAGAGAGAGAGAAAGGAAGGGGAGGGACGCAAAAGGAAGGGAAGGAGGGAGGGAAAGAAAGACAAATGATTCCTAATAATACTCTGCTATACTCATAAACTGGTGCCTTGTCTAGTAGTCATCTGAGAGGCTTCCTCCAGCAGCAGATGGGAGTGGACATAGAGACCCACAGCCAGACAATAAATGACAAGTTTAAATTGGAGGTCTCCATTTGGTCCTTCCTCTCTGAGCTCAGAGAACCACATGGGAGAGGGTGAGGGAAGATTTAGGAGTCAGAGAGGATGGAGGACACCAAAAGAATGCTGCCCACTGAATCGACTAAGCAGGATTAATGTGTGCTCCCAGAAACTGAAGCGCCAAATACAGGACCTGCCCGGGTCTGCACCAGGTTTTCTGACTGTTATAGCTGCTAGCTTCATGGTTGTGTGGGACTCCTAACTAGGGGAAAGGGTGTGTCTCTTACCCTTTTACCTGCTCTTGGGACATCTTTCCTCCTGTTGGGATGACTTGGGGCACCTCAATATGAGGGGTTTGCCTTGCTTTATTGTATCTTGTTTTATTATGTCTGGTTGTTATCTCTTGGAGGCCTGCTCTTTTCTAGTGGGTGGATCTGGAGGAAAGGGAGGTGGCAGAAGGAGCTAGGAAAAGTGTAGGAAAACTGTAGTTAGGATATATTTGATGAGGGAAGATTCTATTTTCAATAATAAAAAATCATGGAATGACAAGTTACAGAGCTGTTACTATACTTAGGCCAAATATGGAATCATCCTCAAGATGTCCAATATAAAATAAAACAGAAAGTTTTCATATAGATAGAATGCTAGCATAATCTTGAAGAAATAGATTATACCTCAAGAAATGTACAGACTCCTTGCAGAGATTTGTCTAAGATATTGGTAACACTGGTTGCCTTTGGAGAAAGAAACTTGGAGAATGGACATGGGATAAAGTTAGGGGACTTACTTTTTCACTACATAGCCTTTTATGCCCTTTGGACTTTATGTCAAGTATATTCATTAACGAAACTAAAGCCTGATTATGATGTAGTCAGGTAGGCTTTAGAATCTTGGGGACAGGGACAAAGTTTACTCTTATAAGACCTAGTCCAGCCACAGCTCCCTCCCTCAGCCAATTTAGCTTTAATCCAGATGCCCAGTGTCTAGGTTGAATGAAACAGATCTTTGTCTTCATGGACTTGCCCCAGGTGGATTGGGTAGATGGAAGAAGGCTCTTGCATTCCTTCAGAAATACCAGTGTGTACTGTGGCTAAGCATTTTACTGCTAGTGCAAACAAAAACCAATTTTCTTTCACGAAGGTAGCCCAACCATAGGAAGAGGACCCATCCAAGCAGAAGAAAAAAAAATGAACAAAACTCAGTTGCTATTAGTCAGTGTTCTCTAGACCAGTGGTTCTCTACCTGTGGATTGTAACTCTTTTGGAGATCAAATGATCCTTTCAAAGGGATCACCTGTAAGATATCCTGCATATCTGATATTTACATTATGATTCGTTACAGTTATGAAGTAGTAACAAAATAATTCTGTGGTTGGGGAGGTCACCACCTCATGAAGAACTGTACTCATTAAGGGGTAACAGCACTAGGAAAGTTGAGAACCCCTGCTCTAGAGGAACAAATCAACAGAATAAAAATATTTTTTAAAGAACATTATTATTTTTGTCTTGCATGATATGGTCTGAGTAGTCCATGAGCAACTGTTTCATACAAGAGACACAGAGAACTTACTCTTTGCTCAGTCTGGGAGTTTGCCTCAGTAGTCCTAGCCTGGTGCCAAGGACCTGGAGGATTTCTGGAAGCTGCTGGTCTTCAGTCCACATTGAGAACATGAATAACCTGGTTCCAATATCAGCAAATAAATCAGCAGCAACACAGTAGATGAACCTAATTATGAAAGTGAATGCTGGGCCAACAAAAATTTAAAAAGCTGTCCTTCTTCCATATCCTTTCATCAGAGTTACTATCGGAGCTGCTTGCCCACATTTAGAGTGCATCTTCCCACATCAGCTGAGGCAATCAAGACAATCCGTCCAGTCACGTCTACAAACCAACCTGATCAAGATAGTCCCTCATTTCTGCTTTCTTTCCAGGTGATTCTAGATTGTGTTAAAACTAACCAGCACTGCAGATGCATAACCATTGTATTCTAGAAGATTCTAGAGTGTCTCAGGCTACTTGTGAATACAGGCCCCACCCATTTCTTTCAACATCTACCCATTTGTTTGTTTTCTTTCTTTTTACTTAGTTCTGCCACCAAAAACCTCCCCAACTAGAACTCTGTTATGCTGTCTTCAGGTATTATAAGGCCTGTGAGGATGAGGAGGGTAGACCACTGGGCCTTCCCTGACTCAGTGTGACGTTTTTTAACTAAATGTGGTGGGATCTGTTGCTCTGAAGGAGTAGAAAATGTAAAGGTTGGTTTGGGGAAAGGGCTATTTTTGGAACTGAAACACTTCAGAGGGGGAGATAAAGCCTTGTGGGTGCCAAGAGGATGGATCTGAGTAGCCAGACTCCAAAATAAATGCATTAAAGGAACAAGTGCAAAGAAGGATCTGAGGCAAGGACTTGCCTGGCCAGCTACAAAGCCAGGCCTGCAATGTTCTTAATGTAGACTCAGGCAGTTGATGGAAGAATGCTCATGTCTTAATTCTTAGAATATGTATTTTAAAACTTCAATGAAAAGGGTCTTTGAACCCATTGCTGACTGACAGCTCATGTCCAGGCTACTATGGCTAGTGTTGAAACCACCCTTCCATCCTAGCATGACTGGGGAAAATCACCCTGTGAATAAACCACAGAGGGAAAAAACAAAAAACAAAAAACAAAAAACTGGAGCTGGCCATCCATCAATGAGAAGCTTTGGTCCCAGAGCCCCACACCTGGGACCTCAAGCTTCAGTGAAAGGGAAAGTACGAGAATGCAAGATGCAGCAGAGGCAGGAGCAACTGTAACCAACTATGAATCAGGAGGGGTCACTGGAAAAACACACATACACAAAGTGTATGACAGCCACAAAAGCAGCCACTTCATGGCTCTGGACTAAGGCTTCCTCTATGTGGGTACACACGTGTAAGTGTATATGGACATAGGCATATGAGAACCTACACGTGAGCAATCATCACTTTGGGAGCATGGGGTGGAGCCACGGAGAAGAAGTGGGGAAGTGACATATTCTTGCCATAGTGCGCTTCTACAGTGACTCCAGACTTCTCTTCTCACTTCCACTATCAGACCTGCACAGATATGGTCTATTCCCACTCAGACCAGTTTATCTCCACACTACAAGTAGTTACCGGCCTGCAAAACAGGGCCTACGGGAGCATGACAAGTACCATAAATGTTTCAAGCATGAGGCTCAGGGGACTAGCAAGCTGGAGAGTGTGTGGCCATCAAACACACTCAAGCTCAGATTTGTAATAAACACCATGCTGACAAAATAAAGCATACCACATGTATGCTCTGCAGGCTGCAAGCTCAGCGAGGCTGGTTAAAACGGATCACAAGGTTCAGAAGAGTAGAATGGAAACAATAGCTTCATAGCACAACACTTAATAACTGCAAAATCCTCTGGAAAGAAGAGGAGGGGAGAGTGCATACCTTCGCAACCATCTCGGGTGGGCTGTCCTGCATTTTGTGTGAAGAAGGGCAGGCATAGAGATGTTGAGGAACTTCTACAACTCCGTGCATGTAAAAAGTGCCAGCCAGAACTCGAGCTGAGCCTGCCCACAGACTACCACTAAAATAGGCTGCTTGTGAATTGAAGAGCTACAAGGGAGCTATCTGACTCTGCAGTGTATGAGCGTGACTAATAATGGCTCTGGATGTGTCTCTACAAAGTGAGCTAGAACTCCCATCACATGTTCAGTGATGTCTCATCCCTCCAGAGAATGGGTCCCTGTGAAGATGTTCTCACTTTTCACCACAGGACTTGCTCAGTGGGTTAACTGAGGAACAGCTCTGTTCTCTGTTTTCCTCTGGGTTGTACATGGACACAATGACCAACGAAAGCCAATGTCTTTCAGATTTTGGAGCCAAAATTTTGGCCTGACTTGAGCAAAGTCCCTAAGCCATGAGGTCACTTCTTGGAGTAGGATTAGACTGCAGGAGACAATAACTTGGGCTCCTGTGGTCCTACAAAGCTTAGTGGGGGGAAAAAAGGCTATCAAGGACTTGACTCAGACAGTTTGAATTGTTATAACAAAATACATAAATTAGGTGGGTTAAACAACAAATATTTATCACAGTTCTGAAGGTGCCAACAGACTCTGGTGAGGCAGTGAAGACTCTTCTCCTTGTTTGGATATTGTAAGTTTCCTGTCAATACGTATCCTCATATTGATGGGAAGGGAGGAGGACTGTAGTCTTCTTTCTATCATGGAGGCTTCACCTTCCTGGCTTCATTTAAGCCTGATTGCTTCCAAATGTTGTGATACTGGAGAAATGGAGTCTCACCATTAGAACTCTGGGGTAACATATTCCATCTGAAGCAGCACTGATGGAGGAGCATAGCCCACCAGCTGCTATGGGCATCTTGAAGCAGCACCCCATGCTTATCACAGCTGCTCAGCACAACCCGCCTCACCCTTCCTTTCTCTCTGACCACCTGCTTGCTGGCTAAAGGCTTGCACTGTAATTCTGGGGAACCTCAGTGCTCTCTTCCAAGTCTCCATTCCCAGACCATTGCGTAGCCTGCGCCTTCACACCCATTCTTTAGGGAGAGTGAAGACTTTGAGCACAAGCCAGAGGGTAACTGGAAACCCCTTGTTCCTGTGGTTCCCAGATTCACCCGCTGAGGACCTGCATATTCTAGCTTGTTATTGTATTCATTTGCTAAAAGCCAAATCAGTATCTTGAACCTGAGAAACACTGACTCTTGTTTGGTACTTGGAGTTCCAGGGTGTGAAACTGGAAGTTAACCTCATCCTCCTGCAGCAAAGAGAGAGAGCTAAGAAATTAGAGAAGCTGCTTTCCAAAGCACACAGCTGGCCCTGGATATCTTCCCAGCTCTGCCGGAGAAGGAAGAGTGAGCCATTCTACAAGGACCATTGCAGCCCAAGGAATCCTGAAGCCCTGGATTCCTGTCAGTCCCAAGTGTAGGTACCTGAGCTGGACGCTAGTGCCTGGTGTCACTCAGTCTCTCTAATGAATATAATCAGGACCGTACTACAGCCAAGAGTTGTACAGAGTGGTCAGAACTCCAGGTGTCTACTGCTGTTCAGGAAGCTACTCCAAGCAGATGGCTACAATTATTTCTTATGAATCCAGGGGTTGGCTGTGCTCAAACAGACAGTTCTCCTCAGGTCCCCACAGTTAAGCAGTGACTGGAGCAGGAGATGTCTTGAAAGTTCCTTTCCTTACACGTCCAGTGACTAAAGGACCCAGGACCTCTACTTGTAGCTGTCCCTACTACCACCAATATTGCCTCTATGTGTTGACCAGATTTCCTTTCTTTATTAAGGTTATATTCTGTGATGGGATATACAAGAGTAAGAAAACCTAGGTGACGGTTGTCCCCAGCCCCTCATAAGGTCTTACTCAGGAAAACGCACTCCAAAACTGAGGACTGAAGAACCTTAGAAGCTAGCAGGAGGCAAACAGAGGTATGGCAAACTTCAGTACAGAGAACGATCCATCGAAATGATTCCTGTGGGCATAAACTTGATTGTGCCGGTGGCAGCTTGTGGAGCTGTCATTCTTCCTATGGCTTTGCAGACAAGGTACTTACTTTGTATTTGTTCTGTTCCAATGTGATGCCAAACTTAGAACTTTGGGTGACAAAAGTGTCATTTGGATGTCAGAATATAAATGGAAGGGAAGGGAAATATCCAGGAGGAACTAACTTTCCCTCCTCCTGTTAAATATTTGCTCATTCCATGGGGGCTTAAAATTGACAGCCACTCTCCATTTGAGATGTAGGGTATAGAGCCAGCACAGGCATCCTTTGAAGATACCCAGGGACTGATAGGACCCTGGATTTAAAAAAAAAAATCTTTAAAAGATATTGGCTCACCTGAGAATACCAAAGGATGTGAGCTGGCCCAAGACGAGAAGCAAACCTTAGTCACACGGAATTAGCATTAAACAAATGCTCCATCAAGAGCACAATGAGGAGGGAATAAAGTACTCAGCCTTCATTAGACTTCAATCGTGTGTTTGAAATCAGACTTCATTTCTGCTTAAATAGTGGCCGTAATCCTAGGAGAGATTATCCAGTACCCACTGTGTGTTAACTACGGTGTGAAGTATTTTCTGTGCGTGTTTCCCTTCATTCTCTTAAGATCCCTGCAAGGGGTTCTTAGCTTCATTTTATAGATGGGGAAACTGAAGCCCAGAAACAACAATCAAGTCATGGAGTCAAGCAAGAGCCCCCAAGGCCACCCCATGGCAGAGTCACAATGAATCTGCAGTGCTGGTGTAGTTTCCTTCTTTATCAGTAAACAAAGCCAAGTGTGGTTGCTACTCTTATCAACTCAGCTCTGAGTGGAATCAACAACGAACCCAAGATGCTAGCCACTCTTGCCAGGAAATGTCTTAATCATATTTGAGGTGGGAAGACCTATTCAAAATCTGAGCTATACCTTCTCAGAGCAGCCTGCCTAAAAGGACATGAAGGAAAGAAGTCTTTGTGTTTGGCCTGCTCATCCTCACTATAGCTGGCAAGTTTATCTCTCCTGTAGCTGGGGCTGTATTCCAATGTAGCCTGAAATACAGCAGTTCTCTAGGAATCTACGTAAACTCTGGCACCACATAGAGACTGCTGACATACCCAGTCGCAAGGACTAGACAACTACCAGATTCTTGCAAACCACTCTAACAAATCATGTATATATGATAAGTATGTATTATATGAATTCGGTCTCTTTCGGAGAACCATGACTAATACACGAAGTGACTTTCTTAGGGATGAACACAGCTGGTGGGTGTACAGTAGGGATTTGAGACTGTTCTATTTCTTCACCTCAAGCTCCTTCCCACTATTCCAAGGGCTCTTATTTGCACATGAGAAGTAGAAGTTGTGGTGGTGGGAGGTGGTCTTCAATTCAGCCTGAACTATGCAATGCTGAGAAGGGAACGCAAAGCGGAGCTCAACATCCCTCCAGAAGTGCAGGAGAAAGTGGGTCATTAACAGGGGTGAAGGGCAGCATGCAGAGCAAAGCTAACCATATGCCATCACCAATCTTCACTTTAAAATAAAAATCACCTTGCCATTATCTACAGTTATGTGCCCTGAAGGGGGAGTAGGGCAGGTAGTCCTAAGAGCCAAACACCTGTTTTCCTCACCCTTTTTCTCCATCTGTTCTCCGCCTGGCACATGTCTCCTGTTCCCAGGGCTGTCTTAAAAGAGCCTCTTCCTAGCTTGCTGAGTCCAAAGAAAACATTCATTTGATTACAAAAAGAGGAGCATCTGCTGGCCGGGATTTGTGGGAGAGCCCATAATCCCTGCATTTTACCTCCTATTAGCCTTCTCCTCCAGGAAAGAAATGTCCTGCTCTTTAAAGTTGAGGCCATAAAACTGTGACAGCTCTCCTGCAAACAGAGCTGAGTCCAGAACATGAAACAGCTCTTCGGATAAAATATACAACTCAGGTGTGGGAGTGGAGGGCCAGGGGTCTTAAAACTCAATCAGTCGCTAGTAACGTTTTGTTTGATGGATCCAGCCAGGCAGTTCCCTACAGTAGAGCATCACTAATTCCAACATTTTGGACATATTTCCCATTAGCCCTTTATTTGAAATTTTATGCTTCCCCTCATAAAAACTTGCAGCAGATTAATGTGCTTGGGATGTTTATTTATAAGTACAGCTGGTCTCCCTTCAAGTTGTTTTCATTGTTGAGTTGCCTGAGTGTGCCCTTTGTGTAGCAGCAAAAGGGTGGTTCTGTAACCTGGCAACCAGTGTTATCTCAAAGAGATGAGGAGGCTGTGTGAAGGTGGGGGTGGAGAGTGATGGAGAATTCTGGATGCTCTCTGAGGCTTACTGTGGAGCGAGGTATTTAGAGCTTCCTTTTGCTGGACCCACCATCCACATTTGGAGAGAGGTGTACATGAATGGTAAGAACAAAGGAGCCCTGAATTGCCTTCTGCATCTCCTAGAGGAATCTATCCAGTGAACTCTTCAAGAGAAAACTGACTTGGCATCACTCAGAAAGGTGCTCACTTTTGAGCTGAAAAGGAGACTGAAGTTCTAACCAGGATTTTGTTTTGTCTTAGTGTTTTGTTCACTATTTGGGTTGTTTTGGCGGTGGTGCTGTTTCAAGAGAGGGTTTCTCTGTGTAACAAGCCCTGGCTGTCCTGGAACTCATTTTGTAGATCAGGCTGACCTTGAATTTAGAGAGATCCACCTGCCTCTGCTTCCTGAGTGCTGGGATTAAAGGCATGCACCACCATGCTTGGCTGGAACATCTCTCTCTCTCTCTCTCTCTCTCTCTCTCTCTCTCTCTCTCTCTCTCTCTCTCTCTCCCTCGCTTTCTCTCTCTCCATACTTGGTAATCAAAGGTATTGGTAAATCTAACTCTGTCCCATTCTTTCCTCTAACCACGTTTTCTATTACTTATATACTAATAATGAAGGGTCTCATTAAATTTTAAGGTTAGATCTTCATCAGGTTTGTATGTATATGCACACATGTGCATGTGGGCGTGTGTGTGAATTTATTAAAAGCCACCTGATTGGCTATTTCCATTGTACATTTGATTCATTTGATTCTTAGGTCTCATGCATCATAGGAAATTTTTTCTGCCCCATCACTGACAGAAATTCCGCTGACCTCTGTTATCGGAGACAACGCTACCCGGTGAATATAAGAAAGTTTCCTGCAGCACTCTATTCACAGCTCTTAGCAGAGCTACTACTGCTCTTCTGGGCTACACGCCCTGTTTTCTTGTGAGATTTGAGTGTCAAATCTGGTTCCATAAACTATTCTTTCCCTGAGCACTGAACGCTCTGTGTAAGAATCCAGACAAATGTTTACAAGTGAAATTTTCTTCATCTTAACTGAGTTAGTTAATGCCTTCTTGGTCAGTAAGACCAATTAATACTTAATGGCACTTGTCAATCATACCAGCCACTCAGCAGTTTTATTCTTCTAGAAGAACATCTTGGGGCTGAGGAGATGGCTGGGTTGGAAAATGCTTGCCTTGTAAATAGTAAGACCTGAGTCTAGATCTCAAAGACCTACAGAGAAGCTGGATGCATGCTGGGAGGGTAGAGAGCTAACTGGCCAATCAGCCTAATCTTAAATCAATGGGCTCCGAATTCAGGAAGAATGCCCATCTCAAAAAAAAAAAAAAAAAAAAAAAAAGATTGGTAAGGGCATCTGAGGGCATCGACCTCTGGCTTCCACACACACAGACATGCATGTGCACACACACAAACATGTACATACATAAATAACATACACACAAGACAATCTTCAAACTTACGTGACTGGGTACCATTAAAAAAATATCTTGTATCACTCAGATGTCTTCAGTCACACAGACTTTATCTGAAACTAGAGATGCTGAAACTAATGAAAGGAGACTCCTTTATTCAAAGTGACAATGAATTGAAATTGATCTTGCTCTTGATCTCAAAGTGGTTTGATGACATCCAAAAGCACGAGGGAACATAATCTAGTAACTGGACATTTAAAACCATCCGTACAGGTTGTGGCAAGGTAAGTGACCTCCCCTCCCCTTTGCTCTTTATAAACTGACCATTTATTTTGTTCTTGATGCTCAAAGTCCCCCTGGGTGTCGAGGAATTTCAGCCAGCTTCTAAAATCCAATAGATCAAGAGGAAATATCTTAGTTAGGGTTTTATTGCTGTGAAGAGACACCATGACCACAGCAACACTTATAAAGAAAACCATTTAATTGGGGCTAACTTAACAGTTCAGAGATTTAGTCAATTATCATCATGGCAGGAAGTGTGCTTCATAGACATGGTGCTGGAGAAGAAGCTAAAAGTTCTACATCTTGAATCACAGGCATCAGAAGGAAGACTGAACCACAGTAGGGATAGCTTAAGCACATAATGCCTCAAAGCCAACACCCATGCTGACATACTTCCTCCAACAAGGCCACACCTACTTCAACAAGGCCTATGTGCCACTCCCTATAGTCCTATGGGGGACATTTTATTCAAACCACCACAGGAAGTAAGACTACAGGTAACTGTGGTCATCTAAGAGTTTCAGGTCACTTAAGAGAAAGGATATATGGTTGTTGGTGTAAATTTTTTATCTAAGGGACTAGAGAGATGGCTCAGAGGCTAAAAACACTAGCTGCTCTTTCAGAGGTCCTGAGTTCAATTCTCAGCAACCACATGGTGGCCACCATCTATAATGAGATCTGGTGCCCTCTTCTGGCATGCAGGCATACATGCAGGTAGAACACTATATACATAATACACAAATAAATCTTTACAAAAAGTTATTTAAAACACTAAAGATTGCAGCAAAGGTGCAACCTTAAGAACTAAGACTGTCCATTTTATCTGTCTTCAGAAGATTCACCCAGCATGCAGCTATAGCCAGAGTCATATCACACTTTAAAGTACTCGGTATTGCAGTGTCTGAAGATGTCCTGATGTGTGAGTGTGTGTGTGTGTGTGTGTGTGTGTGTATCCTTGCCTCCATCTGATTCCACCTACATGGTTAAGCTCCTGTGTTTAAAACTGACCAAGCTTACAGACTGCAGTTGCTCAAAGAGAGAAGGTTTCTAGGAAGTCATGGCACACCACTAATATATACACTCATGAGGGACAGGCAGGTAGATCTATGTGAGTTTCAGGCACCAGACAGAGCTGTATAGTGAGAGAGAGAGAGAAAGGGAAAGAGACAGTGACAAAGAGACACAGAGAGAGAGAGACAGACAGAGAGAACAGGTTTCTATAGGAGAAGTCTGTGAACATATCTGGGCTATTTCCTGTACTGAACATCAGTGTGTTCAGCATTCCTGGCAAAAAAACAAGGAAACAATAGATCATTAAAGAAGTGTTGGCTGTGACTTCTAATGGACAGAGATGACTTCTAAGAAAGAGGTTGTTTGAGAAAAAAAGGAGAGTGAATAGGCAATGCATGGGCAGTTGGAAGATATTTGAGAATTCCTTTCTCATCTATTATCTATCTGTGCAGAAAAGAAGCCCAGATCCACTCTGTGAAACTGTCTGGATCGGCAAAAAATTTGGCTCATGGCAAAAGATCTATGCTTTGCATGGTACCTGTCTCCATACCTAAAAAAACATTCACAGCTCATATAAAAGGATGACTGTTTTCCTTTCCCAGTACGCACCATGTTCATACATGACTCTCCTGGCAAAGGCAGCACTCTTAGAAACCTTGGCTCTGACCTTAAGTGAGATGAATCCAGAAAGACTCCTTCTTCCAGATGCACAATGCAAAGCCTAGTTCCTCCCTTCTGAGAAGGAAGAAAGTGCTTCCCACTTGTAGTGGTTTGAATAGGTAAAGCCCCTAGAGATTCATGTGTGAGAATGCTTGGCCCCTAGGGAATGGCACTATTAGGAGGTGTGGCTTTGTGGGAGGAAGTGTGTTACTGTGTAGGTGGGCTTTGAGGTCTCCTATGCTCAAGCTTTGCCTCGTGTGGCACACAGTCTCCATCTGCTGTCTGCGGATCAAGATGTAGAATTCTCACTCCTCCAGCATCATATCTGCCTACATACTGTCATGATGACAATGGACTAAACCTCTGAAAGTGTCAGCCATCCCCAATGTTTTCCTCTGTAAGAGTTGCCGTGGTCACGGCATCCCTTCACAGCAATAGAACCCTAACTAAGAAGTCACACAACCACCACCACCCCTGCCACACACCGACTCCCCTCCCCCACCAATGTTATAAACTTTCACTCTCTTTTTCCTGGCTCCAGATCATACCTTACAGTGCAGGAACAGATCTTTACAGTGCGAAAATACAACTCTCCCTTCTTAGGTAAGGAAGGGGCTTCTTCAAAGCTATTTGTCCTGCTCAATCTTGATTGCCAATTTGTTTGCATTTAGTGATCTAGGAGATTGGAGAAGCACACCTCTGGGTTTGTCTATGTTTCAGAAAGGATTCACTAAGGAAGATAACAAATGCTGCATGTGGGTGGGTGATCCAAGGGTATGAGAATGCAGATGGAAGTTAAAATGGGGAAAGGAGAGCGTCATGTTCAGGTACTCGCTCTCTCCTCCTTGCTCATCCTGTTGTGGGCTATTTGGTTCCATCATGCCCTCCCCACCGTGATGGACTAAAACCTATAAAACTGTGAGTCAAACTAAATCTTCCTTTTAAGTTGTTCATGATGGCATCTGTCACAGCAACAAAAAGTCAGTAATCTATTGGGACTCAGAATAAGAAATGTTTCCAGGAGTCAGAATGTCCTCTTTTCTGAGGCTGCAAACTTCCTTTGTTTCAATTGCTAAGTCTTACATTGCTGATGGTCTGTGCATCCATCCCCTAGTGGAGACCCAGAGACTCAGAACAGGAGGCTCTGAACACAGGCACACTCACACACCGCTCAGTTAAGTGTGTCTTACAGCAACAATTACACTTCTCCAACTTCTCCAGGAGAACTGATTCTCTTGCTGAGCAAGGCTAGTTCATGCATCTTACTTTTGAGAAAGATGCTAAATGAAAATAGCTAAGTACATTCCCACAAAAAAATTGAGTGATTACATATATGTATGTATGTATGTATGTATATTCTCCAAAAAAAAAAAAAAAAAAAAAAGCAAGCTTCAAACAGTTCTCAGAATCAGATATATTCTGTGTGACACATTCAGGCCAACTCTTAGAGTTCCCACAGTCCCCAAGGGTTATAAGCATAGGTTGAGGCCTAAGACCAAGAACAAGAAAAAAACAAAGCATATCCTCCTTGAGCTTGAGAAGTAACCTAGCACTGCTTTGTCCTACACAGTCTCTGTCCTCTAGAAATGCCAGTGTGAAGAATGCAACCCTGACCCCACTGCCACCTCAGAGCAGTTCCTTACCCCAGACGCAGCCTCTCCTACCTCAGATGTCAGGGTGTGTGCTCACGAACTTTTCTCTGCTCAGTCCACTCTTGCTCTAATTCTGCTTTGAAAGGGCAGTTCCTGGCATAGTTTAACACAACTATAAGATCTTAGTTTAGTTAATTTATTTTTTCTAAAAATTCCAGAGCACCCATTACACTGTCTCTGTGTGTATGTTCAAGCCATCAGATTTATCATTCCATACACAGATTTTTCTTAATTATCATTGAATAATATACAGCAATGAATGGAATGTGGGGACTCATGTTGTCCTCAGAGGACAGTGGGGACACAATGAGGCCATTAATGGGAAGAACTTTGTGAAAGTCACATGTTGGGCAAGCTGAAAGAGACAGCATGATGATTCTTACCAGAACCCCAGTCCCTGTGGTCTGAATCAGAAGGCTTGGCACCCTTTGCTGACCCTGCCCACAGCACAGAAGACTGATGGGAGATGAAAACACCAATCCTGCAGAACCCTGGGAAAACTGCCACACCTCCCCAACTGGAGCTGTTTGTCACCTGCTTGGTGGAGGATTCCAGAGCTGTCAAAAGGCAGGACACCTCTGATTTCTTTCTGGCCTTGTGTTCTATGACCCATTGGTCTTGCTGTAGCCAATGATTCCCTGGGAAACATGAGGGATACTTGGCGTTTTCAAGTGTAGCTCAGCAGTCCTTTTAAGTGGGTTCTGTGGGGCCCGACTAGGACATCAAGCATTCACTCATGTTCACACACTCACAGGGTGGGCAACAGAAAGGACCGACAGCTCTCCTCTTGCAGGTTCTGGGTTGCAAAAGGTGAAGAGAACTGTACAGATTCTACAGTTCATGTTTCACTTCAGATTAGAAGAAAAACCACAGGAAAATAAACCATGTCAATCAGCCCTGCTGTGCAAACAAGTGGTTAATGATAAGTCATAAGACAGCTTGCAATTTTTTTTTATGGAACGGCCAGCGACACCACTCCAAAACCAAACTTTCTCTTTCACGGCTATTTGGAAAAGGAACAAGGAAAGCTTTTGTGTTCCCTCTGGGAGCTACAACAGCCAGTCCCTGGCTCCCTAAACATCCTTGCTGAGCAATAAGCCTGTGGCACTGAATCCTAGAGCTGGCTCTGGAGTCCAGCAACTGCCTGCAGTAGGCTGGTGTAAGGACCCAGGAATCCTGCCTCCCCTAAGTCTCCCACCCTTAGAGGAAGGACTAGAAATGCCTCCCCAGAACCTTGTCGACTAAAAAGGCACCTCTGTGCAAATAAGAAAAGACAGTCTTATCATCACTAGGGTACAACTGCAACTTGGCAAGAAGTCAAAGCCTTGTGAAAATTAGAAAAAGGTGCCCCTACCTCCAGATCATTTGTGTCCAAACCTCATCTGTCAAGGGTCAAATAGTCAATGGCTTGGGCTTTGCAGACAATAAGGTCTCTTTCATGGCAACTCGACTCTGTGTTCCACAAACAATGCTCAACAAATGGGTGCAGCATGTTCCAAAATGACTTTATCTGTAGAGAGAGTGGACCTGATTTGACTCACAGACCATAGATCACCTGTCCCTCCTTTGAAAAGATGCAGCTCATAGCCAGGGCTGACACATGAAGCACGGCCTACAGCTAATCCTTGTTCACCCTTAGACACAGCCCTATCTATGGTGGTGGCTCTGCCCCCAAGCACCCAAAGTACCAGTGGCCAAAAGGACAAAGTCTTTGGACCTGGGATGGAAACCCAAGTGTGCCTCAGAATCCTTCATCCATTATTCATTTTCAATTGTTGTTCCAAATCTTTAGTCCTGGAGATGTTCAATCAGAAGGCCAGTCCTACAAACCAAAAGCCATCTCCCATGCCACTGTGTAAACCCAAACCTGCAAACTGCACTGAGCCCATCTTGGAAAGCCAGGCTTCTCCTGTTACTAGAGATATAAGGAGAAGGCCTATGAAGACAGGAAATCCAAGGGAGCCAAACCTCAGGGCTTCTGAGATGAACAAAGCCGCCTGTCTCCTGGGGCCTTTTCAATTTGGGCAATATGCACATTAACCAATGAATAATTAATTGGAGGGGAAGATGAAAAAAGAAAAGTTATTTCTGGACATTTTTCAGTTCCCCCCCCAAACAGCCATCCAATTATAATTAAAATATGGTGGTGGTTTCACATAAACCATAAACAACCCGCAGCCTTGCGTTATAAGCAAGCTCTACAGAAAGTGCATCCCCACTGTACCAAGCAGCAGCAGCCGCGTAGGACCAAGGAACTCTGATCTGATGTTAAGTGGAATGCTCCATTACATTACTCACTTTTGCTTTGACCTTCATAAATATCAAAACCTTGCCATCCCACGCTGACATTTCTTCCTGTCATCTAATGAGACCACATTTTGCTGGAAGGTCGCTTGTCATTTACAGCTCTAACAGAGACATATCATTTTAATGAAGCTCCTAATTCGGGCCGAGTAACGAAACTGTGCACAAGATCACAACATGGCCAAGGCCCTGGGTTTAGCTGAGCCCTTGTGGGATCACACTTAAAATATAAAAGAGAACTGAAGAAGGCTGGCATTCCTGCGTCAGTAGCAGATGCTGGACAATGTCACTCTAAATTCAATTATACAGAAGAAAGTGTGATTCATGTGAGTATATTTTACAAGCTCCCATAATTTATCATCCTTTGTTTTTTCTTTATGAATAACAGATTTTCTCCCTTAGTTCAAAAAGTGCATGGAAGAGTTGGATGGATGAGAGAGAGACCAAGAGTCATTTACTTTTTCTTCAATTGAACATAAGGGTGGACAAGTTGCTTTCCCTATGGCAGCTTGGCAAGGCTTTAGAGGCAGGATGCAGGATGAACACTGAGAAAGCACAGGGTAAATCATGGATGGCAGACGCAGACACACCACACCAGGAGAGAGAAGGAGGCAAGCAGCAGCTCCAGAAGTCAATGACTCTTGAAAAATCTTGAGCCCTGGCAATAGAATATAAGGCATCAGGCTTCATAAACAGAAACAAAAACCTGTCCAGATGCCACCCAGAACCAGAACAGCTCAGGTGCACAGGAGAATACATGTAAACATGAATATGCAATGTCAAAGGTGTGACACTCCCACTTGTCCAGGTAAAGTGAAACCTCTGGAGGACACATGTCATGTTGCATTCAGCCATCATCTCAAAACTTAGCTTCTCTGGAGGAGTCCAAAGTTAGCCCAGGTGTCTCTAGAGTGACCACGATGTGAGCTCTCAGCTGTTGCTGCTGTCATGCCTTTGTACTACCGTCATGGACTCTACCACTTTGAAATCACAAACCCAATTGAACACTTTCTTTTACAAGTGGCCTTGGCCATATTGTTGTATCACAGAAAAAAAAAGGACTTAGGACAGATTTTGGAACCAGAGAGTAGGCTATTGACATGAATAGCCTTACTTTTAGGAGAAATATGGAAGAATTAGGACTTTGGGCTATGAACATAGTTGGGTGCTATACACAGAGCTTATTGGGTCGTCCCAGTGGAATCTTGACAGATTAATGTGAGCAATGTAGGCTATAGAGTCCCAGCTCCATAGGTTTCAGTGGAAACAATATTACCAACTGGGCTGAATATTATTATGTGAAATTTTGGCTGCTATCTGCCCTTGACCTAAGAATTTGCCTGAGGTGACATTTTTAAAATAATGGACTGATTTCTTTGCTGGAGGAGATTTCAAGACAATCAATATTGACTCTGTTATGTAGTTGACCTCTCTGCCTCCTGCTTGTGGATCAAGATGTGAGCTCTCAGCTTTCTGTGCCACCATGCCTTTGCTTCACCATCATGGACTCTAACCCTCTGAAATTGTAAGCCCAATTGAATGCTTTCTTTCATAAGTGGCCTTGGTCATGTTTTATCACAATAGAAAAGTAATAAGATGATCTCTGACAGTGTCTCATCCTGTATGACTACTCCCCTCTTGCCAGTACACAGAGGGAAGAAATTTCCCTCTGGTCTCTCTTGTATACCCAAAAAGACAAATTAGGGACTCTAAAAGGTGAATTGTCCTCAGGTCCCTGTTGTACATGTGCAAATACATAATATTGTCAGGTTTTTTTTTTTTGTTTTTTTTTTTACCAAAAAGGAGGTAAGGACCTACAAAAGAGAACTCCTGGGAAGAAGTGGAAATTAACCCATCCTAGCAGATAGAAGCCAATCTGTGAAGAGGAGAAAGGACAAAAAAAGATGAGTAGAAGGGATTTCAGAGAGATCCTTATCCACACCAACTAGAGCAAGCTATACTCTCTAAAAAGAAATGTCTTCCATCCCACCTGCTTTTCTTCAATATAAAGTGCATATTCTCCTACAACTTTGAATCTAGAAGGGCCCTTTATCTCTTTGATGAGGAAGAATATGGTAGAGTTGGCACAAGGCTAACCCTCTCCTACAGCTGTTAGCATATAGGTTTTTAGGGTATGCTCAATTGGAAATCGATTATTATTGTGAGAAGTCTGCTTACCAATGTGGGTACTTCCATTGACACCTTACTAAACTCCCAGGTGATGGTCAGCCAATGGGCTATCATAAAGCCTGCAGATGACTTCAGTGCTCAATTATAATCTGATTGCCACACTTAGAAACTCTCAGAAAGAGACATCTGGAACCTGGTCAACCCACAAAGCTTGGGAAAATGAATATAATGTCTCAGTGTGTTTTGTAGCATGTCAAAAGATAACCGAGTTTGGTGTTATTCAAAATATAGAGTATGGTGCTGGACACTGATCAACAAGCATGTGTCTTGCCTGGCTGTAGGATTGGAGCAGCATTCTCGGGTACCACTTGATATGCCAGATGTTTGCCCTCTAATCTACCTACTGTGAGGAGATCCTGCAATTGCCAGGAGGGTAACCAAGTTAGCAGAAGGGTACTGCAGCAAGTACAATGATCTTGAAAAGTAGATGTTACTGGCCTCTATTTAAAGGGGGCGGGGGGAGAATCTAAAGTCCAGAGATGGTAAAAAAAAAAAGTATGGGGGTCCTCCAGCAGTCAGGACAGCACAGCAGAACTGGCCCTGGTGGTAGGAGCATGGGTGAGCTGGCGCCAAGAACGAGAGCATGGGAGTGCTGGTCCTGACACTCTTTTGCTGTGAGGTGGTCTGGGCACAGAGGTGTTTCCACAGGTTAGAATATGTAATGTTCCCCTGTCTAAGCAAAGGTATCTATTGCTGTGATAAAGACCATGCCCAAAAGCAATCTGTGGAGGAGAGAGTTTATCTAACCTCACAGATTACAGTTTGCCATTCAGAGAAATAAGGACAGGAACCTGAGGCAGGAAGTAGAGCAGATACCATAGAAGAATGCTGCTTACTGGCTTGCTCCTCATGGATTGCTTAGGCTGCTTTCTTACAGTTTCCAGGACCACCAGCCAATGGATGGCACCACCCACAGCGAACTGGTTCCTTCCACACAAATTATAAATTAATAAACTGCACCACAGGTGAGTGTGTTGGGGGCGTTTTCTCAACTGAAATCCCCTCTTCCCAAATAACTCTGGCTGTGTCAAGCTGTTAGAAAACTAGCCAGCATATCTCCCATAAGCTCATGTGTGTGAATACTTGCTTCCCAACTGTTGGTGCTGTTTGGGAAGGTTATAGAATCTTTTTGGATAGGGGACCCAGCTGGCAAATATAGGGCTGTAGGGAGGGGGCTTGGAGATTTAAACCAAGTTCATCTCACTGAGCTTTATATTTACCCTTTAGCTGAGAGGTGAGCAAACTCCTCACACACCCACATCCACATACAAGGTCCACTCTCACCTCACAAATGCAGCTATACCTTCCCTGCCGTGAAATTGTGAACTAAAATAAATCCCTTCTCTTCGCAGTTGTTACCATCATGTACAGAAAAGTAACTAACACAGGTGGGGAATTCTGAATTTCAACTGGACATGCCAGGCTAACTCTGAATCAAGCCCAGGGCCACCACAAAGGAAGCCACTAATCAGGGCACACAGTGGATTATTTAGAAGTCCAGAGTCCCTGTCCTTAACTAGTCCAAAAGCAGCCTTAGGAGGTGATGAATCTCTCTAGAGATGGTGTGGTTTCCAATAAAGCATTCCAGAATCTGAAACTGGCTTCAAAGGAATGTGGATCTGTTCATTCCCTCCTGGCTAGGAACCAGTCAGGGCATCTTATTCTTATTAGGTTGGAGATGCCTTAGACACTAAGCTTGAAAAATGCACCAAGAATTCTGACACAGATGGAGAATGGTGTGGTGATGCAGAAAACCCCAATGTTGGCAGCACTGACCTCTCTCCAAAAGATCCTTCAAGCAACAATGTAACCAGCCTCCCTGACATTCTCTAACTTTGACACAGAAGTGAGGATTTTGTGTCATAACTTTTCTGTGCCTATGAAACTGAAGAAACAAAGTGGGAGCTGAAGCTTTAGCCGCTCAAGGGAAAGGCCTTGAATGTGAGAGAGAATTCCCAGACAGAGAGAGTCCAGGGTCCATAATGGGATATTACAGGAAAGAAGCCTGAGGTGAGAATTCAGTTGCAGAGTCTGAAAAGACAAGGTTGGGGTAAGTAGATGCAATTAAACAGGAACATGGACATATTGCTGAAGACATGCCAACATTCTCTGACTCTCTGTCCCCACATATGTGTATACAGGAAGCAGATGCAAAAGAACACCTGGGCCACTCAAGGAGGGACAGTATCCATTTACCCTTGGCTGACCTGTATACCAGCAGTTTCCAGCAGGATGGTTAATTTTATGTGTCAAATGGTTAGGCCATAGTACTCAGATAACTGGTCATGCACTTGCCTCCATATACATGTGAGGGTATCTTTTAAATATAATCAACCTTAATCAATGGAGTTGATTATTGTTTTTAATGTGGGAGATAAACTCGTCCAGTCAATAAAAAGCCTTAAAATAAAACAAAACAAACAAAAAAAAAAAAAACTGGCCATCCTTAATGAAAAAGGAATTCTGCCTCTAAATTTTCTTTGAGCTATAACTACAGTATCAGCTCTTCTCTTGGTCTCCAGCCTATTAGCTGACCCTGCAATGTGAACCTGCTATATTCCACAAATACATAAGCCAATTCATCAAAACTACTAAATGTCCAGATCTATAGAGAAACACAGAAAGAGGTGGAGTTGGTGGGATATGTATCCTTTTTATTAGTTTGTTTTTCCCTTCTGGAGAACCCTTGCTCCTACACATCTACCTCAGTGGGATGGGCCTCCTCCTATCACTAAATAAAGAAGTACGCTTGCAAAAAAAAAAAAAAACGCAGAGACGATAAACTACAGTACCCCATCCAAAGCTCAGGCCCTCATCAAGGGCTTTACTCACTCACTAAAGAGTAATAAGCTCACTGCCTCCAAGCTAGAACTTTTTGCTTCTGAACAGCGGCTAAGATCATCCTTCCTTCTGCTGAACCCAAATCTAAATTCTTCTGGTTGATTCTGAAATTTTTAGATAAACAAGTTTGAAGTTTGACTCATTCCCACCAAAAATCCCAGCTATCAAGGAAAGAATAGTTCCACCAACGTTCTCATATGTCCATATAGTCACTGGCAAATTTACCCATATGTGTACAACTATTCCTCCTCTTCCTCCTAATTTCCAAAGAAATGTACTGACTCCTTGTCAAACACACCTCAGCACTCTTAATTCAGTCTCTCCTTTCCCTTCTGACCTATACTAATTTGCTTTCTTTATATTCCCCATTCACACTGCACCCACTTGGTTGACTCTGACTGTGACCTCAGAGCTCTGCTTTCTACATGGAACTTTTCTTATCTATTTATTTATTTGAGAGAGAGTTTCTCTGTGTAGACATGGCTGTTCTGAACTTGCCTTGTAGAACAGGCTGGTCTTGAACTCACAGAGATTCACCTGCCTCTGTCTCCGTGGGTGTTGAAATTACAAGAGTGCACCACAGTAGACTTCAATACCCCTCTCTCACAAATGGATAGATCATTGAGACAGAAACTAAATCAAGAAAGAATGAACCTAACAGAAGTCATGAATCAAATCAATCTAATAAATGTCTACAGACTTTTTCCCCAAACACAAAACAATATATATTCTTCTCAGCACTGCACAAAATCTTCTCTATATAGTTGCTCACAAAGCAAACCTCAACTGATACAAGAAAATCAAGTTAACTCATTGTACTTTATTAGATCATCATGGATTAAAGCTAGAACTCAACAAGAACAGAAATAACAAAAAGCCTACACACTCATGGAAATTGAACAACAACCTACTCAATGACAACTGAGTCAGGGAAGAAATAAAGAAATTAAAGACATCCTAAACGTCAATGAAAATTAAGGAACAACATACCCAAACTTATGGGACACAGTGAAAGCAGTGCTAACAGGAAAGTTCATAACACTATATGCCTTTATAAGGAAATTGGAGAGATTCCATGCTAGCAACTTAATAACTCACCTGAAAGCTTTAGAAAAACAAAAACACAAACACAAACATACCCAAGAGGAGTAGATCGCAGGAAATAATCAAACTCAGGGCTAAAATCAACAAAGAGAACAATGCAAAGATCAAAATCAAGAGCTGGTTCTTCGAGAAAAATCAATAAGATAGATAGACAAACCCTTATCCAAACTAACTAAAAGTCAGAGAGACAATATCCAAATCAACAAAATCAGAAATAAAGAGGGAGACATAGCTAGATCTAAGATGGTGGCGCCAATCACACACTATGTCTGATCAGCAGGGCAGCAGTGACTGCACATCAAACAACAGAAAAAACTGTGGATCTGAAACACCATGGACTGTGTTTCTAGGTGATAGAAAACCTGATAGTGAGGGAAACAATTGGATCTGACCTCAGGTCAACCAGCTAATCCCCCAGAAAAGGTCCTGGGTTCCCACAGGTGCACAGTCTCCAGTGCCTAGCCATGTGCCCACATGCTGCACTCACCAGCCAATGAATACCTTCTGGGTATCAGGGTATGGAGCTCCAACATCAGGTCTCCTTCTCCCTGCTACTGGCTTTCTTGCTCTGAGGTTAATGAGCTGCAGCTTCCCAGACACTATGCTCAGATGCTGTGTTTGCTGGGCATAGCCATCTTGAAGGACCCAGAGGTCCTTGAACCAAGCCCAGAGGTTCGGTTGGTCTCTCTAGGTAGACAGGTTGAGCTTTGGAGTCTCATTTGACTTCTCCACAGAGACTATGAAAGCCAGAAGGGCCTAAGAGAACACAGGTGTCAGTCCAGACTACTATACCCAGCAAAACTCTCATCATAGATGGAAAAAACAAGATATTCCATCGTAAAAACAAATTTAAACAGTACCTATCTATAAATCCTGTTCTGAAGAAGATACTAGAAGAAAAAATACAACCCAAAATGGCTAACTATACCCAGGAAAACAATAAATGACTGTACTACAGCAAAATTAAAAGTAGACAAGCACAGAAACATGCTACCACAACCAACATCAAAATAAAAGGAACTAACGGTCACTGATCATTAATCTCTCTCAACATCAATGAACTCAACCCTCCAATAAAAAGACACAAACTAAAAAAAAAGGAGGCATAAATTGGACCCAACATTCTGCTGCATACAAGAAACACACCTCAACCACAAAGACAGACATTAACTAAGAGTAAAGGGCTGGAAGAACGTCTTCCAAGCAAATGGACCCGAGAAGAAGCTGGAGTAGCCATTCTATTATCTAATAAAATAGACTTTCAACTAAAATTAATCAAAAGAGATGAGGAAGGACACTTCATACTCATAAAAGGAAAATTCTACGAAGATGACATCTCAATTCTGAACATCTATGCCCCAGATACAAGGACACCCACATTTGTAAAAGAAACATTAATAAAACTTAAACCACACATCAATCCCCACACATTAATAGTGGGAGAGTTCAATACCCCACTCTCAACAAAGGAAAGATCAATGAAACAGAAGCAAAACCAAGAAATAATGATACTAACAGAAGGCTATGAATCAAATGGACATAACAGACATCTACAGAACTTTTCACCCAAACACAAAAAGGTTTACTTTCTTCTCAGCACCTCACAAAAACTTCTTCAGACTTGACCATAAAGTAGGTCACAAAGAAAGCCTCAACAAATACAAGAAGATACAAATAATACCTTGTATCATATCAGACCACATGGACTAAAGCTGGACCTCAACAACAATAGAAATAACAAAAAGCCTATAAACATATAGAAACTGAACAACTCCCTACTCAATGACAATTGGGTCAAGGAAAGAATAAAGAAAGAAATTAAGGATTTCCTAAAATTCAATGAAAATGAAGGCACAACATACACAAACTTATGGGATGCAACAAAAGCAGTGCTAAGAGAAAAGTTAATAGCACTAATTGCCTTCATAAAGACATTGGTGACATCCCATACAAGCAACTTAATGGTACACCTGAAAGTCCTAGAATAAAAGAAGCAGACTCACCCAAGAGGAGTAGACAGCTGGAAATAATTGAGCTCAGTGCTGAAATCAATAAATTAGAAACACAGAGAACAATTCAAAGAATCATCAAAACTGAAGTCTGGTTCTTTGAGAAAATCAACAAGATAGACAAACCTTTAGTCAAACTAACTAAACAACAGAGAGACACTATCCAAGTCAACAAAATCAGAAATGAAAAGGGAGACATAACAATAGACACTGAGAAAAATCCAAAATATAATTAGGTCTTATTTCAAAAGCCATTAACTAAAAAATTTGAAAATCTAAATGAAATAGACAAATTTCTTGATAGAGTCCACTCACCAAAGTTGAATCAAAATCATGTAAACAAATTAAATAGTCCTATATCCCCTAAGGAAATTAAAAACAGTCACCAAATGTCTCCCAACAAAAAAAAAAGGCTCAGGGCCAGATGGTTTCAGTGCAGAATTCTACCAGAACTTCAAAGAAGAGATAATGCCAATACTCTTCAAACTATTTCACCAAATAGAAATTGAAGGAACATTACCAAACTCAGTCTATGAGGCCACAGTCACCTTGATATCTAAACCACAAAAAGACTTGACAAAGAAAGAGAATTTTAGACCAATCATTCTTATGAACATTGACACAAAAATACTTAATAAAATACTCACAAACTAAATCCAAGAATGCATAAAAGATAACATCCACCATGACCAAGTAGGCTTCAACCCAGACATTCAGGTATGGTTCAATATATGGAAATCCATCAATGTACTCCACCATGTAAACAAACTGAAAACAAAACAAACAAACAAACAAAAACATGATCATCTCCTTAGATGCCAAAAAAGTATTTGACAAAATTCAACTTCATTCGTGTTTAAAGTCTTGGAGAGATCAGGAATATAAGTACATACTAAACCTAGTAAAGGCAATATACAGCAAGTCTATAGTCAACATCAAACTAAACACAGAGGAACTAACTCAAATCCACTGAAATTGGGAACAAGACAAGTCTGCCCACTCTCCTTATCTCTTCAATATAGTACTAAGAGTCCTAGCCAAAGCAATAAGACAACTAAAGGAGATCAAGGGACTATATACTGGAAAGGAAGAAGTCAAAATATCACTATTCACAGGTGATATTTTAGTATACATAAGTGACCCCAAAATTCCACCAAAGAACTCCTACAGCTGATAAACACCTTCAGCAAAGTGGCTGGATAAAAAATTAACTCAAAAAAATCAGTAACCCATCTATATACAAAAGACAAACATGTTGAGAAAGAAATTAAAGAAAAAATATCCTTCATAAAAGCCACAAAAAAAATCCATAAAATATCTTGGTGTAACCCTAACCAAGCAAATGAAATACTTGTATGAAAAAAAAATTCAGGTCTCTAAAAAAAGGTAATTGAGGAAGAGATCAGAAGATGGAAAATTACCCATGCTCATGGATTAGTAGGATCAACATAGTAAAATGGCCACCTTCCCAAAAGCAATCTATAGATTCAATGCAGTCCCCATCAAAATATCAACACAATTATTTACAGACCTTCAAAGAAAAATTCTCAACTTCATATGGAAAAAAAACAGAATAGCTAAAACAATCCTGTACAATAAAAGATCTTCAGAAGGTCCATCCCTGATCTCAACCTGTATTATAGAGCAGTCATAAAAAGTGCGTGGTACTGGCCTAGAAACAGACTGATGGATTAATGGAATCAAATTGAAAACCCAGAAATAAACCCACATATCTGCAGACAAAGAAGCCAAAACCATACAATGGAAAAAGGTAGCATGTTTGACAAATGGTGTTGACAAATGGTAACTAGATGTCTACATGTAAAAAAATGCAAATAGATTCATATTTATCACTGTGCACTAAACTAAAGTCCAAGTGGATCAAAAACCTCAACATAAAGCCAAACACACTAAATCTGTTAGAAGAAAAAGTAGGGCTGACCATCGGGAAGGTGGAAGCCAGCTCCATCTTTAAGGCATAGCATTCCACAGCTCTCTACAGTTCCCCCTTTTTATTTTAGACACATCAGGCAAGAGTAGAGGTCTGATCTCTGATATTAGAAATAAATTGGGACTTTGTACCGATGTTCATTTAGGTGTCATCCACCCAAAGAGCATCAGACCCGTCCGATACCTTTTTGTCACGAACAATTCCACATTTGGCTAAGGCTGAGGATCTGGCTTCCTTCCATATATGTGGACCTATCACGTGGCACGCCTGGGTTGGCTACCCAGAGGCTATTTAAGCTGTGGGCTGGCTTTCCCCAGGGTCCGAGGATTGTTCAAGGTTCCTGAATAAACTGCATTGAAAAAAAAAAAAAAAGAAATAGAAGAAAATTTAAAAATTTTAAGATGTACCATTTGTGGAGTAAACATTCTTGTATTAAAATGTTGATGGTACTAGAGAATTAGTGAGCTACAGCCTGAAGATCACATTTTCCCACTTTTTGCTCTCAGTTTCCAGATATCCTTGAGATTCAGTAATTCACTAGAATAAGTTAGAAACATAGAAAATTGTACTTATGTTTACAGCTTGTTACAGGAAAAGTATCTTAATTAAGATAAGCTGTTGGAGCAAATATAAAATAAATGAATGTTGGGCTAAAAAAAAAAAAGTAGGGCTGAGCCTTGAACGCATTGGCACAGGAGACAGCTTTCTAAACAGAACACCAACAGCTCAGGCTCTAAGATCAACAATAAATGGGACCTCATGAAACTAAAAAGCTTCTGGAAAGCAAAGGACACTGTCAACAGAACAAAATGACAGCCCACAGACTGGGAAAAGATCTTTATCAACCCTACATCAGACAGAGGGCTAATATCCAAAACAGATAAAGACCTCAAGAAATTAAACTCCAAGAAACCAAATAATCCAATTTAAAATGGGGTGCAGAACTAAACAGAGAATTCTCAATGGAGGAATATTGAATGGTGGAGAAACATTTAAAGAAATGATCAATGTTCTCAGTCATCAAGAAAAAGCAAGTCAAAATGACTCTGAGATTCCATCTTACATCCATTAGAATGGCTAAGATCAAAAACAAGTGACAGTACATACTGGCAAGGATGTGGAGAAAGGTTGTACAAACTTGTACAACCACTTTGGAATTCAATCTGGCACTTTCTGAGACCATTAGGAATAGTGCTACCTCAAGACCCAGCTATACCACTCCTGGGAATACACCCAGAAAGATACTCCACCATACAACAGGGACATTTGCTCAACTATGTTCATAGTAGCTTTATTCATAATAGCCAGAATCTAGAAACAACCTAGATGTCCCTCAACCAAAGAATGAGAAAAGAAATTATGGTACATTTACACAATGGAATACTACTCAGCTATCAAAAACAAATGTTGGTATAATGTTCTTGTGAAATGTATATAATTTACCCTTATTCAAATGCTGATTTCTCTACCCCACTATCTGATTTCAATCACTTTGCATTGTGATGCTTAGTTCCAAGCATCATCTCTCTCAAGTTTATGTAAACACGCCACCATTTGTTCTCTATATTGTCAATAAAACACCAGCCAATGCTGAGCAATGGAGAGAATAGGGTGGGACATCCTAGACCAGAGGGAAGGAGAAAGAAATGAGTGGGAGGAGGCTTGAGCAAGGGAGATTAGAGAGGAAAGGACCTGGAAACACCAGGACACATGAACCAACCAGACCAAAGATATAACTAAAAAGCAAGAATAATGTGGGAAATCTGACTATTCAGACTTTGAGGTTTAGGATGGAGTAATCATTGCCCAGCATTGTGCTCTAGGTTAACTAAATACATCTTAGTCTCTGTGGGGTGATTTGGGTATACAGCTGGTTTAGGAATAACCACTGTTTAACTAAAAGATAAATCAATATTAAATATTAATAATCCACAACAAACAAGGAAATCATGAAATTTTCAGGCAAATGGATGGAACTAGATAAGATCATCATGAATGAAGTAACACAGAACCAGAAAGACACTTATAAGTGGTATATACTCACTCACAAGTGGGTATTAGCCATATAATACAGGATAACCATGCTACTCTCCACAGACCTAAAGAAGCTAAATAACAAGGAGGACCCTTTGAAGGATGCTTAATTCTCATTTAGAAGGGCAAATAAAATAGACACCGGAAGCAGTTGAAGAGAGTGAACAGGATGGGAACCTACCATAAATGTCCTCTGAAAGACTCCACACACAGGGGATCAAGGCAGATGCTAAGATCCACAACCAAACTTGGGGCATAGTTCAGGGAATCGTAGAAAAGAGTAGAGGAATAGAAGGACTCAGAGGGGACAGGAGCTCCATAAGAAGACCAACAGAACTAACAAATCTGGTCCCGGGGGGGGCGGTGTTCTTGCAGAGACTGATACACCAACCAAGAACCATGCATAGACAGGACATAGACCCCCCTGCTCAGATGTAGCCTGTAGGCAGCTCAGTCTCCTTGTGAGTTCCTTAGTAAGAGGAGCAGGTACTGTCTCTGACATGGACTCTGTTGTCTGCTCTTCGATCACTTTCTCCTGGTTGTGGGTGTGGTAGCTTGCCAGGCCACAGAGGAAGATGATTTAGGCAGTCCTAATGGAACCTGATACACTGGGGTCAGATGGTAGGGGAGGAAGGCTCTCCCTTTCTGAGGAACAGGGGAGGAGGAAGGGGAAAGAGTGAAGGTGGGACCAGGAGGAGAGGAGGGAGGGGGCTACAATCAAGATGTAAAGTGAATAAATTATAAAAATAAATTTTAAATTATTAAAAAAGGAAAGGGGGACATAAGAACAGACAGTGAGGAAATCCAAAGAATCAATAAGTCCTACTTCAAAAGCCTGTATTTCACAAAATTGAAAAATGTAAACGAAATGAACAATTTTCTTGATTTGATTCTTGATTACATGGCATCTTCTCCAGATTGTATGGAACCCCTCTCCCCTGAAGTCTCATGGCTTCTGGTATTTATTTCTCCCATAAACCTCTCCTACTAAAAGTATATATTCATATGTTTCTTGCCTTTCTTATACTACATATTCCAAGATTCTAGAGATGCCCTTTATTGATTGTTGTTTCTGTTATGGATTTTAACTCATGGCACAGAATACATGCTCAGTAAATGTTTGCTGAAGTAAACCTTATACTTTTCTACTTCTCACACTGCATCTTCTTTATTCATTATTGTGTATAAAGGATTGTTCAAGAAAGTGAAATGAGTAAGACATATGAGACTCTTACCCTTGATGAAGCACTTAATGAAGCTCAAAGACAAAAAGTACTCAATGGCAGAATGCAAATTTTCAGTAATAATAAATGCCAACAAGAAAGTAAAATGTGGTTGATGTGATGGGAAGAGACCGACAATGACTACTACATACATACATCAGGGACAATGTATGAATTGAAAAGATTGTATGTGAGCAAGCACATGAATAATGGGAACATCATCAACAGTAGGAAGTTTTCTGGCAGAACAAAGTACATCTGAAAAGGCCCTGAGCAAGAAACAAGCTTAGCAGCTTAGAAGAGAAAGGTAACTGTGGCCAGAGGGCAGTAAAAAGAAAAACGAAATCAGAGGTCAAGAGTTGAGTGATAGGTAAGAACACCTACTGTGTGTACTGATATGCTTAAACAGTCACTTGACACAATCTAGAATCCCTTGTGGAGAGAGTCACAAATTAAGAATTACCAAGATCAGCTTGGCTTATATGCATATCTATGGGGGTTGTCTTGATTGTTAATTAATGTACAAAGACTTTTCCTGAATATGGATGGCACCATTTCATGTGCTGAACCCTGAAATGTGTGAAAATGAAGAAAGCTAGCTGAGCAAAAGCAAACAAGCATGCTGCTGAGATGTCTTCTCTCTATTTCCGACTTCAGGTGTGGTGTGACTAGCTGCTTGAGCTCCTGCCTTGAATTGTACAAAATGATGGACTGTGATCTGTAATTGTGTCTATGTAAAACCTTTTCTACCCAAAGTTGTTTGTCATGGAAATAGAAGCCAAACTAAAGCACTGGACACAAATAAAGACCTGACTGTCAATGCCCAGATGTCAATGTGAGGTGTGAGCTTACCCATTGCTAGAGGGGAGTGTAGGTGCTAGGATGGTGCTTTCTGGCTACCATCTTAGCTCTAAGTCTAGAAGTATCCCGGCACCTCACACTATACATATGTAAGCTAAATTTCTCATCCCCTACACCTGATAATTATCCTGATAAAAATAATATCACCATCTCTCTGATTCCCCGGGGCCATTAACTTAAAAGTCAAAGGTGAATGATATCTATCATTTGTCTGTCTATCGATCTATCTTTCTCTTTATCTCTATCTCTCTCCTTCACATTCTAAAGCACCTCTTATGGTCATTATATTCACAGAATAGGGAGATGGGTGGATAAAAAATTCCCCAGGTAGCCTAGATGAGCTTCAAGGAACCTTAACAGTGTATTGTACCCTCTGGGGAAGTTGGCCTAGGACATCAGCACCTTGGAGAGCTCCGTGTCTGACCTCTGCCAGGGGGTTGACCAGAGTGTCCTAAATTCTTCCGGAAGTGGAAGGAAGAAAAAAGCAACCAGTTGATATTGAGCCCCACCATTAGCCAAACTCCCAATCCAATGATTTCAAGACCTCAAAGTTCCATGTGGCCCCATGTCAGCACAGCCTCTGCTTAGGTGGTCCTGAGTCAGGGCCAAACCAGTTTAACACCAGGGACTAGGAATCCCAAGGATGCTGAGCTCAGACCTCACAAAGGTTCATCAGCTATCATGATCTCATCCACCTGTAAAACATGCCCCAGCTGTCTTGGCTCCTGTTGCCTATGAAGTTGAGCCTCCCTTTGCTGTAAAACTTGTGAATGCTCATCCTTTCTCTGGTCCCACAGGAAAAACCGGAAAGTAAGAACTTTAGGAATATGAAGGCTGAAACCTTCAGAGATTTGCCACATTGCCTTTGAATGTATGACAGCATGTGGTCACATATTCAAGGACCTCTGATAAAAAGATGAAGATATAGGGACATTTTCAGCAGCTGCTTGTCATTCCTGTTGGACCAAAGTCCTAAAGTTGGAATAAGCTTACGGCCTGATGTTTAAGTCTGCATGTGGAGACTGTATATGCCTTTCTTTCAGGCATTAACTCAAATCCTCCTGTGCTCACACTCTCATTCCTCTTGTCTAGCCTGCCCCCCTTGCACTCCTCCTGAGTCTGCCACGTGCCAGCTGCTGAGTGATCATGGTCTGTTTGCCTACAGAGTGTTGCACTTTTCCTGGTGCCCTCTCTAGTTTTCACTTAAAGGTGTAATTAGGGATTTTTCATGGTCTCAATTTAAGAATGAGAGAACTATACACAAGACCCTACATGGCTTTCCTCAATACATAGAACTCCTGCTGCAGGTGACTTTTCTTTATCATGTCTTTAAAACTGCCATCCAAAAACGTAGGGTGACAGCTAAGTCATGAAAGTGCTTGTCTTGCAAGCACAAGGACCTAAGTGTGATCCTTAGAACCCACATAAAATAAGTCAGGCAAAATGATACACACTTGTAATCCCAGCACTGGGAAGACAGAGCCAGACAGATCCCTGGCAATCACTGGTCAGCCAACCTAGCTTACTTAGTGAGTTCTGAATTAGTGAAAGACCTTGTCTCAAGAAACACAAGGCAGATAGCACCTGAGGAACAATAACAAAGATTCTACATGCATACACATATCCTCATGCATCTGAACACACACACATACACACTACCATAAAATCAGGACCACAATGTAATTTTCTAAAACTGTAGCCTAGTTTTATAGTACTGCCAGTGAAAAATGCCCTCCAAAAACTGAGAAATCAATCTTTTCAAAGTTATACTCACCTTGGGCTATTAAGGTTGCTCAGTGGGTGAAGGCATCCTCTGCCTTGCACAATGACCTGAGTTCAATCCCAGGATTCATGTCGTGGAGAGAACAGACTCCCACAAGATGTCCTCTGCTCTGACCTTGACCTGCACACTGGGGCATGTGCACACACACATACATACACACACACAACCAACAGATAATGTAATAAAAAAAATTTTCAAGATTACGCTCATCTGTCTGAAGTATGTGGAAAGCCATCTGTTACTCTCTGCCTGCACAATACAAACAAAACTTCAGTTCTCTGGAACTTTGTCAACAGCTTCCTCTGAGCTTATTTATTTATTTATTTTAGATTTCCTGGGGACAGTTCCACCCCCTCACACATAAAGGTCAACCAAGGCTCCCAAATAAAGAACTTTCTAAAAAAAGAACGGGGGGAAGACTTATTCTCAAACACTTGGACCTGTTTGTGCGGTCAGGCTTGGGTTTCTCTCTTCGTGTGCACAGTCCTCAGAGAGAAACCTCAGCATCTCGTAAAGGGGGAGCCACTCAGCTGTGCCCAAGAGACACTGCCATAAGGGGAAGATGGTGGCAATCGGCCATGGAAATTGCAGCGGGGGGGATGGGCTCATCATCCACAGCTGTGCTCAGGAGCAGCTGCAGTGCTGCACACGCTGGTCCCAAGAGATGACGATTTTCATCGTGGTTACACTACACCATTCGGTAGTGTAACTTTAACCATGGTGGACCAGCTCCACTCGGGGCCACATGTAGTACCCAGGGCTCAAGAGCAAGAGCTTGTATGCCCCTCTCCCTCCTCCTCTGCAGACCCTTACGTCTATGAGGAGTTAAACACCACACATCCTGGGCTAGCAAAGATCATTTGCTTGGCAGGAATGCCTTATTCACCAAGAGCGAACAAATAATCTCCTTGTTTTTGTCTCAGTGCCTTTGAGACCCAATTAGAACGCTACTTTGTATAATGAATGTGTTCTTGGAGGTGCGAGGATTTTCAGTGATAGGAGTCAAATCCTGTTTGAAATTGGCTCGTTTGGAAAGCTCCATTCCCTAGGTTTTATGAAGAGATTCTTAAACCTCTGCTGCAAATTGGAGAGTCATCCATCATCTTTAGCAGGGACTGTCAGGCAGGGCTTTCCTTGTCCCAAAAGGTAGCAAACAGCCTTATTGCAAAATAACCTATGCAGTGGGGCTCCTCTCACCTTCCTCTTTGCAGGGTGCACGAGGTCAGGCAGCCCTTCTTAATCCCTCCTCTCCTGAGTTTCTTCGCTGCAGGTCCAGTCTCTGTGCCTTGGAGAAACACCTGTTTTCAAGGAAGAGCTGTGAACCCTGGGCTCTGTGTGACTGACAGACTGTGAGCTCTCTCTTCTGGGGTATCTGCACAGTACACTGTGCTCCGGATGGATAGAACAGGCTTCTTCTCTGAGAGGAGGCTCAAAACTTCTCAGGAACGCTGGCAGGGAAAGTGCCCAGGACTGGAGAATTCTGGGTGGGGCCCAGTCTTCTGTTCTCCTTTAAATAAGAACAACCTGCTTTAAGACAAGAGAGGTCACCCCTAAGATACTACCTGGTGTCAAGTGCAAAGCCCCTGACAAATAGGGCTGGGAAGAGCAGGGGTTGCAGACCAGTGCTGTGACTGAGCAACCACCAGGATCAAGAGCCTTCTTGGGGTGGAGGGAGGGAAATGAGAGAGTGCTAGCTGCACAGTCATCCTTCATCTTTAATGAGGATTGTGAATGCCTTGTGTGGCATACCCTTGGTGATGGCTCACTGGAGAGGTGCCATCATCTGAGCTCATAACCAGGGGCATTTACTTCGGCAGCCAATGGGAGGCACAGTAAGTTAGGCCAGCTGGGAAAGTGGGAGTTGGAGAGGGATGCTACGTGGCTCTTAAAATTCAGCCTGAGCTCTTGGAAAGTGACCCATCATCTTAGCCTTAAACTTTTCCATACGCTCAACATGATTCGAAAGCCTCCTAACAGCACATGTCATCCCGAGGACCTAAGGCAGCTGTGTGCAGAAACACTCTGATCCCCACCCTTTCCCTTGAGTTCTTATAATGAAGGTGCTTAGTTAACACAGATCACCGGCTCTGCCTTTTTACATTGCTCACAGATGAACAAACATGGAGTCAGCATGACTACATAAATCCCACTGGCCAAATCCACACCTATTGTTTATCATGAGACAGAATTCTCTTGGTGGGCTGGAAAGACACTGGTGGACATTTCCAGGTTATACTGGAAATACTGGTGAGTCTGTTTTATGTCCCTTGCTAGAATGAAAAACTTGGTACATAAACCAAACTGTGGAGTTAGGGTGTGTACCACTAAAAATAAAATACAGACAAATTCCCTGAACTACTTTTTTCCTAATGCAAAATAGGAAAGAGAAAATAGAAATGCGACATGCCAAGAACAAGCCATACCTTGAAAAAGCCTAAATTCTGACCCAGTCCATCCATTCTCAGTATAGCTTTGACATGTCCTTGATTTCAATGTTCTCACATATGATCTACATGGCTAGATTTAATTGGTGGTTTAACATCATGTGTTCCAAACTCTGTATACCTAAGAAATTAGTTCATGTGTATCAGATGTTACTGAGCTCAGCATTGTCTCCCTGAAAGTATTTTAAGTCATTGACAATATGGTGGTTTAAAAGCATAGTAGATAGGATTGCTGTCAAAGTTTGCTGTTGCTGTTTAAACACTGACAAAGGCATTTTAAGGAGGGAATGGTTGAGTTTACCTGACAATTCAAAGTACGCTCCATCATGGCAGGAAAGCAGGAACCTGAAGCAGTAAGTCACAGAAAAGAAGAAAAGCAAAAAGAATGTTGCTGTCTACCCCTCTCACTTACCCACCCAGAAAATAAACCCTTCCTACTTGTTTTTTGTTTGTTTGTTTGTTTGTTTGTTTTGTTTGTTTTTGTTTTTGTTTTTGTTTTTGCCTGTGTGCAAAGAGATGAACTGGAATGAAGAGAAATAGATCACCACCTTTTGCTTTCCTATAGCCTCTTCTACACATTAAATAAATTCATCTTCACAGTGAAAAAAGTTAATCAAGATGATTGCCTAAAGGCCCATCTCCCTGGTAACCTCATCGAGTTGACAACTAACACTATCATCACACTATCCTCAAACTGGACCAACCAGCAATTTATGTGTCTAATACTAACTTTAGTCTAGTCTCATCCAGGAGCTCCTGCTGCCATTTGTCTTGTTAGTTAAAAGGCAGTGAAACAATAATATACCGAGACAATCACTTATACCTACAGAGGATTATGAACTAGTGTCTGAGCCTACTTTCCATTCCTGTAACAGCTTATCTCAGATCAGATAACATAAAGAATAGAAGCTTATCCAACTCTGGATTTTGGAGACTCTGAAGTTCAAAAGCATGGCCACCAACATCTGCTTGGCATCTGGTGGAGCTAACATGGCAAAAGGCATCATGTGGACAGACAGGAAATATATGCTATCTCAGGTCTCTTCCATGAGAGTAGCCACACCCTCCTGGCCTTACCTAATTATCTCCCAAACACTCCACCTTAATGAAATTTGAGGGGACACAAAGGAAACCACAACACTGACAATTTTCACTAGATAGTGAATACAAAATAAAACATAGAAATGAACTGAATTCTGAAACTGAAATAAGACAAGGGTCACTATGATGCCAACTGTTCTGCCGGGAGCCAAAGCTATCTACTGAAGCCAAAGTCAAACAGTGAGCCAAAGCTATCTAGTGAAGACAAAGGTATCTATGGAAGCCAAAGTCAAAGCTATCTAGTGGAGACAAAGGTAGTTACTGAAGCCAAAGCTAAGCAGAGAGCAAAGGTCATTTAGTGGAGACCTAAAGCTATTTAGTGAAAGAGTTACCTAGGACCCGAAATCATGGGTGATAGATTGTGAGGACATCCTTTATTAGAGCATCCGCAGGATATCTTAAGAGAACATCCTTACGGTATCTTGCAGGTACAATATTTAACCCATGAAAGCACTCTTCCTGTCTCCTGCAGCAGCTAATTACCTTCCCCCTTTTTCTGTCTTCTCCCTATATAAGTTGGGTAAGAATTTCTAATAAACGGAAGCCTTGATCAGACAAACAGACTTGGCTTTCATTCCTGCGTCTCTTGTCCCTACTTCCCCCATTCCTTCCATTCTCCTAATTTAGGAACCCCATTGAAGCCCCGCAGGCTGGGGCACTGTTCTACATTTTTGTGCTGCTCAAACTGGCCTTCTTGCCTTTTTTCATATCTGCTACAATCTTGAGATCATAAAAAAAAATACGTTAAGAATCTTTAGGTTATAAATACACATTTGCTAGAGTGATTAATTTTATTTATTTGTTGCAGTCTTGGGGTTATAAAATACTTTTGTCAACAGCATTTCTTTAATTTATTATTAATCAGTGATAAATATGCATCTATTCCTACAAGAATTCTCAGGCTGTTATTGCTGTGTAAGGCTCCATATAAGATTTCATTTGGAAGACAGTTCCACTTCCTTACGAAGTTTGAAACCCCTGCACTAATTATCTCTAATTTTCCTTCCAGAAAGAGGATATTATATTCAAATCCTTCTCTGGGGATAGGAGACTTGTATAACTTCAGGAAGCAGAACATTCATAAGAAAAGGCAAACAAACAAACTGGATTTTCACATCTCAAATCAGAGGGCTCCATTCTTTCTCCTGAGTAAAATGGGGCTGTGGAGGCAGCTTTACAGTGGACCACATAGTCAGAAGGTATCCCCTGGGCCAGTTAGCATGCTCAATATTAAGAGGACTACAGCATGGGCCTAACACATGAGCACTTCTCCACGTGGTGGGAAAGTATCTGTCAGTGGCTAACAGTGAGGGAGGCAGAATGAGGTTAGGAAAAGACTTTGCCTAAGCATGGATTCTTTGCCAGGCTCTGCTGTGTCAAACTCCATTTCGCATACTCTATTTATTGCCACTCAAATTCTTTTCATAACTTTTCTCTCTTACAGAAAAGATGGAGGTGGTTATGCAGAGAGGAAGTGGCTGAAGTTCTTCTGTTTTCAGCCTCTGCCTTTGCAAAGCAAATAGTAATAGCAACATCAGAAGCGCCCACCTCCCTCCAGTGTGGGGTCTACAGGGAGGACTGAGTTGTACAGGACGTGGCAGTCATCAGAGAAGACTGCAAAGATGTGTGGTGTCTAAACATTCTCTGTAGAACATCCTACCATGACCATTCCCATAATTTACAGGAAAGTCATCCCAGACCAAACACAAATCTGAGCTTTTCTCAGATTCCTTCAAGCAAAAATGATTTTTCAGTGCTACTCCTGTTTCTGGGTCATTTTCTAGTGGCTTCATTCTGTGTTCGAAATTTAGTTTGGACTCTACAGCATCCCTGTGCCACCAGTGCCCTCATCCTCTGTTCCTGTGGTTCTATGTTCTCCTCTGTAACACAGCCTCCATGCATTTACTCCTCTACCAAAACTATAGACTGAAGGGAATCTTACAGTTCTCTTAATCCCAGTAAGTACAACTTTGCTGGCCACCTGTTTTGGAGGAGCACTGCCCCTAAACAGGAGCCAATGACTGTCATGGCTCTTTTCCTCAGATGCTCATGGCAAGACAGAGCAGCGGGTACTCAAGAAGTACTCAAGAGCAGAGCGACTCGGCCTCAAGTTCCCTCTCCCTCCGGTGCAGATGTGGAGCTGTAGCTCAGACCTCTCTTCCACTGGCCCTGAGGGCAGCATTCAGAGCACCCTTTTAGAACAAAGCTACGCTGTGGTGGCCAGTTTGGTGTGTGTCGAACATCAAATGACATGAAAGGGCTGAGGAGGATGCCCGCTGGAGAGCTACTTAGTCTGGAAAACCTGAAACCATGCACTTGACGGAGGGCCGCTAACCACAGCCCCGATGAATGATTAATGATTCTGGCCAGAGCTTATTGCAAACAGGCATGTGACAACAGAGCCACTACCCACTCTCAGGACCTGCCTGTGTGATTGATGAGCCATCAAGGGATGCAGAGGGTCTGCAGGGGGAATGGGCCAGCCCAGGCTGTAACCATCAGTGAGCACTCATTCTTGTGAGGAGCTGGGAAGATGTTAGTGCCTGCGTTCTGGGTCACAGCTGTGTCACAAATGTCATATAAGTCAACTTACACTGAGTGGAGTGGGAGGAAGGCAAAGGGCCTTAATAAGCAGTGAGGTGCTGGCATAGATGAGACCAGTGGGGGTGCACTCAGCATGAATCTACATTCTGGAACGACAGGGAGCATGTAAGGTCCTCTGAAGGAGAGATCAACTGATCTGTGTGAAGAAAGCGGCTCGCAGAAATGTGTCAACCTGGCCTGGGACACTCTTCCAGCCCTCCCCACCACCACTGCCAGCCAGAGGTAACCTCACATAGACTTTACATCTCTCTTCAACAGGGAGTATAAAAGAAGAAAAGAAGGTGGCTAAGGCAAAGTGTCCACTCTCGTGCTTTCTCTCTCCTTCTGAGAGCCAACACATAGGCAAGGCAGCTAAGTTACTGCTGGATCCACTTGCTACTGCCCCCTCATCCTGCACCCTCCAGAGGGCTTTTTCCCCCTTTCAGAGTCAGGTCCTAAAGGAAGCTGTTTTCGGCTCTCTGGTGCATGGATTAAGTACAGGCCAGCAAAATCCATGGAGCAAGGGTTGTGGGGGATGGAGAAGGTGCGGCTCAGCTTTCAGAGATCTGTGGTCTAGTTAGCAAGACAAGCTTCCCACATAGGAAACAAGCTCAAACAAAACAAGGCATCCACTCCAAATGTGTGACTAAGAGAAATGGAGGGAAAGGACAGTGGCAATAAACTGACAATTTGGGGGAGAGGGGGACCTGAGAAGATGTCCCTCTAACATACTACAGAGCAGCCGACCAACCAGTTTCTGCCACCAAAGTGCCCAAGCCTACCATCTTCCACTCCAGAAACACCTCTGAGTGAACGGAGAGCATCAGGCAAACTCAGCAGGGACCTGAGACCTGGTGCTCTGAGAGCTGACCCTTAAGAGCTAGCCAGGAGTCCAGGGACAGCCCTAGTGGGAGCCTGGCTTCTGCAGGCTCTGCAGACACTGGCTTCGTTTCATCTTAATACACTCCTGCATGGACCTGATATCTGATCCTCGTCCTAGAGCATGCAAATCTAATAAATTCTTGGCTCCTGCGAGTTTCTTTAAAAAATATAAAAGAGGATCATATATAAAGAAGTTGATTAATATACACCCTGCTAAAACAGCCTGGAACATCTGTGTATTAAGTTCATTTATTAAATTACACCAATCTGTATTTTAATGAGTGAAAGATACAGTACTTATTCTGTCATCCATCAAAATAAACTCAGGAAATACTTAACATTATAATCATTTTTCTTGTTTGAACATGAGTTATGAAATATGAATCCTGCATTAAGAATGCTCGACTTGCCATCATGATCAAATGTGTTTTCACAGGTGCGGCAAATATTCAGTTTTCATTTCTTTCCCCAACTGTTGAAAATATAAACCATGTTTTCGGTTTCTGCACTGGGTAACACTGCCTCCCCTCCACATGGCACCCATTATTGCAGACTTATTACCCCACCGTCTCTTTCCTCCAAACACACTGCTCCCAAAGTTGCTTAGTAATGAAAACACAGGCTTCTGTGGGGCCCCTGGCATCAGCTCTTCCCTCTGGGGTACTGTCCTTCTCTCCTTGTTGGCTGCCACCTCCTTCCTTATGCTTTGAGTCTGGGCTGTAAGGCGATCTGAAGCACACAGTCCAAGGCAGCACTGTCTGCCTCGCTGTTGACCTTCCTCTTGCCCTTGGGGGTCTCAGTGCCTACTTCTTGAGCTCAGGGGCTGTTCTGATTAGGTAAGGATAATAGTAAAACAGAGGGGGAGCCTCGGCAGTTCATCCAGAGCTCATCTGTCTGCAGCCACCATTGAACCAGAAGTCCCAGGACTCTTGAGGCAAAACTATTAGCAAGGAGGTCAGTTTCTAGAAGCTAAACAAAGAATATCCCTCTAATGTAAATGGGAATTCACATGACAGAAGGGTTCTGGAAAAGAGCTCCAGTATTGTTGGCACAGAGAGAAACAGCCCCCCATGGTGAGACCCAACTAGGAGCAGCCAAAGCTGCTTTGTGCTGAACTCAGTTGTGAGTTCTCATCACCAGAGGGCAGGCCACACCTCCACCCCAGTGCCCCTGCCTAGCTCTTTGATTTCATTTCTGGCCACCTTCACCCTATCCTTCAACCTGTGCACACCACACACAAGCTTACTAGCCGGCCTTCCGGAAGAGCACGCTGCATCCAAAATTTCCTAGTTCTTTCCCACCAACTTTGTTGGCTTCCCTTTTCTCTTTTCTCTCAAAGCCAATTACTTAACTTCGCTCTCAGGCTCACCTATTTGGACAGCCCAGTGGAGAGTGCCACTCATCTTGAGTACTAGATGTCAGGGAAGCTGACAGAGAGATCCCCTGTAGCCATGCCCCCTGGATGCCCAGGAGGCACCCCAGGCAAAAGAAGAAAGGACTGTGGACACAAAAGCACTAGAGCCATTCAAAGGAGAGGTGGGAGTGGGTGGGTGGACCACAAGGAAGGGGATTTAGAACAGGGATAAAATTTGGAGCAATAGGACATAGGCTCCTAGGTACTGACATTTAATGTAATAAGCAGTGAGGGGCTTGGCAATGGCTTAGCTATCCGTGAGATGTGTTTGGATTTGTGTTTGAAAAAAAGGGAAGGCTAAGCAGGGGTCAGTGTAACAACAGGTGCTTGTTAGAGAGAACAGAGCAGAAGCTCCAGCCAGCATGGGATCAGTGGCACTTGCCACCTGCCAGGCAGAGCATCTAGGAAGTGTTCCACAGGAAGACCCAAGGAACTGCCCTGGCCACACAAGCTCCAGCAAGCCAGGCACAAGTCCCCACTCTGCTGTGTCAAAGGTCTGCATCTCCTGGCTAATCCAATTCAGGCCTAAGCCTATGGGACTCCATGAAGCTCAAAACTGTAAACACAGCATACGGAATTTCAGACTTTGAAGAATAAGTGGGCTTCTGTGGTGGAAGAAAATGGGATAGAAGCTGAAAATAAAACAGAAAACAGGTATTGATGCCAGTGTGGCTGAGGCCAGGGGCCAGACACCTGAGGTCCTCAGAAGTAAATCATAACAATTTGAAAGAACAGAAAGAGAAAAAGCATGAGGCTCGGGAGGGCTAGACTGTCAAAGACTAGCCGGCTGCAAGCCAAGGGTCTGTGTTCTCCAAAACAGAAAAGGCTATTTGTTACAAAATGTCCTGGGAGCGATTGCCCACTGAGATAGCAAGAATAGAGGGAAATAAAACTTCAAACAGAGTTTAATGGCTGAGCTCAGCGGATTGGGTGGTAAGGCAGGCTGCCTGGTGTGAGAGAGCAGAGCCCCAGCAAACTGGATCAGGCAGCCTGCTGCCTGCAGAGTGGCTCCGAATCCATTCTCTTCCCCTTACAGGCACAGTCTCTGGACAAAATGGTACTGCTACCTACCAGAGTCCATAGAGAACCACATTATTTTCAGACCACCTAATAAAACACAATGAGATAGGTGACAACATGGAAATCTCTAGATGTTAGGACTTTCCCCAAAACTTCCAGAAGGATAAGGCTGTGCCAGGCAAGTAGAGACACTTCACCCTAATCTGGATTACGGAATGAGGGTGGGGACCACTGAGCAATTGCATCACCATTCTAAAACCCAACAGAAGAGCAAGGTGAGCCCTATGCTCCCACAAAGAGAAGGCAGCTTTTCTTTCAAGTCTGCCAGTCAGAAGTGAGTAGTCCCTGGTCTCCATGGTCCCTTAAAGACATGGCAAGATGGATCCTGAGCTAGAGAGACTCCAGGGTCCTTGGGGAGTCTCTGTGTATCTCTGGGCATCATGTGTGAAGCAGACACAGGTTGCTGTCTCCTTCCCCCACCCCAAAAATAATGACCTTAAGAGGCCTGAGAGCGCACATACCAGGCACAAGAAGAAAAACCTTTGAGACCTGGGACCTGGAAGAAGTCTGAAGTCTGGCCGCATACCCACCGCCATCTGCGTTCTCTGGCAAATTACTAGAAAGACTAATTCTGCAGCCTGCAGAAAAGGTCTTTCCCCTTTGAGTGTCTATTTCCTAATAGATAAGAACACAGCTGGCCTTCCTTGACTCTCACAATTGGGTGGAAAACCTGACAGGATAATGGATGAGAAAGAGCTAGCAACAGTTCCAGACAACTGCAGCGTGTGTAGTGACTGGGGCCGCAATCCCCTGCGTTGGGTTCTCATGGCAACAGAGGCAAGGACTTCCTGTGGCTGGAGAAAGTAGAGTTTAGTTCAACTTTGATCAAAGGAGATCTTGAGCTCCCCTCCAGGCTTCCCAGGCTCAGTCAGCTGCCATCCTTCTGTCCCAGCCACATGGCCCACGCATCCCACAGGCGACACTTGCCACTGACCCGTGAGCTATCAGCTGATCTCACTGGCAGTGGTGCTGATGGACATCTGTCTGCCTCTCTGCTTTGATGTGGGAGTTTATAATTGTTTCCTGAGCCACTCGACCAGCTCTGTGGTGTTTCCCTTCATTGGGATGTGCTGATACGCCACTAAACAAAACCATCTTTGAGATCGGTTCTCAGAGGGTACTCTCTGGAAAAGGGCCTGGTTCATTTTTCTTTTCCCTTCACAGTCATGGACATCACTACAACTTCAATGTGTCCAAAATTAATTAGGGTGTACATTCTCAAAATATATGCTTCTGGCATTGAGTTTCTTTCACCTGAGCAGCCAAAGCCAGGACATCAGAGTTTGCCCTCATTTCTCATTGGTTCCCAAAGGATAGTTTATGGAGACTTGGTGTTCCCAAATCCCTTTAAAAGACTGATTTTTCTTGACGATACCAAGATACCAGTTATCTTTTGCTGTAGTGACTTCAGTATTGATTAGAGAATAGATGGTATGTATTTTTAATTGAAAAACTAAAATCTGGAAATTTTCTGTCTGATGCTGTGAGCTTTAGAAGTGTGGGCAGCAGCACTGGAAGATGTGGCTCTAACCTCAGAGTGTTTGGTGAAATGCTCTGATCAATATTTGGAAGATCCACAAAACCCAGAGGACCATCGGCTTCAGAGACCAACGTATTATATCACAAACCCACAAAAATTCTATAAACAGAGCATTAAAGGTCAGTGGGTTTTCATGTAATAGCACTGATAGGTGCCAGACCCCGCGTTGTAACTAACTCTTGGATACTGGCTGTAGAAAAATTGCCATGTTCCTGGTATTTGCAGTTAAAGTCACTACAGAGTTGGTTAATACAGAGTCTCTTGGTCTCACTTTCCTTGTCTGACAAATATCAACACTATGTCCTAGCCCATACATTTTTTGAATGAAGGAGAAAATGTCCCTAAGGCATGTGACTCTAAGAATTAAGTAAATGTCATGTATACTCTTTTCCATAACCACCATCATCGTCATGTCCAGAGCGGAAACTACGGCTCAGCCCATAAGCATGCCAGCTCCACTGCACGAACAGATTCATGTGCCCGTCATCGACTACATCGCCCAATCCCATGCTCACTTCGCACACTTACAGGGCTCTCCTTCTCCCTGGGGAGCTTCTCTTCTATCCTACCCTAGGACACCAATCACAGGAAAAGGAAAATCCAACATGTGACCTAACTTCATTTTAAACAAAAAAGGAAAGAAGTCAAGAGAAGAGAGAGGAAGGGGGAAAATGTTATTGTATCTATGAAAACTGTTAGTATAGAAAAGGCAGAAAAAGAGGTGTTTCTATTTTTATCAGCAGATGTGTTGAAAAATTAGAGGAAAACAATCCTCTCCCTTGATGACTCATGTGGCTCTCAGTAATAGCCAACATCTTTTGGATCTGTCCTATGCCTCCACTTGTCACTAAATGCTTATTTTCTATTGCTTCATATAGTTCTCATGTTAAGCCTTTGGCAAAACTCAAGAATGGAGAAATGAAGAAACTTGCTCAAAGCCTCTTGCACACCAGGGCTTGTTGCCATTCGACTTGCAGTAGTCAAAATGTAGAAACCTACTTAACAGTAGATAAATAAACCAAATGTGAAATATACATACAATAGAAATGTGAATCAGCCACCCAAGTCAGCATCAACAGATAAATACCATGTGATTCCACTCATGTGAAATACCTAGAATGGGAAAATTCCTTTTTGCTACTGTAGTATTTATTCACGTGACCCAAAATTCAAACATATAAAAGTTAATAGTCAGCTGGGAAGCTGGTTTCTGTTTGGGATGATGAACATTTTCTGAAAATCGTGGTAAAGGTTGTACAACACTGTGGCTGTAACTCATACCCACTAGACTGTACACTTCAAATGACAGAAGAAATTTCATGTATTGTACTACTCTCTTTTTTTTAATTCCATAACAGCAATAAAGGGAACTCTGCAAAGTTCACATCACTAGTGAAAGAGGGTGTAGGTTTCAGGTCTAGGCATTTCATCTTCAGAGTTTTCTTGAGAAGCTCATTCTTCTGCTACCCAGAAGACATCAGCATCATTTCTGATGATCTTCCAACAGATCTTCAATATCAGGCCTTGATGTTACAATATCCCTGGCCCACACACCTCTTTCTCATGGATAAAATAAAGCCACACAGTACCTCTCTACCACCATAAAGGAGAAGGCCAACACACAAATGAAACATATGTCAGTGACTCACACACATGGAATTCCTGCCTTAACCCATGGAATGAAAGGGAACATTCAGAGGCATGACAATTAAACTCCTTAGCCTGTCAGTGGGCATACAAAGGCATGAATTTTGTAGAGACTGCACTGTTCCTGGACTCAAAGCAACGGAACAAAATGTCTCTGTGAATTGGATGTCCTCTCAAAAGTAAGTGTGAAACAGCATTCTTGAGGCCAAGGAGAAGAGCCACCCACACTGCCCAGCAGAGGAGCACACAGATGTGCCCAGAGTAAAAGGAGACCTGCCTAACTACCATCTCCTTTCCTCTCCTCTAATCTCAAAGCACCCTCAGTCAACACAGGCTTTCATGCCAATAGTTGCTCAAAGTGGAATCGTGGCACCAGTTTTTGATAGTGTCCAATTTGTTGCTAGTCCAGAGGTAGTTACTAGATCTAATAGATCTGGGCTTGATCTATTAGACTGGAGAAAAAAAGGATTTATATGTAATTCATGTTTGTTTGTCTGTTTATTCACTTTACATCCCAACCATAGCCCCCTCCCTCCTCTCCTCCAGATCCCATTCTTCTTCCCTCTTCCCAGTATCTTTCTCCCCTCAGAAAAGGGGAGCCCACCCCACACACACACCTGTACCTCCTAGCACAAGTCAGTAACAGGATTGAGTACATTAAGTACCAGGACTAAGTGCATCCTCTACCAAGGTGGCCCAGCAAGGCAACACCTCCAGAGGGTAGTGGTTGAAAAGCATGCAAGAGAGTCCATGTTAGAGACAACTCTTGTTAGGGAACCCACATGAAGACCAAGCTGTCCATCAGGTACATATGAGTAGGGGCCCTGGGTCCAGTCCGTACATGTTTCAGTCTCCAGAATCCCCTCTGGGCCCAGGTTACTGGGATATGTTGGTCTTCTAATGGAGTTCCTGTCCCCATAAGGATCCTCTACCTTTCCCCTCACTTTCCACAAGACTCCCTACACTTTACCCAATATTTGGCTGTGAGTTTCAGCATCTGATTCGATCATGCTAGGCTCCCATCTGCAAGCATAGCAGAGTGTTGTTAATAGTGTCAGGGGTTGGCTCTCTTCCACGGTGTGGCCAGGCATTGGTTAGACATTCCCTCAATCTCTGCTCTATCTTTATCCCTGCCCATCTTGTAGGCAGGGTAAATTTGGGGTCTAAGTTTTTGCTGGTGGGTTGGTGTTCCCCTCCCTCTACTAAGAATCCTTGGTTAGAGGGTGGCCTCTTCAGTCTTTATGTCACCGCTAGTAGGTGATAATGTGGGTCACCTCCACATTATCCCAAAAGCCTACCCTCTTGTAGATCTCCAGCCTGTCTTAGAGATACCCTAGGCCCAGTTTCTCTTCTCTCTGCAAGTACTCTGTCTTTCTGCACTCCCTAACCCAGAATTTATGTTTTAAGTTAGGGCTCTCATTAGAGACAGACAGATGCATGCATGCATACATAGATAGATGATAGATGGATGCATACATACATACATATATAAATATATAGATAGATAGAAACACAGATACATAGATTGTTAAATGAGAGATAGATACATAAATACATACATAGATCGATAGAGCATACATACATACATACATACATATATACATATATACATACATGGATGGATGACAGATAGATAGGATAGGATGACAGAATGAGTCAATCTGAAGACTAAGCAATGGCCAAGAACATCTTTTTAATTTTTAATTTTATTTTTATTAATTACAGTTTATTCACTTTGTATCCCAGCTGAAGCCCCCTCTCCATCCCTTCCCAATTACACCCTCCCTCTCTCCCTCCCTCTTCTTCTCCTATGCCCTTTCTCCAGTCCAATGTTGGGGGGGTCCTCCTCCCCTTCCATCTGACCCTAGTCTATCAGATCTCATCAGGACTGGCTTCTTTGTCTTCCTCTGTGGCCTGGTAAGGCTGCTCCCTGCTCAAGTGGAGGTGATCAATGAGCCAGCCCAGCCAGTTCATGTCAGAGACACTCCCTGTTCCTATTATTGGGGAACCTTCTTGGATACTGCCATGGGCTAGTTTTGTGCAGAATTTCTAGGTTATCTCCATGTGTGGTCCTTGGTTGGAGTATCAGTCTCAGAAAAGACCCCTGTGCCCAGATTTTTTTGGTTGTGTTGCTCTACGTGTGGAGTTCCTGTCCCCTCCACGTCTTTCTATCTCCCCCTTCTTTCATAAGATTCCCTGCACTCTGCCCAAAGTTTGGCTATGAGTCTCAGTATATGTTTGGATACCCTGCTGGGTAGAATCTTTCAGAGTCCCTCTGTGATTTGGCTCCTGTCCTGTTCCCTGTTTTCTCCCTCCTCCAAAGTCCATCTTACAAGAACATCATCTTAAGGACTCTAAGATGTTTCCACTGAAGCCACACACTTTTATACCTCTACACATAAAATGCACATCATTGTTCCTTCATTACCCAGGTATTCATCACATTCTTGTTCTATGATCGATATTATAATAGTTGTCCTAGTTCTTGGTATAGTTGAAAGAGGTTCAAAAATCAGAAAACAGAAAGAAATGGATCATATTAAAACAAAAACAGCATAACACACAGAAACACACACAGAGTCATCAAGACCCTGGTATTCTTTTGGAGCTCAAGTGGACCAGAGTGGAACTGAGTGGCCTCCTAAGAAAAATACTTCAGGCTTAGCAAACAGAGAAAAAGAAGGGCTGCTGATGTTAAACACAGAAATTGTAGTATGCCATACAACTGTCATACCGATTTGCAAGTACAATTACACTCACACTCAGCCAGACACTTTTTTGACACCAGCATTGACTGCCTCATGCCAGGCTAAAGTTTGAGTGCACACATATAACATTGCCTAAGTCTTCGTGGGTTCTCCACCTTGAAAAAGAGGCAGAAACAGTCCTAACCCTGAGGACCTGTTGCAAAGTTTAAGTTCACCCAGCAACAGCAAGCTTGAGTAGAGCCAGTATCCCAGAGCCCCACGTCACTGGATTGGTCAGATGTAAATGCGCTAAATGTGAAAAAGAGCCCTGCTCCACCCTGTGGCAATCTTGTCTGTGGCAGTCATGGACCCAGCTCACATCCTCAGGGATGTAACTGCTTGACTATTCCATCTTATTTCCCACAATGGATAAGAATAGTAGGCCCTATCACCATTGAGTCACCACTGCCCTCTGAACTTTATCCACAGCACCCCACCCATGTCTATTTCAAGGTATTGTAGGGTTCTGATGAATACTAAGAGCACATGCTGTGTGAAAGGCCAGAGTGTCATTTGTGAAGGTTCAAGAACAACTCTCCAAAGCTAGATGTCCTAAAGGCACCATGGTTGGGAAACTGACCAGGAGGCTATATGTTGCTCTCCTCCACCCATTTATTTTCACAATTGTTCTATCCAGTTCCCAGGCACTCCTATCATGAAAACAGATGCTAACTTCTAGCCTAGAGCCACTCCTACACCAATGTTCATCTCAAGCAACAGTGTCACTGCCACTTAGCTGGAGCAGAGGTAGGCAAGGGATATAGGAGTTGAAGACACTGTGCCCCAAATTCATGCCAGCGGTAATTTCCAGGTGAATTCTATGATCAAAAAAATGGACAGAAGCACATGAAAACTTCTACCCTCTTTTCTATGCTTGTTGGTTTGTTTGTTTGTTTTTGCTTTAGGGTTTGTTGGTAGTTGATGCTGTTATTGTTTATTGTTCTAAAGCATCAGCAAGGCAAGCAGCACTTGACACACTCAGGAGACATCTAATGCTGTTCACTGAGTCTACAGAAAGCTGTTCTGTAGACTGCTGGCCAGACTGTCGAGGGAAGTTCTGTTAGATACTTCCTGGCCTTGCTCACTCATCCTCTTTCTACGAGCTGAGCCTTCCTTGTACCTGACTGCTCATCTCAGCCTTCACATGTAAGAGGACACAGGGATAGATGCAGAAAGGTTGGGGATAGAGGCTGAACTTTTCCCTTACTTAAAGAATGCAAATATGTTCAACAAATACAGGGTTCATGATTTCCTTGTTTTTAATTGCTGATTATCATTCCATTGCATAAATGTATAATTTCTGTATCCAGTCCTCAGTTGAGGGACATATGGGTTGTGTCCAGATTCTGGTTATTACAAATAAAGCCTCTACAAACATGATTGAGAAGTGTCCTTGTTGTATACTTGAGCATATTTTGGATATATACCTAGGAGTGGTATAGCGAGGCAGCACTATTCCTAATTTTCTGAGAAAGTGCCAGATTGACTTCCAACATGGTTGTACAAGTTTACATTCCCACCAGCAATAGAGAAGGGTTCCCCATTTTCCACATCCTCTCTAGCAAGTGTTGTTACTCGAGTTTTTGATCTTAGCCATTCTGATGAGTGTAAGATGGAATCTTAGGGTGCATTTTCCTGGTAACTAAGGACATTGAGCATTTCTTTGTTTCTCTGCCATTCGATATTCCTCTATTGAGAATTCTCTGTTTAGCTCTGTACCCCATTTTTTATTTGAATTACTTGATTTTTTGCTGTTTAACATCTTGAGATGTACATGCAAATGGTAGGAATTGAAAAAGATCATCCTGAGTGAGATATCCCAGAAGCAGAAAGACACACATGGTATGCACTCACTTATAGGTGGATATTAGATATATAGTATAGGACAAACACTAAAATCTGGACACCTAAAGAAGTTAAGCAATAAGGAAGACCCTGGGTAAGATTCTCAATCCTCATTCAGAAAGGCAAAAGGGATAGACTTTGGAAGAGAGAGAAAATGGGGAGCAGGACAGAAGCCAACCACAGAGGGCCTCTGAAAGACTCCACCCAGCAGGGTATTGAAGCAGATGCTAAGACTCATAGCCAAACTTTGTGCAGAGTGCAGGGAATCTTATGAAAAAAGGGGGAGATAGAAAGACCTGGAGGGGACAGGAGTTCCACAAGGAGAGCAACAGAACCAAAATATCTGTGCCCAGAGTTCTTTTCTGAGACTGATATTCCAACCAAGGACCATGCATGGAGATAACTTAGAACCCCTGCACAGAGGCAGCCCATGGCATTTCAGTGTCCAAGTGGGTTCCATAGTAATGGGAACAGGGACTGTCTCTGACATGAACTGATTGGCCTGTTCTTTGATGATCTCTCTCTGAGGGAGGAGCAGCCTTACCAGGACACAGAGGAAGACAAAGAAGCCAGTCCTGGTGAGACCTGATAGACTAGGATCAGAAGGAAGGAGTGGAAGACTTCCCCTACCAGTGGACTGGCAGGGGAAGGGTGGAGAAGATGTGGGGAGGGTGGGATTGGGAGGGGAGGAAGGAGGGAGCTACAGGGAGATACAAAGTAAATAAATTGTAATTAATAAAAATTAAAATTAAAAAATGTCTCCACACTACAAGTCAAACATGATGGTACTCAGGGGTTGCTACGGGAGACTCAAAAGATTCGTGGTGACTTAACAGTTTATGAGATTCAAGAAATTCTAGATTTGACCTATCATCCACGGCAGACAAGAAAAAGAAAGGTGGAGAGTGTATCCTTTCTTCCCCGGGTGGCGTGGTATTCCACAAATTCCAGATGGTTTTACAATGGTAACCTTGATCTGGACCCATGGCTCTTGATAGTACTGTTACTCAGTGTTGTCTGTATAGTTCACCAGTTTGATGAAGTCTGAACAGTGAGTAGAAGGAGCCTGAACGTCTGATCAGAGTTACACCCTTGAATAAGAATAAGATAAATAAGAAAGATGCCTACATCCCTGCCCACCCTCTATCAGTCTACACACACATGTGAAACCCAGTACTCAAGGATATTCCCAGAACATTGATATGATCAAGTTCAGCAAGACCACAGAACACATGAGGATTTCTGGTGGCTGATGCTTTACTCTCCATTCCAGGGCTGTTACTGGTTCATTCTGAATCCAGCATAAGGTGATGATTGCAGAGGGGTTGCCAAGACCCTGTCATTTCCCAAAGATGAACAGTCATCCTGCCTCTTCTTGGGAGCTATATTCTCCAGGCCCTCTCCTCCATGACCTCTGTGTGATACTGAATATCTCTGTGTGTTACTATTATTACCACACTGATACTAAGTTTCAATTTTCCACTGTCTGGAGGCATGGCTGAGCTGGTGTCTCACTCCCATATAGCTGTTTATGTAGCTTGATGGGCCAATAGAACACTTCAGGAATTGAAGACAGTGGAAGAGAGGGAAAGAAAGCAAAAACTACTAAAAGGCAGGTAGAAGACATTAATCCTGACCTAGCTTGCCCCTGTACCTTATTATGAACTGACTCTTCTGCCCAGCTTGAGTTGAATGCACAGAACAAAAAATGAATTAATTTCTGAAGCTTAAGTGTCACTAGGCCTAAATCTGAAGAAGGAACATCTCACATTTCTATGCAGAAAACCTGCTAGGGTGTGTCCCAAACCCTTGCGGCCCTGCTTTCTAGATGGTAAGTGTCCGACCTCCCTAAGAGAAGCTTTCAATTACACCTAACCTTTCATATAAGTGTATGTGGCATTTGTAATCAGAACAACAGTAGTTCTTCATGAGGGTGGAGGTGTGGCGTGCAGTTTGGAGTGAGGTCAAAGTCTTTTCATCACTGCAGATGCCACTGATACAGGTATAAGAAAGCCCTGAGGGAATGAGGGGATTACAGCAGGAGCAGGAGATGACCTGAGAAAACTCAGCTGAAATAGTGGGTTGCTTAGCCCAAGAGTTTGAGGCTTACATGGAAAACATATTGCAAATCTATTCCTTAGAAAATAAGTAAGAGGATAAGGAGTGCGGGGGGAGGGAGAACCTCAGAGCCTGAGGTTCTGGAACTGGAAAGGTAATCATTAAAGAAAGGAATCAGGGTGTCCATAAAGGCAGGTCTCAAACCCTGGAGTCAATGTGGAGACAGTGCTTTAGCTGTTGTCCTGGGAAGCACTGTTATTACTGTGAGTGGAAAGCACCAGTCATATACAAGGGACAGCCCCTAGTTAGGAAAAGAAAAAAAAAATGTGTCAGAGACTATTATAACTGTAAACACTGAAGAGAAGAGACAACCAAGGAATTTCAGAGCTCAGAGAAGGGAGGTGTCAGGTCAGGCCAGTGCTGGTGTCAGGACCTGCTCCAGCTTTCAGTTGGTTTCTGCACATCTAATCACATTTAGTGTACCCCACGCTGCAGGCACCAAGTCCATCTTGGACTGAAATCAAACTTTGGTAATAAGCCAAAGGAGTGACGTGGACTCCAGGAGCAAAGATAACCTTCTGTCCAGATTCCAGAGGTGGGTTAAGATGACTATGTGGCACAGAGGTCTGAGGTAACAAGGGCACATATCTTTTTTCCAAGTTTATGTGGAGTCCGTGTCACTCTGAGAGCAGAGGGAAGGGGCATGTGAAGAATGGAGCCAGGCTGGCCCTCAGAGGTGCTTTTTCTCTAAGGAGTTTGACATTCAGTGACCTTGGACTCAACCTCACAGTCCCTCACCTACACCCACTCAATAATCTGCCAACATCTCCTGGCTTTTGACACAGCGGGGGTGTATGATCCACAGAGGGGCAGTCAATCAAAGGAAGGGGGGGCTATAATTGAAAAGAAATAAGATACATTCTCTGTACTTCTCCTGTGGAGAGGGATAGATACCACCCAAATTCACAGCTCACCACTGTGTATACCATTCTTTAACTTCACAATTGAGTCCCACTCCTGCTGATGTCAGGAGATCAAGCTCAGGCACTCTTCATCCATACCTGTGTCTCCAAAAGGATTATGTCAGTTTTCTGGAATGCTCACTATAGTGTCAAGGGAGAGGGAGTGATGTCATGCCCACGTAGCCATTGCTAAAGAATGCCCCATTTCATCTGTTCCTCAATTCTCTATCCACAAAATCCCTCATTAGGACACCCCTCATTCCAGACTAGGACCTTTGAGATATGACTTTGAGATATGGGTGTCATGGGAGGCATTGACTCTTGGGGATACAGAACTGATTTTATGTCATATCAGGATTGGGATGGGGTAGGGGATCTACACATCCTGAACTGCCACAAATCAGACCACCAAGATACCTGCTAACTCTCCCCTCCAGGGAGGAGTTGGGGCAGGAACAAGAGTCTACTTTCATTCAAGATGTCTCTTCTGTCTATACATGATTCCCTTACTAGTCTCCTGAGCATACTAGCTTCTGGAAATGTACTTCAGAAACACTCCCTTTCTGATTCTCACTTTGCTTTTTCTTTCCTAGAGGGCTAAGAAGGTTGCATAAATTGGCCAATTGGGGGATGGAAAGAGGAACCTTGAACTGTAAAGAAAAGAAAGTTCCATGTAACTTAATAACACAAAATGATACTGTTCTATCTATCACCATCTAGCAGGATTTGAGTATGCTTTTTGTGAACAATATTATTGATGAAGAATCTGAGCAAAGGTAGATGACATCAGATACTTGGGAGAACTGACACTGAGAAGAAAAATGCCTTCACCTCTGGCCCTTTCTCCTTGCATAGGAAAGAACAAACTACCATGAAGAGAAAAAAAATGAAAAGTTTCCCAGAAAGCACAATGTATCTTTTTTATGTGAAATGAATTTATTTTTATTTTTGTTTTTGTTTTTGTATTATTTCAGATTATTCACTTTACATCCCAACCATGCCCCCTCCCTTTTCTCCTCCCAGTGGACCCTTCCCCTCTCCCTTTCCCCCCAGAAAAGGGGAGCCCCTTTTCCCACCCCCATACCAACCTTCCCCAGCATGTCTTTCACATTTCCAGAAAGCCTGCATCTCAGGAAGGCCATCCCTCCTATGAGGACTTGATCCTCCTCCTCATAGTCACCAAGTCCTTGGGCATTCTTGGAGAAGAGGAAGTGTAATAAAAGACAGACCAGGGAGAGAAGGGATAGTTAGCTTTGGTCACATGGTCTGGGAAAGCTGTAGTAGCATCATCTTAACTTTGTTAATAAAACTTATACAACCAGATGTTCAGCACAGTCCAGGTTTACTACTTGTGATATGGATTTGATGCTTTTTATCATGCATATGTGTGGGTGTTCATATGTGTATGCACATGGGGGCATTTGCACTTGGAGGCCAGAGTACAATCTCAGATGTCATCCTCAGTAACTCTGTCCACCTCTTTAAGACAGGGTCACTCCATCACTTATCAACTAGGTCTGGCCAGCGAATCCTAAGAACCCTTCCATCCCTCCCAAACACTGAAATTACAAACTTGCACCACCATACCTGGTTTTTTACATGGGTGTTAGGAACTGAACTCAGATCCTTATTATGAGGCAACAATTTCACCAATTAAAGTATACATTCTTTTACCTTCTTCTCTAGAAGCAAATGATCCTCCCAGCTTAGGAATTCTGGAGAGATTCACACCTGAGTCCTCATCAGGACATCAGAGCATCTTCTCCATAATGATTATAGGCCTGGAATCATGCCAACAAAAGCTCCAAAGATTGAGCAACACATTTCCACGGGATTCTAGACTGCAGAACGTAGCAGTTCATAATACTGGGTCATTGTGAGTAAAGGCAGGAGGTGTTTCCTTGAGGCATATCATTCCATATGTGCTTGCCCAGGTTTTCCTTTGAGAGAACACCTCCCCAACTTGACAGTGTGTGCACACAGGGCCCTGCTTCACTGTGGTCAAAGCGGCCAATGTGGAAAGTATTACAACAGCAAGAAGCCACCTTTTATTAGAAGCAGCTTTGGTTTTAGATAGAATTTTTGTTACCAGAAAACTGGGCATCTTTGGGGGGCTTACTTAACTTTTTTATGCTTTCCCCTGCTCTTGTCAATCATGTGTTCTACTACAGATTGTCCCATGGCCATTTACACTGAAAAGTAGATGGTAAAATATATGTGACACATTCATGAAATGGATGTGGTATTGCAGAAGAAGGAGGAACTACTTGGTAGGGAGAGGACCAGCAAAAGGTGAGGAAGAGTGGTGAGATGTAAGAACAAGGTATAATGACATATGTACAAACATGTCACAGTGAAACCCATGACTTTGTATGTGAATTACAAACATTATTTTTAACGTAAAAGCAGAGGGCCTGGCTTCTCGGATAGAGCTCTTCCTATGAATGAGGACCACAGTTCAGATTCTCAGAATCCACATAGAATACTGGACAGATGTGGTAGCTCCCCAGCACAGGCTGGCTAAGTAGAATAACTGAGTTGGAGAGTTCTAAACCCAGCAAGAAACCCTAGATGTTGATTTGAATGAGAATGGTCCCTAGAGGCTTGTATATTTGAATGTTTGGTCTCCAGTAGGTGCAACTGTTTGGGAAGGATTAGGAGGTATGGCCCTTTTGGAGAGGATGTGTTACTGGGGGGTGGGCTTTGAGGTTTCAAAAACTCACCATTCAAAGTTAGCTCTTTTTCTCTGCCTCATGCTTGTGTAAGCTCTCATCTACTACTCTAGCATGAAGCCTGCCTGCCTCCTGACATGCTCCCTGCCATGATGATCATGGATGTATTTCCTGAAACTGTAAGTTCCCATTAAACACATTCTTCTATAAGTGGCTTTGGTCAGTGTGTGTGTGTGTGTGTGTGTGTGTGTGTGTGTGTGTGTGTCAGCAACAGAAAAGTAAGTATACACCCTGCCTAGGTAAATAAAGTAGAGCGTGAAGGAGGGAGGTTGTGCAGCATCAACCTCTGGCCACCAAATGCATAGTCATCCATACAAACTTAAACATGCATCTTCTCCCCACATGTGAATGCACATAAACACGTACACATGCAAGAACAAAAGAAGAGGTTCACTAGCTCATGAAAACTGTTCAGAGTAGAAAGTAAGCTTTCCAGCACAGAATTTTGAATGTTTCATCCTTAAGTTTTGGCTCGTTACCTGAGAGGTGGAAATGCCTTCAACCGAAACAGCAAACACAGCCTAGGTCCTGAGAAGGTGAGCCAGTATCTGATTGCCTTGTTGTTTGGGATCTGGGGTCTGTAATTCAGCATTATTGATTATGGATCTGTGCCCTTCCTGGAGGTTCCTTTGTACTCTCAGCTAAACCACAACCTGGTGTTGAACTGAAAAGTGGCCAGGTTTCCACCTGGGGCCCTGCAGTTCATGCATGGCGTGAAAGTGCTTAGCCAAGGGAGCTTGTTGACCTGGAATGCAGCCCTTTTTCTGCCTGCCAGCTCTGTTCGCTGGTCCCAGGTCTGCATCAGTCTGAATTACAAAACATCTTTTTGTGATGTGTCATTTTTATAGGATACCTTTTGCTCACGGGTCCTAAACAGAATGTCCTGCCAGGACATTCATCGTGCCTGGTTTCACCAGGACCCTCAGGCTGTAGGCTCTCAGGCTGTCCCACTATAGCTCAAGGAGAAAAGACAATAGATTTGGTATTTTAATGCCACTTTCCCTAAGTCTTTGATCTCCCCCTCTTATTCTCAGCTTCTTTGTTAAGAGTTTTTGTCATACACGTTTAGCTCACATGAAGATGACAAATGAATTCAGATGGTGATGTAAGATAAGGGGATGGCAAGTGGTGGGGAGAGAGTTGCCATTTCATACTAAGCAATCAACACAGCCCCTTGGTAACAAACATTTGAACAGATTGTTATGCAATGGGCCATGCAGATCTGCAAAGGAAATTAGAGGCCCAAAGTCCCTGAGACAGGGACATAGTCTGGGGAAAGACAAGCATTCCATTTATCTAGGACACAATTAAAAGTTACAGAGGAGTAAAGTACAAGGACAGAGTCAGCAGAAAGACATGGTGAGAGGCCCAGCAGAGAAGAGAAACAACTTGGATTTCTCTGAGATCGTCTGTGTCTGTTCTTTCCCTCCTAGACTGCCCTGCCACCCTCTCTACACAGTGGAACTTAACAGAGTTGCTCTGTTTCAACCAAAACCTTTACATTCACCACTTACTTAAAAATCCTCCATAGGTCCTTGTATCAGAATACAACCTAGATCCTCTGCAAGGTACTCTTCACATGTTACATTCTCCCCAGTCATTCTAATCTCAGACTTTCTACTCTGTCCTAGCCACGGTGTCTCTGTGATGCTCCTGAAAAGATATAAGGGAAGGTTGCAAGGTAGAGGACCATAAATTCTCTGCCTTAAAAACAAGGTGAAGATTGCAATGCTGATGGCAGCAGTGTCTCTCAAAACGCTGGAAATACATCAAAGCCGTGCACCAATCAGCTGGTGCATATTTGTCACAAAAAACTGAAGTTTTAGGAGAACAGTGAACCTATGGTTATTTTTAACTCTCAGCTTCCTTATCAGACATGCTTTGACTCAAAGCTCATCTTGAAAACTGAGAGCCTAAAGTCACATAAGAACTATTAAAATATTATCCCTGACATCACAGGAAGTGCCTGCCAGTAACATAGTTCTTTCAAAAACCTTACTCCCAGGGGAATAATGTTACTTGGCCCTATTTGCAAAGCTCACTTTGGACGTGATTAAAATTGAGACTTCTGTTTAAAAAGCACACTCGTGGTTATCAGGGGCTGGCACAGAGTGAAAGAACGGAAACTAAGCGGCTAAGTGGCTAATAATGGAGACTCTTTGTTTCCTGGGGATCATAATAATTTACATATTACACAACTGACCTTTGATGTGTGCAAATTAAAATGGCTTTTAGGGTACTTTCAGCATTGTGCATCCAAGGACTAGAGAAATGGCTCTTTACAAGTTTGATTCTTAGGCTCACAACCACCCGCAGTTCCAGCTCCATGCCTCTGACCTAACCGGGCACCTGCACTCACATGCACATAGCCACCCCCACACAGACACACATATACACATAACTTTAAAAAGAGAATGATGTGTCACCACCACAATTTTTAGACTTTTTTATTATTCTAAACAAATGCCCTACACTCTTTGATCATCACCTTCTACCCTCTTCTACCACAGTCCTAAGCAACTACTAAGACATCTTCTGTCTCTACAGATTTGTGCCTGCTGGGTGTTTTGTATAAATGGGATCATGCAACATGTGGTCCTTTCTGACTAGTGTCTTGTACTCAAAATAATGTCTTCCATGTTTACCAATGACATTCCAAAAAATCAATATCCCCTTTCTTTGTATTGCTCAATAGCATCCACTGTGTGGATCTGCAATGTTATTTGCTGAATATGTGAAAAGTCTCCATTTTTTAGCTCTAATGAGTAATGCCGCTACAAGGTTTCCTCTTGGGAAAAGTAAGTGATCTGTGATTGACTGGTAGTGAAGGTTTGTGAATATCCTGCAAGCCACTGTTCCACAGACTTTATGGATTTGTATCACTTCTCAAAAAAAAAGTTACATTCCTACTCTATGGCTTTTGTATTTGCTGTTTCTTTTTGGAGAATCCTCATCCTCAGATATTACAAGTTTCCTGCAGAACTATTCTCATCTATTTTCTCAATATGTCTTTCCCTTGACACATATATGATATGAATTTTTCCTTATTGTCTATTTCTTTCATTAAAGCATATGCTACCTCAAAGCAGAGAACATTTCTTTGTATGCTTGCTGCCACAACTCCCATATTGTCAGCAATGTTTCATGTAAGTGATATCTGAAAGTGATGTTTGCAGGTTTCTCAGACAGAAAGGGATGGCTTTTTAATAGCAATTAAAAATATAACATTAGGTGCTGGATCTTGACCATTGACAAAGACCCTCAAGTGTTTTCTGAGTGTTTGCAATGCTTTAAATAGGTTATAAGGATGCCTTATTGAGAATCTCTCTCTTAAAGGACCATGCCTCCATCTTCAGGTAAGTGAAGAACCATGGTGAATAGGTTTCATTGTCCTTCTGATAAATTCTCAGTTATATGGGGTATATAGGCACTTCCTATGAGGGTTGGGGTAGCACTGCATGATTCAGTCCTCATCTTGCTTCTGTGAATCCTGGATTCTACAAGCATTTCTCAGCAAATGTTGCTCACTCACCAAATCCAGCAAATCAAGAAAAATTACTTGAGTATCATTTTCCCATTCTTCTAAGGATGATTCATAATTAGTAGGGTTCTAAACACATAGGAGAGATACTAGTCCACTGTGCTGTAAACAATTGAGGCTGATAAATGAGAGGCAGGGGGTAGACTGAGGCATGTTACATAGCTGGCAGAGCATTAGGGAGGATGGGAGATCTACAAACACAGACACCTTGAAAGTTTACAATCTCAAGAAGATGGTTCTGCTTTTGCGCACATTACTGAAGGGAAGAGCCAACTCACCCTACACAAATGCCTCCTGGATGGTGGAGCCAAGAAGGTTCAGCTTGTATCTTCATTATGATGTAGCTGGAGGCCTGCTCAGCTGCCATTCTGCCTCTAGTTACCACAGGACTGACAGGAAGAGAGAAGTAAACACTGTGTGCAAAGTCATGTTGAAAGAGCAGCAATCAAAACCTTCTGAAGGTCATGACTAAGAAAGTTTGGAAAATGTGAAGGTGGGTTATATGTCAACGGGGGATTAAGATAATTTTTCACAGAAGACACAGGGTCTGCTGTGCCTTTGAAGGAAGATGCAATCAGTACCCAGCTGCGGATGGTTTCCATGTGTTTATTTGTCAACAGCCTAATGAAATAAGGCAAGAGCTACCCTGGAACTGCCAACTTGGGGTGCTAAGCTTGAGGAAGCTGGGGTTTATTTCTTCCCATCCTACCCTTGGTTCCATCACACGTGTGCGCAAGTGTGCACACATGCACACGCAGCATTCATGAACACGTACACACACACATACTCATTTATTGACTTAGTGCCATCTCTCATTTACTGGGACCTTTTTCTTCTATGTAAAAAGAACCACAGCCAAACTCCCTGTTACTATAAGAATTGTGAGAAAGAAAGGAAGTTTTTAAAGTACACTTGGTTTAGGGCTGGAGAGATGGCTCAGAGGTTAATAGTGCTTTTTGCCCCTGCACAGATGTAGCCCATGGCAGTTCAGTGTCCAAGTGGGTTCCATAGTAATGGGAACAGGGACTGTCTCTGACATGAACTGATTGGTCTGCTCTTTGATTACCTCACCTTGATGGGGGAGCGGCCTTACCAGGCCACAAAGGAAGACAATGCAGCCAGCCAGTCCTGATGAGATCTGATAGACTAGGGTCAGATGGAAGGAGAGGAAGACCTCTCCTATCAGTGGAATTGTGGAGGGACATGTGTAGAGAAGAGGGAGGAAAGGTGAGATTGGGAGGGGAGGAGGAAGGGGTTTATGGTGAATAAAGTGTAATTAATAAAAATTAAAATAAAAATATTTTTTAAAAAAGAGTGCTTTCTGTTCTTCCAGAGGACCCAAGTTCAGTTCCCAGCATCCATGGCATATAGCTCACTGCTGCCCATAGGTCCAATTCAGAAGCTCCAACACCATCTTCTGATCTCTGCAGATTCCCACACATACATGATATATGTACACACACACACACACACACACACACACACACACAGAGAAAGTTGGGTGAGAAAGAGAAATAAAAAATGTTTACATCTTTAAAACAGTACAGAAGCAAGCAAAACAAACAGCACAACTAGTTTGATAACAACTTAAGTTTAATGTTAGCAGGAGACCAACAAAGCCAACAAATCTGGGCCCAGGGGGGCCCTGAAGAGACTGATGACCCAACCAAGAACTATGCATGGAGAGAATCTAGACCCACTGCTCAGATGTAGCCAATAGGCAGCTCAGTCTTCATGTGGGTTTCCTAGTAAGGGAAGCTGGGGTTATTTCTGACATGGACTCTGTTACCTGCTCTTTGATCACTTCCCAATGTCAGGACAGCCTTATCAGGCCACAGAGAAAGAGGATCCAAGCAGACCTGATGAGACTTAATAGGCTAGGGTCAGATGGTAGGGGAAGAGGACTCCTTTCTGTGGTCTAGGGGAGGAGAATAGGGAAAAGTGGGAAGGAGGGTGCGACTGGGAGGAGATAAGAGAGGGGGCTACAAATGGGATATAAAGTGCATACATTTTAAAAATGAAAAGAAAAGAAAAAAAGTTTAATGTTTGATCTATCCATGGATCCACATGCTGACCTCTTGGGTACTAAGGGCTGGAGGCAGGGTACATCATAATTGTGAGATTGATTTAGATAGAGTAATGGTCTGATCTGGGATAAGCAAAGACTTGTAATCTTTTTCTAAATGTTTTATGCTGTTTTGTCTTTGTTTTTGTTGCTGTGATAAAATTTATGGACAAAAAGCAACAAAGGGCTTTATTTCACCTTGCAATGCTACAATATACTCTATCATTTTGGGGATGTCAAGGCGGGAACATCAAACAGATAGTAGCATCCTATGCACAGTCAATAACAGAGAAAAACAAATGCCTGTGTGCTCTCTTGCTTGCTTGCTGTGCTCAGCTCAATTTTTCTATCTTATACAGTACAGGGGCCCCTGCCTAAGGAATGGTGCTGCCCACAGTGGTCTGGGTCTTTCTTCATCAGTTAGCTTAACTGAGACAATCCCTCAGGCCAGCCCAGAGAAGACAATCCTTCATCAAACCTCTCTTCCCAGATAATTTTCAGTTGTGTCAACTGGACAATTAAATCACATCTAGTGACTTCATTTGGCTACAAAAGATGTTTTATTGAGATTTTTCTTCATAGGTCAATAGTTTTTTGGGTAGAAATAATAGTAAAATTATTCAGAACAGCTCAGTGCTTCAGTATATCTGTCCATGCATTGAAAACACCCAGTATTTTTGTATCAACCTAGTATGTCAGATGGAGCATTTTGTAATATAACATGTAGCCATTCTTGAAGTCCTCATATACAGGCTCTTGACTGGCAACTTTTTGATAAGCCTCAACATCACATAGAGCAGTAATGTCTGTTTTTAAAGTCTTACTTCCTAGAAATGAGAGAATTTCAAATTCTTATTCAGTCATTCCTCATTCCATTCATTTATCCAAAATCTCCTAAGAGTTTTCTATTTGCCAGACACAAGTCAACTAATACAGTAGTTCTCAACTTGTGGGTCATGACCCCTGTGGGGACTGAATGACCCTTTCACAGAAGTTGCATATCAGCTATCGTACATATCAGATATTTACATTACAAGTCATAAGAGAATCAAAATTACAGTTAGGAAGTAGCAACAAAAGTATGAGTGGGGGTCACCACCACAGGGGAACTGTATTGAAGAGTTGCAGCATTAAGAAGATTGAGAACCACTGAGCTAATAGGTGGTAAGGACCTATCTGATACAGTGATGTGCAAGCTGGAGAGACTGCTCCGTTAGTAAAGTGTTTGCTACATAGGCAAGCAGACCTAAGTTCAGATGCCCTGACCCCCATGTAAATAAAAGCGGCATGTGACAACCTATTCCTGTGATCTCAGCACTGGGGAGACAGTGATCAGGGATCCCTGATGCTTGCTGTCAGCCCATCTAGCCAAATCAGTGAGACTCCAACTTTAGTGAGACCCTGTCTCAAAAACCAGGGTTGTCAGTCCTAGAGGAAGAAATAGGACATCAAGCCCTGGTCTCCAAGTGCAAGCACTAGCATGTGTGTATGCGTGCATGTACATGTTTGCACACACACACACACACACACACACACACACACACACAATGTGATAGAAAAGAACACAAAGGGTACACCAGGAAAGATCTGTAAAATTTAGCCTTCTGGGATTGGAAAGACATTCTAGAGGATAGAACACCTCGGTGAAGTGTTGAAAGTTAAACTAAGATTGCAGAGATAGGGTCTGATGACTATTCTGGGCATTTTGATTTTCCCATTCCATTGGTACCTGATCACAAAGCAGTTACAACTACATATAAATCTAAGATCCCCCAAGATGCCAACAGTTACTGACATCATATGGATAATCACAGCCACGGTATTTTGCCATATTTTCCAGAGTGTCTGCTGCTGCTAGCAAGCCCCAGGCTGAGTCAGCCAAACACAGGGAAATAAACTCTGAGGCTCACCTCATCCTAGAAATATCTGAGTACTCAGGGCTTGTGTACTTCCCCTCATGCTTTACTGTGTGAATGTCAGCTATTGTTCAATTTATGAAAGAATCAGTTGGGTTTCTGGGGGCCTTTCACCAGCCCATACACTTGTCCACACCTATCCTTAAGCCTCTTCTCTTTCCCCTCTAGAGTGCTGAAAGCCTTTGCTCACACCATGCTTCTTTAAAAAGGAAATCCCCCTCCTGATTTCTGAAATAGAGGATTACAAGGCTGACATCTGGAGGGCTGAGGTTTCCCATACAGGAGTCAGGAAGGTTTGGGAGATGCTACAAAGATGGGAGGACAATGAAATGTCCCACATATGCAGGCCATCTGTTTTTCTGGTATTAGCTGGCGCTTTCTTCACTGCTCCTTAAGAACCTTGCATTTCACTTCTCTCTAGGTCTGTGCTGCCAGTTACCAAAATCCCCTAGAATTTCCTCTCTTGCTTCGGTTCAGTTACATGCAATACAGAGACTTAGGCTGGGAGCATGATAGTCTCTGACTCCTCTCTAAGCTGCAACAGGCCTCCATCTCCAGACATTTAAACTCAGAACAGGTATCTGGTCATTTCTTTTGTCACAGGGCCTAGCCAGAATACCTAAGTTGGGGAAAGAGGATCCCACAGGGAGAATTGATGTGGCCAGATGGCTGGAGATGAATGAGAGAAACAAAAGGCCATAAAGCAGTGATTCCGAAAAGGAGCAAAGGTGTCAACTGTTAAATACCACAGATGACCAGACCAGCCACTAGGATATGAATCATTGTACCTTGGAAATCAGGGGCCTGTGCAGAAACTAAGCAAGAGTAGTTCTAGTGAAGGGGTATAAGAGCCAATCAGACATCCATCATTCAAAGACAGAATGATGGTGGCAACGACTGCACATCAATGGAAAATGTGCTGTTGAAAGATATACGGTACCAGCACCACAGTGACACTGTGCAGTGAAGATTCTGGGGGACCATGCAAGAAACGGGTGATGAGCCCTATTCAACAAAGCTCACAGGAGTAAAGGCAAAGTGTTCCACAAAGGAGACGTTAAAATATGGTCTTTGTTGTCCTTCATATTCCCTAGAGTAAACGGATTCCCAGTATGATTTCATCTCTGGACTTATCATGGATACCAAAAGGGAAAGGTATACTTTTATTCTATCTAAGTATAAGTAAATAAGTTCAATGTACATGAAAAGGTTCTTCATATATATAAAACACTATGGTAGCTACTGCATGCACTTATGCATATATATATGTATATATATAGCGTATATTATACTGAAATGTCACATATATGGCAAATTAAGCAAAGATCAAGTAATTCCAGCAAAAGCAACAACACTCAGTCACACTCACTATTTGCCTTTCTTTTCACTCACTTCAGCCCAGAGCGCTGATCAAAAATAACACTTGCAGTTCCAATCCCAGAAGAACAGAGGCATGCTCCCAGCTTCTGCATCACTATGTGGAGAACACTTAAAAGATACCTAAAAGGTACTAGAGCATCCTTCAGCTTGGTTAGTGCAAAGTGGACTGGCAGCAGAATGGGGAAACCTTTACACTGGGGAATGGTGAACAATTTGTTGTCACTGCAAACTATTCCAATACTGGCTAACCTGGTAACTATTCTGTGGCATCCTCCAAATAAAACACTAACTAGAGCTTTTGATTCAGAAAAAAAGGTGTGGAAGATGATTGTATTTTATCATTCTCTTCAATCAAGTAATAACATTCAATTTTGTTTGAAACACTTTATGTGTTTCCTCTTAGATCTGGAAAAAAATAACTTCAAAGTCTTTCATTTTAAATAGTTTTAAAAATTCAAAACCCATCTTATTTCTGAGCTAACTTTTACACGTGTGCATGCATGTTCATGTATGTGTACATATGTGTATATCTCTGGAAGCTGGAGAAGAACTTCAGGTGACATGCTCAAGAACATCATCTACCTTTTTTGTTTTGGTTTGTTTTGTTTTCGTTTGGTTTGGTTTGGTTTGGTTTGGTTTGGTTTGGTTTGGTTTGGTTTGGTTTGGTTGTTTGGTTGGTTGGTTGGTTGGTTTGGTTTGGTTTGGTTTGGTTTGGTTTGGTTTGGTTTGGTTTGGTTTGGTTTGGTTTGGTTTGGTTTGGTTTTGAGACAAGGTCTCCCATTGGCCTGGAACTCAACAATTAGGTTAGGTCTTCTGGCTACCAAGCCCTGGGAATCCTTCCGTCCCTGTCTCTCCAGTGATGGGCTTACACCCTGGCCAGCATTTGTACCTGAGTTCTGAGAATCTAACGCAAGCCTCTAAATCTAAATCAAGCTCTCTACACCCATCTTTTTATTGGCATGTATTTCTTGCACACAGCAATAGGATTCATAAAGACATCTTCATACATGTGTTTCATGTACTTTAACCATATTCACTTTCTAACTTCTCTCTTCCCTTTCCTCCTCCTCTCATTAATCCCACTGATCCCCACAATCTCACTTCTTTCATGTTCTATACACATATGTAATTTTATGAATTGATGTAAAGTCTAAACCCACAAAAGAGAGAAAACATGCAGCATATGCCTTTTTGAGTCTGTTTTTTTTTTCACTTCAGACTGATGATGTCCACTTTCATTCACTTCCCTGCAAATGACATAATTTCACTCTTCTTTGTAGACAATCTTTTAACAAAAAGGCTTTCTGCAATAACCAGTAAGAATGCTCCCAGACCTTGTCCCAGAACTAAAGGAAGAGAACCTGGAGTTCCATTTCCAGATATCTCTGTAAAGTTCCGACAGCTGAGCTCATCTTATTGTGATTTAAAAAATAGAAAATCACAGAAGCAGCTTTCTTCCATCTTGTTTTGTGAGACAAAATGAAAGGGTAGAGGGAGTACTTTTCACAACCCATCCATTCCAGCTAGATCCAAGTGGTAGAAACAAGCAGTCTCATGGTTAGAGATCAAGAATGATGAACTTCTTGCTAACTTCAACTGCACGGGGTTCTGATGAGGACTAAAGAGTTAAAACCCTAATGGCGACAAATGCCCAAGTGCCGCACAATATTATTATCTGAAACAATGGCCACATCTATGCTTTGTGTGAGCGGGTATTATTATTGGAAGGCCTGCAAGAAAATCTAATCTTCAGAGAGTTTCAGCTTGATTCACAGAACAAAGCAGCATGGGTATCATTTATCCTTGGAGCTGCAGACAGAGGAGTCGAGAGTATCTGGACAGCAAGAGTGTTTTTCTTGTTTGCCCATATTTCAACTCAAAGGAACTTTGTATTTATTGGCATAACCCAAAAAGCAATATGGTACTTTGAGAGAGGAAATAAAACACAAAAAGATTTACATTCTAGAGTAAGGAAAAGGAAAATGGAACCTACCCAAACATTTTTAGTTGAGATGAAAACCCCTCCTGGCTATTTGAATAAATTGCTCTTTAAGTAATTAAAACTCTAACCTATGCTCTTTAGTAAATTCTGGTAATTTCTCCATACTTGGTTTCAAGTATTTTCTGTCTGGCATCTTTCCAAAGAGTACACCTGTGCGTTAGTTGAACAATGTCTTACTGAAAGATGAAATTAACTAATTTTGTTTGATTTGGATCTTGGTTAAAATTCTGAAGTTAGATATTTATATGCAGAGTCACATAAAGAATACTAGCTTAAATGATTCCACTGGGGACTGTAACAAGATTTCCATTAAGCTGACAGAACATTAGACTACGCTTAGCTAATGAAAATGATTCATCTCTGCTTTTCTATCAAGCACAGTGTGGGGGAGGGGAGGAGCTCTGTTATTTTAGGTAAAGACTTGTAGTTATTTGAATTTTTTTCTCTTTCATGCTGTGTCTTCTTAAATTTGTTTGCTTTCTGTTTGTGAACTTTAAAAGGTCCTTGATCTATTTTAATTATGAAAACCCAGTAAAAGATTGTTTTGACTTTAAATTATTGGTCTTTAATGCCTTTGATCCCCTTTCCCATGTAAAACAAAAGCCTAACGATTCTTATTAAATGAGAGAAATAAAGTTTTTCACAATGACTATTTTCATTTTATGAGGACAATTTAAGGTTTTTCTTTTGCCCATTAATTATATGGGAAGTCCCAAATGTAAAAAGAGATTGTTTTCTAGTTTTATTTCATTTGTGGTTAGTTTGTTTATTTTGTTTTGTTTTGTTTTGTTTTTTTGTATAGAATTCATATGTAACATTTTCCCTCTACCCCTTCAAGAACACAGGTATATTCAGTAAGAATCTAATATCATTTACTGTGATGGTACAGTGTCTAAACTATCATGATTTCCATTGAATTTTGTGACAGAATGGCCTCCAAGAAGTTCCCTCTCTTGCTGTCACATGTGTAAACTGCCTTAGCTCTTCAACATGTGGGATTCAGACTGGATTTGATGGAAAAGAATAGTGTTGGCTTCCTTGGTTGTGTTCTATGGGACTCAAAACAATGACCTAGTCCAAGACTGAGAAGGAAAACTCAGTTTAAGAAAGGAACTTTTGGACTACATTCAGCAAACTGTCTCAGGAAAACAAGTGAATGTTTGTGATTATTTAGAAAGATTATTAAATCCTGTAATAAACACTAGAGAAGCACACAAAACAGCATAGGTGAAGTACAGAAATGGGTAGTATATTAAACAGACAACGCAGACCTTATGTCTACCTAAAATAAGTAGAAAAAGACGGTGGGACCAAGAAAGCATGAATTCTACACGGGACATGAGACATATCACAAGTTCATGATCAGTAAATACCATGTCATATTCAAGGAGCCTTACCTCACTACTTGGCTTGAAGTGGGGTGGCAGGCTCCCACTATGTAATTCATACTGCCTCTGATCTGTTCATCCTCCTGTCTCATCTTTCAGAGAGCTGAGATTAGAGCATGCACTACCATGCCCAGTTTAGAGTGCTTCTGATTTGACATTAGTATTCATAGGACATTGCAACCTTAAGAACCCACACACACCAAAGAACTGATGCCCAAAGAACAGAAATAACTCTGGGGGCCACATGGCCCTCTAGTTTATAAAACTTTAAACATACACATGTAATAAAAGTCTAATTGTTGAGATTGCGAGCTCTAAGATCAACAATCAATATACGGGATCTGATGAAACTGAAAAGCTTCTGTAAAGCAAAGGATACTGTTGTCAGAACAAAATGACAGCCTACAGTTTGGGAAAGGATCTTCACCAACTCTATGTCTGACAGAGGGCTAATATCCAGTATATATATAAAGAACTCAAGAAGTTAAACAGCAACAAATCAATTAATCCAATTTAAAAATGAGGTACAGAGCTAAACAGAGAATTCTCAGTAGAGGAATACAGAATGCCAGAGAAACACTTAAAGAAATGCTCAACATCCTTACTCATCAGGGAAATGCAAATCAAAATGACCCTGAGATTTCACCTTACACCCATCAGAATGGCTAAGATCAAAAACTCAAGTGACAACACATGCTGGAAAGGTTGCAGAGAAAGAAGAACCCTCCTCCATTGCTGGTGGGAATGCAAACTTGTACAGCCACTTTGGAAATCAACCTGGCACTTTCTCAGACAATCAGAAATAGTGCAACCTCAAGATCCAGCTATATCACTCCTAGGCATATCCAAAAGATGCTCAAGTATACAACAAGGACATTTGCTCAACCATATTCATAGCAGCTTTATTCATAATAGCCAGAAGCTGAAAAAAACCCAGAATGTCCCTCAACAGAGGAATGGATACAGAAATTGTGGTACATTTACGAAATGGAATACTACTCAATAATTAAAAACAAGGAAATCATAAAATTTGCAGGCAAATGGTAGGAACTAGAAAAGATCATCCTAAGTGAGCTACCCCAGAAGCAGAAAGAAACACATGGCATATACTCACTTATAAGTGGATATTAGACATAATGTAGGATAATCATACTAAAATCTGTACACCTAGAGAAGCTAAGCAAGAAGGAAGGCCATGGGTAAGATGCTCAATCTTCATTCAGAAAGGCAAATGGGATAGACAGTGGAAGAAGGTGAAAATAAGTAACAAGACAGGAGCCTACCACAGAGGACCACTGAAAGACTCTACCCAACAGGGTATTAAAGTGGATACTGAGACTCATACCCAAACTTTGGGCAGAGTGCAGGGAATCTTATGAAAGAAGGGGAAGATAAAAAGACCTGGAAGGGTCTGGAGCTCCACAAGGAGAACAACAAGACCAAAAAATCTGGGCCCAGGGGTGTTTTCTGAGATTGATACTCCAACCAAAGTCCATGCATGGAGATAACCTGGACCAACTGCACAGATGTAGCTCATGGCAACTTAGTCTCCAAATGGGCTCTCTAATAAGGGGAGCAGGGGCTGTCTCTAACATGAACTCAGTGGCTGGCTCTTTGATCACCTCCCCCCGAGGGGGGAGCAGCCTGACCAAGCCACAGAGGAAGACTTTTGAAAGACAGTCCTGATGAGAACTGATAGGCTAGGATCAGATGGAAGGGGAGGAGGTCCTTCACTATCACTGGACTGGGAAAGGGGCATGGGAGGAGATGAGGGAGGGAAGGTGGGTAGGATTAGGAGGGAACAAGGGTGGAGCTAAAGCTGGGATACAAAGTGAATAAATTCTAATAAATAAAAAATTATATTAAAAATATTGCATGTAGAGTTTCTTCACAGAGTTCTTAAACTCTAACCGGCTGACCAAAAACACAGATTTCTAGGCATCTCTAAGAATGTCTTACAGATGCCCAGCCATCCGCTTAGATTCTATGCAGCTTCTCCTACTCCTTCCCTATCCTTACAGCACTGAAGTCTCTGCTGTAAAAGGTCCATAGTTCTCACCCCATGGTGTTTCCTTCCACATATTAGAAAGATTAAACCACTCTAGCTATGTACTACCCTTTATCACACAGATACCAGAGACATCTAGAGTAAATAACTTTTCAAAGGGGGGATTTTGTTATGGTCCCACCTAAAGATGGTAAACAATTCATTGTCAAAGACTCCAAAGAAGCAATGTTACCACAGACTAGTGAGAAAGGACCTGCTGGGCCTTCTGCCCCTCCATTACCCTCCATTACCTTACTCTTAACTAACAGCTTTGCTACTCAAATATGGGGCCCAGCAGCATGAGATCATCTGGGAGTGTGTTAGGCATGTAGATTTTCCATTTCACACAGACCAGTTTTGTCGGAAGCTGCCATTTAACAGGTTCCCTAGATTACTCCCGTGTACAGTAAAGTTAGGGAAGCACCACTGACAGTGCAGAATTTATGAATTCTTCCACACTGCGGTACACATCCATGGTCCTTTCTAGATGGCTAGTGACAGAAGCAATGATCTATTGTTCTCCTTTGTCCTTCTGCGTTAGCCCTTACTTTGTACCAAATTCTCCTTGGCAGCATTTGACTCCTGTGTCCATCCTTTTCCATTTCTGTAACCCTTTTGTGTGATTCTGCTTTTTTTTTTTTTCCTATTGACAATGTTTTCACAGGCTCCTGGGCTCTGATTATTTTTTTGCAGGCAGCCTGGAAATGCACCACAAGGATTGGCTGTGGCTGCTTGATGGGCTCTGTCCACCAGCCTCTTCTTGTGCCAGATGTAATCATTCCCAGAGTGCAGGACTTTATGGCTTGTTTCTTGTATTTCCAAATTTGCGGTCAAAATGCCCTGCTGTTGAATTGGCTGGACTAATGGCTTAAATATTTTTTCTTCTCCCTCTTTCTTCAGACCACTTCTTCCACGTTGATATATATCAATATATGAGAATGTGAATGTAGTGAAATATGGAAATCATAGCTGTGTTCGCAGGTAACATTTCATACTGATTAATTCACTGTAGAAGGAGTAGATGGAAGCAAGCCCCCAAGTCTGCCCATAGGTTGTTGGAGGTATTCTGGGTATATGATTTTCCTCTTTAGATATGGCAAAAAATAGTATTTGATGTTCAGAAAAGGCAGAGGTAACAAAATGCTTATTTATTTCTTGCCTGCTGGAACACACAATGGTTTCAGCACTCTAGAAAATGGTTTGGTGGTTCCTCAAAACGGTAAGCACAGAATTTTCATATTGTTCAAGGAAGTACACTTTTGCAAAGTTAATGGGGAGAGGGGAAGTTGAAACAGACTTGGATACTTCTATATCAATATGTACAGTACGTTACTAGTGTTATTCACAGTAGACAAAAGGAAGGTGTTCTCTCTGTTCACCAGTAAGTCGATGGATATTTACTGTGGTGTGTATATGCATAAAGTGGAGTATTAATCATTGGCAAGAATGAAATTCTAATACATGCAACAATATGGATGAACCTTGTAAATATTACACTTAGTAAAATTATCCAGACCTCAAAGGATGATTTAGTGTAACTCTGCCTCAAGAACCATCTAGAAGAGGAAAATGTGTGTATTTAATGAGTAGATTACAGGTTGCCAGAAGTTAGAGACAAGAGAAATAGTTACTGCTGATGCATAGAGTTTCTATTTGTAAGAATGAAAATGTTTAGGGCATATAAGGCACTGACAGGTTCTCCTTTGAAATACCGCGGCATTTTGAAAAGATTTATTGATCCAGATTAAATACAATCCAATTGTTGGCTATGTGGCTTTATTTATGTTTCTGAACTTCACTGAGCATCAGAAAATTCATGCTGTATTTACTTTTTTAAGTTAACTGTGAATACATTTAACCTACTCTGTCACACCTACAGTTTTTGAAGGTGTGATATGGTCCCTACCCTAAAGAGCTACTGTGAAGAATTATGTACAACCAGCCTATCTAACATACTTTTCTAATTAATTATTATAATTTAAAGAATAATTGAATTGTTAATAACTAAAATTATTTACTTAAACAGAATTTAACACCGACAAGTTCTGTTGAGTCAGAAAGAAAAGCCAAATAGAAGATGGTAGTGACCAAATATTTTATGTTTGTATGTGATGTAATTCAGGAGCAGACAACAAGCAAATATAAAATTAATAAATAATTCAGGATGAGATTAGTAATATTGGCAAGAATAAGATGGGATAAGGAACCTATGAGAAACAAAGTAAAACAGCATGGTTGGGGGAAAGCATCTGAAATGATCTGGGTGTGGTCTGTCCCCACAGATGCTCGGGCTGAAAACTGACTACTGATGTAATTAATGGTTTAGAAAGGTGGGACAATTAGCAGAAATGAGATTTCTATAGAGATGAGATTCATCCTTATGAGGATGGCTTAGTCTTCCCAAGGGCCAGTTTTAATAAAGTGTGTTAATTCCTTTCCCTCTCCCTTCCATAAGTTCTGTTTTCTCTTTGGCTTTTCCACTCTTCATGGGGTAACATGTGGTCCTCACTAGAAGCTAAGCAGATTCTGGTGCCACATTCTTGGACCTCCAGATCCAAGAGTTAAATAAATCCTGGTTCTTAATAAAGTACTCAGTCTGCATAATTCCTTACACCAACAAAAAACAGACGATGACGCTGTCTACTCTAAGACATCCAACATGTTGCAATTTTATCAAGAGTCATTTATTCAGGATATCATCCAGACTTAAAATCTGTCCTTTAGCATTACCCTGCTTAATTTCTTGTATTTGCACTTATTGTTTTCCCTTTTTCTTCTCTCAAAGCTAATCTTCTAATCCTAGAATCAGCAACTGGGTGAGTTCTCTAAAACAACACACTAAATCCAACCAGCCTCAAGTCACCCCCTCTGAAGCCAGTTTGTGGACAACCAACTCGCTTATGTGGTCTTTTGAGCACACTCTCATTCTACTGACCTCTCTTTCCATATTTCACCATTAGAGGAGTTCTCTTGAGGTAAGAATATTTACCTTCTTAAGTTTTATGTTTTCTAAGTGCTATTTTCTGTTTTGGCCTTGGGTTACAGGTACTTCTTATCTCTGTGTTTCCAGTAAGCACTTACGCCTATTCACCTTGAAGTCTCCATTTTAAGAGCACCTTTGTCATAGTTTCTACCTCTTTTTCTATTCATATCTAGTCATCTCTATGGGTTCATTAACAGAAATGAGTCTGCTCTGCTTTGATGTGATTCACAATGTGTTCTGATAAACTACAGGAAGCTTTCCTGGCAATAGTTTTTACTAGGTACTTCTAGATTTGTAGATGTGGGTATATAAAACTACCTTCCCCATAGTTAAGGACTGCAGGGCCTTGTTACACTCAGTCAACATAGCCACACATGCAGACAGAGGCCTCATCACAGGTCCTCTGACTCCAGTAACAAAGCAGCAGTCATAAGGCACAGTTTGTCTTCCTTTTTTGCTCGAATGCTGACTGATTTGAATACTGTCTTTTCTTGTCACTGCAACCACTTTATGAGGAAGAAGCATGTTGAGTGATTATTTATGTAAAGGTTTTGGGCCTTTGTCCCAACAGCAAGAAAACAAAAAGAAAATAAAATGAAGTCTGGTAATAAGAAAAATAATAATAATAATCAACATTAGGAAAGAGTTGAGCACCCTAACAAAGAAACACCCTCCCTAAGAACACTTAAGTCAGTAGCTCTCCATGGGAGTAGATTTTATGCTCTCACTGGAAAGATCTTAATGTCTCAAAAGAAGCTTGGTTGCCATACTCGGGGATGGGAAAGAGTGCTATTGACATCTGACGGGGAGAAGCCAGGGAAGGTACCAAATACTCTACAAGGAGAAACTCTCTCAGCTGAAAATGTCAATTGTCTTGAGGTTGAAAATCCATGCTTTCCAAAACTGCTGATTTGGAAAGTTAAGAGGTGGTGGGTTTTGAAGACTGTTGTTGACCTTGAAGGGACCAGTCTTCACGGAACGGTATAATGGACTTCCTCACAAGACAACTCACATTTTGCTACTTATACCCACATGCCTGTTTCAGAAAGGCATCTAGGTTCCTATGTTTGTTTGCTTGGCCTGAAACCTTGGGTGGGGCTCTGTTTGTTCTCTGGCACCCCTCTCCACTGAGGCACCCCTCTTTATGAGGTTGACCACAGCCTCCATGGAAAGAAAAGCCATTATTGCCACAAGTTCTGTCTGTGCTCCCAGATCCCTTCCCTGCACCGGGCAGAGCCTGTAAGCTTCTGGCCTGCAACCCACATAGTTCAGGGAAGATTTTCTGTTCCTTCCCACTTGTCTTTCTGTCGCTGGGCCTCTTTTCTTCTCCTTGCTCCCTCTTCCGAGGACCAGTGGGTGCCTCACTCATAGCTGCTTGATCAAGCCTATCCCATGCAGTGTCTGAACCATGAATTTTTTTCTTCTTTTTTCCTTAACACCATTCTCAGAAGACGTCATTGAGGAAAGACCCATAAAGCTAATGACTGACAGTGTATGGCCCTTCTCACAGAAAGAGCTGCTTTTTTACAGTGATCTTGTCTTAGATCAGAAGAACTGTACCTATGGTCAGATCCAGGCCGTGGCAATACAAACCATTCTCTTATTCTTTTCGGCTCTGGCTTTCTGAGCTCTATGACAAGAAAAATAGAATATTTACAGTACCCATGAGAACACTGGTGAAATAGAAATAGAGCTCTGGGTTCCAGCTGCTTGTAATGGTGTCTTCATAGTCTCTTGGCAAAGAGTTCCTTCTTGATGGATATAGGATATGGATTGCTGGTAATGTACCCTTGTTTGACTCCCAGAGAAGGTAGCTACACTTGCCATGCTCATGAGGAGTGACACCCCTTCCTTTGAGAGAAAGGCACTATCCCGCTCTCATTCTGTCTCCTGGCCACTAAAGATGCAGGGTTTGAGGTGATGTCCTGAACAGCAACCTCTGAAGAAACCCTGTCTTACAATCATCCAGTCACACCTTCCTTCCACAGAAGGAGCCTCAGTAGACGACTGCCACATTAGAAAATACTGTCAATTTTCATATTGTCTATTCCTCTCACTCCTTTCTGACATGGAGAGTCTTCAGACCAAAAAGCTCTCATCTTTGCCTAAATTCTGTTCTTTGTTCATTAAGCAAGGGTGATTAACAAACTTCACATTTTATTATTGGGCAGAAAAATAAAAGCATCTCAGAAAGTCTGGAGATTTTTAAAGTACACTTGGTGTATTCCAGAAACAAATGTAAACATAATCTGAAACATGTTGCAATTAATAAATGCCCAGAAGACTGTGGGAATACAGTGGGAAAGAGAAGCTCTGGAGAGTGGGTAGAGATACTCTACAGAGGAGCCATCACCTGAATCACTAAATAACATGCTTAGGTGAGAAACACTTATACAATGGTAGCCTAAACCTCATCTCACTTAGAAATGTGAATGCCATCTCCAGAATGTCCTGTTTTCTACAAGGATCATTTCCAAATTATTGTCATTCATACCAGCAACAGCTACACAGACAATTACCTAGCATGCTCCCCACAAACGGCATTGGAGGTATTTAGGAAGCTGCTTTGATGTTATCACTGCTACAGTTGTTCCATTCTTTAAACATTCTTAGCCCAACTTGCTGACCCTTGTCCCTTCCTTTTAAACTCCTCCAATGATACCACCATGCAGCGCACAATATGTGGTTCAATTTCATTTACATGCAACACTTATGTATTCTGAATAATATTCTCCTTTTTTAACTAGAGCAAGAAACAAAGCTATCCTGTTGGTATATTACTTAGGGGTGTGTACTATACCTACAGACTCAAGGTCTAAGCCAAGATCACAAAGCTTATTTTTATCCATTGCCTGGACAGGAACTCCACAGGGAGACAGAGCCAAAACACCTGGGCCCAGGGGGCCTTGCAGAGACCAATATTCCAACCAAGGACCATGCATAGAGAAGACTAGACCCCCTGCTCAGTTTCCAAGTGGGTTCCCTAGTAAGGGGGGCAAGGGCTGTCTCTGACATGAACTCAGTGGCCAGCTCTTTGATCACCTACCCCTGGAGGGTGCAGCCTTGACAGGCCACAGAGGAAGATGATGCAGCCAGCCTTGATGAGACTTGTTAGGTTAGGGTCAGATAGAAGGGGAGGAGGTCCTCCCCTATCAGTAGACTACAGAAGAGGCATAGGGGAAAAGAGGGAGGGTGGGTGGGACTAGGAGGAGATAGAAGGAGCTACAGCCTGAATACAAGTGAATAAGTTGTAATAAATAAATAAGTAAAAAAAAAATTAGAAGGAGAACCAGAAAGACTAGTTGTAGTTGCAAGCTGCCTCTGATGATCATTCATCTAGACGGTTGTTATCACCACACTACAAAGAAAGCCTTCTGGAACTAGAGGAGAGGTAAGTGTTATTATAGTGCAAAGAGATATAGGAGGAAGAGAGGCTTTGAACCTTTGGCTGTTTCAAAAATCAGAAGAGGAAAAAGGCCCTCTAAAGAGATTAATACCTCAAGCAAAATATCATCATAGAATAAGATTGGGGTCCATTACAAAAAGATCGATGCATGTCATGGGCTGGATTTTCACATGCCAGGCATGGAGGGGGATGAGTCTAGACAAAGTGTGTAGGATGTCTATTCAGGAGGAAAAAGCCAGCCAACTTCTGAAACTATATTAAACAAATGTGGAAAGTAAGGCATCACAAGAAGAAATGAGAAAACTTTAATCTGGTTACTAACAGAAGAGTAAGTTGGAGAACTTCAATGCAGTTGAACTCATCAGATTGCAGCCAGGTTGCATGCTGACAAGTGAAAGTGAAAAGGAGAAGGAGGAGCAAGAGGAGGAGGAGAAGGAGAAGGAGAAATATTAGAAACATGCCAAAATATTCTCACAGTTCAAGGTCCAGGGTAGGCACTGAGCAAATACCCCATCTAGCTGATGGCTTTCAAGACTTGGTGTGCAAACATAAACAGCATCCACATGAATAGGGAAATGAAAGGATATTATTAGAGGGATATAATGAAGATTTTGATATGCTGCATTCAAGTGCTTGAGAAGCATCCAAGGGGACATGGCTACATGGCATGAGATATACTAACCTGGAAACCAAGTAATTACCTGGGATAGAAGTAAAATCATAAGTGAAGCCACAAAAGTGTGTTCTTCCAAGAATGCAGAAGCTAGAGACACAGCTGGATCCTGGGAAGTGCCTGTGTTTATTTCTGGACAATATGTTTTGGGTAGGCAACTCACTTTGCCCACATTATCTCTATTTTATTTTCCAAGCCTAGCATAGGCTTGGTAAGGGGCAAGTACTTGGAAATAATCATTTAGTAACAGGATGAGTGAATTTATGGGTAGACCACTCCACCAACGTGCACAGATATGAGATCTAACTTTTTCTCAGAATTCACTATCTTTCCTGGTATCCAACTGACCAGAAGTTTCTCCTTAAAGAGAATGGTGCTATCTAAAGGGTTACAGAGCTTCACATTAACTCAACTTTTACGGCGGCCACAGTTCCCAGGCCTCCTCAGTCTCTCTCCCTTACTTTCAACACTTTTGTATTTAATTTCCTCCTAAAGAGTCAGAGCAAAATGAAACTCCTTTGAACTTGGGACACTAAACATTCTCTTCCATATATACAGCTCTTGGGTTGTCAACAAAACAATAAAAAACAAAACTCTGTGGTTCTTCTGGGACTATTGCATTTATTCATTTATTTGATTAATTTGTCATTTCCTAAAAATCTGATATTACACATGTGGAAAGAAGACATGATTCAACCCACAAGATGCTCAAAATATCCCACAAGTGCAATGCTCATGTGTATGCACATGTGTGTGAATATTAAGCTACAATATCAATTCTATGTCAGTTGTCTTCCTCAGTAACTCTCTACCTTATATATTCTGGTAGGGTCTCTCTCTCTACGATCCCAGAACTTGCTAATTCAGTCAGTTTTGCTAGACAGCCCTGCCCTGGGATCCCCTGTCACTGTATTCCAAGCCCTAGGATTACAGGCAGGATGCCATGCCCACTGGCACTTGATGTGGGCACCAGGAATTCAAACCCTGGTCCTAATGCTTGTAACGTGTGTTTTGCCAAGTGAGTCATCTTGCTAGCCCTATATTGTTTTTGCAGAAACAATATCTCACTAGGGCCTGTGGCTCACTAATTATGCTCTTCTACCGGATCAGAGAGCCCCACCTCCAGGAATGAGATTGCAAGTATCTGCCATGTCCAGCTTTTCATGAGGGTGAAGGAACCAAATTCAGATGTCCATGCTCTGTAGTAAGCACTTTAGCAACTCAGCCATCTCCCTAGCCTCCATCCTAACATAACACAAAGTGATATTCTCAACTTACTACACCTAATCATTCAAAATTATAACTTTATAAGATGTATCTTTAGCAACGGAGATTACTTAATCCAGAAAATTCCATGAACATTCCCAGCTTTTGTTTGTTTTGTTTTCTTTGAGACAGGGTCCCACTATGTAGCCCTGGATGTCCTGAAACTCACTGTGTAGACCAGGCTGGCACCTAACTCAGAGGTATCTACCCACCATTGCCTCTCAAGTGCTGGGATTAAAGGCATGTGCCATCACACCCAGCCAGCATTCTCTTTTTTTTTCTTTGATTTTTAAGATAACATATAATTACATCATTTCTCCCTTCCATTTCTTCCGTCTAAACCTTTCCAATACCCTTTTTTGCTCTCTTTCAAATTCATGTCCTCAAATGGAGTAACTGAAGCTCAATAATGCTTTAAAATACAAGTCTGAGCCATGCTCCATGGGTTCACAGTCTAAATCTACAACTGAGGCAGGCTCCAGATGTGTAGTTTTGGCCCATACAGTTTTCTTCTTTTCTTCATGTCTTCTTTTTCCATTGTTGTTACATATATACATACATATGTTTATATATACAAATGTATGTACATATATGTGTGTGTGTGTGTGTGTTTAAGTTCTCCTCCTGCCTGGGGCCGTCTTTCAGCAGCTCACAAGTCAGAAGGGGAAGAAAGGAGAAGTGTGCCTGGAATGGCTGGCTAGCACCTAGCACACACAGGGATCACACACCCCAGGAATCAACTGGTGGCTAATTCAACTTTTTTTAATTTTTTTAATCTTTATTAATTACAGTTTATTCACTTTGTATCCCCCCTGTACCTCCCTTTCTCCTCCCCTCCTAATCTCACCCTTCCTCTTCCCCACCCATGTTCCTCTCCCAGTCCATTGAAAAGGGAGGTCCTCCTCCTCTTCCCTCTGATCCTAGTCTATCAGGTTTCATCAGAAGTGGCTGCATTGTCTTCTTCTGTGGCCTGGTAAGGCTGCTCCCCCCTTGGGGGGATGTGATCAAAGAGCAGGCCAATCAGTTCATGTCAGAGACAGTCCCTGTCCCCATTACTATGGAGGCCACTTGGATACTGAACTGCCATAGGATACCTCTGTGCAGGGGTTCCAGGCCATCTCTATGAGTGGTCCTTGGCTGGACTATCAGGTTCAGAAAAGACCCCTGTACCCAGACTTTTAGGATCTGTCACTGTCCTTGTGGAGCTCCTAAGTGGATACTAGGCATATAATATAGGATAAGCATTCTAAAATCTGCACACCTAAGGAAGCTAATTGGGAAGGAGGACTCTGGCTAAGACGATCAATCCCCATACAGAAAGGCAGAAAGGATGGACATCAGAGGAGGGAGAAAACAGGGAACAGGACAGGACCTACACAGAGGGCCTCTGAAAGACTCTACCCTGCAGGTATTAAGGCAAATGTTGAGATTCATAGCCAAACTTTGGGCAGAGTGCAGGGAATCTTAAGAAAGAAGTGGGAGATAGTAAGACCTGATGAGAGGCTAATTCAACTTTAATTCCGGAGAACAAAGGTTATGTGCCCTTCGGGAAGTGGGGGCGGTTTTGGGCAGAGTGCAGGGAATCTTAAGAAAGAAGTGGGAGATAATAAGACCTGATGAGAGGCTAATGCAACTTTAATTCCAGAGAACAAAGGTTATGTGCTCTTCGGGAAGTGGGGGCGGGGGGGGAGGGGAGGTGTCAAGAATAGGCGTACATAATAGGTAGGAACTAGGCCCTTCAAGAATGCATGATTTGCATTAAACAGCACGCTCCTATCATATGAATGGAAACCCAGCACCTAATATATAGGCACTGGGAGGGGAGAGTTAGCAAGGAGCTGTGTCAGAGTTGCCTGTGTCTGAAGACACTCTCCAGATGAAGTCAGGCAGAGAGCAAGAGGCCCTGCTGGGAAAGAGGGAGTCCTGCCTTTAATGCTGAGCTCCGAATGGCTGTCCAGACTAGATGAACTACAACCTCAACCAGCAGGGTGCCTCCAACATATATGTATACATATATATATATATGTACATATATGTATATATAGATATATTTCCAAGTATAAGCTGCTCAGTCTGTGTAATGTTTGTTATTCATATGGTATATTTTTTAGTAACATTTGGTATTGATTAACCAATCTGTGTACTCTTCTCTGGAAAAGACTATCTCTCCCACTCTCAGTAGCCCTTGGTTGCCTGTAGTTCTCTTGAGTAAGGTTGAGGCTTTGTGGGCTTTCCCCTGTCCACTTTGGCATGTCTAGTGTTATTGCCTTTGTTCAGCTCATGTTTGGGCAATCATGAGACTTTATGGGTGTAGCTTTTGACATTACTAGGAGACAGAGTCTCACAGCAAATTTCCTGATCCTCTGGCTCTTACAATCATTCCACCCTCTCTTCTGCGATGTTCCCTGAGCCTTAGGTGTGACAGTGTTTCATAGATATATCCATTTGGGACTGGGCTCTACAGTTCTGCATTTCGATTGATTATGGTTTTGGTTTTCTATAATGGTCTTCATCTGTTATAAGGAGAAGTTTCCTTGATACAGGGTGAGGACTACACTTATCTGTAAATAATAGGACAAATGTTTTTGGGTTTTTTTTAATTTTTTTTATTTTTATTATCATTTAACAATTTATTCAATTTGTATCTCGGCCATGGCTTCCTCACTCAACTCTTTTCAATCCCATCCTCCCTCCCTCTTCTTCCCCTATGTCCCTCCCCTAGTCTACTGATAGGGGAGTTCTTCCTCCCCTTCTATTTGACCCTAGCCTATCAGATCTCATCAGAACTGGTTGCATTGTCTTCCTCTGTGGCCTTCCAAGGCTGCACACCCCAGTGGAAGGTGATCAGAGAGCCTGCCACTGAGTTCAAGCCAAAGAAAGCCCCTGTAACCCTTACTAGGGAACCCACTTGGAGATTGAGTCTATGTGCTCATCTGAGCACAAGTTTTAGGTACTCTCCATGCATTGTCCTTGGTTGAGGTATCAGTCTTTTCAGGGCCCCCAGGTCTCAGTTTTTAGGGTTCTGTTGGTCTCCTTTTGGAGCTACAGTCTACTTCAGGTCTTTCTAGCGCCCTCTTCTTTCCTAAGATTACCTGAACTCTGCCCAAAATTTGGTTCTGAGTCTCAGCCTCTGATTTAATACCTTGATCAGTAGAATCTTTCAAAGGCCCTCTGTGGTAGGTTCCTGTCTTGTTCCCTGTCTTCTCCTGCTTGCAATGTCCATCACATTTGTTCTCCTGAATGAGGATTGAGCATTTTCCCTAGTTTCTTCCTTGTTGTTTAGCTTCTTTAGGAGTAGATTTTTTAGTTTATCCTATATTATATGGCTAATATCCACTTAAGAGTAAGAATATACCATGGGTGTCTTTCTGCTTCTGGGTTACCTCACTCAAGATGATCTTTTCTAGTTCCCACCATTTACATGCAGATTTCATGATTTCCTTGTTTTTAATAGCTGTGTAGTATTCCATTGGGTAAATGTACCACAATTTCTGTATCCATATCTCCAGTTTACATTCCCACCAGCAATGGAGGAGGGTTCCTCTTTCTCCACATCCTCTCCAACATGTGATGTCACTTGAGGTTTTATCTTAGCCATTCAGATGGATGTGAGGTGAAATCTCAGGGTTTTTTTGATTTACATAGACATGATGACTAAGGACAAATGTTTAGAATGTAATTAGGGACTATGCTATCTAGTGAAGTGGTGGCTGTAGGTTCTCCTCCAAGTTCCATGACTTCACTAACCCTAAGTAGTTGGCTAGGTTTCTAGTACCAGGCATGGTTTCCTTCTTGTTGGTCAGGTCTCACTGCTGGTTACTCTCAAGGTATGTGTAACAATAACTCTCGGAGCTATTGTGCCATGAGGGTCATTGCTGTGATTCATAGGTGCCATAGCATGGTAGAACTGTTGGATGCTTCCCTTATATGGAAGCTTGAATGTTACCTTCTAGTTCTATGAAAGCTAGTCCTCAGGGATGAAGCATTCAAGTCAGTTATAAATCAAGGGCCTCTGGGCCCTGTGTCTGAAGTGCATGTTATCTTCAGCAATAGAGATTTACCTTCCATTTCTGGAGGGCAACCAAGGGCAAGAGGAATAGGCTGTATGTTTTATTAGCAGTTTCTTAAACAGCTCTGACAAACAAGTTAAAAAAGAGGGCTTCTCATGCCTGCTGTTGGGGTTTTTGTTAGGTGGACTTTGGCACTTGGAGGGAGTATTGTCAGTACAGATGAAAATTTTTCATTTAAGTTATATATGTATATTTATACACATAATTACATGTATTATAAGGTATTTTTAGATATTTAATAGTATGATTCCTTGTGACTTTTTTCCAGCCATTCTTACTGCTATATTACCCTTCATTTTTGGCCCTGCCCCCTCTTAAGAGTCCCCCTTATTCCATTTTCCCAATCAAATCCAGAGAATAATAGAACTTAGAGTGATGTCTGGAGAATGTAAGATTACAGATCAACTGATAGAATACTGTTTGCCTTGAATAGAGCCATGTAAAATGTTTACACTGATGTATAGACCTGCTTACATATCTATGGAGTTAACCCCAAAGCTCCAACTGCCAAAAACAACAGCACTAGAAGAGGTCCAGCCAGGACATAAATGCTGGCACTAAAAATAGGGTTTGTTTGTTTAACCTAAGTTTCGTTTCCAGCTGTTAGTAAATTCTGCCATGTGTAAAAATGATAACTTTTTCACCCAACAACCAACAAAATCTTTAACTCTTTGTAGCACGCTTACATTTGGCAGCGGTTTAAATGAAACAACTTAGGCATTATCTTAAACATATAATAGAATTAAGCAAATGAGTTTAATATGGCCCTGTTTATGGGAAACAGAACAGGGCCATATTATTATTCCTTCTTATTATGAAGGAAGAAAATGTCAAATACTAAAAGAGAAGGCAGAAAAAAAAATGTTGCCACTATAATTAGTCTGAGTTTAAACTTAATAAATATATGCAATCTTATAAAGATAAGACACCTAAAATGTTGGTATGTAAATTTGTATGCGTGTTTATTTTGTGCATTTTTATATGTGTACCTATGGGCATATGTTTCCTAGCTCTGTTCACTGCAAGGACTAAAAAACAAAAATACCCTTGCAGCATGAACAGACTAGAGTACATTCACTTAGTCTACTGTAATAGTCTCCATTATAGAAAAACCAAGGCTGATTCTAGAGCACAGAAAAGATGATAGCTTACCAACACATATATGAGCATTGAGTTTGAAACCCAGCATCAAAAGATATGATAGGCATGAAATAATTGATAAATCAGAAAGTTACAATGTGTTAGAAAACACTATGAAAGAATGTTACAAGTATATAGAAGGCACCTCTAACCAAATGAAGTTACTATGCATATTGTAAGCCATTAAGATTATGATTCTGTATGCTATGTTTTGGGTGTTAAGTATCCTCAAAATCAAAACAACAATAATAATGTTTCACATGCTGAAGGCCTGGTCCACACTAGTGGATCCAATCACTGAAACATGACCAGATCACCTGAGCATTAACATCATCAATGACTTACACATTGATAAGTTCGTATTGATTGAATGGGCTATTAGGAGGTGAGGTTTGAGTGGAGGAAGTGTATGGCTCAAGATATACCTTTCAAAAACATTCCTGTCCTGTTCTTTCTCTTCTTCCCCCTCTTCCTTCCTCTCTCCCTTTTTCCTTTAGGTTTCCTTCCCCATCATGAAGGAAGGAACTTTGTTTCATCATGCCCTCAACCAATGACTCTCTGTCTCACCACAGGCCCAGAAACAATGGAGTCAGCCAACTATGGACTGCTACCTCTGAATGCATATGCCAAAATAAATTATCTCTCTTGAGTTTTCTCGGTCAGATAATTTGTCACAGCAATGATGAGACTGGCTCTTATCATGCCATGTATCCATTATAATACATAAACAAAGAGACAAAAGAGAAGGAGGTCTCTTGCTTACAGCAGTATGTCAGAAACCCTTTTGGTAACTGTCAGGGGAGTTAGTTTACAATCACCATGGTAATCATCAATGGTTGAAACTTTTTCAGAAAGAATTTTGATATGAAATGGAATGTTTGAATCATTTTACAGATAAAATGCTTATCAGTTGACAGAAATAGATAATAATTAAACTACTGTGAAGTTGACCAATACCTTAGCCGAATAATCCAAGTTAATGGAATTCGTAAGAAACAGATTCCTACCACACACTTTTAGTAATTATACTTGAAGACAGACACATCACTTATCTGGTCTTCAAGTTGAAATTGTTAACCTCAAATTATTTAGAAACATACAAACAGTAAAGAGTGTGTTGACTTAAAAATTAGAGACTCCATTAATAATCTCCAAAAATTCAGTGTAACCAAAGGTACAGAAAAGTTGTAGAAATGCTGTGTATTAAGGCCATGGAGACTAGGTGACAAAATGTAATAGCTAACTCTACACTATGCCTAAAATTATAAAAAGTGTTCTAAGGGACATTGTTAGCTTTATTTATACCAAAAACTGAAATGTAGATGGTAGGATAACAAAACCATTGCATGAAAGTTCACCTGTGAAGTTGACAATTACACTGCTATTATATAAGAGAACAGCCACATGATGAAAGAGACAGAGACTAGAGTGACATGTCTAAGACCAAATATGATGTGATATGAGAACTAAGAAAAGATATTATATGGTTTCCTCTAGAGCCTCTAAAAGATGTATCTTGTGAGATGGCTCAGTGGATAACATAGCTTGCTTCACAAGCATGAAGACCTGATTTGTCATCTCCTTCTATAAATTTGAAGCACTTGTAACCCCAGTGCCTAAGGGAGATGAAACAGAAGGCTCTTAGGGCTTTCTACTGTCATTTTATCCAAACATTGCAAGCTCTGGATTCAGGGAAAGACTGCCTCGAAGTAATAAGGTTGAGAGTGATAACGGAGGATACCCAATGTACTCCTCCAGCCTCCAGTCACATGTACATAGATGGACAAGCCAAGTGTACATATGCATCTATAACACACACACAATGCAAATAAAGTTCAAAATAATTAGAGCCTGTTATAAAGGTAGGGCAAATTCTGATCAATGCCTTGAGTTTAGATTTAAATAACTGTCAAATGACCTGTTATTGTAAGCCCCTTGGGTTGTGATGATTTGCAGCAGTGAGCCAGGAAACACACACACACACACACACACACACACACACACAAATGGTAAATCACAGGTAAGGTGATGGAGAGTAAGCTTTGTGTGATATTTTGTAAACTAGAAGACAAAGTCAAGAAACAATAGTAAAATAACAGAGCACCTAAAACTCTTAAGTACATGATTTGGTTGATGACCCCTAGGACTCAAGGTAGGGACGATCTTACAGAGAGATGTGTGACTGTCTCTTTTGTGTCACCAGAGAGGATTATAAATTTGATATACAAATTACAGTATTTTGAAAGGAATTAATGTAAACTTAGATGGAAAATAAGAAATGGAACAAAAAGAAAAGATCTTTGGATTGTCAAACAACTGCAGGCAAAAAGCAAGTGCAGAAAATAAATCAGCTCCAATACAGAACATTTTATAGAAGAAAGGCACCTTGGCAGGAAGGACCAAGAGCCCTTGGGGTCCACCCCTAGGCAACAGGGGTTAATTACTAGCCATGAACCTAAATATTACCTTGCAGAATTTCAGAACTGTTCTAGATAAGTCACGCTATTCTTTCCACTTAGGAATGGGGCAGTCTATATGCTATTGTCTTCTGCCTCACTGTCATATGTCAACTGTATAGGGGACACAAAACGTGTTTCTACTTGTCCTGGGTCTTCAATGTAAGAGGAGATTGTACTGAAAGAACAATACACTAGACTTTCACCTCCCCTTGAACCTCATTTAGAAGATGAGATTCTAAACTTCAGATCGATTCCCAGAGGAATGAGATGTGATGTTCCTGACCATGAACATATTTTACACATGGGGTGAATCAAAAGCCATGGCAGAGAGATGTTTTTGAATATAGACACAGTACTCATTCCATGTACTCTCACTATATTATGATTTTGATCTTTCTCTTAAAAGTAGGGGAGAATTACACTTTAAATGCAGCAAATAAAACTCAAGAAGCCCATCACGAAACTTGTTAGTATAAGCATGACCCAAATACTGCACATGATGTCTTAATCCTTATGAGTCCATTTATCCTTGTCTGAAATCCACAGTTACCTGAACATCATGAATTTAATCTGGAAATTAAAAGAGTTCATCCCTCCTGAAAACCAGGTGGGCTTTTGTCTAAGGCAAAAATTATGCTGTCAGATGGGATGATACAACTGCCTGGTTCTAACTCTTGAGCCATTTGCTCTTAGAATATAGTTCCCATAATGTTGGCAAACCCAAGCAACCTCTGAAAGGGAGTACATGTTAGGAAACAAGGGCTCAGCAACTCCCCAACATCTCTGGCCACACCCACTGGACAGTTGTGTAAAATAGCTTTCAACAACTATAACACAATATCAGACATAACTGAAAAAGAGGGAAGACTTGCCTTGGCTCACAGTTTCAGAGGTCCATGGTCTGTGCACCCGTTACTTTGTGGGTGGTGATGAGGCAGCGCATCAGGGTAGAAGCATGTGGCAGAAAAAGCTGCCCACCATATAATGACCAGAACAAGGAACAGCAAAGTCAGGGAAACAGGATTTCAGTATCCTTTAAAAGCCATGCAGTACCCAAAGACCTGACTTCCCTGTGCTATGCCATATTTTCTAGTGATCATACCACTTCCCAATAATGCCACCAGCTAGGGACAAAGACTTCAACATAAGGACCTGGAGGGAGGAGGAAGGCATTCAATATACAAGGGCAGGCACAACCAGGTGACAGAAAGCCAGATTAAATGGAAGGGCTTTTTTTTCCCCCCACCAACACATTGAACATTTGAGCTGTATCACATCAAGCAAAAGCAAGCCATTCCCAGGGAATTTTAAACAACTTGTAAAATTGTGAACAAAACAGATAGCTGCAAGCACTAAATCTTAGAATTGTTTATTATACAACAATGAGATAATGAAACAAAGATACATTATATTAGTCAAGGTTCCCAAGAAACTGAACAAGCAGCAGCATCAGTATTCTCTTTCTCCTCTCTCTCCCCCTTTCCTTCCCCGTTCCCTCCCCTCTGTGTTTTCAGATGTCAAATAAAACAGGACATTCATTCAAATTTGAATTCCTCCACCCTCCTAGTCCCTCTCCCTGTCTTTCTGGAAAAAGCCCATTCGAACCACGTTAACAGACAATGTGAAACATATACACATTAGACTCTTGAAGGTGAAGTTTATCCAAACTAGAACTTTTCATCTGGCCACTGTGAAAGCTTTGACCCCTGCTGGGAAATATACTCTTTGCCCTAATAATGTATCTCTGATCAGCCTCGATGCAGGGTCCCAAGTTATAACTCTGGGGCCATGACATTCACTTCTATGACAGAACAGGGAACTGAAACACATTTTATTTCTATATAGAAACTAATCTAAGTGTAGGAATCTTTACCAGAACCCCAGGGCAAATGGAAAGAGAGACTATGATGTCCTTGATTAAAGGTTTCCCACATTCATCTCAACCTTTATACCTTTTGTTGGCCCCCATTCGTCATCTTGCGTATACAAAGTAATTTCCCCATATTAAAGGGAAAGGGAGTTCTTAACATTGTATATGACAAACTACCTCCCAAAATAATCTGAGCATTGGCTGAAGAGATGGCTCTGTGGTTACACACACTGGCTGCTCTTCCAGAGGTCCTGAGTTCAATTCCCAGCAACCACATGGTGGCTCACAACTATCTATAATGTAAGCTGATACCCTTTTCTGGCATGCAGGTGTACATGCAGACAGAGCACTCAAAATAAATCAATCTTTTTAAAAGGTGATCTGAGTATAGAATGGCAAAAAAAAAAAAATTACATCTACCAGTACATACCAGTACATCCACTCTTAATACCAGACTCCAGTCCAGATGTCCGAACTTTTGTTATCTAATTGCTCATGTCTATATTACTCCTCTCTTGTAGGCGAGTGAGTACTGATGGTAGCCAGGAGGTCCTGCCACTTCTTATACACAGCTATTGTGTGGTCTTCTCACGTCCCTAGCTGAACACTCACGCATTCCTCTGTATCCCTGTGGAAGTTGTACAGTGTTTGCTCACTTCTGTGATCAAAAAAACACTATCATCCTCAGTGGGACCATTTAATAATTGAACAACTTAAGGTCTCTAAACTTCAGTTTCTTCTTGATTAAGAGTAATGGTTATTTCTTTTAATTTCCATGCCTGGATCATTGATTGTTTTGACTACCAAGTGAGATAAATTGGAGATAATGTCTGCAAAGTTGAAAAAAATCAATATGGTACAAAATATTACACCAAGAGATATCCTAAAAGAAAAAGGAGTTCTCAAAACAGAACTGTGTTATGTCCTTGCTTTTTTAATTTATTTTTTATTACAATTTATTCACTTTGTATCCCAGCTGTAGCTCCTCCCTCATCCCCTCCCAATCCTGCCCTTGCTCCCTCTTCTCCTCCCATGACCCTCCCCCAGTCCACTGATAGGGAAGGTCCTCCTCCCCTTCCCTCTAACCATAGCCTATCAGTTCTCATCAGGACTGGCTGCATTGTCTTCCACTGTGGCCTGGTAAGGCTGCCCCCAACTCAGAGAGAGATGATCAAGAGTGAGACACTGAGTTCATGTCAGAGACAGCCCCTGTTCCCCTTGCTAGGGCATCCACTTGGACACTGAGTTGCCATAGGCTACATTTCTGCAGGGGTTCTAGGTTATCTCCATGCATGGTCCTTGGTTGGAATATCAGTCTCAGAAAAGACCCCTGGGCCCAGATTTCTTTGGTTCAAACCCATGCAGCCCTGTCTTCCACTGCTCTTCCTTAGGATTTCTGCCCAGGCAGTAAAATCTTGCCCCACTTTTGACCATTCCAGAGACTCATACTTCCAATCCTTTCCTTATACAGCTTTTTCTATCCAGGATGGTCCTTGGGCTTTAGCCCTTCCTAATAAAGAGTCTAATGTGGTTTATGGTGCTCGGCACAGGGATAATCATTAGGAGGAAGTGAAGGGCCTTTTTTGTTTTGTTTTCTGTTTTCATAATAATGCTATTTCCATCATCAGGTTCAGGTCCAGCCTCTCTGAACACATGGACCTGGAAAAATGCTTGATTAGATTTATAAGTACACCTTATCCCAAATGCTAAGCCAAAAAGGAGGAAGCTTTTCTTAAACAGAAATGTCCCAACAACAAGGACTTGTAGCAATTAGTCATCTAGGCACCACTCCATTCATACCTTCATTCACATCTAACCCTATAACAACTTAGAATGATGAAGAAACCCTTACAATTTTTTCTCAAAATCTATCTTTTATTGGATGTACAAATAATAGGATTTATTATACTATTTTCATACATATACACTATATATTTTATCATGCCCCTACTGCCCCTCTCTTGTTCCCCTTCTCCAGTCACTCATCCCTCTCCCATCTACTTTCAGCATTTCTGATTCTGTTTATGAAAGAAGCAGGATTTGTTTTTCTGAGTTCAACTTATTTCACTTAACATGATAACTCAGTTTCATCATCTTCCTGAAAAAAAAAATCATATAGTTTTGTTCTTTTTGTGGCTGAACAATACCCCACTGTTGGTATATGTTATTGTGGAATGTATACAATTTACTCTTGATTATTCAAATGCTGATTTCTCTACCCCACTATCTGGTTTCAATCTGGACATTGCATTGTGATGTTTATTCTAAGCATCACCTGTCTCAAATTTGTGTAAACATGCCACCATTTGCTCTCTGTATTGTCAATAAAACAACCAGTCAATGCTGGCCAATGAAGAGAATAGGGTGGGACATCCTGGTCCAGAGGGGAGGAGAAGGAAGTGGGTGAGAGGAATCAGAGAGAAGAGATCAGCAGGAGAGGACTTGGAACCATGAGCAGAGATGAATCAGACTTAAGATATGACTAAGAGTTAGTATAATGTGGAAATCTGAATGAGGAGGAAACTATGTGGGCTTGGAGGTTTAGGATGGACTAACTATTGCCCAGCATTAAGCTCTAGGTGAATTAAATAAATCCTAGTCTCTGTGTGCTAATTTGGGTGTACAACTGGTTTAGGAATAACCACTGTTTAACTAAAAGATAAATCAATAATAAATATTAATAGTTAACAACACCCCACTATTTGTATAGACCAGGTTTTCTGGATTAATTCATCTGTTGGTGAGCATCTCAGCTGATTCCACAGCCTACTGAAATATACCTTATCTGCTCATTCAAGCAGGACCCTTAATAATGACCCATGCTCTCTTTTTTTTCCTTTCCCGTGGTCTAGTCTAATCCCACGAGGCCACCCCGAGACTCTCAGCAAATAGGTTGTTGTTTTTTTTGTTTTGTTTTGTTTTGTTTTTTCTGTTGCTGCCAGAACTCTCATCCAATGGAAGAACCATCATTTTCTCTTACCATATAGACTTCCAAGATTATAAATTAGTCACTTAATTTCCAGTCCTTTCACTGGACAAAAGCAAGGATTACTCATCACCTATTTCTGCTATGTCTTTCCTGTCCTGCAGTAGGAAATGAGTTATGTTCACCTCACTGAACAGCGAGAGGTCAGAATAATAGACCAGGCAGAGTTGTTATTTTTATTTGTTTGTTTAGATGAGGTCTCAACAAACTCACTATTCAGCCCAGGATCCGTTCATTCTTTTTTTCCTGATTCAGTCTCTCAAATGGTGAGGTTGCAGGTTCACATCACTATGCCTGGCTTATGAGTGACTTTAAGCATGAGAGCAATGCTGATTTCCATAATGGAAATATATTTTAACACATGCGCTAGAATGACTATCCCTCAGAAAGTTCTATAAAGATAACTGTGTCTTACCCCAGATGGTTCACCTCAGTAGGGAGTCACCAATGAATGCTGGACTGGCTAGTTTTATGTCAAGTTTACACAAGCTAGAGTTATCTGAAAGGAGGGAGCCTCAGTTGAGAAAATGCCTCTCATTAAATCAGGCTGTAGGCCTTTTTCTTAATTAGTGATTGATGGAGGATAACCCAGCCCGTTGTAGACAGTGCTATCCCTGGGCTGGTGGTCCTAGATTCATTAATAAATCAAGCTGAGCAAGCCATGGGGCATAAGCTTGTAAGCTGCACCCCTCCATGGCCCTTGTATCATCTTCTGCCACCAGGTTCCTGACCTGTTTGAGTTTCTGTCCTGACTTCTTATATTGATGAAGAACAATGTGAAAGCATAAGACAAATAAACACTTTCCTCCTCCCTATTGCTTCTTGATCATGATGTTTCACCACAGCAAACCTAAAGTAAGACAAGTTAAGGAACATATTTAATGATGGAGAAAAGGGAAAGAGGACTAAAGCAAATAACTGGGACTTTCTTACAAAGACTGTGCCCATAAGGACTTAGGTAAACTGAAAAGATGGAGAAGTGCTGCAGGATATTTGTTCACACTGTGAACCCCTGAGATTGCGCTGTTTACTGGGAAAACCTGTTTCTAGTTGTGGAGTGGCTCAGCCCGAGCACACACTTTTAATCCAAGAGCTTTCTGTTTGAATATTGTAAATAGGATTAAATAAAGTCAACCATTGGTCAAAAGGCAGAACAAGCAACCAGTTGACAGTAAGTGAACACAGAAAAAAAAAATAGAGAGGAAGAGGGGTGCACAGTAATTAGAAGGGACGGTCATTCAGTCTGAAGGTGTTTTGAGACAGCAGTGCAGGGAAGGAGCTTTTCCTTCTTTTGGGATGTTAGCTCAGGAGGAAGGTCAGCTGAGTCCTTTCTCTGTCTCTCTGGCTTTCACCCAGCATGTAGCTCTCAAGTCTTTATTAGTAAAATTGAATGATTAAAATTTTGTTAAAAACAACACTTTGTACTCCAACTCATGGCAAAACAACAGGGATGGAGAAATTGTGCCAGCTGCAGACAAACTGAGAAGCTTTCAGATTTGGGAAGTCTTCAAAGAGAGAGTTAAAGATGAGACATACACGTATAATCAATGAAGCCACAGATGTTGCATTTATTCACAGAGAGAGAGAGACAGAGACAGAGAGAGAGACAGAGAGACAGAGAGAATAAATAAGGGGAAAAGAAAAAGAAGGGAAGAGAGAGAAGAAGGAAAAAAGAACAATCAAAGACAGCATAAAGAGACAGGGAAAATTAGAGAAAAGGGGAAGGAAGGAGGGAACAAAAAGGAAAAAAAGAGAAGATAAGACAACACTTCAAAAATCAGTTAAATCAGGAATAATCGACTTAGGTTATAGCTGCATATTTATTTCTCTTCCCTCTCTAAAGGTAAATCTACCAAGACAGAACATAAAACTATTTGTATATTTTGACACTACCAAAGGCAGGGTGAAATTCTGTTTCTTTTAATGACCAAATCCTCAATTCAAAACACAAATTACGTAAATATTCCTCTCTGAGAATCTTTTAATTTAGTTGTTTATTTTACAGACAGGTTGACTTAGGTTGGAACTTGCTTTGTAAAAGAGGGAGGATGATCTTGAAATTTCTTTATCTTCTCTACATGTCCTGAATGCTGATATTATAGGCTAGTGTGACCATGCTTCGCTTATTCAGTGAAAGAGACTGAACACCAGCCCACATAGATGCTTTGCATGAGCTCTACCTACTGATCTACATTCTCAAACCCTGAAACCATTAAAAAAAAGACTCTGTAGAGCCCACGATATTCAGTGCAATAAGATACAAATGGATTTGTTTGACTGTAATTCATTAACGTATTGTCTTAAATTCTAATTAATTATATATAAATATAAACAAATAAAGCACATAAATATATAAGAGGATGAGACATACTATAATACAAGGTGGTAGAACCCTGTATAGTGCGGCTTTAGATGGCTTGAAAATAGAAGTGAAAATGAAGATCAATGACTTAACTGAAATTGACATAATGCTGGTTCCAATTACTATCAGTCTGGTAATTCATACTTTATCCTTAACAGCCATTGTGAGTCTTTTTGTGCCAAATATGAAAAGTGGATAATAAGATACAAGCCTTAGAAAGATTTATAAATGAAAATAAGAAAAAAAAATACTCAGTCACAGACAAAGGAATTTAGACAAAACACCTATGAGGCTACCTGTTGTAGATTAGTCTAATGCTAATTACTGACATTCAAGATCTGGTTACTATCCGCTGGTAGTAGTTACCCATCAGTAGTTACCCATCCTTGTTTGTGTAAACCTGCCTAAAACATATACCTGATTGAGTCACTAAATAACCTATGCGTGGGCAGGGCAGAATGGGGTAGGCATGGCTAAAGATCCTGGGCTTAGGAGAGAATCACAGGATATAGACAGACGGGTAGACAGGAGGAAGGAGGACACCAGAATGGGTTAGTGTGGAGAAGAAACCATGTGGAACAAAAGAAATGACTCCAATAATGGCTTGGAAAGGCCCGGATGAAGATTAAAAGCAAGTACCATGGGATTATGTATAGAAAGTAGACCAGATAAGGAAGATTAAGGCAGACGGCATTGGAAGGGGCTGGGAGATGGATGGTGAGGATATTGAGGCAGTGTAAGGAAAATATTTGCCCAGCCCAATATAAATAAGACAATTATAAATCACATAGGTGTCTGTGTCTCATTATTTATGATATCACATTGGATAATACCATCACAATAATCTTAGGGCTAATAATAAATAATTATAGCCCAATAGCCATTTTTTTAATTTACTATAATAGCTACCACATAATAAAACTGAAGAGGGCCCTAAATTGTTAGAAAACCAACCACAGTTTCTCCAGTTACTATTCAAGATCTACCAGCAGATGATAGGCACCCCTCAGGTTATAAAGAAGTTTAATGGAAGCCTATAGAAATATTAGATCTGAGGAGATTAAAGGAGGTGATCATTTCATATGGCATGCATTCACCCTATGTGAAGCAGATATTAAATTCATGCTCAACTCAAAATAGAATTATCCCCCAAGACTGGAAGATTTGGCAGCAGCAATATTAGAAGCCAGTCCTCAGGCACAATTGCAAACATGGTTGAAAGAGGAAAGTAGGGCCATAGAACAATAAAATATTGCTCAAGGTATTAATACTTCCCAAGATCAGTTGCTAAGTGAAGATCAATATGCTAAGTTACAAAGGCAGCTTAAATTTTATAATCACAGCTTGGCACTATGTAGATTATCAGTTTTAAATGCTTGGACAAGGTTGAAGAATCAGGAAAGAGGTCTGAGTCCTTTACTAAAATTATACAAGGTCCAAAAGAAGACTTCACTGATTTTTTTTGTGAAGATTTACTTCAGCTGTAAGTAAAATAGTATCAAATTCAGAAATCAGATAAATATTAATTAAATATTAATTAAATCTTTGGCTTTTGAAATGCTAATTAAGAATGCAAAAGGATGATTAGGCCTTTGAAGGCAAGATAAGCACCAATAGATGAATGGATTAGAAATAAACCTGATATTTCAGGTTTATGATGCTACTCTGATAAAAGAAGTAATTTCTAAGTTTTAAGAAAATAAAATGGGCTCTTCTCCACTTTTTCTTCTAATCGATTTAGTGTGTCTGGTTTTATGTTGAGGTCTTTGATCCACTTGGACTTTAGTATTGTGCAGGGTAATAAATATGTATGTATTTTCATTTTTCTGCATGTAGACATCCAGTTGGACTAGCACCATTTGTTAAAGATGCTGTCCTTTTTCCATTGAATGGTTTTTTCTTCTTTGTCAAAAATCAAGTATCCATAGGTGTGTGGGTTTATCTCTGGGTCTTCTATTCGGTTCCATTGATCCACTAGGCCAAGGTGACAACTTCCTGAACAGAACACCAACAGCCCAGGCTCTAAGATCAACAATCAATAGGTGGGACCTCATGAAACTGAGAAGCTTCTGTAAAGCAAAAGATACTATTGTCAGAACAAAACGACAGCCTACAGACTGGGAAAGGATCTTCACCAACCCTATATCTGACAGAGAGCTGATATCCAGAATATATAAAGAACTAAAGAAGTTAAAAAGCAACAAATCAAGCAATCCGATTTAAAAATGAGGTACAGAGCTAAACAGAGAAATCTCAGTAGAGGAATACAGAATGACAGAGAAACACTTAAAGAAATGCTCAACATCCTTAGTCATCAGGGAAATGCAAATCAGAACAACCCTGAAATTTCACCTTACACCCATCAGAATGGCTAAGATAAAAAAAACTCAAGATTCAGCTATACCATTCCTAGGGTATAATACAAACAACTCGAAAGCAAAAGGAAAATCTCTATGATGTGTGTGCAAGGGTATGGCTATATAGTCATCAAAATGGAAAACTACTCACTGGAAGGTAAATGGAAAAGATATCTAGTCATAGGCGGCATGAATGGAAAAGGCAAAACCTAGCAAAACTTAGCAAAGACATCAAACTTATGCAGCTCATACAGCCAATATAGATAAACTGTCTGAAAATAATGAAATAGTGAACAAACTGGCATCATGTTTAATTAAGACTAGAATATTACAATTTGCCAGGAAATAAATTCAGAAAAAAAATGACAGATTACACATTCAAAATACTTGAAAGTTTATCCCTAACACTATAAAATATGGAAAAATGGAGAACCAAATTAAATCAGGACAACCCTATGAGAATAACTATTATAAGGAATCCATACCCAGGTGGTGATTCAGACCTTTTACCCCAAAACTTGGGAGGCAGAGACAGGCGCACAGGAATTACAGTGACTTAAATTGCAAAAGCAGGCTGAAATTCCAAGTGAATGTTTTTTATGATCTAAAAATAAATACATTTTAACCTTGAATTTATATATAAAAAGAAGGAAATATAGGTATATTTATCCACACATACTAAGATATATTCAATTTCAAATATTCAAAAAGATTTTTTTATTCTCAATTGAAAGATAATACTTCTTCTATTGCCAAAAGTATCTTGCCCTAGGGAAGATATAACCTGCCAAAAAAGGAACCTCCCAGAGTTAGGGCTGAGGCAGGGTTTTGCTTTTATCTTTCCAGGAGAATAAAAGCATTCAACTAAGGAATCCAGAGAGTGCTGGATAAGTGAAACATCTGAAGAAAAAGGGCAGATCATCAAGAGAATATGTCCCAAGAAAAAAAAAACAGTAAACTGGCTCCAGCTTATCTCTGCTGCTCTCTACAGGCATAGGTGGCAAATGGTCTTTATGTGATCCCAATTCAACTAAAAATTAAAGTTGGCTTTGGGTTAGAGCCCGGCTCTTTCTCTAAACCCACACATGCACATTAAAGGAAAATCCAAAATCTCTGTCTCATATCAGAAGAGCCACTTCACCTGATATGGGACAGAGAAAAACAAAAAAATAAGGGACTGTTCTATTGCCACTAATCTCATAATTTTTTGGTTTCCATTTGACTCTTTAAAACTTTTTAAAGTCATAAATATTCTCTCTAAATCTATGATTAGTCTATATACATTAGCCTTCTGTCATGATACAAGTAGTAATACAAAGCACTAACTAATCCTAGAAATAAGCTTCATCTAGCTTCCTGTACGTGTTTTCAGGTTTGAATCTGAAGCAGGTAACTAGGAACAAGCTTGTATACCTCAGATATAATTAATATATTGTGGTCCTCAAACCTTTTATAGATCTTCTGAATATGGCATTTAAAGTACTTAAGTTTTCTACAATAAACTGTAACCATTCCTAGCAGTAACCTTTGAGGTCTCCATGAAGATGACGGCCCTGTAAGGACAAATGGACCTGGATTGCAGTAACACTAGCCCCTGGGGAAAACTGCCCCATGCCTATTCTGTACCAGGGTTGTGAGCAAAGAGTGGACATCTTTGAGATGACAACTGTGTTCTACCTAACAAGGACTGGCATTAAACTGACAAACACCACCCAAAGATCAGATTCAAACTACAAACTGCTCAGGACATTCAAATTGCTGAGTTCTTATGAGACTGACACGAACATTTTACAGAACTTAAAGCTTGTCAGAAATACTTTCATTATTGTAAGAGTTAAAATCTTTCCTTTTTATTTAGACAAAAAGGAGGAAATGATGCAGGATATATGATCACACTGTGAACCTTGAGATTGTGTTGTTTACTGGAAAAACCTGTTTCTGCTTGTGGTGTGGCTCAGCACTAGCACACACCTTTAATCCAAGAACTTTCTGCAGATAATAAACAGAATTAAATAAAGTCAACCATAGGTCAAGCAGTGAGTGGAGCAAGCACCCACTTGACAGGAAGTGAACAAGGAAAAAAACAATAGAGATGAAGAGGAAGAAGAGTGTGGATAGAAAGATGCACAGGAAGAAGAAGGGAGGGACATTCAGTCTGAAGGGTTTTCAAGGTGTAGGGAAGGAGCTTTTCCTTCTTTGGAGGAAGGTCAGCTGGGTGCTTTCTCTGCCTCTCTAAGCTAGCAGGCTTTCACTTCCAACATCTGGCTCCCCCAAGTCTTTACTGGTAAAATTGAATGGTTGAAATTTTGTTAAAAAACAAAACAGGGGATGGAAAATGAAAAAGTGAATGAATTAAAGTAAGTAATGGATTTCAGCATGACCTGATCAACTCTGGCACTATATACAATTAATAAATGTTTTCCAAAAGTAAAATACAATTCTGTAAAGTAACAGATTTATCTCGAACTGATTCTTTTGTTCTGTCTTTTATAGATCTGTCTCCTTCCCCCGCCCCAACACACACACACAGCTAAATCCTATCTCACCCTTAACATAATAGAGAGCCAATTTTTTAATCAAAAACCATTTTTAGGATCAAAGAGAAACATGGTTCGAGTCAGATAGAGAGTTCATTTTTATCATCTGTGGGGAGTGTGTAGCTAAAATTAGAGATGGTGTTCCCTAAAATTCTCAAAAAAAAAAAAAATCAAATGCTTTTAAATTCAGGGAGGGATGGTTGGAGTCTTTTTCTTTTTTCCTTACAGGATATTTTTCTCAAGTACTAGCGGAAGTGCTAATGAGAGACAGGCCTTCTTGCCATCCAGTGACACATGTAACAGGCCACATGAAACCACAGAAAATGAGTCTATTTTAAAACGTCAGAAGCAACACTAAAGGAAAACCCGGACTTGTACTTTTTCCTCTTGATCACAGTCTAATGGAGACAATTCAGAAATGATTTCTTCTGAACTTGCTGATATCCGTGATTGAAATAGTGTTGCTAATGATAACAATGTGTAGAATTATTACATGGAAAGTACTAATAATGCGAATCATATGGTCCTCGGCTTCAGTTCCTCTCTAGATTATTTTCCCTAGGCATATCTGATTCCTCAGAGATTAGCCTACTAAAACTCATATTTGTACTACCACAGAGAGAATTTGAATTTCTAAGAACAAAGTCAGAAAATTAACCAAGTTTTCACTTGTGCCAGTCTTTCCAAAACAACCTTAATGTGGAAGGTATCACAAACAAACAAACTAAATGCTAATTTCAAGTATTTTTGGCACCTGTTATATCCTTCTTAGGTCTGTCTATGAGACACAATATTTGAACAATCATGTGGTATGAGGGCCATAGAGATGGCTCTGTGGATAAAAGTGTTCACTGCACAAGCATGGTGACCTGAGTTCAATCCCTGGAACTCATATAAAGCTGGAAGGAAAAAAATCAAAGTTATAAAGTTGTCCTTTGACCTACACAGACACACACACACAAACACACACACACACATGCACACACACAGGCACAGGCACACACACATATATCATGGCACACATGCCCCTTTATGAACACATAAAATAATAATAAATAAAAATTTTAAATATATGTGCTATGAAAGTATGAGGTTCACTTAGAAACCTTTAAATATTGACTAACTTCTAAATCACTGGTACTCAGCCTGTGGGTTTCAACCCTTTGATGGTCAAATGATCCTTCCTTAGGTGGCGCCTAAAACCGTTGGAAAACACAAATATTTACATTGTGATTCATAACAGTAGCAAAATTAAAGTTATGAAGTTGCAACAAAGGTAATTTTATGGGAGGGAGTCACTACATCGTAAGAGTCACAGCATTAGGAAAGTTGAGAACCACTGTTCTCAATTGCACCTTCAATGAAATGCTAAAATACTTTCTTTTTCATACTTAGAAAAAAATTTAATTATACTCAGATTTCATCCTATTTGCATTTCTGATAGTCCTAGGAAACTCTCTCCATTTGTAAAGATCCATGATGTCATTTTGATTATAAGTTATTTCCAGTTGTTCTTCTGGTATAATTAAAACTGCATACAAGAGACAGTGTCCTTTTCCATATGGCTGAATTTCGAGAGCTGTGTCTCTGGGTTGATACAGCAGGATTGAAATAGAGAAACTTTTCTCACCAAACTCTCGGTATCAAGGAAATCATAACTATGGCCACAAATGTCCCATGAAAGCAAAGATTATGGCTGGAGGGGATGGCTCAGTGGTTAAGGGAAATTGCTTAAGGTCCTCTTGCAGAGGACCCAGATTTGGTTGCCAGCCTGGAGATGGTAGGCCACAAACACCTGATACTTCACTTCGGAGGGATCTGACATCTCTCCTGGCCTCTTTGGGCACCAGGCTTGTACATGGTGTACAGACACCCATACAGACAAAATGTTCACACACATAAAATTAAAATAAATAGACCTTAGAAAATGATGTGGAGCTGGAGAGGTGAGTCAGTAAGTAAGAGCATTGGTTGCTTTTCCAGATCTGGATTTGATGCCTAATACCCACGTGGTGACCCACAACCATCTGTGACTCAGTCCAAGGGGAGCTGACACATCTAGCTGACACTTTGGGCACCAGGTATGCGTGTGGTAAGCAGACATTCATGCAGACAAAACATCCATACACATCAAAACAAATAAATAAATACATAAATATTAAAAATTAAGATAAAGACTCAACTGTAAACTTTTATAATCATAATTTAAACATAAAACTATTTTGACTCCCATACAATGTAGGTACATATTAATGTTTAAAACATTTTATATCTTTAGATAAATATAACTTTCTCTCTATATGTATATGATATAGTATAAAAGATAATTAATATATATGTGCATTCAACAGTGGTGTGTAACTTGGCTAACATTTGCTGCACTAATAAACAACCTCCAAATCTCATTAGTTTACAACACTAAAGATTCACTTCCCGCTATCTTACACATTCACCAGTAGGTTACACCTTCCTTTCATGTCTTCTTTTGGGACCCAGAACAATGAACCTCAATCTGGAACACGAGGATTTTAGAGGAGAGCAAAAATATCTCAGAATTCCCACAGTGGTGATATCCCACAATAAACCATACATCAATGCTTCATTGTCAAAGTAAGCTGTGTGACCACACTTGATATCAATGGTGAACAAAATACAACCTTTCACTGGGAAGGACAAAAAAATTGGGAATAACTTTATTGTTAAAGAAACTTTCTGAAGATTGAGTGGAACACACCTTTCATCCCAGCACTCTGGAAGCAGAAACAGGCAGATTGCTGTAATTTCAAGGTCAGCTTGATCTACATAGTAAGTTCCAGGCCAGCCAGGCCTACAGAGTGAAAGTGTGAGTGTGTGCGTATGTGTGTGTGTGTGTGTGTGTGGTGCATGTGTGTGTATGGGTGAGAGAGAGAGAAAAAAACTTTCTGAAAACATACTTAAAAGTTGTTTTAAGTATGTCAGTTGTCTCATGCATAGGACAACAATCACATAACTACAAATAGAAAGATTTAAAGATTCATAGGTGTTCATTTTCCTTAGTTGTAAACAATAAAAGAACTTGAAGTAAAAGGGTAATCTTTAAGCAAATAGAAACTACTGATAGTTCCAATATTATTTAAATTTCCTCAGATCATAGAAAAAAAAGAAAAACTTCTGAAATCTTTTTAATGAACCTAGTATCATCTTGGTGGAAATTTGAATAAAACCCTAAAGCCCTAAAGGATACAAATTAGTCTTCTTCAGAAAAAGAGCTCAAAAATTCTATGTAAAAAATTAGCAAATATAATAGAATGTTAAAATGGCACTATACTTCTATCTTTGAAGGGACGACCCTCAATAATGGTATCCTTTATCTTTATTAGGGTTCTAGAATAAGCGAGAAGTACAAACAGGAATAAAGCATACAAACACCAAAGTGTTAAGCCTTTTCTGAGAAAGGCTATATCAAGATCCATAGCTACAACGAAAGTCAAAAGGAATGCAAAGTGACCTTCAGAATCAGAAAGACTTACCCATGCTGTCATAGGCAGTGTTTGGCTGCAATGGACAGCTATCCAGACTATTTTGTATTATAGAAAAGACCTTCCACCTCCCTTTGGGAAGCCAACTTCAAAGAGAGGAAAGCAATTAATTAATCAGTTATAGTTAAGTCTTCGAAACTACCTACCAGCCAAGTTGCTGTGCTTTCCCTGGGGCACACTAAGTAGAGGATTAAGAGACGTCAGGAATGTTATACTAATTAAGGTCATTCCTCACAGAAACATTGAAAGTGGAAAATATATTCCAGCTTTGTTAGAGTTGTTTCATTTTAAATTCATTAGGTTTAATCATTAGCCTGTGGTGTGTGTCCCTCGAGACATGGAACCATTAGGAGAATGTTGCTACTACCTCACAGGAGGATATTATATAAGCAATTGATGTTTCAGGGACCACTGATGTGTCAGATGAATATTTCCCCCAGAAGGCTGAGATGCTGGCTCGTGCATCATTTAATAAATCCAAGGCCATGCTGTGCTCAAGGCTGAAATCTTATTCCTTGCTGCTATAGTTTAGAAATGGTTTGTACCCCAAAGCTTGGTCTTCAGTTTGGTGAGGGTGAGATAGAACCTTTAAAAGGTAGGACCTAGTTCAAGGAAATTGGATCCTGGAAGCATGACCTTGGGAAAGGATTAAAATAGTCCTTACAGGACCCTGATTAGTTCTCAATAGATAATGTCCTTATACAGTGAGTTGCTTCTCTGCCCTGTTGTAATGGAAGAGGAGGAGGTGACTGCCAGAGTCTAAATAGATAGGATTTCCTGATCTAAAACCTGAAGGTCCTTAGCCTTTAGTATGTGTTATAGAAAGATATAGACTTGTGTGTCCTACTCTTCTATTTTAAAATTTGTCTTTGTTGTGCTATGTATAACAGATCATCAGAGAGTACTAAAGTAATCACAGCATTAAAGGACTCCAGTTATAAAATGTAGTGTTTCCCTAAAAGCTCCAGATTGGAGCTAGAATGGTACAATAAGCCAAACCCATGTCTTGAGAAACTGAATATGCTGTGGATAACACAAAGTGTTAAATGGCATTTAACATTTATGGTATTTATGGTATATGATAATGGCATCCTTTTAAAGCCTTTATCTGTTAAAGATTCCTCTTGAAGCACTTAAGTCTAAAATATTCTGATCTATAAAATGGTTTGTAAGTGTTACAGTAAACAAACAAAAACTATTGTATGAATAGAGCACATGGATACTACTAATGACTCCAAGAGCCCAGGAACCTCCAAGGACCTAAGGAACTTAGGATGGTGATATCTGAGGATGATTATGAAGTCTACAGATTCTCTGGGTTATCAAGGAAGGAAATACTTTTTTAACTTTTCATTATTTCTTGGTGAATTTCACATCATGCACCCCAATTCCACTCATCTCCCCAACCCTTCCTATCCACCCTTCACCCTTGCAACCTCCCCTTCCAAAAGAAAATTTAAAGGATAAAAAAAAAAAATCTTGCTGTGGAAGCTGCAGTGTGTCATAGCGTCTCACACAGTACATCCATTTGTCCAAACATCTTTATTTGCAAATGTTCATTGCAATAAGTCATTGCTCAGTTCAAGGTCTCTGGCCTCTGCTTTACTCTCAATACTGTCTCCACACTAGGACTCCTCTCAGATATCCTGTTGTTGTCCTGTGTAATAGAGCTTCTGTAGCTTTAGACCGGTAGGACCGGCCTGTAGTGAGAATTTTGGTTTCTTTAAAAACCCAGTTACATTATCTGAATGTTTTTGTTTTAATCCCAGGTGTAGGATGTGGGGTTGCTTCAGGTTATCCACAGCTGCTAACTCTGAGTGTCTCGTGATTTTGGCCAGCTGCAGATAGTTTACATTTGGAATTCTGGGGACTTCTGACAAGGTATAAATGGGAGAGCTCTGAGAGGGCCTGTGGCTGTTGCTGCTCCCTATTCCTGCTGATTCCCGCTGTTCCTGCTTCCTGCTGCTGTGTTCACTCTTGCTTGATTGCTGGACTGCTGGATTGCTGGTTGGACATATTCTGACGACAAAGACTAGACTTGCCCCAGGGAACTCGACGACCCTAGTAAGCAGAAAGTAGTCTTAAGGGGTCTATGCCCCCTTTCCCCTCTAACCTTTCTCTCCTACCTAGTGTTGGAGGTTTGGAAGGATGATAGATGTAAGAACCCAAGAACATAGCCCCCCAAAACAAACCTACACCAGCCCCTTTGCAAACTCCAGCAGTTCACAGATGGGGTAGATGTTGGGATGGGCCAACTCAAAGTCCTGGATCTGGGCCTGAGTGGTAGCTGAGTTGGTCAGCCTACCAGCTCTCAAAAACTGCCCTGCCCATTCTCCTAAATACTAGAGCTGGCAAGGCTCAAACAAACAACAAAAACCAAATGTCGTGAGGAAGAGGAGGATGATGATGAAGATAATGAAGAAAAAGGTGAATGTACTGGAATTACCAGTATTTCCCACCATTCTCAGCAAAAGACTTTAGTCTTTATTATAGAGTTGACAACAGTAGAGTCACAGGATCATGCAATTTCAAACCATTTTTTTTTTAAATCAACCACCTTGACCATAATGTAACTTTCAGTTGACTTCACACAGACATTACCTTTTAAGGCAAGATTCCAGAACTGTCTTCAGTTAGAGGCCTCCTTATCTAACCCATAGTTTTCCAAGCTGCCCTTTTTTTAAGAGCACACTGTTCAACCAGTCCATTGATCACGGGCAGCATCAGTATAGTTCCACACTGAATCATTTCACTTCTCTGACTGGAAGGAGGTATCCCAAAGCAGGCCTAGCACAGGGCTTGAAATGTAATAGAACTCACCACTTAAGATATTCTCCAGACACAGAATATCAGGTGTGGACTGCCAGAAAGTGAACACATCTTCCTGATTTCAACACACTTTGAGATTGATATCTCGGTTTCAACATTTAAAAGGAAAAATTAAAAAGGAAGTACAGAAAGAAAGAAAACAAGGAAGGGTAGGGGAGGACACAGCACATTTTGCTAGTCTTCCTGGAACATTATTAAAAATAAAGGGCTCCACAGCAGTTCAATGTCCAAGTGGGTTCCATAGTAATGGGAACAGGGACTGTCTCTGACAGGAACTGATTGGCCTGCTCTTTGATCACCTCCCCCTGAGTGGGAAGCAGCCTTACCAGGCCACAGGGGAAGAAAGTGCAGCCACTCCTGATGAGACCTGATAGACCAGGATCAGAAGGGGAGGAAGACCTCCCCTAGCAGTGGGGGAGGGGCATGGATGGAGAAAAGGGAGGGAGGGAGCTACAAGTGGAAACAAAGTGAATAAACTGTAATTAATAAAAATATAAATTAAAAAAATAAACTTCAATGTTACCCTCTTTAAAAAAAAAAAAATGAAGGGCTCTAGAACCAAAAGTTGGGAGACTTTAAAGATATTAGAATTCACTGTTTCTTTTCAAACTTGCTCTCACTTTGTCAATTTCAGTTAAGAATTTCCACAAATGAAATGGCTCTTTGAAGGGACTTGAACTTTGTACAATGAGTATGACTACAGTTTGATTGGATGCCTGAGAAAAGGCAGGCAAACATGAGACGTTTAAAGGTTTCCAAAGCTAAGAAGGCACAGGTCTAGTTGAGAAACCAGGAGAGTATGCAAAGCATTCATAAGTGTGACATCTGTCCAGCTAACGTCATCCACTTATTTCTAAAGCCAAACTGGTCTGGACATGTTTGGTTGACCTATTAGTCTGTTGTACCTGCCGAAACACATGCAGTCCCTTAAAACATCTGTTCTAGAGGTCAGAACTTCAGAGTTTATTTCAATGAGCTGAAATTAAGGTGTTGATTGGGCTTATACTTCCTTTGAAGATTCGGTTGTTTGGGTTTTTTTGTTGTTGTTGTTGTTTTATTTTTTCTTGTTTTTCCCCCAGCAGTTCCTGCCTTCCCAGCTTTGCGACTGTTCCATCTTCATGGCAGCAAAACAGTGTCCCATTGTGTCATTGCCTCCACCACCACCACATCACCATCTTTTCTTCATTGCTCCCAAGGTCACGGTATCTTCTGTGACTCTGTCTTTCTTCCTCCCTCTCAGATCCTTGTGATTTTTTTTTTTTTTTTTTGGTCCCATCTGAACAACCCAGGATGATTTTATCCATGATCACGATCTTCAGCACACTGGTGATGTCCCTTTAGCCATAAAATGTAGCATGGAGCAGTTCCCAAGGTTGGGACATTAGCATCCCCAAAGAGCCACCATTTGTTTCCCACATTTGGATAGAACTGCATGGAAAGGTATTTGGATCTATGAAAAACCTGATCTTTATTTTACTGAAGAATATGAAGCCTCCATTAAAAAATTAAAGGGAATGATTTGTAGAAGTCCTGAAGTACTATTAGTAGCCCACAAAACCTCACTGAATGGTGCAGTGAGCTTCTGAGGACTTCAATAAATGGGAACACACTGTGCTTTAAAGCAGTATCCATCTGTAGCTAATTCTGACCTGTTTGTTTTGAATTTATAGAGATATTTGAACTACAACGTCCATATTTTTCTTATCCTCACTCTAGCCTGCCCTGCCACTAAAAGCTTCTTTATGGTGTAAACTCATTGAAAAAGACTAATGCACACAGCATGGATTAAGGCAAAACATTTGGAGTCACAGTGATATGTGGTGGATTATGCTGAAACTTAAAAATACTATTTTATTATCTCTCTAAAATATACTCACACATGTACATATGTTGATATATGTGTATATGTATATATAAAAATTACATATGTGTAATCTGAAAATGTTGCCATTTTCAGATTTTTGCTCAATTCTTTTAAATCCCATTGTAAAGGAAATACAGTAAGAACAGCTTTTTAGTGAGAGTTTCCAACTTTTACAGGTGAAGGTTGTTGCCTGTAGGACTGTCAACCTGATTGGATTTTATATTATAAACTATCACAGAGACTACTTTTGTTGTATTAATATATTTGGCAGTTTGTATAGCACCTTCCAGTACTGAGAACTAGTCCTCATGGACAATACCTTCTAGTCAGCTCCAACTTGATTCCTCCAAGTCCTGTGTCCAAATTACATGTTGTCTTCAGCAATAGGGTCTAACTTCAAGTTCAGGAGGGCAAGCAAGAAAAATGGCAGCAATCTATACCATTTGCGGAGCCTCTTAGGCACCAGCACCCTTGACCAACAACTTCAGAGGAGGTTTCCCATGCCTCACACACAGATTTTTTTTTTTTTTTGTATAATGGTGTAATGTTCCTGAAGTTGCCCCATGTATTGTAACTCCATTGAAACCGTGTGTGTGTGTACACACAATACACTTATACATATTTTTAACTAAGTTTATAAACAAGTTAACTATGTTTCCCTATGGCTTTTTAAAACATGCTTAGTATATTTCCTTCCTCTCCTTCTGACTTATCCTCCTTTCCCTTTCCTGTTGTTGTAAATAAAAAGTCTTGAGTTATCTAATGTTTATTATTATCCCTAAGATTATCATGAAGGTATTATTTAACCTGCTATCACAAATAACAAGACACAGACGCCTGTTAGATTTATAATTGCCTCTATTTACCTTGGGCTGGGCAGATAGTTCACTTACGCTGACTCAATAACCTCACCATCCATCTCCCTGCCCCCATCCAATGCCATCTGCCTTAATTCTCATCTGGTCTACCTTCCATCCACAATCCCATTGTATTTGCTTATATTCTTCATCTGGGCCTTTTCACTTCATTATTGGAGTCCTTTCTCTTGGCCCATGTGGTTATTTCTCCACGCTAATCTTTCATGGCATCCTCTCTTCCTGTCCGTCTGGTCCTGTGATTCTCTCTTGAACCCAAAAGCTGGGGAACCTTAGCCATGCCTACCCCACTTTGCGTTGCCCTGGTATAGGCTATTTAATCAACCAATCAGGTATGACTTAGGCAGGTTTACAAAACAAGGATAGGTGTAACCAGATCTTGAGGGCCAGTAACATGCCTCAGACCAACCTCCAACACTCTTCCCCAGCTTCCACCAACACCCTCATGTTCTCCTTTCATAACAGTGGCTGGCCCAGCAGCATATTCCTGTATTAGTTAGGGTTTTATTGCTGTGAAAAGACACCATGACCACAGCAACTTTTAATTTTTTCTTTATTTTTTATAATTTATTCATTTTATATCCTGATTGTAGGCCCCTCCCTCATCTCCTCCCAGTCCCACCCTCCTTCCATCTCCCCACCCCCTATCCCCTTTCCCTAGTCCACTGAAAGGGGGAATCCTCCTCCCCTGCCATCTGACCCTAGCTTATCAAGTCTTATCAGGATTGCCTGGTTTTCTCCCTCTGTGGCCTGGCAGTGCCACACTACCAGTAGGAAGTGATCAAAGAGCTGGCAACCAAGTTCATCACAGAGATAATCCTGTTCCCCTTACTCAGGTACCCACATGGTGACTGAGCTGCCTACTGGCTACATCAGAGCAGGCAGCCGAGGTCCTGTCCATGACCACAGCAACTCTTATAAAGAAAAACATTTAATTGGGGCTGGCTTACAGTTCAGAAGTTTAGTCCATTATAGTCATGATGAGAAGCATAATGGCATGAAGGCAGACATGGTGCTGGAAAAGGAGACGAAAGTTCTACATCTGGATCAGTAGGCAACAGGAAGTGAACTGTGAGCTGCCAGGCCTGGTTTGAGCTTCTGAGACCTCAAAGCCCTCCCCCTACTGATGCACTTCCTCCAACAAAGCCCCATTTACCCCAACAAGGCCATTCCTGATAATGCCACTCCCTCTGAGCCCTTGGGGGCCATTTCTTCCACTTCCTAGCTCCCATAGACTTGCAGCTATACCATATACAAAATGCATTTAGTCCAATTTCAGAAGTCCTCATAGTCTATCACAGTCTCAAACTTGTTTAAAAGCCCAAAGTTCAAAGTCTCTTCTGGGACCCATGCGATCTTTTAACTGTAATCCCCTTTAAAATCAAAATGAAAAGGCAGATCACATACTACCAACACACAATGGCACAAGATATATATTATTGTTCCAAAAGGGAGCACAGTGAGGAAACACTGGACCAAAGCAAGACACCAAAAAAATAAAAAAAAATAAAACAGCTAGCCAGCTAGTTAAACTCCAAACCTTATGTCAAAACACACATCACATCTCCAACTCCTTTCAGCTTTGTTGACTGTAATACACTTCTCTCTCTTGGGCTGGTTCCAATCCCTGTTAGCAGCTCTCTTCTCCTATCCCATGAGTCTGGCATCTCCAACATCTTGAGGTCTCCAAGGCAATCAGGATTCACCTTCACAGCTTCACAGAGTGGCCTCTCTCTGTCTCCATGCAAGGAAAACCCTGGCACATGCCTGGCCTCAGTTACTTTCCTTAGTCTCAGAGAGAGATTCCATAACACCTTTCTTCTATCCTTGACTCTAAAGCCAGAACCACGTGGCCAAAGCTGCCAAGTGCTGGGCCCCTCATTCAGAAACATCTTCACCAGCTTTCTGTTTTCAACGGTTTCCTTCACTGCCTAAGCTTAGCTGTCCTGGAACTTCCTCTGCAGACCTGGTGGGCCTTGAACTTAAATATACTCCAGCCTTTACCTCAAGAGTGCTGGGATTAAAGGCATGTGCCACCATATGTGGCCCTAAGATGTTCTTTAATTCATTCTCATGTTGGAAGCTTAGCTGAGTGCAGTCTTGCTCTGAGGTAACCACTCTGTTTATTCCATCTCACATCAGGCTTTTCTTTACTCTGTTTATCTCCTTGAACAGGACTTAGCTCCGCTTCCCGGAGCCTCTTTTCTCCTCGAACTGTACAACTGAACATGAATAAGCACACAACATTAGTAGGTTATTTTGCAATATCTTCTGCAAAAGCCGTTAATCCATAATTCAATTTAGCCTCAGGCAAGTTTGTTTTTTTTTTAACAAGGGCAGAAAGCAACCACATTCTTTGCCAAAATATGACAAGAAGGGTCTCTAGACCACATACTAATATTCTCCTCAGAGGTATCTTGAGCTGGGGACCCACAGCTCAAATCACCCTCAGCGCCACCGTCTTTCAAGCTCCTACTGTTATAGCCCATATGGCTGTATTTACTGCATTCCACTGTTTCCCTAACTCAAAGTCCACCTTCCTCCAAACAAAAACATGGTCTAGCTTGTCACAGCAATACCCCAATACCCACAGCAATTTCTGGTAGCAACTTCTTAGTTAAGGTTTTGTTGCTGTGAAGAGACACACCATGACCACAGCAACTCTTACAAAGGAAAACATTTCACTAGAGCCACCTTATAGTTCAGAGGTTTAATCCATTATCATCCTGGCAGGAATTGTTGCATATGCAGGCAGACAAGGCACTGGAAAAGTAGCTGAGAGCTCTACATCTGCATCAGGAAGTGAAATGTGTGAGCCACTAGGCCTGGTTTGGGCTTCAGAAACCTCAAAGCACAGCCTCCTATTAGCACACTTTCTCCAACAAAGCCCCACCTAGCCCAAGGGCTCATCTCTAATAGTGTCACTCCACCACAATCCCCAATGGCGCAATAGTAGCACTATTTTGGAAGTAACCAACCACTGTCTAAGGCTTAAGGCTTGGGCTTAAGGCTTGCTCAACAGGAGGAAACTCATGCCTGCTACTGTACACCTAGCCAACTTCTCATGGGTGAAGAGGTCATGGACCCTACAGAAGAAGGGTGTCTTTCTAAACCAATTTCTAACTGTATTATAAATAAGTATCCTTAAATCCACAGATCAGTGTGGCTCTCACCCCTCACCAAAAAAGCTCAGGGAACATTATGGAAAGAGGGTGTGGAAATACTATAAGATGGGGAGGACCAAGATATCTGCTGCTAGGTAATGTCTCCTAGACAGGAAAGGGGGGGCTGCATCCATGAAATCTCAACAATATGGTTGCCTAAACAAGCCCTTCATGATTACAATACCATTCAACATGGGGCAAGATGAATAAAGGAAATTTCACAAGGCCTCACTGCTAGATAGAGTTACACATAGCCAGTGACTAGTGAGGGAGGGAACACTAGTCTTCTCCAAGGATGAGTCCCCTGATAGGCTATCTAATCCCAAGTGGTCAGCCTTAAACACGAGTACATAAGTGAAACACTAAGCGAGCTAAGTAAGTGTGTGTGGGAGAGAGAGAGAGGGAGAGAGAGAAGCAGGTAGAAGTAACTGCAGAAGAAATCATAAACTTAAGAATGGCATGGGAGATGACGAAGATAGGGGTGGAAATCATATAAACACAGCATTCACGAATGAATTTCTCAGAAAAAAAGGATAAATTAAGAAAACAATGTTCATATATTATGAAAGGTTAAATAATCCAGTATCTCTATAAAAACACTTTAACTTAATTTTTAATTTTATCGATGCTTAGTGAGTTATATTTGAAATGGCCTATTTTTTTCAAAGAATATGTATTGTAATCTTTTTACTGAAAATAAAACTTTTTCAGGCATTATATTCTGATCATGGTTCCCCTCTTCCACCTCCTCCCAGATCCTCCCCACCTATCCAACTCCATGCCTTCTTTCTCTCTATACAAAAATATTTTTGAAACATACTTTTACTTTCTCTTACACTATCATTATATACTAATTTATCCAACTTGTTTATTGTGTGTCTATAATAACCAGAACTTTATCTTTGGATTCCCTTGGAGCCCTAGCCTTAGGAGTACTTAGAATGTTAATAAATAGTAATAAAGTATTAAAGAACAATGGGATTTCTAGTCTTTTCTGTAGGAGGTGAAAGCATAGCACTAAGATCAGTATACAAAGGCCTAATTTTACAGCCACCATGCTTCCAGCAGACTCCTTTATGAAACGTCTGCCCACTCACTATGATCTCACTGTGCTGGCAGAGGAACAACATGGCCATTAGCACTTGTCATTGGCGGCTGGTCAATTATTGGACACCAGACCCAAGCTAGGCCAATAGTAAATTCTTCCCCTTAGTATTTGTAATTAAAATCAAAGAGAAAGACAGTGTGGCCGTCTCTGCAACAACCTGGACAGGGAACACTGTATTCCAATAACAAGAATGTCAGAAACAAACAACGAAAGTTCTTTTTCACAATGTGTCCTTCACAGGAAAGTAAGCAACTAAGGACACAGGCTGTTGGCACAGATGCCATCTTGAATGTTGCCATCACCTTGCCAAATATGAGGATTCAGAGACTCTCACACAAGTAATGCCCTGTTCGGCCCAACAGTCTTTTTTTTTTTTAATCTTTTCCTATAACTCCTTGGCCACAGATCCTCATACATGGCCCATCCACCTTCCTTTGGATCAAATAATGATAAAATAGATATCCAAAGTGATTTAAAGTCAAGATAGGAAAAAGTAATTGTCTCAGCCCCAAACTGTTTTTTCAGGTCCTATGTTTATTTTATATTGGGGTACATTTATGTCTGACCAATGGAGTTTCAAATCAACAGTTGGGGGTAGACCACACTAACTTTATCATGCCTACTTGTCTTTCAAGTGAAGATAGCTTTTTAAAAGTCTGTTTGTTTGTTTGTTTATTATGTATACAGTGTTCTGCCTGCATGTACACCTGCACACCAGAAGACGGCACCAGATCTCATTATAGTTGGTTGTGAGCCACCATGTGGTTGCTGGGAATTGAACTCAAGACCTTTGGAAATAGAGCCAATGCTCTTAACATCTGCGCCCTAAATATTTCCAGCCCCAAGTGGAGTGTTTTATGGGCTGATTGAGTGAAAGGCTTGGAGTTTATGGGCTACTACTAGGTTGTCAGTGTGGACCTGAGATTTATCTACATGTAGATAACATTTAAAAATATGGAACTGGACATAATCACCCACTGTCTTAGTTAGGATTTCTATTGCTGCAACAAAAGACCACAACCAGAAAACCAAGCTCAGGAGGAAAAGGTTTATTCAGCTTACACTTCCACAATGCTGTTCATCACCTAAGAAAGTCAGGACAGGAACTCAAACAGAGCAAGAACCTGGAGGCAGGAGCTGATGCAAAGTCCATGGAGAGGTGCTGCTTACTGGCTTGCTCCACATGGCTTGTTGAGCCTGCTTTCTTATAGATTTAAGGACCACTAGCCCAGGAATGGCCCTCCCCCATTGATCACTAATTGAGAAAATGCCCTACAACTGGATCTCATGGAGGCATTTCCTCAACTGAAGTTCCTTCCTCTCTGGTGCCTCTAGCTTATGTCAAGTAGACACACAAAACCAGCCAGTACACCTAAAGCGATATTTTAGAAAAAATGAAAAGTGGTGGGAGGCAAGGAGAATGCTGAATGACACAAGGTGGCCATATTACAGGAGACAGGGGATAAGAAGCAATCTGGAATTATATTTCACTAGATAATCAGGAACAAGGCTGAATGCTTTTTCTAGTGAGCTCATGTAGGCACTCCCTTTCTCATTTACAATCACTTGTATTGCTCATTTCTTACATCATTACCTGTTTATCTGCTTGCCCACAAGACAGAAATAATCTTTCTCTCTTGTTCCTGGCACTCAGAACAATATCTAACATATTGTGATAAACATTGTAGTATGGATTTATTTCTCCAGAAATATTCTGAACCATCTGTGGTAAGACATATGTTACAAAACATACTCATCCAAATTTTCATGTACCTACTACTGTAAGTGAAGATTATTAGAGAAGTCACTCAAAACATGACCTAACACTCACCCAAAGCAGCAACATGAGAACTTGTCTAAAGTGTAAATTCTAGACTCCATCCAAGACTAATTATTATTTGATTTAGCAAACCAGATGATTCTTATTCACACTAAAATTTAAGATGTTCTAATAAAGATAATGCAAAGGGGTGGGGAGCTTCAATTCAAAATTCTCTAGACCTTCAAATAAATTAATAATGCACCTGGATTTTAACATACTTAAAGATTGTAAAAGGATGATTTACAGGGAAATCCCATTTTTATGGGAGCTGGAAACTGATGTAAAAACAAAAACCAAAAAAAAAAAAGGGACATACATAAAAACAAAGAAGTCACTTTGAGTCAATCACTTTTTATCACTGTGCCAAAATACCCAAAATAAATTTAAAGGACAAAATTCTTACTTTGGCTGGGCATAGTGGCATATGCCTTTAATCCCAGCACTTGAGTGGTAGAGGCAGGTGGACATTTCTGAGTTCGAGGGCAGCTTGATCTGCATAGTGAGTTAGGGAACAGCCAACACTATGTAGGGAGACCCTGCCCCAAAACAAACAAACAAAAACTTGTTTTGGCTTACAAATGAGAAATTTCAGTCCACTGCTTCTGCCTGTAGTGAGGTACAGCAACATGGTGAGGAGTATGCAGTAGTGCAAAGCTGTCCAGGAAGCACAGAGAGATAAAAAGAAGATGTATCTTTCAACAGCACCTTCCTTCAGCGACCTGCTTCCCTGAACCAGTCCCCAACTCCCAACAGCCAATTCAGGTATGACTTTCTCAGTGGTCAAATCACCTCTCAGTTCTCTCTCTCTCTCTCTCTCTCTCTCTCTCTCTCTCTCTCAACCCTGCTGCATGGCAAACCAAGTGTTCAACACATGAGCCTTATGGGGAGGGAGTATTTTATTTCCAAACCTCAGTATAGAAATACACAATGACAAATTACCTGACACATGCTGAATGTGTCTGCGAGCTTCAAAGAGCACCCTCATTCAACTACTTATGTAAGTCACAACAATTATATTCTGTCATGTAATATAGGGAACACTGTGCCCAAAAATATATGACAATTTAGTAAGGGCGTGTATATTCCAAAAGTAGACGGCCCAGAGAAGACATAAAGAACAAGTCAGAAGTTGCTGCAAAGTAGCCTGAGCCTAGCTCTCCCAACTGATTTGGGGCAAGTTACTTTTAGTTTCTCCATACCTCATTTTACACTGTGGGTAAGCAGAAATAATCCAGGGCCATCCCTGGAAAGATGGTTGTTGCTTTAAAGACTGGGCCTTCAGTTATTTCTAACGCAGGTTCAGGGAAATCAGAAACATAAATCACCTGAGATGATGTGTTACAGATGCAATCCAAGAACTGAAAGAAATCCTGCATCAATGCATTCTGTCATATAGCCCGTGGATGAGAGAAAGATGGAAAAGATAGCCAGAGAGATCTGAAAGCAAGAGATGAAGACTTGCAGCACAGTTTGCAGTTGTTTTTAAGATTCCATTTCCATTTTGCATTGGGTCTGGATGTACCCTGCCCTTGGAGAGGTAGGCCAATTATCCTGACTGGCACCATGCATAGTTTAATAGCATTACTGGTGGGAAACTTACAATCATAAACTGTGTACATGAGGAACATCACCTTGTACTGTCACTGTAATAAAATCATTTACTTTTATGTATTTATATCTCTAGACTTTAATGGTCACTTGTTAATACTGACCACACTGAATTGCTGTGAGGGTTTAAAAATCAGTTCACGAAAAACTCTTAGCACGTGAGTGCCTTTTTCTATATGCATCAAATGTTACCTATTGGATATGAAAAGTAGAACTGACAAAGGGTAATGAAGAAACTTAGCAGTTTACACTCCACAGCTAGCTGGATGGTGGTACTGAGGTACTGAATACAAGAGCAAAGCTTCTTTTCAGTGCGTGGGTAATAATTACTACGATTTTTCTTAGTTCCATGCTGCTGCTTCTGGCTATAGACTGCCATGTTGGCGACAGTACTTCTTAGGACAGAAATCCACTGGTTGCCTACAATGTACCAAATGCTGAGGATACGATCCCGAAGTTTGTAGTAACTTGGAAGTACCCCTGGAACAATAGCATTATCCTAAAGTGCAGAGTATTTAAAGCTGAATACTAACGCTAAGGTTAACTGAGAGTCAACTTCCCAGTGTTCATGAATCAGGGAAGAAAAGCAACTGGTGATGCAAGAAAGGAAAAGTGGGCAGATGTAAAGAACAAATGAAAGGACGTCCGAAGAGAGGAAAAACTACAAAATGACAAAGGACAGAGAGCGGGTAAAATTCAGGTGAAATACGGGAAACTCTCTACATGCTCCCAGCGATCTCGCTGCGTTTGGTCCACCAACCCTCCAAGCTGCCACCAAAACTCTCACACTCGAGATCCTCGCTCGCAAACCCTCCTAAAAGTGCCAACTTCCGGAACCAGCGCGGCGCGGTGTTGTGACATCACGACAGGCGGGACTTCCGGTTCTGGTGACGCCTTACCGAGACGGCTGCGAACTACCCGGCCCACCTGAGCAGCGGACAGGTGAGGTGATGGAGCCAGCAGTGTGGATGGTATTGTCTGAGGAAGGGCAGACGGGCTGCGCGCGGGGCGGTGCAAGCATGACGGAGCTGCCGTCCCGGTGCCGTGGGGAACACGATGGTGCTCCACGCACCCCACCTGTGGCGCGTTCATCAGCGGCTCCCTGGGAAAGGGTGAGCCTGTACGCTGGCAGCCAGCCTCCCAGAAACGAGTCCGAGTTCACGCTGAGGCTGCATCTGAAGTCCACACAGTCGCTCGTGGTTTCTCCTGAGAAATCTACTGACATTAAAATTACCTCTACTTTTAAGATCCCCCCGCCCTTTAATTTTAGTTTTACAAAATGCATCTATGGCACGCCTTGTGATTCTATAGATTTCTCCAACTTGAGGTTTGCTCAGCTTCTGTAGATTTCTGTCCCTCTCAAATTTGAGAAGTTCCTATGAATTTCAGGTCATTTGTCATTGTAGTACAAGTCGTTGGGCTAAACTTTTCTACTATTTCCCACTAATTCGTGTTTGTAAATTCTGTGGGCCTATCCAAGTTCTCTCATGTTGTTCTTTTAATTTCTTGCTCCTGCTTTATAGATAGCATTTTCTGTAGCTTCCAGACTTTAGTGTGCTCTTGTATTTTTCTGGTGGTTTGCTCTCTTCTTAGTTTCTCACTTTGGAAACTAGTGTTTGGAAATTAGTGTTCCTGAGGCCGTCAACATTTTCCTAAAGTACTTTGAGGAAGAAGTTGAGACGTTAGTAGGAGAGACTGGTAAGATCATCGTTGGCAAAATGTCAGATCCATTTCTGAAATGTTGGGTGGTATGCCTGTCTCCTAAAGGTCCAAAATGCTTATCAGTGTGCTGTGATCTGATGCTACATGACTAATGAGCTGAGATCCTAAGAGGTGACACAACTTTGGTATTATCCTCAGGCAGCAGTTGACTGAGGAAATCAGCCTACATGCACTGCCAGAACCTTTTAAAATGTACCACCTGAGTTTCCATAAGGATGACATGTTCAGCCTGTTGTTTTGGAGCGTTTGTTGTCAAGCTTATCAATTAAGTTATTTCCAGATGACCCTTGTCCCAGTGAACAAGTCAAAGCCAGCTAATTCTTCTTTGAAATGGACCAAGACTGACTTTGCTATACTCTTTTACATTTCTAACCCACAGGATCTGTGAGGACAGAGCATGTTGTCTTAAGGCATTAAGTTTTATGATGGTGTGCGATGCAACAAGAATAGATGAAATACCCTGCTTTTTCTAGGAACTTTTTTTTTCTTTTTAAACTGTAACAACTGTCAATACATGTCTCTTAGAAGATATATGCTGGAATTACTGGTTTCCTGACTCATTATTCTGATATTCAAGGCCTTCATAGTCTGGAGTAGAGAATCTTGTTTTTTTGTTTGTTTGTTTTTTTGAGACAGGGCCTTATGTAATCCAGGCTGACATTGAACTCCTGATCGTACCTCTAACTCCCCAGGCCTGAACCACAACAGCTGGATGTTTGGTTTTTTACATTTGTTTGTTTGTTTGTTTTGGGGAAATGTTTATACCACGTAACGCTTGCTGCTCTCAAACTAAACATTTCTGCCTCAGCCTCCCAAATTGTGGGCTTGTGGGCATGCACCAACATACCCAGACAATAGTTTCCATATTGGTATTCTTTGAGCCTTTTAAAAAGCCCTCCTGGTTATTAGCCATCTGTTTTGGGCCATTCTCATTATAAGTACCCTTCTGGTATTTTGCCTGTATTTTAATTGGATTGTCTCTCTCTTATTGATTTGTAGACATTCTTTGCATATTCTGGATATGTGCATGTTGGGGAAATCTATTTTGTATATATAGATACTAAACATAAAAATATGGATTGAAGATGTAGCTCAGTGATAGAACAATTATGTAACATATGCAGGGCCCTGGGTTCAACCCCTAGCCCAGCAAAAAAAGTAATTACATATGTTCTTAAGAGAATTAAAAGAAAAATCACAGAGTAGAAGAACACTGTAAACCTACACACACACACACACACACACACACACACATACACGTATAATGACACATGAGTACTGGAGAAGATCTGTAAATGCCTTTATTATGTTTAGTTATGTCCCTCGTATCCTTAATCTCTCCTTTTTTATTGTTCATTTGTCTTTTGGTTTTTTGAGACAAAGTTTCTCTGTGTAGCCTTGGCTGTCCTGGACTCACTTTGTAGACCAGGGTAGCCTTGAACTCACAGCAATCCTCCTGCCCCTGCCTCCCGAGTGCTGGGATTACAAGAGTGCACCACCACTCCCTGCTCTCTCCAGGACTTTTATCATGAAAGAGTGTTGGCTTTTGCCAAAGGCCTTCCAACTGTTTTATACCCAGAACACTATACATATGTGTGTGCCTCTTCTCCTATTTTCTGACTACACTCTATCAGTATCTATTGATGACTGCAACTTCTTAATCTAAAGAAAGCATTTTAAAACACTTTTCCTTTGAGGTTAAGGTATACTATACTGTACCTTGTTTAAATAACCTTTGACTATCCAAAGGTCAAAAGGTATGTTGTAATGTAAACTTGGAAGCTTTATTGGGCTCTTCATTTTTAGATCTAAAATTACTTGTGACACTCTGTGTTACAGTACATTCATTATCTGTGTTGATATCTAGTTGGCCCGTGTTTTCTGTTTGAAAGACCATCTTTTCCTTACTTCCATCCCTATTAGCTGGATTTTTTTTCATATTTTTCTTTTTCATTGTCTTCTTTATGTAGACTTCCAGTTTGACCAACACCATTTGTTGAAAGTACTTTTTTTTTCATTATATAATTTTGTCTTCTTTGTTAACAACCAGGTTATCCATATATGTGTGGATTTATGTTTGGGTCTTCAATTCCATTCCATTAATCAACATGTCTGTTTTATGCCAAGACTATTCAGTTTTTATTACTGTAGCTCTGTAGTACAACTTGAAATCAGCAGTTCTTTCATTGTTAAGGTGTGTTTTTAGCTATGGGGTTTTTTTCTTTTTTTTTTTTCTTTTAATTTATTTTTTTATTTAATTTTTATTAATTACACTTTATTCATTTTGTATCCCCCCAAGCTATAGGGTTTTTATTTTTAGTTTTTCCATATGAAGCTAAGAAATGTTCTTTCGGAGTCTGTAAAGAATTGTGTTGAGCATCTTTTGGATATATGCCTAGGAGTGGTATAGCTGGATCTTGAGGAAGTGCCAGAGTGATTTCCATAGTGGTTGTTCAAGTTTACATTCCCACCAGCAATGGAGGAGGGTTCTGCTTTCTCCACATTCTCTCCAGCATGTGTTGTCACTTGAGTATTTTATTGTTTTAGTATTAAGTATTTTTGAATCTATAAGAGAAATTGGTCTCTAATTCTCTTTATGTGGTTTTTATGTGGTTTGGGTGTCAGAGTAACTATAGCCTCATAAAATAAATTGAGCAATGTTCCTTCTGTCTCTATTTTGTGGAATAATTTGAGAAGTATTGTCATTAACTCTTCTTTGAAAGTCTGGTAAAATTCTGTGCTAAAACCATCTTGGATCTCTCCAGTCTTTCTATGTAGGCTCTTAGTGCTATGAACTTTCCTTTTAGCACCACTTTCACTGTGTCCCATAAGTGTGACTGTGCTGTGTATTCATTTTCATTGAATTCTAGGAAGTCTTTAGTTTCTTATGTCTGTCTTGACCCATTTTTCATTCAGTAGAGAACTGTTCAGTTTCCATGAGTTTGTAAGCTTTCTCTTGATGATATACAGCTTTACTATGTGGTGGTCTGATAGGATGCAGGAAGTTATTTCAGTTTTCTTCCATAAGTTGAGACTTGCTTTGTGTCCTAGTATATGGTCAGTTTCAGAGAAAGTTCTGTGAGGTACTGAGAAGGTGTATTCTTTTGTGTTGGGGTGAAACGTTCTGTATATGTCTGTTAGGTCCATTTGGTTTATTCTATCTGTTAGCTCCAGTATATATCTGTCTAGTTTTTGGCTGGATGGCGTCTTCATTGGTGAGAAAGAGGTATGTAAAAGAGATGAAGTCTCCCACAATCAGTGTGTGAAAGTCGGTATATGATTTAAGCTACACTAGTATTTCTTTTACAAAACTGGGTGCCTTTGTGTTTAGGGTATAGATGTTAAGATTTGAAATGTCATTCTGGTGTTTCTGTTTTGTTTTGTTTTTGATAAGTATGTGGTACTCTTCCCCATCTCTTTAATTAGTTTTATTTTGAAGTCTATTTTGAAAGATACTAACATGGCTACACCAGCTTGCTTCTTAGGTTTATGTTCTTGGAGTATCTTTTTCCTACCTTTTACCCTGAGGTAATGTCTATCCTGGAAGTTGGGGTGTGTTTCTTAGATACAGCAAAAGGATGGTTTCTGTTTTCTAATCCATTAGCCTGGTGTCTTTTTATTGGAAAATTGTGACCATTGATATTAGAAGATATCAATGACCAATGATTGTTATTTTGGCAGTGATGTTGGTGGTGGTGGTGGTGTAGTGTGTGTGTGTGTGTGTGTGTGTGTGTGTGTGTGTTTGTGTTTTCCTGGCTTTCTTTATGGGATTTATGAATTTTCTCTTTAAGGACCTCTCTTGGTTTTAAGGTCTGTGTGAGTGTGTGTACGTGCGTGTGTGCATGTGCGTGTGTGTCTTCACGTGAGCTTCCACCATGTTGGAATGTTCAGGGTCTTCTGTGATAGGATAGTTGGGCTCTAGTGGAGACATATTGCCCTGACTGTTATTCATTGGGTTCTTACACGGGCACCTAATCATCTGGGTTTGGGTGATTATAAGTCGAGGTGTTGTGGGTGGCGTTTTGTTCCTTGGTTTCTATTTCTTCTCTGGATTTTCAGCTAATGCGATAGCTGTGTGTTCCTGTTTTACTGGCCTGATCAGCTGGTGTGTTCTCAGGGAATGCCTGCTGATGTTGGAGGCTGGAAGGAAGCAATGACTGGGGGAGGAGAAGCCAGGACCCCTCCTGATGTCCCTGGGATTCCCCAGGAGATATGGCAAGGCGGAAGGGACCCACAGCTGCTGATCTGTTGCAGCACTAGGGACAAGCCTGAAGTACTGGGTCTGGGGAAACAAAGGGAGCAAAGAAGGTCTGTGTGCAGGCTCCATATTTTTTTTTATATATTTTTAATCTCTGTTTTCTTCTTACTCATATATTACTTTTTTCCTCTTGTACAAATTTGTTACACATTCTTGTGCATTTCTTTTAGTGGTTATTGTATTTTTTTAACAGACAGAAAAAAGCTTTTCCCTGGCTTTCCTAATTGTCATCAATGGAAGATTTTTGGAAACAAGCTAGTCTGCTATTGCAAAATCAGATTCACTATATTTTAAACTTAAAAACAAACCTCAAGTGGCTGGTGACATTACTCAGTAGTAGAACACTCACCTAGCATATCCAAGGCCCTAGGTTCAATCCACACCACCACTCAAATAAAACCTCTAATAAAAACTAACTGCCAGTCTTGCTCTGTTGTTTAATACACATAGATAACCAGCATATTGGTATTTGAAACAGAGCTTCCGCTAGCTTTCATATTTCTGCCTCACGTCTTTCCACATGACTTACAGACTTTGTGTGTCTGGCACGACCCTTTAAAAAGTCAATCTGTACATGTCCAGCCACCAAGTATTTCACAAGTAGTTTAGATACTGATAACCCTGGAACCACATGGATCAGTTTCCATTCAAGAATCAAACACAAAGTATGTGTTCTGTGTTTGATGGCGAGACCGTAAGGGGTTTGTATGTTTGATAACGTGCACAAAATTGGCTTTCGAGGAAGTTTTAGAAGCTTAGCCACTGGATTTGTATAGTAAGTAATACAAGTTATTATTAGTTACAGTTATATTTAACTCTTGCAGATTAAGGAGATAACTGGGAGGATAGTGTTCGCTGGACAAGCAGAAGGACCTGAGTTTGGATAAAAGCTCTATTCTAATACCACTGGCCAGCCAGTCTATTCAGTGAGAGACCCTGTCTGAAAAAAATTAAGGTGTCAGAGAGCAGTAGACAAAAATACATAAAGTTGATCTCTGACTTGTGTTACTTACTATACATATGTAAAGCAGGTGAGGATACATGCATACCAAAAGAAAAAGGGGAAATCTGGAAAACACCACTGCTGTGTCTTTTTGATGCTTAATGTAATTAAAGACTGCGGACATTCTGGCTCATGCTTTTAAAAAAGTTATCGTCATTTCCTTCATGACTGTAGGAATTCTGGGTAGCTAAAACAAACAGCAGAAATTTGGATACTGAAACCAAGTAAGATACACACACAGCTTGACATTGAATGTTTTCAGCAGTTCGGCTCTCTTGTTCTCTTTGGTTTCATACAATATGAATATATACTTGCAATAAACATTATAACAAATATAATGGAAATATTATAGATTTAATCTTCTAAGATTTATACTGATCAAATGCTGGTTTTCTGTTTTACATATTGCCTGTTTGAATAAGATTAAGTTAGAGAAATTATGTTGCTACATAAAATTCAAAAGTCAAAAATTATACAGATAAGCACCTGTATTTACAAAAACAGGTTTGCCTTAGTTGCACAGATTCCAGTCACATTTGGCTGTCATCCAGCATGACTCTTGATGCTTATCAGCTTGATTTCATCCAGGACTGCTTATAGGGAGACGCTGAGGCTGAAGGTGGAATATATACTTGTCGTAGATTGTGTTTTGTCACTTGCAGAACTGAATTACCTCCTGCTCTTAGGTGAGTGTTTTCTTCTTCTTCTTCTTCTTCTTCTTCTTCTTCTTCTTCTTCTTCTTCTTCTTCACTGCTTGGTGAGAATAAGACATATAAGTGGAGAGAGGTAAAAGCTGTCTTGGGAACACGGGTGAGTTCCACACTTGTCAATCCTGTTTTGCTTGAAGTGTTTTACAATTGCAGTTGTGAGTGTTGTTTTCCAGCTTTTATAGACTGTACTTGAGTTTCATATCTTCTTCAACTCTCCTAAATTTTGAGGGTTATCAAGCTCTCAAGGTGTCATTTACTTGGAATTAAGTAGTTAAGTCTCAGATGTATTTAATGACTGAACTTTCCTCGGCTGAAGGTGTTAACGTGTGACCAGTGGCTTTGTGGGCAGTGTCCTAATTTGACATTTTGTGTAAAGCTCCATCTAATTTCATTTCTGTCACATTATAAATGTCAGAAAATCTTCACAGATGCACCCTACTGTGCTATGGTAGTTCCAGAGATGAGACTACAATAGTATTTACTAGTAAATTAAAATCAAACTATATAAAAAGGTGAGCAGCCCTTATTTAGTCAACATATTTTTTATCACGAATGTTTCCCATTTTTATAGGTTTTTTTTTCCTAAGCATTTTTGCTTTAAAAAAATCAGTTAAGACTTTTGGTTAAACATGAAATTTTGAATATTTGTGTTTATTTCTTCTTCCTACCTAAATTCACAAAAACAACAGAACAGATATAAACAAAGAGAACAAAGAGACAGCAAATCCTAAGACTAGAGAAGTGAAATAGAAATGTTGTGGGGAGGGAGGGAGGCAGATACTTAAAGGAAATTATCAAAGCTGTTTTGATAGAGAATGTTGAGTAGAATACTGAACTATAGTTCATTATTCCCAAATATTGAGTCATTATGTAATTGACTGTACAATACTTTATCACAATTTGTTTAACTGCATTACTGACACTTACATTCTTCCATAGTTGTTTATTTTAAACAGCACTGCTTGCATCAGTCTTACAGAAATATTTTTGTGATTTTTTTTATTCTTTGTTTGTTTTAGAATCGATTCCTCAAAAAAAATGAGGCAATTTGGTTACCTTTTATAGTATTGGTCCATGCTATCAGATGGCTTTCCAGATGTGGAATTTTCTATTACATTGCTTCCTAACCAGCATTGCATTTGCCTTAACTAGATGGTCAGTTTGGGGAAAGACATTGAGTGTTTGCACTAAGTTTAAAGCTTAGCTGGCTACCTAACCAATGTCCACGTGAAAAGACGACTGAGGGCTGGGGAAACGAGTCAGGTGTGGCCAGAGTGCCTGTATCCCTAGCATAGGGGGAACAGAGACAGGAGGAGCTCTGGAACTTCTTGGCCAGGTAGCCTAGCCAAACAGTGCTTCATGCTCAGTAACAGACAGTATCTTATTCAAGGGAATAAGATACAAGAAAGCACCAGGTGCTCCCCCCTGGCCTCTGCATTCATGTGCACAGGAACATACACCTACATACATGTATAGCTACACTAAACACAACACCATTTTTTTTTTCAACGATAACAGGTAATATGAGTGAGAGATTTCCTTTTCCTTGGATACCTAAGGAAGGCTTCATGTGGGAAATACTCATAGAGAACACTTTGCCTCATCTCCTGAGGGCTGTGTGAGCCTTAATTAAAGCAGGAGACAGAAGCCACACATTAACAAATGGTGAGTGCAACACAATGAATCCTTAAGCTCTGTTAGGAGAAAAGCTACAACATTGCTACATAAAGAGAATTCTAAAAAACTCCCCTAGAGCTGGAGGAAACTATGTAGGGAAGGGATAGAATTGAAGCTCAGAGCCTGTGGGAAGTGTGCTTTGTAGCCCTAGTGGATGGCAGAGAGATGTGCTCATTTGCCCAAGCCAAAGCTGGTGTCCAGTCACTGTGAACCAAGAGCGGCAGCAGGAAGCAGGACACTGCTGCAGGTCTGAGGCTCAGAGCACATGCTGTGTGTTAGGGATCTCACAGCAGGTGAGTTGGCTCCCATAAGTAAGTCTGCAGGAAGTTAGAGTCACATTAGATGTTAGCAGAATAGGAAGTCGAAGAGACTGCACTCTGCAGCAACCTCAGACACTCCTGTGTAGAGCCTAGGACAGGTAGTTCCGGGCCGCTGTGGAGAACAGAGGTCAAGCAGCTGGCTGTCTAGAGTAGGACCATGGGATAGCCACCTAGGGCACTGCTCCAGGGCTTCTGTGCTGTCTGACGCAAGCTAGAGGAAGCCCAGCCCACTGTAAGTGGCACTCTATAGACACTCGGCACTGGAGCAGTGCTTTCCATCCTGGGCACCCTTGACCTTCGGACTTCATTGTGGGGACTCGATGTTTAGCCACATTCTTGGCCTCTGATGGCTCTCTGCCAGGAGTTCTCAGTTCTACTAGTGAAACATAACCCAAGTTATCGCTAGGTGTCTGTTGCTGACCGTCTTTGCCAGTTGGAAATCAGCTCCACTTGGGAGATTTCACAGCTGAACAGCTTTGACCGTGACTCTCCAACTACTTCCACCAAGAACTCAATGTGGCCTCCCCCGAGAAAAGAAAACCATTTCAGAGTCTAGGTCTGAGCTCTGAATGCAGTAATGAGAATGGAGATCAAATTTGGAAGTGAGGCAGTAAATTGGTCATTGACAGCAGAGGGTAAAGCATTCCAGAAGCATTTAAGGAATACAATTGTGAGCGTAGTGACGGGAGCAGAAAAGCAGCGGGCACTAAGAAAAAGACAAGATAGCCCTCGGGCCAGGTTGGTGTGAAGGGGCTAGAACAGTGATTCTTGTGACCCACAAAGACGTCAAATGACCCTTGCACAGGGGTCACATATCAGATATTCTGCATATCAGACATGTACATAATGATTCATAACAGTAGCAAAATGATAGTTATGAAGTAGTAACAAAATAATTTTATGGTTGGGGTCACCACATGAGGAACTATATTAAAGGGTCATGGCGTTAAGAAGGGGAAGGTTGAGAACCACTGGGCTGGAAGGACAGAGTCCTGCAGTGTTAAGACCTAGTGCCCATGAACAGTGAGGCCAAGGAGGCAATGGAGAGATTACTTAAATAATTCAGGGTTACCAGTTTGTATGAATAAAGCTCTTCATGCTTGCTTCCTCATGTCCTGGATATTCTCTGCCTACCTTTTTCGTAATTCAATGACATAGTGTTTCCGTCACATAAAACAGTGTGCTTACAGAGTTTTTACAGAAGTTAATAGGATGAGCTCCTTTATAGGAGCTCAGTAGCCTTCTGTCCTGGGAGAGCTGAGCTTTCTCACCAGCCATTGCCAGGTGAAAGTAGAGGGCCCATGTCAGGTGAGGCACAGAGCTATCAGAGAACCCCAGACTAGGGAGTTGGGTGTCAATCCAAGGGCACTGTCACTCCCAACTGGAGAATGGGGTTGGTGCTAATCTGACTTTGATTCCTGCTTCTCTCTGGCCTTTTCATTCCTGACCATGTGACTGCCTGTTTCTCAGGAATCCTCTTGGGATTGTTGTCAATCTGCCTTTCAGTCTTTTAAAGGAGATAGCTGAATAGTCTTGTATCTTTGGCATGCCCTGTGGCATTTTCTTCTAAGCATTTTTGAAATTTCCCTGTTTTATTCTTCAATACTGTCTTTGGTTCAGGGTTTTATATTATACTGTCTTTTGTGGGGGATGGGATGGTGGGTTAAGATAGGGTCTTCTGTAATCCACAGTAGCCTCAAACTGTAACTAAAGAGGCTAACCTTGAACTCATGCCTCCACCTCCTGAGTGCTGAGACTATAGTGTGCACCACCACACCTGCATTTGCTGGCTCTATATTTTGTTTCTCACCCCCTTCACTCTTTTATTTAGAAATGGACTCAGAAGTTGAGGATCAAATCTCTGTGCGAGAGGAATCCTTTGTCTGTGGTGGAGTTGAAACCCAGGTTGTAAAGTGTGGGCCCTGGTCTAACCTCTTCGATGAACAAGGTATCAGCAAGCCAAAACTACTTATCTTCATTATTCCAGGTAAGTCTAAAGTCACATATGTGAAGTTTCACAGCTTTGAGACTTTTTCTTCTTTTGTTCTAAGAATTTACAATTTTACAGAGAAGCACTTTGGTATGACTGGCATTTTGTACCCTGATTTTGGGTTTTAGTGGGCCCTTCTAAGCCAAAGATTCTTCTTAGCCTAACTCCTTGCACATGATTGGCAAGCCTTACCATTAAGCCTTTGGTTTGGTCTGTAACTTAAGCTGCCTTCAAACTCACAATCCTCCTGCCTCAGCCTCCTGAGTGCTAGAATTAAAGACATACAGCACCACAGCTAGCTTCATATACATGAATTCTAAGCTTTTTTTCCCTCTCTTTAATCTTGCTATGTTCTCCTGGTTTGTGGAGATAATATCATTTTCTTTGGCTTTTTTTGTTTGTGAGATTTTCAACTCTGTTCCCTTTTCTGCTTGTTTTCATTAGTGTTTTTTTTTCCCTCAAATATTTTACTACCCATTTATTTTCAAGAGGAAGATAGGAAAAAAAAACTGATTGGCCCCATTATATACAGAGGTAGGGTTTGTCCACATGCCTAGAATGATCATTTACTGCAATTTTCCTAGGACTAAGAACCCCAAGATTCATCACAACCTCTGCTTAAGTCACAACAGACTGGGCAAAGCAGGATGGTTGGGCTCCATGGACTAGCCTCACTGTGGGCTATAACCCCGCATTTCATTAGGAGTCTCTGGGTTTCAGGATCTGAAGCTCTTCCTTTAATTGTTCTGCTTGCTAGGAAGGACTCTTCTTCCACGTTCCTGTGTGAAGAGCCTGACTGAGCTGAGCCTGACTGCTAATGTTCAGAGCTGAACAGGGGAAAGGAGCTGAGAATTTCAGTGCTCAGCTGTACTTGCTCTAAACTCCCCCTCAGTATGGGATCTCCATTCCCCACCCAGCATCTCTCTTTGGCTTTTCTGGAAATAAACGTAGAGTCTCCCAGAATTTAAGCTTCTTCTTAAAAATCAGTCTGGTAGCACATGTTAAAATGAACAATAGACATGCCCTGCCACTAGGGAGAGTTTGAAGTTGTAGACATAGCGGGTGCTACTCCACGTATCACAGGTCTGACAGGGATTGGGTACAAAAAATAAGCAGACTTTTAATCATGGACTGGGGCAAGGGTGTGTTCCTACAACTGGAAGGAAGGAAGCTTGTCAGCTAAAATGGACAAGAATGAAAGAATTTAAGATGAAAGTGTAATAGTCACTGCCCCACCCCCACGGCTGTCTTCTGTTAGGGTTGAAGTTATTTTCTTTTTTTTTTTTATAATTTTGTAATTATATTTATACATAGAAAACTTAGCAGTGTACATTTAACCCAGTTTAGTGACGAGTTCTTTAGCCTTTGCCTTTTCCAGCTTGGCAATGCGAGCCACAGATTTAATATCCACGACATGGCCTCCTCAGTGGCAGCAGAGCTTATCTTACCTGTCATTGTAATTGGTCCTAATAGCTTCCACGAGCTTAGCCAGAGCACCCTGGTCTTCCAAGTTAACCTGTGTGAAGGCGACATGGTGCAAGTCTTCCTATGGACCATCTGCCCCAGTCTAGCCTTTCCCTTGATGATGCAGTAGGGGACCCCCATCTTTCTACACAAGGCAGGTAGGAAAACCACCAGCTCACTGGAGTCTACATCATGGGCACTCACCACCAGCTGAGCCTTCTTATTCTCCACCAAGGTGGTAACTGTGTTGACCCCTGCTTGAAGGACAGGTGGTCTCTTAGTTGGGACATCTTCTTTCCCAGCAGCTTTCTTCTCAGCACAAGCCAGTAGCCTCTGTTTCTTCTCCTGCTTTGTCTCTGGCCTGTGCTTGTGGGCAAGCTTAAGCAGCTAGGTAGCTGTTTGCTGGTCCAGGACATGGATGAACTGGTTAGTAGCAGGAGGTACTTGATGCCGCTTATAGAGGATGGCTCTTTGCCTCTGCAGCCTGATATAGCGGGGTAATTTGACAAAGCCCGTGAGATCTGTTTTGGACTGGATATCCTGCCCAGTGCTGAAGTTCTTGGGCCTTTTCTCAAACAAAGGATTGACCACCTTTTTGGCTTCTTGTTTCTCCACAACAGTGGGAGCCTAGCGGGAGCCAGGGCTACCTTCTTCCCCTTGGCCTTCTTTCCTTTGGGCATCCTGCTGGGCTAGAGGAGAGCTGAAGTCATTTTCTGAGAGTGACACTAGTACAGGGTAAGGAGACTCCATAAGGACAATAGATAGACTAGCAAGTGCACTGAGTGAAAGGAATTATCTTCCAAAAAGAAGTGTAAGAATTCTTTAGCAGCTTCATGATGGAGTAGCAGATATATTGAAAGTAAGGTCTAAAAGGCCCCATATTCATCTGGAGTCCTCAGAGCTGAGATGTTCTGGATGCCAGCCATTTCTGGCTGATGAAAAGACCTAAGCTTCTAGTTCTCACAGTTAGTTCTGGGATGAGAATTAGCACCTGAGAACACAGTGTTCCTTTGCCCTGTCACTGATTTCTCATCCAGAAAATCTGAGTGTGGCACGCTCCTTCTTAAACAAGGAAATTGTTGCTTAAACTTAACATAGATAAGTGCTTTTGGATTTGATGACCCATAATGAATTTGGGAGCAGAATTGGTGACTCAGTTCAGCCAGATTTTGCAATCTCTTAAGATATGCATGACAAGAGGGACTGTCACCTAAGGGTCCAGTTTTCCCGGGAATATGTGAGTGATGGAAAAGTATTAGGTTGCAGTGGGCAGAGTAAGTCTTAAAGTAATGTGAAATTGCTGAGTGAGATAGCCAGCCCACCGAACTCCCCACCTAGGGATATTCACTTTACTTGTTCATTTCTTCTGAGTGTCCTGCAAAAAAATAAATAAATACCAAAAGTCTCTGCTGTCATTGAGGTGTGTGAAGTGGGACCTCTACTAAAAGGGTTCAAAACGCAGAGCACCCACAGGGAAGCCTTGTTTCCTGTGTGGTGAGGAGGTGCGTTGGTGGATGCACTGCAGATGGAGGGAAGTGTATTCCTTGTTCTGTGCCCTCTTTTCTTGTGGCACTTTGAGGTTTTCAGGTGGGTCCTTTCTGTTTGCTCTCTTCATCTGTGGCCTTGGCCATCTCCCTCCAACTCCTGAGAGGTCTAGGCGTGCTCCGTTCTTTAGTTGATAGGATTCCATACCTTTTATTTGGGGCCTCATCCACATAAACTGTCAAGAAAATTAGGGTGCAGGCGTATGGGTGAAGAAAACGTGTAGAGTTTTGTGGTTTCTCCCAGCATGCCACCTTCAGTGGCCTCTGTGTGTCACACTGTCCAGTTACTCTCTAAACCCTCTTCATTTTCAAGATATGATTGCAAATAGAATGGGTAAAGAAGTCAGACCTGCCCAGTTCTCTAAGATAGGAGCAATGAACTATAAAGAGGATGGCATCTGTACCCCAGAACCATATCAGCTGAGGAGGAGAAAACTGTACTGCATGCAGAGATAGATAAATCTGTTGAAGAAACAGTCTGAGAATGGTGATATAGGACTGTGATTCCAGGGCTTGGCTGGCTAAGGCAGGGAGGATTGCTTTGAATTTGAGAACAGCCCAAGCTACAAAGTAGGTACCAGGCCAGACGTGCTAGAGTGTGAAAGACCCTGTCTGAAAGGGTAAAAAGAGGATAAATACTGGAACCCTGTGGCAAAATCCAAGGGTGGGGAGGGGAGACTTTGTTCTTTAATAACTAAGTTCTCTTTAGTTCTTCACAGCTTTTGTCTTACCTTTGGGCATCAGCTAAAAGAGTCACTTCCTCAGACCTTGAGCTTGTTCTTTGTTTTTTAAGCCATACTATTCTCTATCACAAGATCCTGTTTGTTCTGTTTGTAGGAGTTATCACACTGGTATCAGTGTGATTCACCATTTGGCTGTTTATATTCTCTCATACTGTATAAACCCCATGGAGCTCCTTGTATGCCTGTGTATGGCAGGGTGACTTCCAAACAGTGAGTTCCCAATGCAAATGTAATGGTTAAAATAATACATAATAGAAGCTGTCCTGCTGGAGAGAGAAAGTGAGCATGCTTAGTTTAATTTTACTTGATGATAATAAAACACCATATTAAAGTAAGAATAATTAATTAAGATTCTACCGGCAAAAAAGACTATTCTATAGTGCTCCATTATCTTGTACTCAAAATATTTTTGTATAACCTGTCATCAGAATTGTTGCACCTAAATCATGTAGTTATTTTTAGTGTTTACTTAGCATTGCCTGTAATAATAATTATAACAGCTACCATTTACTAATAGTTAGTTATATTGCTGTGATAAAACATGATGGCCAGAAACAAGTTGGGGAGGAAAGGGTTTATATCCTCTTACAGCTTTCTCTTCCATCATTCAGGGAAGTTGGGGCAGGAACCAGTCAGGGGCCGTAGAGGACTGCTACTTACTGGCTAGCCCCACTTGGCTTGATCAAACTGCTCCCTTATAGCACCCAGAATCACAGGTCCAGATGTGGCACCACCCACAGTGAGCGGGTCCCTCCCATATAAATCATCAATCAAGAAAATGCACCACAGGGTTTGCCCACAGGACAATCTAGTGGGAGCATTTTTCAATTGCGATTCCTTCTTCCCAAGTGATTAATTGTTTCAAAAGTTACACAACCTGTTTGTTCTCATTGCTACATCAAATGAAGACCAAGTGAGCTAACTGCAGGCAAGCGCTTACTGTGTTCAGAGGGTCTGCTAGTGATACCTCTAGCATATGTCCATTAAATGGCATAAAAATGTGGGATAGAAAATACTGTGGAAGGCTATTTCTAAGTATAACAGCTACCATTTACTAATAGTTAGTTACATTGCTGTGATAAAACACGATGGCCAGAAACAAGTTGGGGAGGAAAGGGTTTATTTACTCTTACAGCTTTCTCTTACAGCTTTCTCTTCCATCATTCAGGGAAGTTCTGAATGATATCAGGCCTTTCTAAAGTAATACACAAGACAGGCAGTGGTGACACCTGCCTTTAATAAAGTGATACGTAACTTCAATATAATTTTTAATCAGAATCACAAAGAGATTTCTAAAAGTGGAGCTAAAGTTTGAGACCAGCCCAGAAAGTTTTAAATAAAGAGAAAGAACTTGCCATACCAGTTACTAATACATGAGCATGCCTGTGTGTATGTGTGCGTGTGTGTGTGTGTGTGTGTGTGTGTGTGTGTGTGTGTGTGTATGGAATGTTTTAGCAAAGGAGAAAAATGACAAAATAAATTTAATTATTTGATTCAAAAGTAACAAGTTCATCTAGAAGTTTAGTGCTGGATCAGAAGACACTACAGGTGAGTGCAGGAGGACATGTTACAGAATAAATAGTTCCATGGAACTGGCTGTTACTCAGGAAGGTGTTGAGTGTGCTCTTTTCTATTTCATGCTAAGCAACATTCCCATTCTAAAGATTTGCACTTATAAACTTGAGGCAATGCCACTCACAAACATCATGGATGCCCCCCTTCTGTTAATATTCCCCTTCTCCCTTCCCTCATCTTCAGCCGCACAGTGGCCAGGAAACTGACCAAAGAGCATATCACTGCCCTTGAGAATGTTTTCATGTTACTTGACAAAGTCACCAGTTAGCACCGTAAAGCCCTTAGATCGTGAAACCATTACAGAGTACCATGATAGCTAGACAAGGCTGTGCAAGGGGAATAGTTAACATCTTTATAGCTATTGCTGTGTTTCAAGCAGTGTTGAAATATGCCATACATCTATAAATTCACTTAGCATCATGTACATTATCCCATCTCATGGATTGAGAAGTAAAGCACAGAGAGAATAAATAACTTGCCAAAGCTATAGTCCATGGGAAAAGCCAGGATTGCAGCCCAGGCAGCCTACATTCTTAACTGCTTTACTGTGCTGCCTGTCTAAGGAACTGCAAAGTATGGACACTGGGTGTGGATGCCAGTCATGATTTATGTACCATTGCCACAGACCAGGTTCAGCTAAAATAGAGAAAACCTGACAGCATGAAAACATAAGTAGGTATTTATGGAAAGGAGTACAAACAGTGAAGGATTTGTACAGATGATAATTACAAGCTTATTCCCCCCTTCATTGTCTTTCACTCTACAGATGTATCATATTGACTATTGTTTCTCTATACCAAACCCATATCAAAAATACCTCCTGCATACACAGGAAAAAAAATCACATGTAGTGTGATCAATGATCTCCCACACACACACATACACACTACAAATATTTGTGGTAAATAGCAAGATGACATTGAATACGTTCCCTTAAGTTTTCTAAGATTCAAACATTGATTTGACTGGCCTGGAGATTTGTTTGTTTGTTTGTTTGTTTGTTTCTGTTGTGTTAGCTTTTGTACAGCTCAATAACTGGGATGGTCTGATCTTGAAATGCCATAAAGACAGTATCAGTGGTTTTGGACTTTATCCACGTAACAGTGGGAAGCCATGTAAGGGTGATTTTAAGGGAGACTTCTGCGCTTTGATTTGTGGCTTAAAGATCTTTCTTAAGATACCTGGGCATGAGTGTGACTGTTACTGGATGGATTTGTAGAGAATGGTGTGAGAAAACTACCTTTTCTGGCCTCAATGTCACCTTGCAACGGGTCTGTTGATCTTTCTAATCTAGAGTCTTTCTTTTCCTAGGTAACCCGGGTTTTTCCCCCTTTTATGTACCATTTATAAAGGCCCTGTACTCTAGGATGGACAGCCGCTTCCCAATATGGGCAATCTCTCACGCTGGGTTTTACATGAGTCCCAAAGACAAGAAGACTCTTACGGCACCAGACGGTATGTTCTTGTTAACGCTTTTTTGATTGACAGTGAATGGGCAATCATGTTTCTAGAAAGCCTGTTAGCATTTATGTTCAGAAGTGAAAGCCACTGCTTATGGCTTTAGACCCCAGGGGGCACATGTTTTAAATAATTTTAGAGATAGTTTGTCTTCTGCAGGTAACTTTCTTAAGAATTTGAGCATTCAACAGTTTGAGCGGGAATTGCCTTCTATATTTCCTGACTAGTTGCTGGCCATATATTTATTGATAATACACTTCCAAAGTTGAGTAGAAGAAATGCTGAATGAAAAGTACAAGACATGATTTCTAGAGATACATTCTCCCTCCTGTTCAAAGAATGGTGACGTAACAAAATGCCCGAAAATGATTGTGAGCAAAGCACAATAAAGGTTCGAGGAGACTTGGTGGTGTAATGGATGACACAGTTTGTGAAGATGTGGCAGAATACCATTGACTGGGTGATTTTCTGCTTTTGGGTGGAGGGGTCTAGGCTTGAGAATTGAACCCAGAATCTTCTGATGCTAGGAAAGTACTCTGCCACTAAGCCACATCCCCAGCCCTTTCTCTCTTGAAGCAGCTAAGTCCAAGCTCTGGACACGGGGTAACTGGTTATCTAAGGAGAGTCCGCTGTCTGCTTCTCTAGCTTCTCTCCTTTTCTAGCTGTGCCTTCTCCTAGTGGGAAGAGAAACTGAGCTCTCTTAAAACCCCGTAAGGCCGTTAGTCCCTTTAGGAGTGCTCCACCACACAGGTGTAGTTGTGTGCCTTTAATCTCAGCACTCAGGAGGCAAGGCAGGCAGATCTCTGAGCTCAAGGCCAGCCTGGTCTACAGAGTAAGTTCTAGGACAGCCAGGGCTACACATAAAAACCCTGACTTGAACCCCCCCAAATAATAATGATAATAATGAGCTCTCCACCACAAAAGCTTCACTTTCTAATCTCATCACCTGTAGGTAAAAAGAAGGATATAATCATTAGATCATGGAGATTTTGATGCATGGGTGGGGCCTGGCATCTGTGGTGGAGATGAGGGCAGACACATAACTGACAGTGGAGTAACATGAAAGAGGGTCAGGAGACATGTTGCTGCTGTGCTGGAGTTGGGGAGGGGGTTGAGAAGGGAGAGCTGGACTGTGTGGTAATGTGCTAGATAGTTATCAGGGAAAGGAACGTTACTGTAGCATGTGAATATCTCCTTTTTACCCATAGGAATTCTAACATGTCTGCTTTCCTAAGTTTTTTTTTTTTTTTAAGTGAGAGAAATACATAAGCTGTACAGATGATATTAAGCATAAGTCTTCTACTGTGGGGCTTTCTCCTGGGTTGGTTGAGAGAAGTAGGGGCTTTACTGCTTGCTTTGCTCATGGTTCTTACAGGTCACTCTTTCTGTCTTAAAGATACACATTTTACCTTTGTATTCTTCATGATTATATGTTCCTGGTTCTTCTAGACACTAATATATGAATTTCAACACACAAACCTGTACTCTATGAATGATCTTAGGTGATATTCAAGGATAGTTTTGAATATATTTAATTTTAACTTTACTCTGGGCACTTACTCTGGGCACTCACTGCCATATCAGATGTAATTGTTTTCTGTTTTAAAATGACTGTGGTTATAATTGTGTATGTGAATATTAGTATATTCATCTGTATTTTGGCATGTGTTACAGGCACATAAATAATATCAATTTATCTTGTTCATAACTTTACAGTTTTTAGATGCAGTGACCTATTTTTATTCATTTTTAAAATAAATATTGTATTTTTCAAATTAAAATCATATGGGCCTGTTATGTAAAAATTAGACAATACTGTCTAATACATACTGCCTGTCTGCAGTGCTGTTTTTTAATTTAAAATTGGAAAAGAATATTATAAATTATAATCCTCTGTTTTAATTCTGATCAAAAGTTGTTAACTTCAAAACAAGTAAATATTGCCACATTAGCATTGAGAGAAGAGATTCCATAGTATTTAATACTGAGTTCAGTAACCTAGGTATCTCGCCCAGATTGAATTAAGCATGTGCGAACTATCCAGTAGTGGGCGTATCTTCAGTTGTTTGGTTTTTCATTGTTGTTGTTTTTATTAGCCCTTTGTAAAAATGTAATGGTGAACTGTGTATCTTAAACCTGAGTGATATACTTGCTTTTTTTTCAATAAGTATACTTCTCAACATTTATTTATTGCTTACTACTATTCAGAAATTTTAGTTGGCAAATGTTGATGTGCCAAGAGAAAGATCCAATGTAGAATTCTTCCAAAATCAGTAGTAGACTTCATCTGTGACGTGTGGGACTTGGGATCTCCCCCTCCTGTCTTCACAACCAAAAGAAAAAGAAAAAACTTAAATGATCCAAAACCCAGTGATTTTTCTTAGCTATGTCAGACGCTCAGGGAGAGATGGCAACACTGAAAGAATAGCTCACTTTAGAGAACTTAGGAAAGTCGTACGCCAGTGGAGCACATGGAGGTGAAATGTACACTATTTTAAAGGTGAAATGAAATTCTCAGGGGGCTTCCGGCACGACCGTAAATGTTCCCTCCAGGACCTCCACTACAGTTCTTTAACAGTGTCATGGCTTGGGTTTTAGTTTTGTTGCTGCTTCGTTTTGTGGTTTCTTTTTTGTTTTGTTTTGTTTAGATTTATTTTATGTGTGTGGCGTTTTGTCTGGGTGTATGTATGTATGTATACCATGTGCATGCTTAGTTCTTAAGGAGTTCAGAAGAGTTGGGAATTAAAGTTACAGATGGTTGTGAGCCACAGTGTGGGGAGTGGGAGTTGAACCCAGATCCCCTGTAAGAGCAACAAGTACTCTTAACCTCTGAGCCATCTCTCTAGCCCTGTTTGTTTATGTTTTAAAGCAGGGTCTCACTAAATAGCTCAAGCTGTCCTTAAATTTGCAACCCTTCTGTCTCTTCTCCTCTAGTTGTGGGACTGTGGGAGTGTACCAATGCCATTTATAGTTTAGATTTTAAATGTCCCCAAAATGTTCTTCCACTAAGGGATTGGTCTCCAGTGCAGCAGTTTTCAGAGGTAGGGTAGGGCTTTTGGTAGATCTATGCCAAGAGGGCTCTGACCTCATGAATGAAATATTCCATTTAGGAATTCATAATTTAATGGGATCTTGGGAGGTGGTAAACCTTTTTGGAGTAAGTAGTTCATTGGGATCATGACCTTCGAGGACATTTTCTTTTTCTTTTCTTTTTTCTTTTTTTTTTCTTCCTCCCTCGTCCCCAGAAAACCAGCAGCTTTGCTTTATCACTCGTTGCCTATATAATCTGATCCCCAGATACCCAAAACAATAGGGCCAGAGAGTTGTTGGTTGAGACCTCTAAACCATTAGCCAATCTCAGTGAGTACTTTGTCATGGCAGTAAAGCTGACACCGTGATTATCTGGGAATATCCTCCAGGGTCTTCCTAGGGAGGGTTCTGGGATGGGGGTATCATTTTGCATCTTTCCCAAAGAATTCTCAATAGCAAAGGCCTACTCTCCAAGGGATGAAACCCTCCCAGACTGTGTCTAACCAAGGGAAGGGTGCCTTCTTGCTTTCAAAATAATTTGAAAACCTTTTGTTATGACCACAGCACAGAATCTCAAGCCCTCTGAGACTGATACTAATTATAAGATTGTAGAGTGCTTCCCTCTCATATTTTACCACTATGTCAATCAGCTTCGAATATAGCAAAGGGGTATATGTACTTCAAGACACAGGATTTATTAAGAAGGTCTTAGAGAAAACCAGCAGCAAGAAGGGAGAAAAAAGATATGGAGAAAATCAAAGCCTCTAACAGATATTAAGTGTAGCTCAGTTCCTGGCCACCGTAATATAAAGCTTCATGCCAAGGATCTATTTATTTACTTCAGTTCCTGGTACGGGTACATCTTGTCCAACTTTAGTCAAAAAAGTTACAAGGCTTTGTAAAAGGCAAGAGAAAAGCAGTAAGTCTGAACAGATTGTGGCTCATAACTGAACTCAGACGTGCCTGTTGCTGACTTCTAGATTATCAGATAGAGCATTTAAAATAAATTTGACAATTAAAATAATATTGAGATTCTAATGAAAATATAATATACTACAAAAGATTGGAAATCAAAGTTGACAGTTGGAAACATTTTAAGAAAGAATCAAAAGAAAGTACTAGAAAATGCTGCAAAAAAAATGATTTTAATTAGCTAGCCATTAGACCTAATGCAGGTAAGGAAAGGATCTATCAATTTGAAAATAGATCAGTAGAAACTTCCCAAACTGAAATTCATATAGAAAAAAAAATAATGTTCTTAAAGAACAGACTATCACAGAATTATGGGCAGTTTCAAAGGTATGACATCTCCATAATTAGAACACTGTAGAATGCTGGTTGGTTGTGGCACCTGCCTTTAATCCCAGATCCCAGCTCTTGTGAGGCAGAGGCAGTCGGATCTTTGTGAGTTCAAGGCCAACCTGGTCTACCGAGTGAATTCAGACAACCAACCTCCTCACTCCCCAAGGGAGGAGCAGTGCTGCAGGCCACAGAGGAGGACTTTGCAGCCAGTCCTGAAGATACCTGATAAAACAGGGTCAGATGAAAGGGGAGGAGGTCCTCCCCAATCAGTGGACTTGGAAAGGGGCAGGGAGGAGATGAGGGAGGGAGGGTGGGATTGGAAGGGAATGAGGGAGCGGGATACAGCTGGGATACAGAGTTAATAAAATGTAACTAATAATAAAAATTTTTTAAATAAATTAATTTAAAAAAGAAACCCTGTCTTAAAAAACAAACAACAAAAACTATTATGTAATATACCTGACTAAAGGTAAAGAGATACACTGTCACTTAAATTGAGCTGACATTAAGTACTGCAAATTCTAGGGTAACCACTAAAAAAAATTTTTTTTAAAGAAATATAGCTTCTATGACAAAAAGAAAATGGGATGACTAAATATACGCAGTTAAAACTAGAAAAAGTATGAGAGAAGGGCAAAGAAAAAAAAATGCATCATAATTGAAAGCACTTAGGGTTGCTGAAATGGTAGCCCAGCAGTTAAGAGGACTTTTGCAAAAGACCCAAGTTGAGCCCCTCCCAATCACATGTAACTCCAGCTCCAGAGAATCCAACACACTTTTCTAGACTCCCCAGGCATCTGCACTCACATGCACATTCCTACACAGAGACACTCACATGTACATACAATTAAAAATTAAATAGAAAATTTTAAAAGCACTTTTAAAATTGTGTATGATCATTTATCTAATTGTATTAGTAGTCAGTTTGACTATGAATACTTTAAAGGGTAGTTCCTCAGAGTAGATAAAACTAAGTTCCAAACCTGCCACAGAGGTCCTCTGAAAGCCTCTGCCCTGCAGACTATCAAAGCAGATGCTGAGACTTATGGCCAACTGTTGGGCAGAGTGCATGAAATCAAGATGTGGAAAATAGTAAAAGCTGGAGAGGACGGGAAACCCACAAGGAGAGCAACAGAACCAGAAAATTTGAACACAGCGGTCTTCCTAGAGACTCATACTCCAACCAAGGACTATTCATGGAGATAACCTAGAACCACTGCACAGATGTAGCACATAGCAGTTCAGTGCCCAAGTGGGTTGCATAGTAATGGGAAGAGGGACTGTCTCTGACATAATCTGATTGGCCTGCTCTTTGATCACCTCCCCCTGAGGTGGGAGCAGCCTTACCAGGCCACAGAAGATGACAATGCAGCCACTCCTGATGTGATCTGATTGACTAAGATCAGAAGGAAGGAGAAGAGGACCTCCCCAATCAGTGGACTTGGGGAGGGGCATGCGTGAAGAAGGGGGAGGGAGGGGCTTATGGGGGGATACAAAGTGAATAAAGTGTAATTAATAAAAAAATAAAAAATAAAAAAATCCAACTATCTGCTGTCTACAAGAAACTCTTAAATATAAGTGATGAGTGGAGCCCTAGTGAAAATTAATTGTTGTCCATTCCCTTTGCTCAAACTTCTGAGTGATGATAGCTGTCATGTCTTATTCCTACATCCTTGAAGAGAGAAGGCATATAATATGAAGAGAATTCTTAGTTATAGCAACAGCAGCTGTCACAATAGTCCCCCAGAGTTGTACTATAATCAGAAGCAAATAAACAGAATGTGAATAGCAACTTTGAAATTGAAAACAGACGTGAAGTATGATCCAAGGTCAGGGTTCTCAAACTTTGACATGTATCAAAGTCACCCGATTAAAAGGAAGTGCCCACCCCATGAGTCACTGATTCAGTAGATATGGAGCACCACTTGAGAATCTGTACTTCTCACAAGTTCCCAGAAGCACTCATTCATGCCACTGGCCCTAGGACCACATCTTTGATACCTTGGCAATGGATTTTTCCCTACTTAGTAAAGCACTAGTGCACAAACCAGTGGAAAGTGTCTCTTGTGAGTAAGAATTTATAGGAAACCTATCTAATTCGTGTTTTAAACTGAAACTTGCTTATATATAACCCAAGTGCTTACTGTTTGGACTGCTTCTATAATAACTTAGCAAGTACACTGAACTCTTTGCTACCTAATGAGAACAGTGCCATCTAGAGGCATTAGCCCAGAGGGCCAGTAGACAGAGTAGAGGTGTGGAAGAGCAGTTTATCATCACTGAGGGTTTACTGATCACTGACTAGACAATGGTGTGTAATGCTGCCAGAGAATTACATAGAACTAGAGGTGCTCATCTCCACTTTCTGAGATGGCTATTTCCATCTGTACTCTGAGTGTCCCACAAGTTCTATGAGGCTGAGTGTAGCCTGGGGCCTTACCAGTCTATATTACCATAGTAGGTGGGTTAGTGCAGGCAGGACAGTTACATCATTCTCCATCCAAGATTATCATCCCAAGCACAGGTGGCCTGACATGCAGAGTATAGTTTGAAAAATATATAATGACCAAAAAAAAAGCTATGGCAGCACATCAAAGGTTGGCAGCACGTTTTGCTTCGCATTAGACCGTGTTAAGATTATGAACAGTTGGAAATAATACTCTGGTTGCAGCACATTGACAGAGTCATAAAGTGGATATAACAGCAGAGCAGATGTTCTCTGATACCACGAAGAGATGATTCCAGAAAAGCTGAAAAGAAACGTTAACAGATTGGGAGTTTAAATTGTGTTCTGGCTTTGACTTACTAGGATAGCTTACTCGACGTCAAATTTATTATCAACTACTTCAAGTCTTGTTCAAACACATAAAACACCAGCTAAGAATTATACTGGTTTAGCTTTAGCAGATGAAAACATTACCTTAAATTTTTATAGTCTTTCCGTTAATGATGAATTTGGCTCATGCATTTGTAAAAAAACAAAACCACACCCAATAATCCTCCAGCTAGAGAGAGAGAGATTTCTCAGTAGAGTTCTTTTCCCAGAACACAGAGTAGGAGAAGACTTTTGAGGAAAGAGACACCCAAAGGTGGGGACAGTTGGGCTGTTGCTCACGGCCTTTCCAAGTTAAAAGTGCAGAGCTGGAGGAGAATCCGGATACCGAGCACATTGTTCGAGTCCTGAGGTGGATCAGAGGCTAGGGAGCCTCATTCAGGCTTCAGGTCTTTAAATGAGAGGTGCTCAGCAAGTAAATGCAATGGAAATATCCCCAAGTCAGAGGAAAACAGAGACCTGAGCTCTAGAAAATTCTGGTAACAAGCTTTTCAGAAAAGAGGCCCTCAGGACAAGCCACATGCTTATCAGTGTCTAGATATTAGGTCTGAAAACCCAGCATCTTCCCAAATACATTTAGTAGTCTCTGATGTGCTAGGGGTTGTTGGCAGGGCAGCAGCCACCCTGGATCCCGCAGCCAAGCATGCTGCTTCTTTCTGTGCAGTCTACATGCACGCCCTTGTGTGATATCCCGTGTTCTGCTCAATTCAAAATGACTGTTTTTTTCTATAATTAATTTATTTACATCCTGATCCCAGCTCCCTCCCTTCTCTCCTCCCAGTCTCACCCTTATACTCCAACTCCTCCTGCCTTTTCTTCAAAGAAGGGGTGGCTCCCACCATGGGCACCAACCCACCTTAGCACATCAAGTTGCATCAGGACTAAGCTCATTCTCTTCACCCGAGGCTTGACAGGATAGCCCAGCTATGGGAAAGGGATCCAAAGGGAAGCAACAGAGCCAGAGACACCATCCCCCTGCTCCAACTGTTAGGGGACCCACATGATGACCAAGCTGTACATCTGCTACATGTGTGTAAGGGGCCCAAGTCCAGCCCATGCGTGCTCTTTGGTTGGTGGTTCAGTCTCTGTAAGTCCCCATGAGCCTAGGTTAGTTGACTCTATGGTTCTTATGGTGTCCTCTACCCCTCCTGCTCTCTCAGTTCTTACCCCCAACTCTTCCACAAGCCTTCCCAAGCTTGGCCAATTGTTTAGCTGTGGGTCTCTGCATCTGTTTCTATCAGCTTCTGGGTGAAGTCCCTCAGAAGGCAGTGTGCTATGCTCCTTTCTGCAAGCATAGCAGAGTATCATTAATAATGTCAGGGGTTGCTCCCTCCTTTGGGGTGGATCTCAAGTAGGGCCAGTCATTGCTTGGTCACTCAATCTCTGCTCCTTCTCTGTCCCTGCACAGAGTAGGCAAGACAACTTTTAAGTCAAAGGTTTTGTTGGTGTCCCCCTCCCACCACTGGAAGTCCTGCCTGGCTACAGGAGATGGCCACTTCAGCCTCCTTATCTCCCAATGTTAGAGGTCTCTCATAGCTAGGGTCACCCCATAGACTCTCAGAAACCTCCCCTGTCCCAGGTTTCTGCTCATCCCAGAGATGTACCCCACAGATTTCCATTCTCTCTCCAGCCCTCTCACCCCCTCTCCTACCCAGTTCCCTCTCTCCATCTACTAAGAAATCTGGGACACTATGAAAAGACCAAACCTGAGAATAGTAAGACTAGAAGGAAGAAGATTCCCAGCTCCAAGGACCAGAAAATATTTTCAACAAAATCTTAGAAGAAAACTTTCCCAAGCTAAAGAAAGAGATGCGTATAAGCAAACAAAGAAACTTACAGAACACCAAATAGATTGGACCAGAAAAGACAATTCTCCTGACACGTAATAATCAAAACACTAAATATACAGAAAAAAAAAAAAAGAATACTACAAGTAACAAGGTGAAAAGGCCAAGTACTATATAAAAGCAGACCTATCAAAATTACACCTACTTCTCAGTAGAGACTCTAAGAGACCACAGATGTCAGCCCCGACTACTATACCCAGCAAAACTTTTAATCACTATAGATGGAAGAAACAAAGATATGAACTAAAACCAAATCTAAACAGGGTCTCTCCATAGACCCAGACCTAAAGAAGATACTAGAAGGATGACTTTCTTTTCCAACCATTTTGTTCCATTTCTCCCTATAGTCAGTAATAGCCTTCAGACTTATTAGACATACAATATAGGATAAACATACTAAAATCTGTACACCTATAGAAGCTAAGCAAGAAGGAGGACCCTGAGTAAAAAGCTCAGTCCTCACTCAGAAAGGTAAACAGGATGGACATCAGAAGAGGGAGAAAACAGGGAACAGGAAAGAATCCTACCACAAAGGGCCTCTGAAAAACTACCCAGCAGGGTAGTAAAGAAAATGCTGAGACTCAAAGCCAAACTTTGGGCAGAGTACAGGGAATCTTATGAAAGAAGGGGGAGATAGAAAGACCTGGAGGGGACAGAAGCTCCACAAGGAGAGCAACAGAACCAAAATATCTGGGCCCAGGGGTCTTTTCTGAGACTGCTACTCCAAACAAGGACCATGCATGAAGATAACCTAGAATACCTGCACAGATGTAGCCCATGGCAGTTCAGTCTCTGAGTGAGGTCCCTAATAATGGGAATAGGAACTATCTCTGACATGAACTCAGTGGCCTGCTCTTTGAGCACCTTTCCCTGAGGGGGGAGCAGCCCTACCAAGCCACACAGGAAGACAATGCAGCCAGTCCTAATGAGACCTGATAGGCTAGGGTAAGAGGGAAGGGGAGGAGGACCTCCCCTATCAGTAGACTGGGAGAGGGCCATGGGAAGAGAAAAGGGAGGAAGGGTAGAATTGGGAGGAAATGAGGGAGTAGGCTACAGCTGGGATACAAAGTGAATAAACTGTAATTAATTAAAAATAAGTAAATTTAAAAAAAAAAGAAAGAATAGCCTTCGGACTTACCATTTCCAAATACTACACTTTGTGCCTCTTGCTTTTATTTACTATTTATAGCATTTTGTTCTTCCTGCATTTTCCACCTGTTCCCTATATTTATTGCATTGAAAGCCTTAGTAGACCTTTCATGTGGAAAGCATACTTTAATGACTTTTGATTATACCATCTGTTTGGAGAATAATAATTAAAATTATTTTATAAGACATTCTTGGGGTTTATGGGTTTTTATTTGTTTTAAAAAAGGTAGCATTTGTAAATAGTTGTAAATGCTCATCTGCATCCCTTCAGTGTGTCAAACACTTTCAGAGCTGGCAGAGTCTCACTAATCTTTACACCCAAGGAGCATACAGAACACAGAGAGCTAGGAACAGATGATCCCAACCTGTGAGAGCGTCCTTTCATCTCAGTATAAACCTAGAGATTAGTGAAAGGGAAGTCATTTGGCTGTCTGAATGAAGGAAGCATAAAACATTAGGGGGTCACAGATCTTACCCAGCTGCTTCTCTGATCTTTAGCATGAACCCACAAAGTCCTTTGGGATTTCTGTGTCCCAGCTGAGTAACAAGGAAGTGACTTTTTTCTGTAAAATAGCAGTAAGATACCTGGGGACTGCATGTCAAAAGTTCTCCTTTTTTCAAACCTAAAGTTCAACATTCATGCTTTTTTTTTTTAACAGTTCACATTCTATTACTAAATAATGGCTAGCGTTGCCATACTCATTTTAATATTATAAATAAAATAATACACAAAAAGTATTTTTTACATTCCATCTCTGGTTCTACTTTCATGAATTTAGAGTAAAATTTTAATGGCCTTTGAGATTTTTTATTATAATATACATGTATGATGAACATTGTTTTTAAAAGTTCATCTAAGGAATAAATGGTTTACTCATCTTGCTCAAAGAATTTCAAGTATGGAGTTCTGGTTTCAGCCTTTTTATTTCTTCATGCAAGGTGTTTGATTAAAATTATTAGACTGTCATCTGGAGTAACGGTGGGGCAAGATGGAAGAATCCCGCATATGAAAATTCCTGTGTGAGATATGAAAGGTTACCGTCTGCATTCCGTCCAACACACAACACTAACTCTCATCTTCTGGCCACTGAAACAGTATTTATAAATACTGTTTGGGTGAAATACATAGTTAAACTTATGCATTTAATCTGTAGCTAAACATACATTATGGACATATAGGGAAGTATGTATAGATTGTTATGTTCCTATTCAAACATGTAGCCAAACATATACTTCTACAGTAGTGTTCTTGTAATAGTTCTCTTGAGTAAGTTGAAGAAGGGTACAGTGCTTCTTTGAGCACAAAGAACCACTGCTGCTCTGAGGTACTTCTTGAGGGCTTCAGATTTATATTTTTAATCTGTTGGGGGTGGGGTGGTTGAGGAAATGGCTCCATGGCTAAATGCTTGTAGCGGAAGCCTGAGAACCAGAGTTTGGAACCCTAGGACCCCATGTAAAAGCCAAGTGGGTATGACGGCCCTACTGGAATCCCAGCAAGCAGAAGGCAGAGACAGGCTTCCCAGGGCATGCTGGCTAGCCAAACCAATCAAAACAGCAAGCTATAGGTTCAGTAGAAACCCTGCCTCAATATATAAGGTTGAGAGCAATCAAGAAAGACACTCACCATCAACTTCAAGCCTCCACAAGCATGTGCACACGTGTGCACTCACACACGTAAACATATATACCACATATACATGTACATACGCAAAATAAATAAAACCTATTATTACCTCTTCCTAGACCATAATCTCCTTAAAGGAAAGTGTAGTTTTGTTGTTTTAATTCTTTTTTTATATAATACATCCCTACTGCAGCTTCCCCTCCTTTTAGTCCTCTCAGTACCGTTCCCCACCTCTCTTCTCCCCCATCCCATCTCTCCCAGAAAAAAGCAGGCCTCCCAGGGACATCAACTCAACACACAAGATACTATAAGACTAGGCACAAACCCTCACATCAAGGCTAAGCAAGGCAACCCAGTAGGAGGAAAAGGGTTCCAAGAGCAGGCAAAAGAGTCAGAGCCAGCCCAGTTCCTCTATCTGTAATTCCCCCTCAAAACCGCAAGCCAACAACTATAACATATATGCAAAGGACTTAGCGCAGACCCATGCAGGCTCTGTGACAACCGCTAAAGTCCCCTTGAGCCCTACTTAGTTGATTGCACTGAGCATGCTTTCATGGTATCTTTAACCCTTCTGGTTTCCACAATTCCTCCTCCTCCTCCTCTTTCTCAGGGTTTCCAGGCTCTGAGGAGAGGGATCAGGTGGAGACCACTAACCTGGGATCTCTCCACCTAATGTTTGGCTGTGGGTCTCTCTGCACTGCCTCCCAGCAGCTGCCAGAGGGAGCCTCTCTGATGATGACTGGACTAGGCACCAATCTATGAAAATAGCAGAGCATCATTAGGCATATTCCTTCTTTCTTCCTTCCTTCCTTTCTTCCTTCCTTCCTTCCTTCCTTCCTTCCTTTCTTTCTTTCTTTCTTTTTTCCTTCCTTCTTTTCTTTCTTTTCTTTTTTCTTTGACCACTTGTGTTTGGTTCTACCATAGGTCTCTGGTCATCCAGGCAGTTTTGGACATGGGCTCACTCTCATGCATGGGCCTCAAATTAGACCAACTGTTGGTTGACCATTCCCACACATTCCGCGCCACCGTTACCCCAGCACATCTTGCATGCAGGACAGATTTTTAAGTCGAAGTTTTTATGGATGGGTTGATGTCCTAGTCCACCACTGGAAACCTTGCCTGGTCATAGAAGATGGACTGTTCAGGCTCTGTATCCTCCATTACTAGGCATCCTTACTAGGGGCACCCTGATAGATTCCAGGGAGACTCCACTGCACGACTATTCCACATCACTCCTCAAATGCCCTCCAGTTCCAATCACCTCTCCCCGTATTCTTTCTCTAGCCCTCCCCACCCCATCTGATCCCTCCTGTTCCTATCCCCAGTCTACCCACAAGATCTATTCCATTTCCTCTTCCCAGGTAGATCCATACATCTCCCCTTAACACCCCCCGCCTTGTTACTTAGCCTTGCTGGGTCTGTGGGCTATGGCATGTTTATCATTTACTTAACAGCTAATATCCACTTATAAGTGAATGCATAGCATGTTTTTCTGAGTCAGAGAGATTAAGCAAGTGTAGCTTTTAATTAGGTCCTGAAGACTGTAGAAAAAGAGTTGGGACAAAAAGGAAGGCTATTTCAGGTCACGACTGTATGAGTTAACATTTAGGTTTCTACTTAAGTCTTTAAGTTCTTTAAATATAAACAGATTATTTAACATAGTCAGGCGGTAGCATATGTTTTCTTAGTTCACTGGATATGAGTCAGCTTAACCCAGTGGTTCCCGAGGTGTAATCCTAGAATCCGCATATCTGCATTTCCTGGAAACTCAGAAAGGAAAATTCTTGGACCTCTACCCAGACCTACTATGTCAGAAACTTTGGTGTCAGGGCCCAGCTATCTGTTTCAACAGACCTTCCGAGTATTCTGTTACATGATCAGGTTTGAGAACTCCTGGCCTTAAATAGCAGTAGTTCATGGGATAGTTGACAGTCTATGGGCTTTGAGAACAGACCTGCACTTGAATCTCACCTCCTCTAGTTCATAGGTCTGTGGCTGTCAGTCTGTTTCATAATGTCTGAGCGTTGAGATGTCTCAGACAATGCTTCCTTTCCGGTTGATTGGTAAGGGTTGATTTCTGCAATAAGCTAATCCTGTAGCTAGTGTACTATCGGCTTAATAAGCTTATTCACTTATTAATTAAAGCATGTTTACACTTTTGCTTTTTAGATTCAAGTGCTCAAGAAATTGAGGACATCTATGGTCTGAATGGTCAAATAGAGCACAAAATAGCTTTCCTGAGAGCTCATGTGCCAAAGGACATAAAGCTCATACTCATTGGCCATTCCATAGGTAGCTATATTGCTCTTCACATCATGAAGCGTGCCCCCGAGCTGCCTGTAAGTACACCTTAGCAGGTGACTGTGAGTACCTCATTGTAGATGCGCAAAAATTGTCAGCTTGCCATTGCTTTCTTGTACAGCAGAGGGAGGAATGCATGATGGCCACCTTTGTCCTTATCTATTACCAAAGATGTATGTTTAAGAAATACTCATAATGTTCCAGTGAATGATGGTAAGAAAGAGATTTTTCTCAGTGAATGTCATTGAATCTAGGATCATCTGGAATGCTGATTTATGCTTAACTTACCATCTTTTATGAAGCAATCTTTAAGAGCAGTTACTGAGAACGGCATGGAAAGGACTTGTTTTGAAAATATCCATAGGCTGGAGAGATGGCTCAGTGGTTAAGAGCACTGACTGCTCTTCTAAAGGAGCTAAGTGTGATTCCAGCACCCATGTGGTGGTCCTCAGCAGACTAACCACAGTCCAGGGATCCTATGCCCCCTCTGGCCTCCACAGGCACTGCATGCAGATTGTGTGCTGATATACATGCAGACACAACACCCATACAATAAAATAAAAAGTATGTCTCCAAAAAGAATTAAATAAAATCTTCCTGTCTCTTTTAAAAAGCAGAATGATGTGCCATTATCATCATCAACAGGTAAATGCCTGTCTTTGTGGATTATGCTAAGTAGGCCTAAGTTTAGATTCTGTGCTGTGGTTTGCTGCCGTTTGGGAACATATTCATCCTCATTCACAGATATTTTGTTTGTTTGTCTTACTGTTTGTTGTTACCGTGCTGAGAATGGAAGCAGGGCCTGGCACATGCTAGGCAAGCGCTCTACCACTGAGCCATACCCACAGCCTCATACAACTGGTTCTTACGTGCAACTATGTATGTCACAGGTTCACGTACCCCCAAAAGGGTGTGAACTGTTTAAGAACCTCTTAAATGACCCACTGAGTGAATATAATTTACAGAGATAATTTATTTCTTCATTTGGCACGCAGGTATATAAAAACCTACTTGTATGCCACCTCGAGGACATTCCAGGATAGAAGGCATGTTTTGGAGCTAAGAGCTCTTCACAGAGGCTCTGTCCATGAATTTTTTCACTCCATGTGATAAAATATCTCCAGCGGGGTCTTGGATCCCACGAGGAATTTGCCTCCTTTCCTGCCAGCTTGCTACATCCAGTGCCCAAACCAGCACTTGGAAAGACTACGACTATAGTCTCCCTGACTGCTTTTTAATACCAAATGAATTTTAATTTTCTCCTTTTGGATATAAGAAAATACATTTTTACGTCTAAGTGTGAATTCAATAAATTGAAGATTATACTCTATTCATTGAATCCTTACTTGCACCGAGTTGTATTTTTCCCTGTATAAGGCATTTTATTCAGGAAGCAGCTTTGCCTTTGATGTCAGCCTTGGTGTCACTTGAAATTTCTTTTCTGTCCTCTCACACTCTATGCAGCTGCCATTTTTCCAGCTCCCGGCCTGCATGTGAGCGCTTCTCCTCACAGTCACTGTGAGCTCTAGCCACTTAGGCTCAAATATTTTTTGTCATTTTTGTTTGTTTGTTTGTATAAACTTAGACAAGTCATTAAATCTCTACCTCACTGTTTCCATCAGCAAATTGGAAATAATGTATGTGTTCTTCAGGGATTTTGTGAGGATTTATACAAAATTTTAACAGTACTGCCTGGGATTTTATTATCTATTATTGTTGTTACCGGAATAATACTAGATCTTATATATATAACACTCCGTTCATCCATTAGGGTAACTACTGTGCTGGTTACCTACTGCTGTGTCTCAAATTGCCCCAGACTAGAGTTGTAAAACAGTATCTCAGTTTCTGGTCAGAAATCTGACTGTAGCTGAACTGGATCCCCGACTGCAGAGTCTTTGACTAGGCTGTAATCCCAGGATTGCAGTCTCCTGCGAACATTTGAATTGAGGTTGGGGGATGGGTGGGGAAAGGGGAAAACAGGAGCTTAATATAATCGTCTGTACAGATACATTCTGATGACAGAGTTTCAGAGAGCTATGAAACTGTGTTTCCTCTTTAATGGTGTGGGAGAGATGGCTCAGTGAGCAAAGCACCTGATCTACATGCATGAGGACCTAAGCTTAGACCTCCCGAACCAGCTGTAAACCCCAGTTCAGTGGGAGAAGAGTGGGGAGATCCCTGGATCCTTCTAGCCTGCCAACCTCAGCAAATTAGTGAGCTCCAGATTTAGAGGAGCACAGTTGAGAAAGACACCCAGCACCAGCCTTCACCCTCACATTATATGCATATATATGCGCACACATGCATGACCATACACACATATACATATGCCACATACAGAGAGAAGAGAGAGACGCGCACTAGAAAATAATTCCTGTGATTGTACGTGAAAGGCACCTTTGGGGAGATAAAGGTGTCGTCTGTACAGTTTGTGTTTTCACTGTTCAAAGGCCTTATCTGAGGCTGTAGATAGTTTCTCTGTAAGAATACTTGTTGCAGCGGGCACACATCAGTAATCCCATGCTCAGGGAAGCAGAGGCAGGTGGATCTCTGTGAGATCAAGGCCAGCTTGGTCTACAAAGCAAGTCCAGGACAGCCAAGGCTACACAGAGAAACCCTGTCTTGAAAACAAACAAACAAACAAACAAAAAGAATACTTGTTGCTGTAGCAGAGGCTTTGGGTTCAGTTCCCAGAACCCACGTGGTAGCTCCTAACCCTCTGCAACTCTAGTTCTGGGGGATCTGACACTTTCTTCTGCCCTTTGCAGGTACCAGGCATACGCGTGGTATACATACATACATACATACATGCAGGGAAAACACTAGTACAAATAAATCTTTTTTTTAAACTCTGTATGGTTTCAGTTATGTACTTTGTTGATACTCCCCACCACTATATCCTCCTCTCAACCATTAAACATCTGGACCTGTTAACACTGCTGGTGTGATCCATGCTGAGGTGTTGAAATTTCAGTGTCTCTAAGACAGCACAGTGCCTGCATGCCTGAAGTTAACATGACATGCTCCATTTGAGATGTATTTGACAATCAAGTTTGTTTGTGGAAGCCAGAGTGTTGCAATCCCTAATCATTTTGCCAAAAATAAGTTAGCTGTTATGTTTTATAACATATGAAGTGTGATAATAAGAAACTTGTGTTTCCATCTCTTCTGTTGTTTTTACTGGAATTTTTGACTCCCATAAGATTTTGAGGGCATATTTACAGCTTGGTAGCTGGTTTGTTTGGTTTTCCTTTGGTTTAGCATTTTGCAATATTTTCATGTAATTACTGACAAGTTTGCTCTTGCATCATTTTAAGAGACATTGTATATTGCCAGATATATTGTCTGACCTATAATTTAATGCAGTACAAAATAATTGCATCTTTTAAGTCTGGAATTAATTTTTTTGTTTCTCTCTTTAATCAAATTTGATGTATAAATATATAGAAATAGAAGTTTGTCAGATATTTTGAAAGTAGTGGCCAGAGCAGAGTTTTTTTTGTTTTGTTTTGTTTTTCTTTTAAAAAGTTAATTGGGAGACTGATAAATGATAGCTGCCCTGGCTTGTAATGACAAACACAATTGTTTTTAAACCCATAGGCTCTTAGAACTAAGATGAGCTTAATTAACAGTCATCTTTCCTTGTACATGTGAGAAGTAAGAGAAAGGGACATTGTGAGGATTCAGCATCACCTGGAGTGGAATCTTGAAGCGGGATGCATTTCTGTTCACTGTGTTTGTAAAGAGGGTTTAAGGAGGTGTCTGGTGGTCCTTCAGCCTTTGGTGGTGGACGATGGTGTGTGCCTGCAGTGTGCATGGCCACCTCTATCTGCAGCTAAAGGGGTTGGAGGCTATGCAGATGCTCTTGCTCAGCAGTTCTCAACCTTCCTAATGCTACTACCCTTCAATACAGTTGCTCATGCTGTGGTGACCCCCAGCCACAAAATTATTTCATTACTACTTCATAACTGTATGAATCATAATGTAAATACCCATGTTTTCTGATGGTCTTAGGCAATGCCTGAGAAAGGTCCTTCAACGCCCAAAGGGGTCGTGACCTGAAGGTTGAGAACCACTGCTCTAGCAATTAAGAGTAAGGTGCAATAGTTGGCATATAAACAAAAAGGTGGCAACCTTATCCTATTGTCTGGAATACAGTTCTCAGCATCAGCCCTCTGCATGTTAAGAAGATGCCATTCTGTAAAGTCAGATCTCCATAAACATAAGAGTAGGACTTACCTGGGCTGTGGACTAAATGGTGAGGTAATTTCAAGCAATTCCACTTCTATTTCCCTTTAGGGATTTACTTGGCACCTGGGGATAACATCTTCTCAGAGACAGCAGATCCTTCACACATTTGTCTTGTGTTATCTGGTGTTTCCCAGGGAAAGTGCAACAAGCTCGCTCTTTCAGAACAGCAAGTGTCTTCCTTTACCTGGGCATCCAGATAGCTTCAGCTCCACAGCAATGTGCAGCTCGCTCGTCCAGGTGCGGGGAAGCCTTGCCTCAGAAGCGTGGTTTACGTAGCTGGTTCAGCACACTGTGCACCAAGAGGACTTTTTCTCATAGATTCAGAGCAGTGACAGTAACCATGCTCTGGTGGTGCCTGCCGGGATAAAATGTGGTCAGGAGATTTTGCCTCTACCTTGAACATTTTTAAGGAACTGAGCCTTTGTCGTTTTAAAAAATGTGTCCAATCTGTCCATTTTATAGTTTTCTGTCTCCTCCCTTGGTTTAGGGCCATTTCTCTTCTTAAAACACATTGATGCTGTTTGCTGTGGGCAGAAGAAACTGGTGCCGTGTTACAGTTTGTGCCAGTAAAGATGAACGGTGTCTACATAAAAATAGTATAGTAAAACTGACAAAAGAAGTGCATGGGTGCTGTTGGAGCTCAGAGACCCCTCTTCCCCCTTTCCTGTTTCTTTTTGTTTTTCTTTTCTGGGTGTTTCTGTTTTGACAGGGTCTGACTTGCTAGGCCAGACAGTCTTCTGCTTATGCCTCTCCAGTGTTGATGATAGGGTGAGCCACCACACTGGACTCTTGCTTCTTTCTTTGTTTCTAATATTCAGAATTTCAGACTTAAAACATACTGAGTAGATTGAAACGCTTTGTTGAGAGTGAGGAACGGCAAGTTTGGCTATTTAACGTGTCGATTCAGGAGTACATCTCCATATTAGGACAAAATAAAATCAGATAATTCTGCTAACTGTGAAGTTATCTAGACAGTCTAAGATGAAGCACCCTGCTCTGCGGCCTTGTTAGGCATGCAGCAAGAAGCATCTGCAACAGTGTTGCATTCCGTTCAGTAGTCAGGCCACACTTCAGGAAAGGGAGAGGAGATGATCAGTGTGCTGTAGTCACTGTTGGCAGAGCCGTGTCTTTAGATCTGTGATAAGAAGAGAAGCAAAGTAGAGAGGAACTGAGAGGTTCAGGATGTGGTGAGAGAAGAAGCTTTCTTCCAGCTCAGAAGATGAAAAACAGCCTTGTTGGCAGGCGTTTTTGAATAGAGCACTTCTGCACAGCCGAAATACACGAACAGGCCTCTAGAAGTGCACATGCCATGAGATAGAAAGTGGCAGGTACTGTGCATTGTAAGCGTTGAAATGCCCATAGCATTCAAGGTGAGGGGGAGCGGGGTGATTCACTTTTGCCACTAGGCCCCTGAAGTTAGTAAAAGCAGGTGAAACGTTCAGTTGGGTTGCCCTATGATACAGCTACAAAGAACCATCAGGTGTTAGAGCCTGGGCTAATTGTGGGGGCCAGACAGATGCAGGTTGGCTAGAAGCCACTGAAGAATCCTGGGTGGTGATGTCACACATCCAGTAAACTCATTTCTCAGTGGAGAAAATGAAACATAAAAAGAAGGTGCAATAAAAAGCAAACAACCAAGTAACAGGCATGTTTGCTAGTCCAAGTAAGCAACAATGAGTGTAATTCCCAGTGGAGATCAAAATAAAGAGGGCACAGGTGTACGTATTCTGGGGGAATTGTTTCATCTGGTGTAAAGGAAGAAAGAGTGAAAGATGCAGAAAATACAGATGTCTCCCAGACTATCACCCACGGTCATTGGTGCGTCCTGAGTCGTTGCAGTGGGTTGCCAGTGTGGCTGGGTAAGACTCTAGGTTGTACCACAATTATCCAGGTACAGAGAACAAGCCTGAGCAAAAAGGTTTGTTTCCTGCTTGCTATACAAGTCCCCTGAAGTTAGGCTGTCACTGTATAGTGCTCTCTAAACAGTCTTACTCCAGAATCCAAACTGATGGCATAGCCTCTGTCTGACATATCCAGCTTCATGGAGAGGATAGAAAGGGGGTGAACTGCATTTTAGTCTCTTTCTGAAGGTCACACTTAGTTATCCTGAGAGTCCACTGCAGTCCACCACTGTTTGGTCCATGACGCTGGGAAGTCTAATCTTCTCCCAAGAGAAGAGATGCACTTCAAAAATAGAACACACATATTTATATTGTAATAGAGGTATTTATTAAGACATTTGTTTCTCATTTTATAAATGTGTGCTTCTATCTCAGATTACACTCTGGAATGTATATCTAATTGTGAGTTAAGGTAAAAGTTTTGAAAGCCATTCATCCAGACTAGTACAGCCCAGAAGCTGGGAGAAGAGAAAGGGGAAGGTCAGGAAAGGTGCAGTGATGTGGAGGACTGTACAGCCTGATTCCCTATTGTTCATCTCTCAAGAAATGGTTCCTTTCCCGTTTGCATTGAGGCCTCCTCGCCTGACCTACTTTTCAGCAAGTTGCTGTAGTGACTTGGGGGTGAGGCTTTGGCACCTCCAAGTCCAGGCCTCAGAGGTGTGGGAACTTCTATTTCCTCTGCTTCAGTAGGCAGCTGCTGTATAAAAGGCCCAGCTACTCTGGCATTGCCTGGCTGGCCGCACGAGTGGGTCCTGTGGCACTTAGCTAAGCAGCCATCTCAGAGTACTAAGTGCTACATCAGTGACCCCAGCTGATACAGGAGCAGCGCAGCCATCCAGCTGAGCCCTGTTCAAATACCTCCCCTGCAGAGTCCTGAGACGGCGTGGTACTTTCCCAAAGTAGGTAGCTGAAACAAGCCAACAGCCGGGTAATAAGGTAAAAAGCTGGAATGCATCACATTGGTGGAATTGACGATGGAGGGTTACCCCGGAGAATATATTGTTAATGAAATAAGAGAAGGAGGCTGCAGACTGTTGAATGATAGATATTAGTTGGGAAGCCAACTGAGAAGAAAAATTCAATATAGGAAATAAGAAACTGGTCAAGGGAACATATTTTTCTTTTTTTAATTTTCCCATTTTTATTTTTATGTATACGGGTGTTTTGGCTGCATGAGTATTTGTGCACCACGTGCATGCAATGCCAGAGAAGACCAGAAGAGGGTGTTGGGTCCCGTGGAACTGGAGTCACAAATGCATTGAGAGCTTCTATGTGTGCTGGAAATCAAAACCCAGTCCTCTGCAAGAGCTGCCATCACTCTTAACCACTGAGCCATCTCTCCAGCTGTTTGACTTCAACTGAAGATATTTACTGTTGTTTCCTCAATACTGAGTTCCTCAAGTACCTAGGGAAGTTCTAATGGAAAGTAAGTGAATGTTTTCTCTGCAGGGAGTTTGGAGAGAATTTGGAGGGATCAGAGCATGAGAGAATGTGGTTGAGGCTAAGGGCAAACGTTGAACTAAAAACAGCATCAGAATTACAGACTTGAGCTGGGCCGTGTGGGATGACAGTGAGGGACACTGCGGAAGCAGTGCGCAGTCACCTCACACTTCCCTCCACTAGTGAATCCTGGTGTGTGAAACCACGGGGATCAGATACTCCAGCATGAACGCTCTGCCTTGTGAAAGACTTTCTGGGTTAGACTATAAGAATCTATTCTTGGCAAAGTGTGTATTAAATATAGTAGGATGCCATTTTTCCAGTGACTTGTTACATATTGACCTAGTATATATTTAGGGTTTTCTTTATATTTTTATGTTTTAATCTATTTTGTGTGCCTGGACATGCACTTGTCTGTGGTCGCGCAGAGGGTGCTCGGTCCTTGCACTATGTGGGTCATCAGCTGGGCAGCAGGTGCCTTTCCTCACTGAGAAGTCTTCCCAGGTCCAGGATATATATTCATTATGTGTATGTGCACATATTATCTCCTCCGAAGCTCCCAGACTACTTTGTGAAAAGCTGGACACATGGAAATTTTCAACTTTTCAACTTCAGTCACTGTTAGCTATGTGAATATTTTTGCAAATCCTGAAACTGCTTTCAAAGTGGAAAATTTATGTGGTCTTTTTTTTTTTCCTTCTTCTTCATCTTTTCATAACTCAAAAACTATTTAATATATTTTTCTCAAACTTTGCAAAAAAAAAAAAAAACACCTTTGGGCTGAAACTAAGCATGGAAAATTTCACCACAAAAGGCCAATTTTTTGGAAAGCTGTGAGAAAGTGAAAACGGGTTTATAACAGAACCCTCTTCATGCGTGTCGGCACTCAGTGTTTTATCTAATAGGCTTCTGAGCGCTGCACGGGTCTCAGGATACACTGCCAGTCATAGAGTGCCCCTGCATCCTGCCAGCTCCTGGGACACATGTCTAAAAGGACAGGAAGGACAGGTGAAGTGGCTGCTGGCTGAGCATAGCTGCGTTTACTAACTTTTTTGTGACGCCATTTTCCAGTCCACGAGGAATTATTTTTATTTCTGGAAATATCAAATACCTTAAATTTTATCTTTAGAATTTTTTAAAATTTTGGAATGTTTCATAATAAAAAAAAGTAAAATTAGCAGTTAACAAAAGCAGTTTCTTTATTTTTCCCTTTCGATCTACGTTAGCTTACTGTATGTTTCACTGAAATGGTGTACTGCTGAATATGCTTGGGGTTTGTTTGTTTTGTTTTGTTTTGTTTTAAGACAGAGTCTTAATCTAAAGTCGAGGCTACCTGGAATTCACTGTGTAGCCCAGCCTGGCCTCAGACTCAACAGCAGGCCTCCTGCCTGTCATCCTGAGTACTGAGAGCAGAGGTATGGCCTGCTAAACCTGATTCTGAATGTCCTTTATGGTCCTTAAATTCACTTAGCCAACACCTAATTTCCTTCCTTACATGAAAGTGAGTGTCTCACATGTAACAGATGAGTGACTTCCATTACCGCACCTGAGAATCTCAGTAAGCGCAGGCAAGAGGATTACTGTGAGTTTGAGACTAACAATGAGTTCCAGGCAGCCTAAGCTATAGATTTAGACTCTGTACCAAAACAAAATAAAAAAAATAAATTTAAAAAAAGCAAGTATATTTATCAGCAAACCATCTCAGCCACTAGCAATATAGACTATTATAGAGAGCAAGGAATAAAACAAATTAAAAAAAAAATTTTTTAAACCTTTTACTTCATGGATAATTTTACATTTTTATTTTGAAATTTTAAAAATTAAAAAATCCTAATTATAAATATTAAGGAACTTGAAATAAAATAATTATGTAATGAATCTTCAAAAGCCCATCATCCATAGCAGTATAGCTACTAGTATTTAGCTATTTTCATCTCTTTGTTTTCATGTATGTCTTAAGAAATAGTTGTATTTTCTTAAAGTTACTACATCATTGGGCAATATTACTCCTACCAAAGTTGATGGTTAATCCTTTGAAACATCAGTTACGATCCATTTTCTTTGTCCTCGGAATTTCTTTTTATAGTATTCCTTCTTTTGCATTTGTTTTCTACTTATAAAAGCTCAAGTATTTTCACATTTCGGAAAGATAGGATAAACAGTTTAAGAAGCAAAGGCGCCCAGCCATAAAGAAGCGTCCACAGGGACGTCACACACTGTGTACACCGACTGCTTCCCTCATGCAAGTGGCTTCCTGAAACAACATGAGGATGGCTGATGGGAAAGCATAGCGGGAGCCGCTTACGCTTTACCCTGAAAGTGTCCAGTTTGCCTGTTACTTTAAAAATGACTCACCTGGGCCAGCCAGATGGCTCAGTGAACAAAGGCCTGCTGCCAGGCCTGACAGTGTAAGCCTTGTTTCTGCAAACCATGTGATAGAAGGAGAGGGCTCTCGCACACGTTGTACTCTGACCTCTACATGTGCTCCATGACTTGCACACACACACAGACATGTGTACACATGTAGCCAGCCAGCCAGACAGACAGATGGATATTTTAAGGCTAACATACCCCTTATCCATGTGCTAACAACCAAGAAAATAATGCAGTACCCTCGTGTTAATTTTTAGTTAACAGGAGAATAAAGAAAAATTTGGACCCCTTCAACATTCTTGCTTTTCAAGTGTAAAATTTGTTTCAAGTGTGCAATACCCTTGAGGCTATTTACAAGCAATATTTTTTATTGAGTCTTGTTAGTGTAGTCATTATGTCATAATAAGGAATGTTCTTTCGTATTTTCAACAACTTGAAGAGGCTTTTATTATCCTGCTCACACCAGAGGAAATGGAGACTTGGAAGGACCTTGATAATTTAATGACTCAGGTCCAGGCAGCCAGTGGGGAGCAGTGCTAGGATTTGAACCCACTGTGTTCTTATCTGCCACACTAACAAACTGACCTCTTACTATAAAGGATTTCTAGAAATCCGTAAGAAGAATATCAAGCTCTCAAATAAAGCCCCAAAGGATAGCAACAGATAAGAGACTGAAAACTATAATAACTATGAAGACTCATACCTGCCACAGTGTGTGACGTGGTGCTTAACCAGTTAGTGAATACCGAATAACTAGTTCTTACAGTGTCTGTGAGCTCTGCAGTTATCAGGTGTACAACCACTATTACGGAGTCCGGGGCATGTGTCTTCTGCATAATGATCCCATGTTATGAGGGATTTGTAGTGATAGTAGGAGACCCTGGGAGACAAGTGAGTGGCCTGTGATAAGGCAGAATACATGATTTGTGAATCCCTTTGCAATTAGATGGCTGTAGAAAAGTACAGCTTGCACCTTGTCACACATGACACTCCATAGACATCCATAGATGCTCAGCTTGTGGATTCTCCATGAATGGAACATCACCGTCAGGACAGAGATAAAGGGGAAGAGAGCAGAAACAAGTGAGCAGAAGTCCGTGAAACTGCCTTCTGGTGTTTATTCCATCCAGAAGCTTCTTTCTGTAGCTGTTCGTGGAGATGAGAAATGCAGATGTGGTCTCTGAGGTAGGAAGAGGCCTCTGCCACAGCTGCCGGTACTGTAAGATCGTTTGTACTCGCTCCTTGCTTGTATGGAAAAATCTGTAAACAATATGCAGTGGAGACCACGAAACAGTTCCCTCAAGTGGAAAAAGCCTAGGAGGCACCAAGGGAGGCATGTCTCATAAGACTGTGTGGCTGCCTTGAAGTCCGACATTCCAGGCCAGCATCCTTGTAGTGCACAGGGAAGAAGCAAGATTGCCAGGTCCCAGAAAGAAACACTGATGGCTGAGTGAGAGACCTGAGCCTGGTGGCAGGCTATTGGAAGCCTAGGGACCTCGTTTTTACCTTCTAACACTTGTTCCGTGAGTCCCATCAGATTTCCAGAAACTTCCTCAACTCCTTGGCACTCTTCTAAGTTTCCCTTTTCTTAGAATTTTGCCTTTTGACTATCTGCTGCAGTGTGTGTGTGTGTGTGTGTGTGTGTGTGTGTGTGTGTGTGTGTGTTGGGAGGAGGTCTTTTAAACCGCATTTTCCCCGATGTTGGAATCCTCTTAGCAGGGAGATTGTGTAGCAAGAGCGTGCACCTCACTGTCCCCGCCTATGCCTTTACCAGCTGTTGTCTTGCTTCAGATTCTGGCCGCCCATCTGCTGAAATGTGTGCAGAATGGGTCTTTCATTCTGTTGGACAATTAGGGTTTTCTGTGGGAAGTTTAGAATCTTTACTTTATCCTAGTATCGCATCTTAGGTAATCATGGACTAGTTAACCCCACTTACTATGGACACTGGCACACTCACATACTGAGAATTCTGTCTCCTTCATTTCTCATTATTCATGTTGCACTTTCAGAGAAGATTCCCTTTGTTTATCTTATGCCCGTCCATCTCCTGCTTTTTAGTCCTATATGAAGAGAAATCATTTCCCTCAACTTTATCTTGAAGCTTTTGATTTCCACATTCATGCTAATAGATTCTTTCTGTGATATCTTCCATTACATAGATCTTGGGAAAACAGATTTTTAGAGTTTTGACTCACATTGTCTCCACTCCAAATTCATTTTCTCATGTTTTATTTATCTTGATTTGTTACAACCAAAGCTTCCTTCAAGTGTGATACTCCTTCATCATTTCTTCGGTGTGAAGAACAAGGCACTGAAGATGTGCTTTGTTAGCTGGTCAGTGTCACTGCAGAGTGAAGCAGGTGTCCTGACGTCTAAGGTCTGCTCCACCCTCATGGACCATGCATGTGGTTTTGTCTTAATTTTCTAGAGCCATTATATTTCCCTGTGGGAGAGGGGGTCTCCAAGCCTCTTGTCCAGTGGTTCTCAACCTGTGGGTCATGCTCCCTTTATAAAGGGGTCAAATAATTCTATCTTAGGGTCACCTAAGATCATCAGCATCTCAGATATTTACATTATGATTCATAACAGTAGCAAAATTACAGTTATGAAGTAGCAACCAAAATAATTATATGGTTGGGGTCACCACAACATGATGAACTGTACTAAGGGTCACAGCATTAGGAAGGTTGAGAACCACAGCTCTAGCATGAATGCAGAATCCAAAGGGCTAGTGTTGACTATGAGGCTCTTGCAGTCCGACTTTGGCTTTTACTTCCTGCCTGTTATTCCACCTGGTATGCCCAGATTCAGAAACTCTTCTCTTTTCTTTATTTTAAAACAAGACTACTATGTAGCCTTATCTTGCCTAGAAGTTGCTATGTAGCTGAGTCTGGCCTTGAACTTGTGGTGATCCTCCTGCCTCTGCTTACCAAGTGCTAGGATTATCTGTGTCCTTCTGTTTGACAGAGCACTATGCTTGGGTGGAGGAGGCTTTGTACAGAGGATACTGGATGAGGCAGGTATCCAGGAGGACCAGCTGCCTCTTAGCTAATCTTTCATTTATTTAGTCCATGAGCACCAGCGGGAGACTTCGGGGGACTTGCATGCTTTATTTCTTTTAGGTCCTCTTCCCATTTTGTGTGTGTGTCATCTCTTCCTGGAACTCATTTAACAAAACTTTAGTCTCCTTGGGTATATATTGGAGAGACAGACAGAAAGATAGATAGACAGACAGACAGACAGACGGATATTAGTTCTAATATAATATATATTAGTTCTTTAAGAATTTCATAGTGTGTTCTGATTATATTGACACTTCACCCACTAAATCTTCCTAGATCATCCCCCTTCCCCTACTCATCTAGATTTTTCTTTTACTTTTTTTATTGACTTATTATTTGTTACAATTTATTCACTTTGTATCCCAGCTGTAACCCCTCCTTTATCTCCTCCCATTTCCACACTCCCTCCCTCCCTCCCTCTTCTCCCCTTATGCCTCTCCCTTAGTCCACTGATAGGGGAGGTCCTCCTCCCCTACTATATGACCCTAGCCTATCAAGTCTCATCAAGACTGGCTGCATCCTTTTTTTCTGTGCCCTGGCAAGGCTGCCTGCCCCACACACATACAGGAGGAGCGAATCCACATGGGACTGAGCTGCCTCTGGTCTACATCTGACATATGGTATATACTCATTTATAAGTATATTAGCCATATAATATAGGATAAACATAATAAAATCTATACACCTAAAGAAGCTAAACGACCAGGAGGACCGTAGGGAAGATGCTTAATCACCATTCAGAAGGGCAAACAGTATAGACATTGGAAGTGGGAGAAGACAGGGAACAGGACGGAGCCTTCCACAGAGGGCCTCTGAAAGACTCTACCCAGCAGGGTATTGAAGCAGATGCTGAGACTCATAGCCAAACTTTGAAGAGAGTGCAAGAAATCTTATGGAAGAAGGGGGAGATAAAAAGACCTGGAGGGGATAGGAGATCCACAAGGAGACCAACAGAGCCAAAAAATCTGGGTTCAGGAGATCTTACAGAGACCGATGAATCAACCAAGGACCATGCATGGAGAGGACCTAGACCGGAATCCAGCTTTGTATCTTTTAAAATACAAAATCAAGACCAATATGTGCTACCCAAATATTTTTGGATCTGTGATCCTCCACTGGAGCATAGTTGACTTAAAGGGGGTACACTCTTAGAGACAACTGACTCACCCTCTCCTAGCAGGTACAAGTTGCCAATAGCTCCACTGCTGCAGGTGGGATATCATGCCCAGATCCCCTCTTCATGCTGGGATTTGGTCCGGCCTGAGCTGGCACAGTGTCATGTTGTCACTACTCCTCTGCCCTGCTGTGTCCAGAAGATGACATCCTTGTAGTCCTCTACCGCCTCTGGCTCTTATATTCTTCCTTCCCCCCCTCTTCCACCATAGTCCTGCCTACTAATCTCTGCTTTCAGTGGGTTACTTCCAAACTAGTCCTTTTGATGCCTCAATCTTCAGTTAGTAATACTGTTCTAGATTCCTTGTCATTTCTTCTGCTCCTTCATTGTCTTTCTCTAAGCTCCTTTTACATTTATTTTGTTCTCTGGCTTTAGCTAATGCTGTCAATCTGTTTTTTGTTTGTTTGTTTGTTTGTTTTTTGCATTTAAGAGTGTAAATTAGTTCTCTGGAGGCTATCTTTGTGTGGGCTGAGCGTGTGAACACGTGGATTTCTGGCTTTCGTTGAGGCATGATTAGGTACAACTTACCTTTTTGTCAAGGACCCCACCTGTTAGTATGGTAGCCACTGTGGGGCTTCTTTAAAATGGTTATGGTGATATTTTAATAATAAAAGGGCCAAAAATTCCATTGCTAGCAACAGTGAATTCTTGCATGCTAAGTTAGTTTTCTTGACCCACACACATCTGCACATGTGCACACATACCCACAAGACACTCACAAAGGTTATAACCAATCAACAGGATTTTTAATTTCTGAAGTAATTGCGTCTACTTTGGTGGGATTTGGAATTTAAGGCATGTTCAGTTTCCACAGTGTACACCCATTGAAATTGACCAACGAATGGTATTTTTAAAGACATTAGAATATGCTGTATGAGAGAACATTTCAGAAGGATTTACCCTCATGAGACTGAACATATGATTTCATGATTGTTACATAGGGATTTTTTAAAATTAAAATCAGGGGGTTTATAATGTTCCCATCTTTCCAAGGGATCAATAATGGCAGCATCAGGAAGATTCTTTCCAAGAGATATCTATCAAGCTGAGAGGAGCACTTTGCACACCAACTAAAATAATTGTGAGCTCTAAAGATAAAAGCTTAAAGACTGAGTGGACAGGGTGCTCTTGAATCAAAGCTTCAAGTACTCATGTCATGAAGAATCTCTGAAAATATTCATGTATTCCTTGTGAATTAGCAACTCTGACCTGTAGACTAAATGCATGAAAGGGCCTTTTTTTTTTTTCTTTTACATTTGGATAATTAAAGTATAGAAAAATAATGAGGTGAAGACTCTCAGCCTTCTCAGTGTGCGGTTTTTCCCTTGTGCTGAGTGACCTCAGAGACTTGTGTGGATTGACAGTAATGGCAGTAATTGTTTCATCGTGAGGAAACAATAATTATTACAAAGAACTTTCTCATAGCTACTCTTTTTAGTAGTTAGTGCCCACTGCGTGGGATTATGTCTCATCTTTATCATTTTGTAGGGAAAGCTCAGGTTTTCTCATCTGTGAAAATGAAGACGCCTACTTCATAAGGCTGTTTTGTGTATCTAATGAGAAAATGCTTAGGTAGTGCCCTTGTGTAATGCCTAGAAAATAGCAGCTAATCAGGCTGCTAGGCTGAGTGCTTGCCTAATGGGGAGCATAGTTCTGTCATTCTGACACACTAAGTTTTAAAGACTCAAAAGCAAGATCCCTGATTAAAATAAAATGACACTTGCAGTTTGTAAATTGCATACTGACAAAGCTAATTTGCTAATGTTTCCAAAGGGACACCAAGGAGAGGAAAACATGACCTTACGGGGAAAGAGATAAACCAGAACTAGGATTACTTGTAGATACACTAAGTTATTCACAACCTGATTTTTGAAGGAAGTCTTATATTGCATATTTGTGAAAAACTGCTGGCAGTTGTAGGAGAAAAAAGGCTCTACACTGTGATTTTCTGTTGGCATGTTATGGAGCAGAAAAACATTCAACAATTACTGTCCCATGTGGAAAGTCTAGTGAACAAATAGCAAAGGTGTCATGGTGTTTTCTCAACAGAATTAACGTCATTATTATTGTCATTATTTGTCAATAATTATTGTCATTGTTTCCCTTAGTCACAACATGCAAGTATCACTGTTGCTCTTCCAGAACAATGGATACTTCTGCAGTAAGCTAACCAAATGGTGAGATGTATGAAAAGCTTCCAAGATTTACTCTGTTTTTCTATCTTAAATTCTTTATTACATGTTTGGTTTCCAGATACTGTGAAAAATAAATAAATACTACTTAATGAAATGCCCATAAGCCACACCTCATGCTCTTTTCCCCACAGCCACACAGTCCCATCTCAGAATGTTTCTTAACTTCTTTTCTGAAGAACAATTAATAATCGTAAATTCAAGAAAAATAAACAACAGAATACTGCCGCTGGTCCCAGAATGTAGCCAGTCTACAAAGTCTCAGTATGCTTATTCAGTTTTCTCTAATGTTCTAGAAAACCTGATTGCGCCTCATTATCAAACCGACTCTGAGCTAGGTGTAGTGGTGCACGCCTTTAATCCCAGCACCTGGGAGGCAGAGGCAGGGCAGTCTCCGTGAGTTGGAGGCCAGCCTGGTCCACAGCATGTTCCAGGACATTCAGAGCTATACAGTAAAATCCTGTCCCCACCCCGCCCCCCGAAAAAGGCCAGTGACATCCCTCATTGGGTAATGGCACTTGCTACTAAGCCTGCTGGATGACCCAAGCTTAATCCCCAGAACCGACTACAGGGAGTTGTCCTCTGACCCACACTAGTGTGTGTGTGCACACACACCAAAATGAATGTAAAAACAATGGTTTTGAAGTTGACTCTGGTAGGTTTCAGGTGGAAATGTTCCCGCAGTGCAGACTGAGCTAGCCAGCATGGAAGTTCTTTGTGTAACAAGGCCATAACACAGGGAAATGGCTTGTCGTATACGGAGATTTGGAGAGCTGCTCTGCACAGCTGTGCTAGAAAATGAGGTCCACTTCCTTGGCCTGAGTAGATTTTTTTTTTCTCTTCTAAGTAGGTTTCTATATAAAGAATAAAAGACATCTTGCCAGTGACTTTTTTCTACCAAACTTAAACTATAAACTTCACTGAAATTATCTTATGATGTCTGGGGGAAGTAGGTTTCAGTTAAGAAGTAGTTAACTGTTCTCCATGGGCAAGAGAGGAGAGCCTGTCCCATCTGCTGAGTATGGGTTGTGACAGACGGTCTCTGGTGTTCTTGTGTTTTCTCGAGGCAATGAGGCATTCAAAGCAAATATTAGAACTTCCTTACGGTTTTGGTCCATTCCCATGATTTGAGAGTGCACTTTAATTCTCAATTTGTTTCGATACAGATCAACCAAATATAACCCTGTGGTTGCTCGTGTGTGCTTAGTTTCCCTTGCATGGGTCACAGTAAAGGATTATTTGTAAAAATAATGGATTGCTTCCTGTTTCTGCCAGCTGATTTGATCAGCCCAAAGTTCCTTAAGTACTGTGGGTTACACAACTAGTATGGAATCTCTGTGATACTTTCAGTTTGGTAACTGAATTAACCATTTATAGTCTAAATCTCTGGAAACAATCTAGTAAACGTAGGCATCTGATTTTGGAATGAATGAATTCGAAACTAAAATGAACAGTGATTTTTCCAAACAAGACTAAACTCTCAGATTTCTTGGCAAACATATTGTTTTCATTAATTGATTGCACTGGTTAGCTGGAGGCTTAGCAGGAAAGCTAAAAACATTTGTTTCTAACGTCACCACTTGAAGTGTTTGTGACGTAGTAACATAGTTCCCCATGTTGAGAATACAGTAGGGTTAGGTTTGGTTCTACACTCCTAAAGGGAGCAGTAGTGTGGATGCAGGGGGTTCTCTGCATGCTTGCACATACGTAGCTGCCTCATCCTCGCCGTGGGCTCATTGTGGCTGTAATTTGCATCTCACTGATGACTAGCGATGTTAAATATTCTTATATACCTATTGGCCATTTGTATGTTTCTTTAACTGATGTCTATTCAGATCCTTTTCTAATTGTTTTCAAAGTTTATTTTATTTTTAATTATGGAGGGAGGTGAATTTCACAGAGACTCCCCTGTGAAACTTAGGCCCCGAGAGAGGTTAACAACCTGCCAGCGGTCCCAAGGAAGGTCTGGAACTAGGCTCTCTCCAGGGACTGTGCTGTCCCTAAAGTCTGGGCCCTCCATCCCTACTGCTCTGGTCTGCTGGGCCACAGCTGCAGCTCCAGGCCAAGAGGCAGAGTGAACCGTGTGGGTGTGTGGTTAAGTGCATGTGAGTACAGGTGCCTTTTGAGGGCAGAAGGTGTCAGGCCCCCTGGGGCTGGAGCTGCAGGCAGCTGTGAGCCTCTTGACGTGGGTGCTGGAAATTAAATTCTGGTTCTTGGGAAAGCAACGGTATTATTTCACTGCCGAGTCATCTCTCTTGACCCCTTTTCTCATTTTTCAAACAAGTTTCTTGGGGCTTGTTTGTTTGTTTGTTGTTTGTTTTGTTATTGATTTGTTGAGTTCCTTATCTGAATTGAGTACTTATCCCTTGTTAAAAACGTGGTTTTTCTCCTGTTCTGTAGATGCCTCTTGACTTATCAGTTGTTCACATTACTGAACAGAGCTCTTTAGTTTTATATAATCCTATTATTTTGGGGGCTAGGAGGCTGGGTTGTTTGGTTGGTTGGTTAGTTATTTTACTTTGCTTTGCCTTTGTTGCTTATGATTTTCAAATCATATCTAAGAAATCCTTGTCCTAGCCAACTTACGTATATCTTTTTTCCTCACCTTTTCTTCTAATAGTTTTATGGTTTTAGGTCTTACCCTTAAGTCTTTAATCTTTTTTTTTCTTACTTTCCAGTGAGATGAGTAGTTAATCTCATTGTTTTGCATATGGGTAGAGTCTGCCCCTTCCCTAATATGTGTTCTTGACATCTTTAAAAATCTAGTATGTGGAAGGTTCCTTGTTTTTAAATTTTTATTGGACATGATGTTGTATTGCATTTTTAAATTTTTATTAAGTACAGTTTATTCACTTTGTATCCCAGCTGTAGCCCCCTCCCTGTCCCCTCCCAATCCCACCCTCCCTCTCTCTTCTTCTCCTATGCCCTTCCCCCAGTCCAATGATAATGGAGATCCTCTTCCTTTTCCATCTGACCCTAGTCTATCAGGTCTCATCAGGACTGGCTTCTTTGTCTTCCTCTGTGGCCTGGTAAGGCTGCTCCCCTCTCAGGTGGAGGTGATCAAAGAGCCAGCCCATGAGTTCATGTCAGAGACAGTCCCTGTTCCCATTACTAGGGAACCCTCTTGGACACTGAGCTGCCATGGGCTACATCTGTGCAGGGTTCTAAGTCATCTCCATGCATGGCCCTTGGTTGGAGTATCAGTCTCAGAAAAGACCCCTGGGCCCAGATTTTTTGGTTCTGTTGCTCTCCTTGTGGAGCCCCTGTTCCCACCAGGTCTTTTTATCTCCCCCTTCTTTCATAAGATTCCCTGCACTCTGCTCAAAGTTTGGCTATGAATCTCAGCATATGTTTTGACACCCTGCTGGGTGGAGTCTTTCAGAGGCCCTCTGTGGTAGGCTTCTGTCCTGTTCCCTGTTTTCTCCCTCCTCTGATGTCCATCTCATTTGCCTTTCTGAATGAAGATTGAGCATCTTAACCTAGGGTCCTCCTTCTTGATTAGCTTCCCATAAAGAAATTTTTATACAGTATATATCATTGACCATATTTTGTTTAATTGACATAATTATATTTTATGCCATTATCACCCTGTTTTGTTACTATAGCTTTGTAGTGTACTTTGAAGTCAGTTGATGTGATGCTTCCAGCTTTGTTCTTTTTCTTAACATAAATATTTCTTTGGATATTTTGGGTTTTCTGTGTCTCTATACACAAGATAGCTTTTGTTGCTGTGGAAAATATGTTTGTAACTGTGATGGAAATTATATTAAATCTGTAGATTGCCCTAAGTAGCATGGACATTTTCACAGTAGTCTTCTAATCCATGAACGTAGGATAGCTTTTCATTGTTTATGTCTTCTGTTTCTTCAGTATTTTATACTTCTTAGTATACAGGTCTTTCACCTCTTTGGCTAAACACATTTTTTTTTTTTCAAAGATTTTCTTTGTCATCATGTGTATGTGATGGGGGAGGGGAGGAGTTACACATGACTGCAGTACCAGCAGTGGCCAGATGAGGGTATCAGACCCTTGTAGGTGGAGTTGCAGTGGTTGTGAACTACCTGATGTACATGCTAGGAACTGAACTCAGGTCCTCTGGAAGGACATGCTTTAAACGCCTGAACCATGTCTCCCGCCCTATTGATTAAGCTGATTCTTAAATAAAAATGGAATTGTCTTCTTAATATCTTTTAGGAAGTATTTTGTTGCTGGCATATAGAAACATAAAAAAAATTCAAAACATTTTCTTTTGAATGTTGATTTTCTTATCCTGCAACTTTACTAAAGTCATTTTTTAGTTCCACAGATTTTCAGTGTCTTAATGCCCACAAACAGTTTCGCCCCATTCTTTCTGATTTGTATACCTTCTATTTCTTTCTACTTTCCCATCATGGAATGTTAGCACCAGGGTTCTCATACATGGTCTTTGGTATTAGGCACATTCCTTCTGTACGTCACTTGTTGTAAAGTTGTATAATGAAAGGGTGTTATATTTTTCTTGTGAAAGGATGTTATATGTTTATAATGAAAAAGTGTTATATTTTTATAATGAAAGGGTGTTATGTTTTTGTCAGATGACTTTCCTGCACTATTGGCATGATTGTGTAGTCTTTGTTTTCTATCCTTTGAGTGTGACCTGTTGTATTTATAGATTTTCATATCTTTATTATTACCTATTAAAATGTGGTAAGAAAGATAAACGAAATATGGAGAAAGCTGAAAAGGGGCTATGAAGAGATATTTGTGTACCTTGGGTTCATACCTAAAATATTAACTAACATTAGGCAAAAATGTATTTTAACTAAGTTATGAGATTGAATGGGGGAAATTCCAACTATAGAAATGTAGAAAGTAAAATAGTGGAAAAAATCTTATCTTGTAGTTCTTGCCAAGAGAAAGCTGGTTTTAGCTGTGTAATACTATACAAAATAAGCCCCTAGAGAAAAAAAAAAAAATTTAACTCAGAATGATGTGGCGTGCTTTATAGTTATAAAAGTTTACTCTTTCAGGCAATATAAGAAATGTAAGTGGTGACGTCATTACTGGTAGATGAAGTATAATAACTGGATGTTATAAATAACATTATGCAAGTGAAGTTAGAGATTTAAATGAAAGGGACTCAAGGACCTTCCCCCCAGGGGGGAATATGTGAAAGTAAATTCAGGAAGAAATAGCCCAGATAAGTTTGATCTATTAAGTAAACTGAATTGATCAATAGTCAGTACATTTTTGGAAAATGAAAACCCAGACCCAGACATCTTCACTGATGAGATCTACTAAGCCTTCAGAGCATAAATGATTGTGTTATTTTTCTAAAACTTGCTAGGTAGTGGGTTAGGGCCCATGCTTTGCACCTTAGTGAAGTCTTTATATACAAATCTAGACACAAAAGAGAAAAAAAAAGCGACAGACAGGGCTTACTTGCCAGCATACAAAAGTCTACCTAACATAATACTGAAGAACAGGAAGAACCAGTGTGGCCATAACTGTGGCCAGCCTAGTCTCCTGATTCCTAGCTTCCAGATTGTCACCCCCAGGACCTAGCTACACTGAGACCTCAGTTTCTATATCTCTGTGCTGCTCCCTCAGCTGCTCCCCAGCAGCCTGCTCCTTAGCCTGGAGGGGAGCTCTGCTTGCAAGATGGGGAGGACAGCCTCCACCTGGGGAGCCTCCACACAGAAGCCCTTCCTGCCTCACTATCAGCAACTAATTTGCACCAGCCCACCCATTTGAAGTCTGTCAAGCCTTGTTAAACCCAGTGCAGCATCTCTGCAGCTTTTAGGAATGAAAGGACTCCTGACACTAGAATTACCTAAAAGATAGAATTCTGAGTTGGGAGGTAGAAAGTCATGGGTTAATATTTCCTGAAAATTTTTTTTCACTATTTTTACCCCTCAGACTCCTAAAGTATGCTGCTTGGTGTTGAAGTAACATGCCAAATTCCTACCTACATTATACTGTTAGCATTAGAAATGTACAAAATATACTTTCTGCATGAGCTCCTCGCTCCATAGTGTAGCTGAAACCTTGCATGCTGTTTAAGGATGCTGGAATCGTTTGCTGCATTGCCACCAGAGCTGCATTTTTAAGCTGTCTGAAAAAGCTGTTGCTCCTCTCGCCCCAAAGTATTTTCACTCATCATCAAGGCCACACAGGTGCTCCAGGAACAATCCATTCTTACTGGATAGAGGAGGAAAGCCAGAGAAGCCCGAATTATTGTGACCAAAATGGAAAAAAAAAAAAAAAATCTCAGCTATTGTCATGGAAGAAAATGTCTACAGGAAATAGCTGAATACTTAGTTGAGAGATAGGACCAAGGAAAAACAAGATATGACTAGGGAAAAAAAAAAAAAACCCTCCTCAGTTTTCACTCTCAAATCCCTGATCCATATTAGCAGCAGACACAAAGGGAGAATTTCCAAGGACACCTGACCAAATTTAACATTTGGACAATGTCATCAAACAGGTTACCATGACAAAGGAATTGCTCACAGCAGATGAAAAAGAGACCAGAACTCACCTCTCAGAGCCCACAGGAAAAGTGCATTGCTTTCACTCAGAAAGAGATGTAGAACTACATAAAGGAAATGGCCAAACATTAATTGATATCTGAAATCAGAGAGCAGACTCACAACTGATGTAATACAGCCAAAGGCTTGGGCCTACACTGTAGAGAAGATAAGAGCCAGCATATCTAATTTATTATGAAAAAAAAAACATTTTGAATAAAAAAAAATAAAAATAAAAGCAAATTCTTGACTCGGAATTAGAGAAAAATTCTTTAGGAACCTGCCACAGAGGGCCTCTGAAAGGCTCTGCCCTGCAGACTCTCAAAGCAGACACTGAGACTTATGGCCAACTGTTGGACAGAGTATGGAATCTTATGTAAGAAGCAGGAAATAGTAAGATCTGGAGAGGACAGGAACCCCACAAGGAGAGCAACAGAACCAGAAAATTTGAACACAGGGGTCTTCCCAGAGACTCATATTCCAACCAAGTACCAGGCATGGCGATAACCTAGAACCCCTGCACAGAGGTAGCCCATGGCAGTTTAGTGTCCAAGTGGGTTACATAGTAATGGGAAGAGGGACTACCTCTGACATAATCTGACTGGCCTGCTCTTGATCACCTCCCCCTGAGTGGGGAGCAGCCTTGCCAGGCCACAGAAGATGACAGTGCAGCCACTGATAGACTGATAGACTAAGATCAGAAGGAAGGAAAGGAGGACCTCCCCTATCTTGGGGAGGGGCATGCGTGAAGAAGGGGGTGGTAGGGTGGGATCGGCAGGGGAGGAGAGAGGGGCTTATGGGGGAATACAAAGTGAATAAATTAATAAAAAAAAAAACACAAAGAACAATAACTTGAAATGGAAAGACCAGATGGACTAGATGGCTTATTGGGTAAAGGCGTGCAACAGGAGGCCTGACATCCTGAGTTGGTCCCTGAGGCCCGCATGGTGGAAGGAGAGAACCAACTCCCACATGGTGTTGTAATACACATCTGTGCATTTTGTGTATGCAGGCCCTCCCATACATGCTCAATTTTTTTAAAACTAAGTGTTAACATATAATTTTTTGTTTTTCAAGACAAGGTTTTTCTGTGTATCCTTGGCTATCCTGGACTTGCTTTGTAGATCATGCTGTCCTCAAACTCACAGAGATCCCCCTGTCTTTGCCTCCCTGAGTACTGGGATTACAGGCATGTACCACCATGCCTGGCTAAAATATAAATTTTTTTTTAAGAGAAAAACCAAACCCAATTTAGAAATGTTAAAAAAAAAAAAAAAAAAAAAAAAACTTGAGTAGATACGTCTTCAATAAAGAAATACCATTGGCCAATACATATCTGAAAACATGCTCCACATTACTGATCACCAGGGACTTACAGGTCAAAGCCACAAAGTTGCATCACTGAGGATGTGTTAGGATAATTATTGTTGGGGCAGAGTGTCCTGTAGACATGCTGTGGCCATTGCCCTGATGAACAATATGCAGCTGTAGTTACTGAGAGGAGACCTGTACAGAATTGAAATCATCAATTCTTTTTACCATAGGGCAGGGGAGCAGCTCACAAAACCCCATCCTCCCCCCCCCCCCAAGAATTTATAGACAATTGCTGGAGAAAAAAAAAAAAAAAGAGTTTTTCTTAGCAGTATAGCCACCCATAAGTTGCTGATTATCTCAAAAGTAGCTCCAGGTAAACTCATTGGGTGAATCATTTCTTTGTTTCTGTCGCTGATGCCCGATATGGGCTGAGTGGATGTTTATTCCTGTTTCCTCAGAAAAAGAAACTTACACAATAGCTATTTCAAAAGCAAGAGAGGGATGAGGAGATGACTCAGCAGGCAGAGTGCTTTCCATGCAAACATGAGGATCAAGTTGGATGCCTAGATCCTGTGTAAAAGTCAAGCAGGTTTGATGGCCACCAAAGATGAGAGTGAAAGATGGGGCGCACAAGATGGGACAGCCTGCCAGAGCATATAGTCACAGTTGAAACCCTGGTGGGTGTCAATGCCTATGCAGGAAAAGCTGCATGGTGGTTGACTAGTTACTGAAGGCTCAGAGGAGAAAACTCTGAAGTTTAAAAATTCCCGGAGGTCCCAGACATGCGGGAACTATATTTTGAGATTTGTCTCCCAAGAGCTCAATCAGTTTCTCACAGTAGATATTGTAGAATTATTATCTCCTCGTACCTCTGGCAGAAAGCAAAGACAAAAACAAAACAACAACAACAACAAAAAAAAAAACCCTCAGAAATACACAAGAGTAATGTGTTACTAAGACCATACTTACAGCAGCTACTTTTCCCTGTTACATCATGTCCAGCTAGCAAGAAAAGAAATGACGAGACATGCTCATAGCAAAAGGCACACTTGAGAAATGGAGTAAGCAGGAGACCCATATATGCAGGGATGTAAAGATTAGCAGGCCAGAACTTTTGAACAGCTATGATGAACTTGCTAAAGGTTCTAAAAAGACAAGTGCCCAACATAAGCGGATACTAGAACTCCTACAAGGTACGGGGGTGCTATCCATCCAAACTACTGTAACAGAAGTGAAGATGGCCTTTGTTAGGCACGTGAATAATTTGAACATGGCTATAAAGCATTTCTGGGCCTGAAGACATCTGAATAGAAACCTCTACAGTGAAAAAGCAAAGAGAACCAGGAAGAAAACAATGTCTAAAGGCTCTGGGACTCTACAAAAGATGTGACTTATGTAACGGGTGGTACTAAAGGGAGAGAAAGAAACAGAAAGTACTCTGAAAGATAATGACTAAACTCATGCCAGACACCACACAAGAAACCCAGGGGCCTCAGAAGACACCACCCAGGATTAACACCTCTCTAAAGCAGGCATGGGTTTCCAAATTAAAGAAAATCAAACTAATGAAATTTCTGAAAGACAAGGAGAAAAAATACAGGCCATACTCACAGAGAAGCGAAGGCAGGAGTCACTTCCAACTTGTCAGAAACCACACAAACAGGCAGAGAGAAGATGTGAATATTTAGTGTGGAGGAGGGAAAAAAAGAAAAAAGAAAAAAAAACACCAACCTGGAATTCTCTTCCCTGTGAGATTATCCTTCAGAGCTTACCGAAGAGTAAAGACCATCCAGACAAAAGAGCAAGTTCCTGCCCTTTGCAAGAACTGTGTTAGGCTCTTCAGACAGAAAGCGCTGGAGCAGGAACTAAGATCTAAGTAAAGATTGAAGACAACTCAAATATCTATCTAAAAAAAAAATAATGTCTGTATATTCATACAGTGGAAAATTAGCAAAGAAAAGGTCGGCATAGATAAAGTTTATAAACATGAGGTTGAATCAAAGAAGTGAAAAGTACGAAGTGAGCTGTGCCACATAAAACTCACTAACAAACAGGAGCTGAGTTGGTGAGCACTGGTTCAAGGCAGAAAGGAACTGCCCGTGTGAGGGTATTGGCAGATACTGACGTGAAGGGAGGCCTGGTGATTGGAGGCTCATAGGCAGGCTATGTGCTTTGAGCTTCCCTGCCCCACTGTTTGCTCTCTAGTGACTTGCTATGTTGCACATTTATATTTGACATGTTTCACTATATGTGTGTTATTTTTCAATTTCAAATGTTTAAAAATAAAGCCAGTATTGGTGCCAACCTGACATCCTATGTTCATAGTGGAATAGTCATATATTCCTACAAATTGTCTCTTCCAGATGGCACACGTGTGCATACACACATACACACAGACATTAAATACATTTTCAAATCTATTAAAAATTAAGTGGAGCTGGAGACATGGCTCAGTAGTTAAGAGCACTGTTTTCTCTTTAAGAGGACCTGAGTTTGATCTCAGCACCCACATAATGGCTCTCAACTGTCTGTAATTCCAATCCCAGGGGGATCCAACACCCTGTTCTTGCTCCTGCATACACATAGTGCACAGACATACATGCAAGCACAGCACTCATACACATGAAATAAAGATTAAAATGTAAGTCTGTTACCTCTGTTTTCATTTTCCTGTTCTATGATCTTTCAATATTATTGAGGTGCCCCAATATATGTTACTGTTAATAGAATGTGTGTTAACTATTTTAATGTTTCTGATCTATAAGATTATTTTCGTTTATTTCAGTAATAACCATGTGGTAAATACTGTGTGATTTAAAATCATGTTTCAGGATGCTCATTTTCATCCACAGAAGCATGTGGGTATATTTTCTGTTTCTCTCATTGAGCTGGTTGAATGCTTTTGTCCTTCAACATTTTGCGATGAACTTAAGAGATAATGCTTTCCAACATACCTGGTCTGATCCATTGAGTATACGGGTTGCGCTGAAGATTAATTTGGCTGTTAACAGTAGGAACAGAAGGGCTTTTCAAATGGGAACTAGCTCCAAGTCTAACCAATAAGAGAATTGTGGGCAGCAATGGAGGCTTTCGTGTGGCCCTGTTCTCTGGGCCCCATCCAAAGTCAGGCCAGTAGTGTAACTACTACTCCAATGCAGTATTGGTTCCGACTTCCACTAATCCTTCGAGGGAACAGTGAATTACTGTCGTGATTTAGGAGGAGTCAAAGAATACCTCTCCTCCTTCCAGCACTTAGCCCCTGTGCCTCCAGGAATGAGCGTCATGGGGTAAGAATATAGTCGGCTTTAGTTTGATCTGGGGTTGTGTTGGAAGCCTGGTAACTGTCAGCAAAGCACAGGAAGAAGAGCAGACATGCAGCTACGCCTGAAGACAGCCTCTTATCCCAGTGTTTCTTTCTTGTAGATCATCCACAGTTTTCTGCTGTTTCCGACTATCGAGCGCATGTCCGAGTCGCCCCGCGGCAGGATCGCCACTCCGCTTTTGTGCTGGTTTCGGTACATGCTCTATGCTACCAGTTACTTACTATTTAAGCCGTGTCCTGAGATAATAAGATCCTTCCTAACCCAGAAAGCCCTTGAAAGAGTACGCTTTAAGGGTGACATTCCTTTGAAGAACCTTTTTCAGCCGTTCTGCATCGGTAAGCACATTTTGTAAAGGTGTGTGCTTGTGATATAAAGAAACGTTTACAGAATAGTCTTGGACCATGCAAAAATGTCAGGAAGTTAGCTGTTCAACTTTTTCTACCCCAAACCTTAATCTAAGAATAGAACTTGTGGTTCAGTGAAGGGGGCTTGTTTTAAAAATGGGTAGAAAAACCTTAAGGAGCTTTGATGTTCTCTTCTGCTACTGGTTAAGCATGGCGGGATATGCCCAGCACAGTGCCCAGCATGTGTGGAGTTGGAGTGATTGGCCTCTGACCACATCTTCCAGCCACCTGTGGTGCATTCAAAGGAAGCAAGACAGTTTAACCACGGTACATACTCCTCTCCTTCACAAGGGCAGCCAGCGCCTTCCGGCACATTGTTGCAGACTTTCTCCCACAAGCATAGTAGATGCACCATCTTCAAAATGGAGCCTAAAATCTAGAATGAACATTCCTCATCTCTTCAGGTAACCAACTCACAAACAGATGTATCTGTGCACACGGCCCTCTTGCTGCTGTCATGCCTGTTTCATCTGGTCTTCCGATCCCTTGGCTCTGGCTCTGGATTTCCAGTATCCAAGTCATCAATACTTGAGTTGGCCACAGTTCTTTCCCGTTCTGTGTAACTTTGTTTACAGGGAAAGGAAGCAAGAACTACTTCTCATCCTCTTCGACTCCTCGGCTTACGTCTGCTTGGATATTTAGTTCAGCCTAGTAACCCTGAGGGGATCATTAGCCATGTGTCTCAAACGTCCTAAATGGAACATGCCCTTTTTCCAGCTCGCCAGTACCCAGTGCCTCTCCTCTCGGCAGCAGTCATCACATATATAAACTACCTCTGTCCAGCCATCCCTTTGGCAACTTCCTGAAAGGGCAATGCTCATAAAAGATAGCCTCAGACTGAAGGTGGTTTTTGGCCCCTGACCCATCTTATGCCTTGTAGATAAAGGTAACCAGTATTGACAGCAGCCTTCTCGTGGTGCGGTTGTCAGGATACATGGCAGGAAGAGTTAGCAGAAGAGCAGTTCAGAAGGCATTCCCAGTGCTGCTTTCAGGCCAGCTCCATAGCTCCGCTGCAGACCTGCTTCTCGGTCTGATTGCCCTTCATGGGATGAACTTTAACTTTCTGGTTTGACTTCTAGACTGCCTTGCAGTGTTTTCAAATTATGTAATGTCTGTGCTCCAGGGGAAATCTCACAGAAACAAGTGGAGGAAGTTTGCTAGTCCAAGTAGTAGATTACAAACCCTGCCCTGTCTAGATAGGGGTGTCCTTCAGTGTCCGTTAGTCTGTACACATGTTTTTGTTGTTAACTGCTCTGAAAACTTCAAAAACCAAAATTTGCAAGCATTTCAAGCGCTGCTACTCTTTGGCAAAGATGGCATACCAAGCCCTCTACTCCATTTCCACCTCTCCCACCCTCTCTCTAGCATGCTGAGTTCGGTGGCGTTTAGAGTTTTTCTACAATGGGAGGGAGAGAAATGTCACTTCCCATCTACAGAGTGGCCCTAACTCAGTTAGCATATAATGTAAACATTACCCCTGCATTGATCAGAGTAATTAGATTGTAACTAGATTGTCTGAAATGTTATTTTTAAAGACTATACATAGATTCCCCCCGCCCTTTAATTTCAGCTCCAGACTGTTTGCTACTGCATATTTTCCCTGGAGTAGATGTGGTCCTATCTTGTGAGAAATAGGCTCCCACTCAGACAGCTAAATTAGATTTTCTGATCAAAGCTAAAAGAAAATATATTTTAACTCAACAGTATCACAGGTCAAACAGTTAAGTGTTTAAAATGTTTGACGGCCTTTTTGCTAGGCTGAACTGATGTTTTCATTCCTCTCCGTTACCTAACAAGAGAAACAGAGCCCACCACCTGAGGAACTCCTGCCAGGTTATAGTGCTTTGTCAGATAATTCTTGTGAAAGAAACTTTCACAGTCTTTCCCCTTCCCTGATCAACATGGAAATAACTTTTAGAAGTGTTTAATGAGGCAATGAGAGCAGGCTTCACTACAGATCACATTTTTTTTTCTCAGAATGTTTTCATTTTTACCATGAAGAACCCAGACAACCATGTATGTGCTCTGCTCTCACTCAGGAGCATGTTTCGTGTATCCATAAAATTCACCTGAGGACCTAGAGGTCGGAGGAAGCTCAACCTAAAATCCAAGAAGAAAAAAGCAGAAAGAAAGAGTTGTGCCAGATTTAGGACCAAGGAAGATTATATGGCTCTTCTTATGTTTTTAAATTATCTTCCAGTCTAAAGTGTGATAGTTTTAACAGTCATACACTGTGGAGTGCTGGCTGTGTTTTTCACTGTGGTAAACATCCTGTTACTTAGATATGACTGTGTGTTTGCCCACTCCGTGGATGGCCATAATGACCAGCCAGGCAGCCCTCTCAGTGCTGCAGGCAGTGTGTCTTCTCATAATAACTGGAGCCCTGGCTCATAAAGAAACATAATGAATTGCAAGCAAGAACCATTTTTCTAAATTATGGGAAAATTTTAGAATGGGAGAATTTCTTTTCTAGACCTAGTTTCTATGTTGTTATATACCACATTTTGTAACACTGACTGGCAAAAATGAAAAACAGTGCAAACAAGGAAGGCTAAATAAGTTTCCCCTTTTAAGTGTCTTCCTCTGGGTTTCTGTATATGCCTAATTCTGTCTAGTGTTTTCTCGAGGCCCTGGGTTATGCTGTCTTGGAGCACAAGCTCTTTCTATGTTGGGCTTCTGTTCAAACTGAAGCTCTTGTCTCCAGGAGCCTCCAGTCCCCTAGTCTACCTTCTGCCCTGCTTCACTGCTCTGCAGCCTGGCTACAGCCTGCAAACCCTGCCACTCTTAGGAATAATCACAGCATGTGCAGGGAGGCGCCATCCTTGGAAATCCTCTGTGTAGTCCGTGACACTTTGTGCCTCCTCCATTCGGGGAAAACCCCTGGTGCAATTACATGTGTAACGATGCTTCCCTCCTCCCCTGCTAGAGTTAAGCACCACATCCTCTCTGCTCTGACCAAACGTACCCAGAAAATCCAGATGTCCCAGCTTGATCTTTTATCTGTTGGAACTGAGATGGACTATAGTTAACAGAAAGTTCAGTTCTGGCGGCCACGGCAGATATGAATCTGTTTTTCTCATGCACCAAGAAAGAAAGAAAGATGCTTCCAGCATTCTCACTCTGTTGTCCTTAGCAGGCTGTTCTCCATGTTCAGAATCCCTTGGCCACAGGATGGCTCCTACAGCCTGCCCTCTGGCGCTGACAGAAAGAAGGGGAAAGAATAGAAAAAAAGGAAAGATTGACCCCTGACTAAAAAGAAAAGTGCTTCCCACAGTCCTCTTCCTGCAGATTAGAAGCTGCGTCCCGCCGTGTAAAGAATTTGGAGAAGTCACTAAATTTTGACTTGCAGAGTTCCAGTAAAAGAATTAAAGGGCAATGGGGGAGGGGCACTCCTAGTGGTCTTCAGATAATTACTCCGATCCTGCCTCATCGCCATCCTAAACTGATTCTGAGGCTTGTCATCATTCATAGAGTCAACCACCTTCCTAACACCTCACTAAGCCAGTTAATGCCACTCCAAGACCACAGCTGACTCATCACAGTGTGATAACCTCAGCCTTGGGCATCTGTTTATCTCTTAATTGTCTCTGGCCCTCTTGAAAACTTATGTAGACTCACCTGTCCATAGCAGCACCCCCTCTGTTCCCATGATTGTCATAGTCTGTATTTTGAAAAGCTTAAAATGTAACTTTTTACTTTTTTGATTTCTATTAGTGCTAATAACTCCCCAGTCACCCTTCTCCTAAATAAAAGTTGAACTTAGGAACTCTTTTTCTGCCCAACCAAGTCTTGTGATAAGCACTAGAGGATTCTCCCCTGTAAATATGGCTAATTTTGAACATAAAGCATCTACTAGCCCCTATAAAGATGCTCGGCCTGAGTAGAAGTAATGTACCAGTTGGAAGAGGCTGTCAAACAGTCTCGTTGGTGGAGATGGTGACTGGCAGTGGCTTTTGTTTGCTTTTTGTTTTGGACAACAGGGACTGGCAAGTACTCTAGGCTAGCCTCAAACTCTCAGTCTTCCTACCACAGCCTCTTCAGTGCTAGAATTGCGGTTGTGTGCCACCACACTGGCCTGGAATGATCACATTCCACAGTTCACCTACTCCTTAAACTATGTCTATCTCCAGTAATTCCTTATCCTCCAGACTAATTGCAAAACCAAACAATTCCAGGACATTTTACTATAAATCCTAGTAGCAGCACCAGGCCCCATGCCTCCAGGGAGCAGCCCAGCTTACGTCCATCCCACATTCTCTCTCAAAGGGTTCTCTGTGCATCTGTTTAGAACCTTTCTACTTTTTTTTTTTTTTTTCATTAATTGTGGTCTTTACTTCTCTTGCACCCTCCTGAGAAGTTTATGGCTTATACCAACAGAAACACTTGAATTTGTCCTCCTATCTGTGAGTATCCATCTCACTTCTTACCTGCTTAACTTGTCAGTGTGCTTCAGCCTTCATCTTTGGCCTCCACTGTGATGTCATATCTGGACCACTTTAAATAAAACAGCAGGCTTTTCCTCCTCACCCCTCCAAAACTACCTAGCCATGCAACCATCTCCCTTAGCCCTTCCCGTTTATGTCACTTAGCCCTTCTTTCTTCTTATATACTTGCTGTAAGCAAAACACTGGGTAGAATAATGGATGAATTACAGTCTCAGCCCCTAGGTTAATGGAGTAGGAGAGACAGCTGCCGACAATTTTCATGTCACAGTGGCTGCTATCAGAAGGACAGAAACAGGAAGTAAGTGATACTTCGAGGAAATCAGACCAAGGTCAGTTACAGAAGAGACAATAACTGAGATTGGTCTTGAGAATGATAGGGTGGTTCCAGAGCAGCCTTGTGGATGCATCAGAACAGGCCAGGAGTTCTATGGGAGGCACCCTTTGTTGCAGACCTCGAGCACTTGGAAACCCTGCGACACTGAGCTGAGAGGTGAATGTGCTGGTGGCCCTCGGCCATCAGCCCTCTCTCAGCTGCCCTGAGCCCTTCAGCCTCTCCTGTACATCCCATTGTGACTTTTGGAGGTTAAACATTTCAGAAGGTGGTGGTAGCAGAGAGCGTAGAACACTGGGTTCCTTGTGAGTCTTTGCGCGTGAATCTAGGCTTTTAATGAAACCTAAGTAAACAGACATTTTCCCAGGTTGTCCTTCCCTTCATGTTTTCATTTCGATTCTCCTAGTACTAAACATTTCCTTCTCAACAGCACTTGAAACTCTGAAATCTGCTGGGTTCCCAGGAATGCTGTTGACAGTCATTGCCAAGAGCAGTGTGTTTTCCACTTAGGAAATTACACTTCTCTTTGGTATTATTATTTCTGACCACTGTATTGTGTTGGGGACATTGCTGAAGAATGACAAAGATGGCTTCCTCAGAGTGGTTACTAGAAAAGAAACAGAGGGTCTTGTTTAAAAGAAAAGAAAAAAGTATACTTAAGTAGAAAATGACAGGAAAAAAAAGAATAAAAATAGGTTAGAGTATATTTCCAAGTGAAAATTTTATTTTCAGAAATGTGAGTTTCTCAATTATTCAGATTTCTTCTATTCAAGTCTGTACCCATTTTTATGTTTGGTCACCTGCCTCTTTCTTGTTGGTTTCTAGAAGTTTTAAAATATCTCCAGCTGCCAGTACTTTTGCTGTGGGGTCCGTATCTTTCTCCATTCTGTAGGTGTTCTCCCAGAATAGGCAGCTTCTCTCTTAGTCAGAAGACCATGATGGGCAGCTGTCCAGGTCCCTACTCTCCTATCATGTGGCCATTGCTGAGTGTAGCTACAGTTCAGATTCTGACCTGTTGACATGGAGTTCCACAGTCCTCTAGGTACTATGCTGTTCCTTAAGAGGCTGTCCCCTGGGCTGAAACAGTCAAGGGATCGAGTTCAGGGACTGTTCCTGCAGTCCTTTCAGAGGGTTGCTTTCCTAGATTCTGGCTGTTTGTCGCATGGCTGTGCTGGTCAGTACTCAGTTAAAGCTCGAGGACAACCCTTTGTAGATCTCCAGAGCTTTCGGTTACTGTAGCTCTCTCTTCTTCACTCTCCTGCTCTTCTAAAGCATATGCGTTTGCCTATCCAGATGCACCTGTCACCTTGATGCAGAATACAGCTAATTTGTTTCAGTTATATATGATCAGATGATAGTAGACATGTAAAAAAATGCCTTTGAAAGAAGAGGTTTTTGCTTATAGCTCCCTGTAGCAGGGGGCATGCCACATCACACAGAACCACACAAGGAAGCACCCTATGAAGCAGAAGGGACAGATGACCCGCAGCCTGTGTTGTGGAAGGATGAGATGCGACAGGCTGGGCACTTGTGTGGGGAGATCTATGATTGGCTGTTACCATTTCTAACATTCTCTGCATGGTCTCTTGGTGTCTGGTACCTAGCCCTGGGGTGATTTCAAATGGAAGAAGGGGATGGTGCTTGGTTGTTCTGTCGAAATTTTCCAGAGAGTAAATACCTGGGGCTTGATCCTAATGGGTTAGCTTATATGAGAAAGACATGTTCACAGAAGAGTCTGTTCCTGACCCACAAAGTACTGATAACCAGGAATAGAACCCTTGATTGACACCTTCTACCTTCATGACACTCCAGCCTCCCGGTGCCACAGAAAGGCCACCTGGAAAGGTGTGATGGCTGGTTAAGCTCTCGTGGACTCTGAGATGTCCCAACCAATGCACAGCAGCCACAAAGGGGCCTCCTGAGGTCCCACATGTGTGACTTGAGTTCTGTTGCTTTGCATCACTAAATGTGTGAATTGGTGCCTTGTATTTGGTACTTTGTTAATAAAATCTTGTAGCCAAGAATATCTAAACTTTAGCCAGTGTTACTAAAAACTGTTTCTGAATTAAATGTGTAAAACAGAGCCAAAAAAAGTCTTCCTCATTAAATCTCAAGTGTGTCATGTTTCTAGATGTTTCCAGAGATGTATAATCTCTTAATGAAGACTTCTGAATTGTAAAAGTAGCAGCCAAAGTATTTGCTTGTATCCAAAAAAAAAAAAAAAAAAAAAATCTCAATTGGGAAAATCACAAATGGATTTTCATCTCAAATGAAAATAACTTCACATAGATCCTCTGCTTCTGAGATGAATAAGGACCTCATTTGCCCTTTTGCCTAAAACAACTGAAAAAACAAATAACACTGCATGTTGGACAGTGAAAAGCATAGATTCTGAGAAAAGAGAAAGCAGTGGATTTACAGTTTTCTCCTTTTATTGTTTGATGTTTTCAGGCTGCTGTGCAGGGAGGAATGCTACAAGCGGAGCTCTTCTCGCTGGGCCAAAGGGTGTTGGTCACAGTCTTATTCTCTGTGATGCCTTGGCTTCTTGGTGCCTTGCTGGCCAGAGTAGACTGCCCTCCTGGGGTGGCCAAACCTTAGAGACATGGTGCCTTGCCTTTGCGAGCCTGCCAGTCAGCTCATATGCCTCTTTTATTCCCACCAGCATCTACTGTTAGGTGGCACTTGGCTTCTAGAAAAACGAAGCATGTGAATTTGCTAAGATTAATTTGACATTTGTATTTCTTCTGTATATTCTAAGTGTTTGATTATTTGTTTGTTTGATCTTTGTTTTTTAATGAAGCTAATGCTGTCTATCTCGGGAGCCAAGAAATGGTCCAAGTGGTGAAGAGAGATGATGAGATCATAAAGGAACATTTACCTAAGGTAACCACTTTGGGGGCTGCAGGCTTGTCAGTTGATAGGTAAAAATACTTAGTGAAGACACACGGCTAGAATTCGCTAAGAATTGAAGACACTGAGCATTTGTAGATTCCGCCAAAGTTCTTCTTGGGTTATATGGAGCAAGTAAAGCCAATTATAGCCATATATATATTATATACACATATATATATATCTGCATTTGTTTAGTTGAATTTATTTTTTATATCAGTACTTTCATATTTTAACAATGTATTATGCTAAGAAGCCTTTATAGCATCTGTAAATTAATGAGCTATATTAAAATATAATAATTAAAACTATGGGAAAGAACTAACATTGCATCTATCCTAATGAGCAGTGTGCTTGTCTTTCTCATCCTACACATAAGGCTGTCTTGCTCTCACATAAGAAGCAGCTTTCTGAGATATCAGGTGTATCTGCAAAGAGTAGGCTCACTCACAGATACATTTGGAAATACCAATCTTTGAAGCTGTAAAGCCAATGTGGTTTGGAATATGCCCAAACATCCTAGTATATGGATAGCTGTGGCACTTCTGGGACATCATCTGTCCCTGTCATCCTCAAGGGATACATCTGCACTGTTTGTTTGTTTGTTTGTTTGTTTGTTTTTAAATATTTACTTATTTTTATGTGCATTGGTGTTTTGCCTGCATGTATGTCTGTGTGAGGGTTGCCAGTTCCCCTTTAACTGGACTTACAGACAACTGTGAGCTGTTGTGTGGGTGCTGGGAATTGAACCCAGGCCCTCTGAAAGACCAGCCAGTGCTCTTAACTGCTGAGCCCATCTCTCCAGCTCCAGTCTGCACCTTTTTTGTTCTCTGACTTCAGTTCCATCAAAGCCAGAGCCTTGCATGTGCTAAGGGTACATGACCTGATGCTGAACTTCGCCCACAGCCCAGAACTGCACGGTTAAAATCCCATCCCACACAAAAGTGTTATTCTGTGCTTAGTCTGAATTGAGATTTTTTTCATGAGTATAAATGTACATTAACTTTCAAAACATTAGTACCTGGTGCTCAGGATGTGGATCAGTGGTAGAGTACTTGCCTCATTTTGTACAAGGCCTGAGTTCAACCTCAGTACAGGCAGAAAAACAGTATCCTAAAAGGAAAATATTTCATTAATATATTGAATACATGTTGGAATATTTTAGAGATATTGTTGTAGCCATGTTTAAAATACATCTAAAGCAGTTTTACTCGTTCCTTCATATTCTTTTTAACACTGTTACTAGAAATGTCTTAAAGTATACATGCGCCTTGCCTTGTGCTTTTTAAGACAGCACTGAGCTAGAATTTGACAGTTGGCATGGAACACTGGCACCTGCTGAGTACAGTAGAATGGTCCCTACTTACTCTGATAGGTCCTGCAAGTCAGATCCTAGGTCCCACTGTACTGAGGGGCTCTTCCTCAGCTGTGAGACATTAGACTGAAGCATGTCCACAGGCGTAGTTTATAAGTCTGTAATGTCCCGATACAGTTTTCTGAAAGCAAGCATTATATGTATTGCTAAAAAAAGGTTTCACAATATTAAAAATATTTACTCCGACAGGGCCTAGGAAGATGCCAATATCTGTTTGGTTTGTGTCCATAGTGGTCATTTTGTTCCTTAAGCAACAGTTGTCTAGAGATAGAAGTTTTGAATCAAGAAGAAGCTGTTCCTGCCGAGTCGAGAAGGTTGGGCAAGAAGGACCTGTTCTCCAGGGCTTTCATACTTCCAGCATTGAGAGTATGAAATTACCAGAGAATGGCATTTTATTTTGTAGCTAAATTATAAGCAAGTCTTTCCAAAATGCATTTTAGTTCTCCAGGTTGGAAGTTTGTAAAAAAAAAAAAAAAAAACACTTCAACTGCTGCTTTATAGTAAGATTGGCAGATGCTCGCTTCCAAAATTCACACTTGGGGAATGACTGGGCCTGTCATGTTAGAGCCGATCCTACCACCTGGGGAAGCCAGCTGCTGTAAAATACTACTCATTCTGGATCCTGTTTGTATGTTGTGCTCAGAAAGAGCTCAAAGAAAGGTGCTAACTTATTCCTGTGCTAAGTTAAACCCATATGCACGTGTAATCATTCCCAGATAGAGGTCTGCTCATGGCAACTCTGGCCGGGCTGGAAGTTTCCTGAGTCTTTCTTGGGAGACACCTGGGAATATGCTGATAGATAGTCAACATTTCACAGTTATAGTATTAATACAGGCTCAGGAATAAGCTGTCCCAACTCCAGGGAATAAGTTTTTCTAAGACGATAATAGTAAAGGCACTGGAAGGACTTAAGGCAGGTACGGTGCTGTTCATGTTGGTTGCAGCTCCCTTCCTGCTGTACAGAAATTCCCTTGCAGTCAGCTCACTGAAATGCCTTCTACCGCTAAACCGCAACTCTCTACTCAAATAGAATTGTCCCTGTTCCTCAGCATTCCTAAGTGACGCGAGGTACAGAAAGACAGGAAGTGTATGGCCACTTCATGTTAAGTAATGAAAAAGGGAGGAAATGTGCCGTGATTGAATTTTGATAAAGGTAACTCAACATAATGTGTCCCCATCAGCTTAGGGAAGTAAAGGAACTTAGCAGAGCACATGGTTCTTGGAGGGCAGACAGGATTCTTTAGTCAAAGCTGGAAGCCCCATTCCTGAGACTGCAAATGCCTCCACCTTAGGTGCTGTGTTGGGGATGCCCTCTCCCTATTTCCGCCTAAGCAGAGGGACTCAGAACCTCCGTGCCCATTCACACTGTCAAATGTACAGTTTTTAAAGCAGTATTAATGCAAAAACTTTTCACTGCATCTCAGTTGTCCAACTCAAAACAGCTACAAAAAGAATATTTTTGCCTCCTGAAAACTAGTCTAAAAATAGTCTTGCTACCACATCATGCTGAAAGCTTCCTGGACCCTTCCTCCACCCTGATCACCAGGCATCAGCTTTAAAGTCACCTTCAGATTTTCTGCCGTTGACTTCTGTTGTTCACACAAAGAAAGGTTTTAATATTCTCTAGGGAAAGAGACCAATTTAACTCTGCAAAGTTCAGGCCAACTGTCTTCCTTGCAAGGTCTAGAGACTTTATGCCCTGTACTGGACAGCTGTGCCAATTTACTGTCTCCAAGAGTAGATAACTGCTTCCCTGTCCAGAAGAAAATACAGGGGCATGGTTGTTTCCATAGCAACATAGCACAGGTGGTGACATCAGAGGTTACACTGTCTCTTCACCTGACTAAATCCCACTTCTCCTTTAACTCAGCTCTCAGTGTCGCCTCCAGAAAGTTTCTCCAGCTGCAGTCCTCCCCCACCCCCATCCATGGCTCTTGTGGCTCCCCGTTCAACGTTCTATCACATTCTTATCATACACAGTGATAGATGTAGATGGACAGCCCGAGGGAGGAACTGTTACTTTCATCGACACACCAGCACAGTTCAGTCTCTGGTGATAGGTGGGTGGAGAGGCAGAGCCATCAGGAAGCTTCTGCAGAGAACAGAATGTGTTCAAATACAGTTAGCAAAATGTTTTAAAATCAATTTGTGATGTAGTGCTAACACATTGAATAGTTGGAGGTGCCAGAGAGATGGCTCAGCACTAACAAGTTCAGTCCATGAACCCACACTAGACAACTCACAACCACTGTAATTCCAAGCCTGCTGCTTCAGGCCTCTATGGTACCCACACCTGTCTGCATAAACACACTTACAAACACATGCACATATATAATTAAAAATTAAATAACATTAAAGATATATAACAGTCGAAGTTACTACTATGAGTTTGTAGTAATGACTGTAATTTATCTTTTAGTCAGCTACAGTAAGTTTACTATGATTTGGATATATATGTATTAATAATACATGGCTTGTTGCCTGTATTTATAGTTGAAAGAACTATTAGGGGTAAATAACAAGTTCACACTCCCAAACACTGGCTCTGTGTACGACTATAGACCCCAAGTTACAAGCTCCACGCCAGGGAGAGAGAGGCTGGACAGCATGGTCGTTGGCTTGGGCACTGGTTCAGTCATAAGCAAGGGGACAGCATCTAGAGCCGTGGCTCTCAACCCGATCACGACTCATTTGGAGGTCGAATTGGGATCGCCTAAGACCACCTGAAAACAGATATTTACATTATGACTCATAACAGTAGCAGAATTACTAAGTTACGAAGTAGCAATGAAAATAATTTTATGGTTGGGGTCAACATAACATAAGGAGCTGTATTAAAGGGTCATAGCATTAGGAGGCTTGAGGACCATCAGTCTAGAGTGATAGTCCTAATATTTGGCAACCACATGATAGAGCCACTGACCAATCAGAACACACAGCAGTTGCCAACAGCCCACTTAGATATCCCAATGTGTATTAGTGTCCCTAAAAATGTGATGAGACTACCCCATGGGAGGGATAATTTGAGGGAAAGGGCTGGGAGAATATTGGAAAACAGTTACATTTAGATGGTATGTCTGTTTACAGGCTTTTAGAAGAATGAATGTAGTGAGGTTGGGGGTGAAAAGGTTTGGGAGGGAAATTCAAAGGCACTTGGTGGAGGCGGAATATTAGCAGATGGGCTGAGGAATCTGAGGCCGCTGCCCTTGGTCTAGGTTGGGTGGTAAGGGAGGATTGGGAGGTTGTGGAAGATGGCTGGCACTTGTGAAAGAGATACTTTTGGAGTTTCCAAGCAAATACATGCCATGATGAATGCTAGGAAGCTTTAAAAGAGGAGTCTGGGCTCAATTTTGGTTGTGGCATGATAAGCCTGTAGCCAAAGCTGTTGAGTGTGTATAGCGGCCACCTACAGAAGTTTGCAATTTAACGGAAGAAGCCATCTGAAGAGTGATGCGTGGCCATTTCAAGTTACAGGTTAGGGAGAGAGGAGCCAGTGAATACACTGGGAATAGAGGTAGGGAGGGCTGTTAGGTGAGGTCTAGAACAGAGTAAGCCACAGGAAGAAAGTCAGCAGTCCATTTTCGCTGCTCCAGATCTGTGTGGGAGCCTCTGGGGTCTCCTGTGCATTCAGGGTCCTGGTGTATCTGAAGTAACAAGAAGGTCAGCGTTCTCATTCTCTGTCATTGTTCTAAACTCTAAGGAGACACATGTCTCCTTCATAGAAAAGTGAATTCATGTTTGGTTACAAACTTGAAGTTTTTGTTTAAAACTCACTTAGGAGGGAAATTCTAAACTGCCGTGACCATCTTTGGCCCAAGCTTATGGAAACAGCTGTTGTGTGCTGCTTCCAGGATGAATCTAAATATCACTCTGCATCCACCCGAGTCTTGGGCTGTTCTCAAAGAAAGCGCATCAGCTGTAACCTTTGGGAGGCCGTGGGCTGGTGTGGCAGGGCAAGGTGGTACTGCCTCTACCCCAAGCCAGGGCTACCATGGGATTTAAAAGGGGACAAAGTGCTTCCAAGAAAGGCTCTTTCTGCCCTAGCTCTGCCCCCATTCTGCTTAGCCTTCCTTAGCCAGAGGTGTGCACTGCCTGTGGGAACAGCCCTCATACAGTGCCGACATTTGCAGAATGGCCATGCAAATCCTTCTGACATGCACACGTCCTGCTTGGTGGAGCATAGGAAAGTGCTCCCTGGACCAGCACACCAGGGCTGCCTTTCCGCCAAGCCCTGCTCTGAAACAGATTGTGTTAGTTCTGCCTGTTTAACTTGAAGCCTGTCCAGAATGTCATGATCGTCCTGGAAACAGATAGGCTTGTTTTTATCTCCATCACATTGACCCAAGAGCTTCATTGAAGGGGGCTGGGGACTGCATTACTGCGCTCTTACATTCTCCGGTGGAGTTCAAACGCTAGCTCTGCCACTGGCTTCATCTTATGATGCCTTTCCCCATCGATAAAATCATTTAAAATTAATATATATTCTCAGATAGACTGCTAAAATGGTGGTTTTAATTCCTAGTTTATAATTCATCCCTCACAAAGCGTGTACAGCATATATCAGGCATCTTTCTGTAAGTATTCATTATTACATCTATAAAATTAGTCCTAGCCTAGCTAGGCCTCTGAGTACATTTTTAAAAGTTTGGTTACTTTTCTTTGACATATGCACTCACTTCCCACATGCTTCTTCTGTAATGAGAGGTGTGTTATTGATATTTAGTGTGTGGCTGCGGCCAGGCAATGTCCAGTCCTGTTTAGATCACAGCCACTGTTCCACAGAAGGTGCCTAAGGGAACTGTTCCTTGGGATCTGTGATGAGGAGAAACAGTGTTGCCGAATTTTTACCAGGTCTGGGCTCAGTACTCAAGTGCAGGGGATTCTGATGAGCTGGACTGTGTTTTCTCAGTTTTGTTTGACTACTCAAGCACCTAGGCCACTTTTCTGAGGCGTATGACCCAGGGAGCAACAGACACACAGGAGAATAAACTGGCTTCCAGTACCTCATGCTCAGCTGCCTCCACAAAGAAAAACATGCCCTCAGCCAGGTCCTCACTGCAGCCCTGTGGAGTTTAGATGGAGCTAATTGCTAGATGGCTTTATATCAACTTCCATAAGGGAGAAAAGAAATTCTGGTCTTTAGAACATTAGCCATGCATGCCTTTGGATCAGGCAGGGCTATGATGGGCCCTGCTCCCCTGGCACCTTCATTCCCACTGCTCCTCTGGTGCCAGTAAACGGAAGTAGTGTTCTATAAGTAGGACGGATTGTATTTTCTCCTGTGTCCCTAAAATCTAGTCTGTATTTTTCTAATAAAAATTGTCACGATGGTGTTTTACTATGAAGCTCTAATAACCTGCTCTGATCCCCAGGACCCACATGAAGATGGGAGGAGAAAACCAGTTCTACAAAGTTCACTGGCATCCAGACATACTCTGTGTCATGTACACATGTGCGTGTGGATGCTCACACACAGGCGCGCGTGCGCACACACACACACACAATTTTTAATACTTTATTATTTTATCTTTGTTGCTTTTTTGTAAAGAATTATAGAGTATATAACAGTTTTTCACTGGAGTACAGCAGCTTCTAATATAGCATCTGTATGGTACACACATCTGTCTCATGTGCATGTATAGCTAAATCTCCAGAAAAGATCTTGGCAATGCCTCAAAAGAGCCTCTGTTCCACTCAGCCTGGTTGGTGTCACCTGAAGGATGGGTGTGATGTGCTCTCACTGAATGTAGCACGCCCTCCTATTGCACTGAGCCTCCTTAAAGTGCTACAGAGTCTCTTAGAATGCTGATCACGCTTCATCAGCCAGAGGTGGTCCGACCTCTTCTCATTCTGGTCTCCTTGCATTCATTCAGCAAACCTGCCCTTGTGCCTATCAGTGGGCTGCATGAAAACAGTAAGTTTGTAGTCACTAGTCTTTCGGTGACTATGTCTGCTTAACTGTCTCCCTCTCCCACACCCTCACCTCCTGCTGTCCCAGGTCCACTCCAGGCTCAGTACACATGACCTTGCCAGGTGTTTCTCTAGTGAGTTAGAGGAACCTGCCCCACAGTCTCCAAGTGGGTTTCTTCCCATCACATGCCCGTAACAAATCCTGTGGTTTCTGAGCGCTCTAGACGGCACCCTAGAACCACTGGGCGGAGTGTGGCACAAGTGCTGCCCCCAAAGCACCACAGCCCGTTGGCATCAGTTGATACTGGGAAGATTAAATGCTATTTCTTGTCTTTCAGCTGACGTTTTACTATGGTAAGACAGATGGCTGATGTCCAGTAAAGTTCTATGAAGACATGAAGAAAGATTTTCCAGAAGGCAATATTCAACTCTGTGAGAAAGGAATCGCACATGCTTTTGTTCTTGGTTTTAACCAGGAGATGGCTGGCATAGTTGCAGACTGGATAAACAATGAACTTCCCAAAATATAAATACTGACCCAGGACAAAAGCACCTGCAGCCAACACGTGGATGCTGTAGGTGTGCTCTGCCTTGGGGTAATGTTTACTGTTAATGCTCGAACCACCAACTCCCTGTGCTAAGACTAAAGTGAACCCAAGAGATGACCCATTCCACGTGTTCCCTGACTCAGGGAACCATGTAATCTCCACAAAGATTCCTGTTTTTGCTAGAAGCCCAACAGCACTGTACAGTGCAGTTTGACCAACTAGATCCCGACAAGTGAAGAAAAAAACCTAAATATAGGTGATTCTGATTGAGTTATTGCTTTATAAGTTAGATTCTCCTGGATGAGATTATGAAACACTTACTGAAAATGAAAACCTACCCATGAATGTGAAGTATACAGTTGGGGATGTGAAATGTGTAAGACTGGGACAAGCACACCTTCCCCTTCCAGCTGCAGGGAGGAATGAGCAGAGGGTGCTGGCAGCGCACTTGGGTTCCCTTCGGGTACTGGGGAAAGTCAGGTCAGACTCTGTACAGGTCTCGGTGGAAATCATCAGCCTGTGATCCACCTGTAGGCAACCAGAGACTCAAGTTTGCCTGACAGTCATCCACTAACTAGACAGAGCTACTGAAGGATCCTGATCCATCTTGCCACAGGGTAGCCAGCAGCCTGAGCCCTGAAATGCCCAATCCCAGCAGGATCCTGTAGAGCAAGGAGAGAGGGAATGGACTGTCCACATCAGCTTTGTATGGGCATGGAGTTGCTCCCCGACGTAATTCCTCCAGAGAAGCTCCATGAACAGGAAACAGTGAGCCACTGCAGCCATTCATGATGCCATTAGCTACCTTATGACTCTTCCCTCCTAAAAATCTCCAAGAGCATAATTTTTGGAAAGATGTGTTAAATTGTTGAGTAAAACATTAACATAAATTCATTCCCCATTTGCCTAAACTTTGTTGATTGGAAAGAAATTATTTTGTAAATGAACAGAAGTAAGCTATTAAATTTGTATTACTTCACCTCTGAAAGCACCGAAGTCTAGTAGAAAAACATATTCCTGGCTGAGGAGGAAAGGAACAGCTCTGCTGCCTTCCCTTAATTGTTTCAATCCTAAGATCTCAGAGGCCAATAAACCCCACTGTGTTTAATGACAGTTGATGAACAATTGGAAGCATTCCCTTTTCTTCTGGAGAAAACCCTCATGGCAGTATCACTCCTCAGAGGCAGTGAGATGGCCATTCCTCTCAAAAGCCTAAGGCACTGATGAAAGATTTGGTTCTGATGTGCAGCCAGCTCAGCAGTAAGTGATGAATGAGTTCCCATCCTTCAGCATGGCTTCTGCATGAAACTTCTGAGCTCCAACTTCTCAGAGGGGAGAAGCCAAGACAAGGAGTGCTCTTAGTCCAGGAAGACACGGCAAGGGTTGGTGCTACTCACAAGTTCTTACTGGCGTCTGCACAAGGAGGCCTTCTGAAACACTGACGCGGGAAGCCAGGACTCACACTCTCAGTGCCTTGCTTATAGAGCAGGCTTGATCAGTAGTGGGAAGTCAGTGCATAGAAACAAGTGCTGGTAAATCAGACCTACTAAAACAAGTGAATAGCACTTGCTTTCTTTTATAAATTTTATGTTACTCTTGGTTTTCCAAACACTGCTTTAAAAGCCTTGTTTCCTCTTTCCCATTCCTCACCAAAACACCAAATGATGTTTTATAATAAATGTCTTTCCTGCAGTTACTACTGTGTCTGGTCTGATCTCTGTGTGCTGAACTATTAAAGAGAGGTAGTCCCTGAGAATTACACAGAGGGGCTGGAAAGATGCCTCACTGGTTAAAGAGTACTAGCTGCTGTACCCACACCCCACATCTGCATTCAGGACCCATACCCCAATTCCTAGCACCCACATGTTGACTCACAACAGTATGTAACTCCTGTCTCAGAGGATCTGACACCCTGTTCTGGCCTCCCTGGGTACCAGATAAGCACTTTGAGACCATCTAGAATCACATGGCAAGACCCTGTCTGAAACATAAAGAAGAGGAGGTGGCCAGAGACAGAAATACATAACCACTGGGTGATAATCTGTTCTCCAGGAGTGTTGCCTGTGTGTTCCAGTTAGCCTTGTGATGGTCACTGTCGTCTCCATTGTGCTTGTTGTAAAGCTGTCTAATTCTGGGTAAAAAGCATTAGCTGGAACCTTGGTTCAGGCCCATGGTGATTCCTAGTCTGCCCTGAACCATGAAAGAAGCTCCAGAGACAACTCACGTGGACTTGTGTCTGGGGTCCTTTTGCTATTCGCTTCACTCAACCCTCCAGTGCCCTAATTTTCCCTCGTACTTACGTCAAAGCCGTAACAGTTCAGATTAAATGAGACTAAAGGGGCATGACAAACTAACACAACCCCTGACTTTAGATCGAATGTTTTTATTGTAAAATAAATTGGGACAATTTGGATGGAGTCTGAAGATGGTGGGGTTAATTCTCTGGCTTCGGTGATCGCACTGTGGAAACCCAAGAGAATGCCTGTGTTATACCGAGAATACAGTGACATATCTAGGGACTCTGGTGCATCTAACTGGTTTACTCACAAATGGTGCATGAGAAAATACTTTCCTCTGTATCTACCAACATTTTGGAGCTTTGTGATTCTTCAGGGATATATAAAATATTTTTAAAAACAAAGCTCTCTGTAGCATCTTTCTCTCATTGTTTCTTCTCTAGACAGTAGATTTCTTCTAATCAGTAAAAAGCAAACTGAGTTTAAATCCCAGATCTTTTGTTTATAGCTTCACAATGGTCGTGCGCATATGCTTTTAATCCCAGCACAGAGGCCAGAGACTAGATCTCTTGAGTTCAAGACTAGCCTGATCTACAGAGAAAGCTTGTCTCTAAAAAATTCAAAAAAGATTCCATCCCTCTCTGAGTCTCCTAACTGCTCACCTATGAAGCTGAGATGACACTAGCATTTGCCTGGTTGGGTTGTTTTGTTGTTGTTTATTTGAGGGGATCACAGATATTTTGTTATAAAACAATGAGGTCATGCATGTAGCAGTCAGCATCTTGTCTTATGGCCAGCCTGCTGTAACAGACACTTACAAGGAGAAACTGACAAACTCCTTCAGTCTCACCGATGCAATGGAGTTGCCTGGGCTGGTTGCCACCTAGGTTGTAACGATATTTGTCATCTCCAAATGCCTGAATCTTGCTCGTAGGCAGGAGTGACATGCTGACCTAGATCAGCCTTCAGGCCTTGGGCTGTGCAGCCTCCACACACACAGCCTAGGATGTTCTCATGGTGGGCTTACGACAGATGCAGGAAACACAGCATTTCTCAGAAGACATCTCTGTTCCTCGTCTCCTAGTGGGCACAGAAGAGGGGATGATATGCTTGGGCTTCTCTGCTTGGGGGTGGGGCTTAAGTAGAGTTCAGAGGCTAAAGCCAAGCACACTCTGTGAACAAATACATCTCCAAGGATGTGAGCAAAGTTCTTCTGAGAGGACAGAAAGCTCTTATGTGTGTCCTTGTTGCTTTCTCACAAGCTGTGACACCTATCTGTGCCCCATACAGATGGAGGTAAGTGATCACACTGGGCCAGGCTCTGGACCTTCAGTAGGTTCTACTCTGCCAGCTTGGGGTGACACCCTGGCAGCCATAGTGAACAAGGGCCATAGAGAACACGATGTTGCTGTAGGTCTGTGAAGAGAGGGTTCCTGGGGGAGTGGGAGGAGGGGGAAACTTGGATCCATTTGGCACAGAGAGAGCAGGTTCAGGTATAGTATCCCCTACACTGTCACTGTAGCATGTAGGCTTTCTGGTCCTTGGAAGCTCTGACTTGTCCAGTGTTCAAATAACCTGAGGGGCAAAGTACCCTACCTCATAGCTGCTGGGGCTGGAAAGATGGCTCAGTGCATAAGTACTCACCCACTCTTACAGAGGACCTGAGTTCAGTTCCCAGCACACTTGTAGGGCTGTTCACGATGATGTAACTCCAGCTCCATGGAAATCTGATGCCTCCAGTATCCATAGAAACCTGCACTCACATGCACGTGGGCTTACACACACACACACACACACAATTAAGCTTTAAAAAAATTTTTTTATAGCTAGCAGGTAAGAGGAGCTGAGATCCTAGTTCAGGTCAGTGCCTGAACTGGAGGGACATATTTTTGTCTCCCTTCTTTCTACTACACCATGCTGCCTCCTGGAGGCCACAGTGAACAAACCTAGTAAGAGTAGAAGGATGGGAAAAGGATTCACATAAAGGGCAAGTGAGCCCCACCCTCCATAGGCAGAAGTGAAAGGAGGTGGTTGGCCGAATGTGAGGCATATAAAAGACTGAAAGCTGTAACCATCCAGATGGGCAAAAACTGCATCGTGCACTGTCTTAGAAGGAGAAAAGCCCACGTGCCGGTGTCTATCCCAGATGCACTCTGGTGTTCTGTGCCTAACACTGTAACTCTCCTGTCTGAATGCTTGCTGTTAAGCCTTGAGACTCAGTGCTTCCAGTTTCAACGGTTTCAATCCTGCTAAACCTGAGACTTGACGAAAAATACCAACTGCTTCTCCCTCTTTAATTCTCCATTTAACTCTTTTGCCAGCCCACCCGGGAGGGCTGGTCCTAACTGTTGACTATCTTAGCATCACTGCTGCAGAAACAGCAGCTTTGCTGGCCAGCTCCTTCCGGCCCCTACTATCATCCCTTCTCCTTGTCCTTCAAAAGAGAGTTCTCGAAGGTGGACTTGAGTTGTAATCATTTCTATGCTTGCCAGAGAATGGGGCCTGCCACTAGAACTCAGTATAAATTTGACTAGCTAGATTAGTAAAAGTTTTTTTTCCATACCTAGCAGGCAAGCTCTCTTGGAATGCAGGTTCTCAGGAAGTCACATCTGAGGACCTCTGCATCCTCAAACTCAGATATGTCAGTGAAAGTGTTAGACAGAGTCATATATGCATTTCCCGAGCAGAGTAGATTCAAAGACAACAGTTCGCTTCCAGGCACCAAGGAACTGCAGAAGAAGGCCACTAACCCTTGGGGCCCATCTCATCTGGTTATTTCCTCCTCTTCTATAATTAGAAAACCTTTGAGGATTAGGTATTGGCAGCTACCAAATATGTGGCTTATTAGTTACTGAGCATAAGCCTGCCGAGTACCCCAAATGGGAATTACAGCAACAATACTCAAGACAATGGCCAGGCCGAAGAGAGCATTCTCATTTTGTATTGAATTCCTCAAACATTCTGGTGAAGGGGTTTTTGCTGACCTCCCCACACAGTGGGGTGGATTTCCTCCCTGGGCACGTCTCTGGGAAAATTCCTCTTCTCGGGGATGGGAATGTGACCCCTGACTGGGCGTCCATTGGAGCCATAAGGTGTGGGTGCACCTGCACAGTCTCCCTCCCTCACAGAGGAACTAGAATCCCACCTCTGCAAATCCACCCGGCTCAGGCTCTGCAGAACATCTGGGCTTCCTCCTACGGGCCATCACTGTACACCTGCATGTGATTAGGACTCAGCAGACACCCACAGCCCCACCGAGTCAGCACTGGTGACACATCCCAGCGGACACGTCTCTCCCCAGACCGTTGATCCTTGTGACCACACGAGTGCAGGTTCCGAGGCTACGTGAGCAGCAAGCATCTGTGGCCACAGCAGTCCCAGCCCCGGTGGAGCAGCAGCAAGGACATCTTCACCCCAGCCTGCTCGGAAATGAACGGCACCAGGGTCAGACTGCACGCAGCAGAGCCAGAGAGGGAGCAGAAGTGGAGCTAGGCCTCCTTGGTATTGGCCACTGAAGAGCTTCTTAGACCCGTTCACAGCAGGGGGGAGTCGGATACAATTTCAAACCCCCTGACTCTCTCCCTGAAAATGCCCCCCTCTCTTGCGAATGTGTAAGCTGCTGCACAGCAGGCTGGAATAGACCGTGTGCACAGTGAAAAACAGTGAAAGTTTAACCTAGGAGTGTAATAAGCAGTGCAGGGCATGACTTTACACCATTCCATGGGAGGGTCATAGGGCACAGCTACTGTTCCTGCCACGACATTTAGTTAAGAAGATGGGTTGTTGGGTTTTTTTTTTTTTTTTCTCTCACAAAAAGAAAATTTCATTTAATAATGAAATCAGAAGCACAAAGAGAAGCTCGAGATGTGTCCTTGCCAGGAAGGGTACCTGGCCACAGAGACTTTGATGACATACTACAGGAACATTGGATCCAAGCTAGGCAGGGGCTGCCATCGCTGATAAAAAAGGTGGGTCACACTGTTGGGGCTTCTTATTCCCCGGAGTCATATTGGTCACAAGTCCTTCACAAGGGCCAGGTCCTGTCATCACTCACAACTGCATCTCCCAGTGATCAGAAACAGCAAATGCAGTAGCCTCCTTCAGATGTAGGAAGAAGTCAGGCGGAGGAGCCTAGAGAGCACATGACAGGGCTGTGGGGAGAGGAGCTGAAACTGCCAAGGAGGAGCTGTCTGGAGGGAGGACAAAGCCAGACTGACCTGTCAGAGTTTCTCTAAAGACAGGATCCTCTGAAATAATGCCTTTAGTCAAAGAGGAAGCTGCTCAGTTGGCCTTTAGGCCTTGAGACTTCAGCGGCTCAGCCATGAGGCCTTCATAGTGGGAGGACCCATGCTTTCTGCAGTGAGATAGGTCTCCTCAGTGGCCAAAAGGTTACCCCTTCCAACTATGCTTTGAATGCCCATTCATTCCATATAAGCTGTAGTGCTCATTTCCTGGAGAAAGAAACCTTCTCCCTAGCATTTTAGCCTCCCCTGAACTCACATTATACCGTGTGGAGCTATGATAGGGACCTCTGTAGCTACACAGTGGTCACAAGGATCACTTGGGGCTCCGGACCATCGGTGGGTCATGTTGAGACCCTGTTGCTTCAGGAGACCATGGTCAGCACTGGCAGGGCCAGGCCTACCATGTGGCTACCTATTTTTATTCTGATAATTCCATTCTCCAAAGGAGGGCAGAACTAGACTAACATGGAGAGGCTTAATCGACAGAGGTCCAGATCTCCATCTGCAAAAACACCAGTCAGGAGCAGTTTTATGAATAAAATATTTAATCGACGTAATCTGTACAAAATTAATATTAAAGTGGTGAATGATGAGCATACAGAGCTGTTTAACAAATATATACTGCTATGTAAAGGCTGAGAAAAATAGTTTGCTGTTTTACAGGTCATTTACATTTCAATATGTACAACCTACTTAAATCTGAGAATACATATACACATGGATTCGTGCCTGCCCTCCAAGGGTTCTCCGCTAGCTGGTCTGGTCACAGCAGCATTGCACAATGTTATCAAGGACTGCCCAAGTGACCAGGTTGGGCAGCAGACAGATCCCCAACTGCAGCCTGCAAGCCCCAGACCTCTGCTCTGGTCAAATCTGAGCTGGAAGATCGCCAACAAGGAGATTTTGGTTTTAAAAACCTCTCCTGCCCAGCACCCGCCACTGCCTTCTTAGAAAACCCGAAAGGAGGAACAGTAGGTGTCATTGCAAAATGAAAGCGACTTCCCCTGAAACTAATTAATTCTGCCTTTAGCTGCTAAGGGAACAGCGTGGAATTGAGCCTTGGTGGCATTATCATTGCTTCGAGTTCTGCCATTTCCTTAAAATAACAGTATTGGAATCAGATTAAGTTTACTTTTTAAGCTGTGGGCCTCTCACTGTGTGCTGAATTCTGCTGCCCACCCAGGACCTACTTACACAGCCGTGCCCTAAGCAGGTTCAGGAGTCAGCAACAACCTTCACCGGGAGAGGACTAGAAGGATCTGCTTCTTAATTTATACATAAAACAGAACAATCCCAAACTTTTCAGAGCTGCTTATGTCACCCACTAAAAGGGCAAGTCACAGACAGCATGTAAAGCCTTATTTTGTTTTGTTTTGAGTACACAAACTATTCATTTAGAGTGGGGGAAAAAACCAACTTCCAGCTAAAAGACCTAGTTAGGACTCTTTATCAAAGAACCAAAAACATAAAAGCTGTCCTACCATATAAAGTGAAATGCAAAATTACACTAAGGGTACTCAGGGTTAGTCTGTGATTTATCTGAGTGAAGATGCCAGAGAAACTTTTCTCTGGAGAGCCTCTGTTCCCAGCTTGGAACATTAGCCTGTTTCCCGGCCAGGAAGCATGTTGCATGCTGGATCTAACCAAACTGGATCATCAATTCAGTGTTTTGTTTTGTTTCAATACAGGATTTCTCTGTGTGAAGCCTTGGCTGTCCTGGACTCGCTTTGTAGACCAGGATGGCCCTGAACTCACCAGGATCCACCTGCCTCTGCCTCCCTGAGTGCTGGGATTACAGGCGTGTGCCACTGCGCCCGGCTTTGGATCCGAATTTCTAAACAGAATGCAGATTGTTTGGCTGTGTATGACTCTGACAGGCTGGCTCCAGAAGTGGGGCCCATTCCTCAAGCCATCCCACAATCCTCAAAGCAGATTCCTGCTGCACCCTGGAAGGAGTCAAGACCTCACTCCTGCCTCAGGGCAAGGTCCCCCAGAACATCTTGTCTTGCAGGCTTGACCCACTGAGAACCCAGACAAAGGATGCTTATAGCTCACAGGGGTTATCTGAAAGGAGCCAGGCTTGTCAGGAGTGTCTGGAAGTACTGAGTGTCAAAGCAGGGACAGGTCATATGCAATTGCTGTGAACAAGTAGCCTGAGGCATAGAGCCACACGCTGGCTCTCCAGGGAGTTAAGACTGTGTGCTCTGGATGGATCCGTTCACATTTGCTTCTAATTCAGCAGGACTCCTGCAATGACTTTCCCAGAACTCTTGTTTTGCTCCACCATGTGCACATAACCTGAAGGGCCAGACTTAGTTCTAGATGCTGACCTCCAAGAGTTTGGGGGTCCCAGATGCAGAACATGGCAGCTCACCCCATCTCTAGACATTGGAACTGGGTGTGGTGGATTCCCAAAAGACGATTGCATGCCCGCCTCCTGCCTGGCCACATCTCCAGCCACCACCATTCAAACGATAGCAAAATAGCAAAAGCATCTGGCCTCATCCTGGAGGCCTGTAGAACAGGGCCTGCGGTGGCTGTGTTTGCCCCTCAGCCTTTTCTGGTTTCCTTAGACAGTTTATTCCAGCATCCACTGAAAGGGACAAGTTTCTGGGCTGCACATTCTCTCTTGCAGCTCCCTCTGAAAGCAGAGTTTCTAGTCTAGAAGGAAGTTTGCCTGATGAGCAAAATGTGCTTTTTACACCAAACACAGAAATGAGTCGCAGGAAGTTTCTTCAGTTGCCACAGCCTTCTTGCCATCGAAAGGGATGCATGTGAGAGAAACCAGCCCTGTGTTTGCCTCCCAGGTGCTGGGGCAGGCCTGCAAACTCAACACTGAGCCGGAGGGATGAACCATTACCTACAGCCAGGCCTGCTGCTATGAGGGTGCATTGAATGAGCAACATTAGCAAGAGAGCCTTAAAATTCAGGCTGGTTTTTCAGTGACCTCACACCCTTCCCTGCACACGCTGACTTCCACTTTGCTGTAGTGGCTGCCGAGGCTGCCAGGAAGCACCATCCCCAGTTGTGTCTGCCGAAAGGTCTAGAGTCAAGTTGTGAGCTGTCTACAAGCACAGCATGGGTGGGGCTCAGTTAAGATGGATGTGTGTATGTCAGAAGCTCAGCAACCCCAGTCCCTGAATAATTCTCGGAGCTCACAGCCCTGGGTTGCACCTACAAACTCCAAAGAGCAACTGCCAGTCTCACAGAAACCTGGGATGTGGTCCTCTTAAGAACAGGGTTCCCTCACCACTGCCCCACTCAGGGTGCCCCTTTGTGCCATTCTCAGCTCTGGCACAAAAGAAGGAAAAAAGCAACTTGACTTCAGCCTAAAGCTACATGGGGAAAAAAAAACAAAAAACAAAAACAGAGCTAGGCGGTGGTCTAAATAAACCTCTTTTAGACTTCTCTCTTCTAGTAATCTAATGCTTAACTCTGTCACCATTCCTGGGTTGTATAAAAGAAAACAAGAAGGTCAACTGGTCCCTGCCACCAGATCACTCTGCTGGTAAACTTCAGCCAGACCTTAGAACCATGGCATAGAGAGGAAATCCTGGGATGGCAGCCTAGCTGCAGCCAGGCTCTCTTACTTCACCTGGAGCCTCCAGGCTGCCACCAGAGCACAACTTTCACTTTCCTCTGTTGTCACCAGAGAGGACTCACAACAGTTAGGGGCTTTTTCCAACACTTAGTCAACAGACAGGCTCAGCCTGGATGTGGCTGAATATGAACACAAAGACATCTTGAGTCAGGATAGCCACACTCTCCAACCAGAGGGCACAGGATAACTTCTAGCTAGTAGGGAACCAGACTCCAGATCCTGGCCTCTCCTGTGCCTGCCTCACCTAGGTAGAAACTTAAGCAACATTCATGAAGCTTCATTTAGATAAGATGATATACACACAAGCCCACCCCTACTCACTCATTGGAAGAACCACAGAACTTTGGTGATGTGGCTGTGTCTAGGATCAGTCACTTTGCCTTGGAATATCTGGAAAGTTTTCTAGGAAGAACCTTGGAAACTTGAGACTGGAGCAATTGTCATTTAATGCTCAAGATCTAGATAGGGCGATGACTGCCCATAACTGACTTGCCTCAGGTGTCTCAAGAGATGCCCTGATACCTGAGTGGCCTACAAGGTGCCACTATAAAGAGAGCTGACTCCTTAGTGCACAGACGCCCTTATTCTAAGACTGCTCAGACACATCCACTGCCCACCCTATGAGATCTAGTGATGTCTCACCCACTCCCCAAATTTTATAACTATGTGGCTGTCTCCTCCACATCCTCTCTTCCCTTCTTATCCCAGACACTTCTGAAAGGGAACTAGAAGCCCATTGCTCCCTGACAGAAAGCTGCTTTCAGACCCTCTGTCCTCCCAACCCACCTGCTGAGGACCCTGACGCTGAGTCCATTGAGAAGTGCTCTGCTTCACACACACACACACACACACACACACACACAGAGAGAGAGAGAGAGAGAGAGAGAGAGAGAGAGAGAGAGAGAGAGAGAGACATTCTCTGGAGAACCATCAAGGCCCATGACAGTGTGTTCTCTACTTTTCACTACCTTTTCAGGACAGACTTGAACAAGGGAGGAGCTATCCTCTTTGTGGCACAAGATGCTCTCCTGGAAAGAATGTACCTTGAGAAGGATTGCAGTCTACATCCCCATTTGTGTTGCCCATGACTGGGAGTCACTGGTGGGTGAAGACCTGTGGAACTGGCTGTCTCCTGATCCATCCAGAGTGTGCCCCAGGCTCCCTTCAGGACTCACACCCAATTTCTGCACAGGACAGAGAGACCCCCCTGGCCTTTGGCAGCAGAACCACAAAATGCACAAGTTTATTACCCCTGTGCCACTTGAGTATAAATGTGCCAGGAAAGTAGGCAAAGCCCAAGCATAAACACTACAGCCCAGCCCAGCTCCAACAGTTTTCCTCACAATAAGATTAAGAAGCCGACCACCCTCTCTGCAAGGCCCAAGCCCAGCTGCTTGGTAACCCCAAATCCCACGAGGCCAGAGTCTAGGAATCCTGAAAATGCCTTCCTGCCAATGGAGGGGTTTACCTTAATCCATAAATTACGGCTTCAAGCAGCAGAGCAGACCAGCTCAGTATCTGGCAGACCCAGCTGGCCTGCCCCTGCTTCCTGAGCAGGGACTTCAGACTTCACTCACTTGAAGCAGTGGTTCAGATTATCTCAAGTAGTAGTGCACTGTTTCCCCAACAACGTGGAGAATTCTGTTTACTTCAGCAGGGAGACTTTGGTGATCTCAGGCTGGCGGGGGGGTGGGGGGGTAGATATCCTGCCAGACATGGTCAGTGTTGGCTACAGCGGCCAGCCAGGGATTTCAGGGAGCAGCTGAATTTGTCCTGGTCACCCAGCCCTCCTAGATCCTAGATCCTAGATGACAGGCAGAAGAGTGTTCCCAACTGTGCAGACAGCAGCCTTTCTCCGCCTCTTGGCAAAGCTAGTTTAACCACATCCCATCTGCCCCACATGCGGTGGCCCTTTTGTGGTCATAAAACATCCTCTAGAAAATGGCCATAGGAAGCAGAATCAGAGGAAGGGCACGGCTGCTAGGGATGCTTCTAACTGTTGGTAGAGAGTCAAGGGAAACCTGGAAGTTGTTCTGTTCACCCAGGAAATTAAGAATGCCCGGGGGAGGGGGGGCTCAGAAGCAGTGGACGGTGGGGACAGCGCCTTTTTGCAGCGCAGCCTCAACACAGGAAAACACCCACTTTCAAACATCACCTGCAACACATCTTGTTCGAAAGAGGTCATCCACTTAAAAGGGGAGAGGGGGCAATGGACATTTCTCTACTGTACAACGCCCAGGCTAAATCAAGTTATTTTTACCCAAGAGTTGTTTGGCCTAGTCACACACACACACACACACACACACACACACACAAAACAAAGTTTGCTTCCATACAAAAGTCATAAACATCTAAATTTTTCTCAAAAAATAATTATAGTCAACTGTAATTTTCATTAACTTTTTTAAACTTTCTAATATAACTTTTAGCTTTTTGTTCTCCATTGTGATGTCAGGGCAGCCACTATTAAATCATCTAAAACAGAAGAGGGGTTTTCCCTAACAGAATCCAAAAATCTGGATGGACATCTCTGCCCAGGCACCAAAAAAAAAAAAGAAAGAAAGAAAGAAAGAAAGAAAGAAAGAAAGAAAGAAAGAAAGAAAGAAATTGTTGCATTTTCTGGTTCCAGCTATTCCCAGCCTAAGTTCACATTCTGAAAGGAGAGAACTCTTCATTTTAAGAATAAATTATTCATGGATTCTACCACCCTCCCCGCCCGCCTTGGGGAAATGAAAAGGACCCAGGTGGGGCTCTTAAATAAATTAGGTGGATCTACATGTTTTGTCTTTCCTGACTCTTGGGAGCGTGGTGTATCCACTAAGACCTAAAATCCCTGTAAAGTGCCCTGGACCTTGGCATTCAACACAAGGGCAGAACTGATACCTCTCCCAGAGCCTAAAGGAGAAACCCCAGCATAACGCTAAAGCAGCCAGCGAAGCCTTCCAACAGGTGCGGCCCCGCTTGCTTCCCTTTCCGCAGCCGTTGACAAGAGGCCCCAAAGGATGAACAAGCAGCAAGAAGTCCAAGCAAGCACCTCTGCAGAGGAAGAATTCTGGAGATAGGCTTGCACCCTGCTCATCCCACACTCATCGCAGGGCAAGGACCGACTTCCTCCTGCACTGCAGGTCCAGGCTGCGCGTTTAGGTCTGACAAAAGCATTTGTGTGTGGCTTCACCTCCCCTCATACTGCCAAAAAGAAGTGTAGCAACGAACATGAGCCACCAAGGATTTGATAGCAAAGCATAAACACACATTGCTTTTTGGGGGGCCTTCTGCCTACCTGGCAGATGGGCTTGGATCCTCCCCTGTAGCCGGCCCCAGGACACTCAATCCAGCCTCTTGAGAAACCCTCTTGGCACACATCTAGGAAAATCCACCGCAGCCCCACTTACGGCCATGGCTCCAACTTCCTCCTGCTACCGCTTCCTAGATGCTTCTAAACCTGGCAGATCCTATCCTAGTCCTCGCTCCTTTCCTCCAGTTCACACCCACCCCCAAGAAAAGAATGTTCTTTCTACCTTCCAGATCTTCCCTAATTGGAATTGATTTGTTTTAAGTCGCCATTGACATTTACAGCACAACCCTTTTATATATATATGTATATATAAAGCTCTCGTTTCTTCAAAACTGAGGCAGTACTCCATCAGACTCGTTTAGGGGGATGGGTGCTTGCTCCCGCCCTCCAGTGCACACCTCCAGAGAATCTGGGTATCACAGCTCTGCGGTGGAACTCAGCGTCCAGTGCCAGGAGCCCAGCCACCCGGCGGGGCCACACCACTTCCAACTGAAGGGAGAACCCAATGCTAACCCACCCGTTTCTACTTGGATTTAGTGTCAACTGCCGCAGCATAAACACAGACACCTCCCCTCTCTTAAAAAGGGACAGCGGGTTTGTCCCGGTGTTGGCAGATAAGCATGGCTATGACACCCAGCCGCTCCCCGAGGTTCTCAGCGGCTGCTCTCCACGGTAAAGGTGCGCGCGCGCGCAGAGGAGTGTGTGACTGTGAGTGTGACCCGCGTGCGCTCCCCTGTGCTGGCGGAGGGGGTGGTCCGCCGTCCCTCGGGGCTGGTGACGGGTGCTCAGGGTCAGTCAGGGTCCTGGGCGGCAGGACCCTCCCCCGGACCGCACGCTACCTGCAGCCGCAGGCCTCCACCACCATGTCCTCGTACTGCTTGTAGACCACGTTGTTGGCGGCGTCGATGTAGAGGATGCTGATGGGGCTGAGCCGCGCGGGCACGCAGCAGGAGGCCGGCGCCGCGTCGGGCGCCATGGAGTTGAGCAGCGTCTGGATGATGGCGTGGTTCGTGGGCTCCAGGTGCGAGCGCAGCGGGAAGTCGCACACGCCCTCGCAGTGGTAGGCCTCGTAGTCTAGGGGCGCGATGATCCAGTCGTCCCAGCCCAGCTCCTTGAAGTCCACGTGCAGGGGCTTGCGGCTGCAGCGGCTCCGGCCTCGGCGCCCGTGGCCCCGGCCCGCGGCCCCGCCGCCGCCGCCGCCGCCGCCGCCCTGCGCTCCCCGCGTCCCCGCCAGCGCGGTCCGCCGCCGCCGGCGTCCGCCGGGCCTTGCTCTTCGAGAGCCCGTTCCCGGGCCAGGATCGGGGGGCGGCTCGGCGGCGGCGGCCGTCCGGGCCCGGATCTCCCGGAACAGGCTCTCCTTCCTCAGCGTGCGGGAGGAGACGAGCAGCAGCGCGCGCTCCTCCGCGGCCGCCCCGCCGCCTCCCCCCGGCCAGCCGAAGCCCAGCCGTCGCAGGGCCAGCGGGCTGCCCCCGGGGCCGGCCACCGCGCGCAGCGCCAGGCAGACCCTGCGCGAGGCGCGTGGCCCGCGCCGGTGGCTCCGCACCGCGTCCGTCACGTCGAAGGCCTCCCAGCGCGCCCCGTCCAGCGGCTCGGCGGCCCGCGACTGCAGCAGGTGGGCCGCGCCCGCCGCGTCCGGGCAGGTGGACAGCAGCAGCCGCGGGGGGAGGGGGTCTGCGCTGGCCCCGTCTGGCTCTGGGGACCCCCGGCGCAGCACACGCAGCTCGGCGTTCACCACCTCGTCCACGTCGGGGAGGCTGGACACGTCGAAGAGGAAGCTCTGGGCCGGCTCGGCCGCCGCCGATTCGTCTACGGGGAAGGACAGAAACAGAGAGGGCAGTGAGAGTGAGGCCGGTTCGGGCTGCCGCGGCGGGCGTCGTGGCTTGGTTTGGCCCGGCTGTCCTTGATACAGGAAGCGACCCCGACAGAACCGTGGGAGCCCCTCATCTGGGCTCCTGCAGGAATGCTGACACTCTGACCCCGGGCAAAGCGATTCCCTCTTGTCGCCTACCCCTGAAGCTTCGGATCCTGCACCCTGGCGACAGCCGCGCATACACACACCTAACAGCTGAGCTGCGGGCCCCAGGCTCCACCGCAACTCGGGACCAAGCCGTAAGGTCTGTCAGTTCTGCTGCCAGCGTCTTGCACTTGCCGAACCGTTAGGTCCTACTTCAGGGTAAGGGTGGCCTGAAGGACCGGTGGGCACTTTCCCCATGGAAGGCAATTGCCACTTAACTGCTGGGCTGAGCGCCCCAGGAAGCGGCAAACCTCCTCGGCGGTGCGAAAACAAACAATCCTCATTCCCTAAAAACACTTGCCCCTTTGGTGCCTTCCCTTCTGCCTCGACACCGGCACAGAGCACGGTTTTCCGTGCAAATGGGACCCTGAGAACAGTCCACAAACGAACCCAGAAGCACCACGACAGAGACCCCCCTCCCCTCCAGGCCCCCTTGCCGGTTCGGCCGAACTGAAACGAAAGCCCAGGTTAGCTAGCGGCGGTGAGGTTTCAACCCCGATCTCGGCTCCTCCTGGTGCTCCGGCAGCCACTGCGGGGAATGGAAAAGTTAGTGCGACGCAGAGAACCTTCACGGGAAGATTACAGGCGACGGACGACGGCTGCTGCAGGGAGAGCCTGCTTACTCTTTTGCTCTGGTGTGATTTATTTCGGGCTTGGGGTTTATTTCTGGTCATGGGCCCTTTTTCTTTTGGGTGGACTCAGGAAAAAAAAATTAAATTCCACCGAAGAGCAGATAAGGCATTGCTTTGAAGGGGGTCATATGGTTTCGCTTTGCCCCATCGGAGAGAGACCATGCGAACTCCCCCCACCTTCGGGGGTTTGTTCGCCAAGCGCGGACTCCGGTCAGGCCTCAGGCCCTGCGTGTAGGGTGCGTGTGCGGTGCGTGTGCGGCCTCAAGCAGCCCTGTTCTACACTGAAGTCGGTGGTAGCAAGCTAGACAGGGGTACTGGGCTGCATTCCCAGCCCCTGCCTTCCCCTAAAGAGCCTTCTCCGCAGCTCTGCCTCGCCCCGCTTCCTCAGCTCTGCTGCTTCCCTGGGGAGGGAGGGAGGAGAGGTGGCGGATCTCTGGGTCTTGGAAGGATTTAGCTGGTTTTAGAACCGCGTGCATTCAGCCAGCCCCGACAAAGTCTGATGCTTCTGCTACTTTAGGGCCCTTTCTCATGTTCTCACCTGCAGTGTGGGAGCATCCTAGCCAGGGTCAGGTCTGGAGTCTTCCCTGATTCTGTGTGCTGGGATTGGAGTCTCCTGTAACTATCCCGCCACTCAGTGCAGAGTGCCATGACAGACCCAGAGAAAATGCGTGTTGGTCCTAAGAGCCCCCAGAGGACCCTCTGGGCCTGGGCTTGCAATGTATGGAAACAAAACTGTGCATGCACAGTGTGTGTGTTTCTGAGAGGGGTGGTGCGCGGTGGCCTGGGCCTGCTTTCCCACGCTGGTATCAAAAGCCTGCAGACTGTCAGCGGCTGCCCCAGCCCAACTGTCCGGTCCTATCTGCCTTCCTTTCCCTCCTGATTTCCAAGCTAGATCTTTGGCTGGGCAGAATTAAGGCCAGAATTACTTGCATTTCCGCCTGAAATTAGTTAAATTTTCCCTATCTGTCTGCTTTAATGACTTCAATGGAGATTAATAAAAGCCAGATGACACACAGCAACTACCCCACGGCCCCACCCACACCCTACCTTTGGAGGGCCCAGCTCAGGGTAAGATGCGATGCCTGAGCTCCAAGCATCGCTTTCCTCCCCACACAGCCGAAGTCCTGGACTCCGGCCGCTGGGGCCTAGCATCCTCGCTCCCCATGCCCGAAGCGGCCTGCTGAGCGGGCCCCTCCTGATACGGGGAGAAGCCGTTTACTTTACTCGGATACCTGCTTCTCTACCTAAACTCCCCGAGCTTCAGTTTGTGCCATACCCCTTCTTGTCCCCCGCTGGAGACAGGGAGCTACCGCCGCTGCTAATCCCTCTTGGCGGGAACTCAAAGGTCCCCACTCTTGTCCTTCTTTCTCCCCCAAGGGCTCCAGGCCCGAAGCCACTCTAGACCCTTCCCCGAAGAAGCGGACCTTGAACTCGGCTCGCCTGCTTGAGGTGGACCTGCCAATGTGCAAATCCAAAGAGCTACCACCCCCGACCCCGTCAGCCCTTGGAGTTCAAGCCTTGACTGGCGCCACAGTCCAGGCTTAGGGGTTCGGGTACATTGACTTCGAAGTTTCTCTGCAACACCTGAGGATACAGTTCGTGGGGCCGTGGCTCAGAACCGAATGGAGCCGAAGCCTGCCTCCCCCGGCTCGTCTCGGGCCGGGAGCAGACGGGATGGGCTAGCGCGGGAGACAACGTGAAGTACCTTGAGTCGCCTGATCTGTGAAGCCGGTGATGGTGTCGGCGCGGCCGTGCCCCGGGGCTGCCGCGGCGGGAGCCCGCCCAGCCAGGCTCCGGTACAGCGACAGCATGAAGCGGTGCGGCACCACCGAGCCGTTCCTGAAACCAGAGCCCGCAGCGCGGCGCGCGGCGCGGGGCCCGGGAACCGCGTCGGCCTGAAGCGCCGAGGGGCCCGGAGCTGGGGCGAGGGTCCGCCCGCGGCCGCCGCCGCCGCCCCCGGGGCTCCAGGCTGGTCCTGCCCCCGCCGCTCGGAGCACCGCGGCAGCTTCCAGCCCGTCGCGGGGACGGCAAGCGCTCAGCAGCCAGAGACACAGCGCGGCGGCCGCGCTCAGGTCCATGGGCTCCGCAGGCCGGCCGGCCGCGCGACGCGGGCTCCGTGGCTTCGGGAAGTCCCCCGACGCCTTTTGAACATAGTGTTTAATAATGGGGGAAGTGTGCGCAGCAAGCCGCTGCCCCCCTCCTCTCCCACCCCACCCCCGCCCAGCGCTCGGAGCAGCGCCCCCTGCTGAACGCTTGACCCGCGGCGCTGAGCCCCCCAACTCAGGCCTAGGCAGCAACTCATGGCAGGAGCAGCCTCCCCTCGCTGCGGCGCCGTGTCCCAGTCCTTGCCAAGTGAGGGCCATCCGCCCCGAGGCTCCCGCCACAACGACGTGCCCCGCCTCCCCTCCCTAAGGCGATGCGGACCCCCCCCCTCCCCGCCCCAAGAACTGAGCGCTCTCCTTGGCTGGAGGATGGGGCGTCGCGCTTACCCGCCCAGTGTCCTCCCCACTCCTCTACAGAGAACACCGCCCTCCCCGCTATTTTGCGAGGGCTAGGGATGCCAGACCCGGGCCAAGGCAAGACAGGGCCCCTCCCACCCAGCTTCCTCGCCACGCGCCCTCTTAGTGGATGCTCACGAGGAAGCTACAGAGAGCAGCTAGAGGGGAAAGTTTAAGGTGCACATTTGCATGGTACCCTCTCTGGGCCGCAGCCTTCTGAGGATCGCAGTGGGATGGACACCAGAGCAAGGGAGAGGATCTCTGACGAAGGAAGAGAGTGGCTGGAGCGACAGGGCGGAAAGGGACAGACTGTCGGAAAGGAAAAGATTTGGGCTGGGCGGGCATCTTGCGTGGAAGCAGGAGCCAAACTCTTAAAGAGCTCAATGAATTAGGAAGGCAGCTGGGCGGGGATTAGCCTTCTCCCATGCAAAGTATGTCTCAGGATTCGAATGTCCAACAAAAGTGGTGACCTGGTGACCTTCTGTCTGCCGTCTGGGGGGCGGCCACATTTCTTCAAGGTTGGGAGGGCAAAAGGCAACAGGGCTACGGTACCGGTATGTTCGCAGCCTGTGCGGCCACAAGCCCAGAAGGTGGGCAGCAGGGGTAACGCGCTGATGCCAGCGTGATTACAGCACCGCAGGAACAGAAAGGGCTTCCACCTCCGACCTGTGCCTGGAGGACACCTGAGCATGCGGACACTGGGGCTCTTATCTGGCTAGCACTGGTTCTAACGAGTGGACTGAGCTGAAAAGGGAGGTCGCCAGCGTGTGTCAAATTAATTCAGACAAACGCTGGAGCAAGAATGTCCAGAAAATAGACAACCAACTGTCAGGCAATTTTGAAAGCCTGGACCCCTACCCCTTTATTTTAAAACTGTATTGGATATCAAATTCAAAAATCGAAGCCGGGCCTGTGAGTCTACAGGTCAAAGGGGTGCTGTCTAAGCCTCTTCCAGAGCAGCTATGGCCCAGGCTCCTGTGAGGATGGAGCAGGACACACACACACACACACACACACACACACACACACAGCTGATTCTTCCCAAGCAGTGCCTCCTCTATCCAGGCCACTCTGGAGGCAGGGCCAGGGCTCAGTCTGGGGATGACTAGGCACAGGAAGAGAAGCCCTGGAGAGTTAGAATTAGAGGAGTTGAAAGACCTGAGGTTAGCTTAGCCTAGAGCAGGCGTATGTGCACCTGTGCCATGCTCTGTGCTGCCTGCCCACTCAGGGCCTTCCTGCTGTTGCCCGGATGGTGGGCAGCTGGGATGACGACCTACCTTTGGTGCCCAAGTTGGGGGTCAGATGGCAAAGCCATAATTATGGGTTCCCTTCTTTGGATGTCCAGAGGGAAATAACTCAGCTAGGACAGGTCCTTCCTAGTGTGATTTCCTGCTCACCTATTCACCCCAGCCAGGAGTCTGTTTGCTCTGAGGGACACTGGGTCCTGGTACCTCACTGGCCTTCTGTCTACAGTAGCCACTCGCACCCATACTTTGTTAGTTACACAAGTCAATTCTATGTTTAGGAAACACTGAGAGCCCTGAGCTGTGATTGTCCTGGTTCCAGATCTGGCCTTGCCCACTAACAGTCTTGGCCAGTCCTCTTTACTTGTCTTGGTTTCGGTTTCTCTAACTGTATAAAGGGGAGAGCAGAAGAGATTGGGCTGTCTTGGCATAGTCGGCGATGTTTCTTGACTACATGACCTCCTTGCCACTAGGACACCCTGGAGCTCAGGAGGTTGGGCTAGATTGGTGATCCTTCCTGGAGTGGTTTGAGTAAGCCACATAGCTTGTTTGAGACTCAGTGTCCTGGTCTGTGATTCAGTGTGTGGCTAAGATACAGCCTGGAACAGAGGTGGCTCAGTCACTTTGTCTCCCATCCCCAGGACCTTCTGACCGCTAGCAGTGAGCATAGAAGAGAAGTAGGTCTTGTGAACTCACTGGAAAGAGTTGGGGAAGAATGGAAGAGGCTCAGCACAACCTCCTGGCTATATGTAAAGCAGGCTGCTACCTCTTCATTTGTACTTCCTGGTCCAGACCCAGCCATCCATCCATCCATCCATCCATCTCCACCTGTTCCTTCTTATAGCAACTTCTTATTGTGACACACTCTTCTATGCGTTATGAATTCATCAGTACACAAGACAAACTCATGGAGAGTCAGGGTGGGCAGAAGAAACAATGAACAGGAACACACAGATGCCTAAGATACCATCAAGGATGTTCTGAGTACCATGATGGGAGAGGTCTTTTTCATCAACAGGGGCCACACCAAGCAGAGCCCCAAAAGAGGAAGGCATGGGGATGTCAGGGGCCTGCCTGGCTCCTTCCCTCCTCCTTCTGCTTAAGTGATACTAGCTCCATGCCATTTCCTCCTCACAGCTGCTCTACCCTGGGATAGGGATTAGCATATCATTTTCTAGAAAATTGAGTCACAAAGATGTTAACGCTTTGCCCAGGGTCAAGTGGTAAACAACAGAACTTGGAGTATTGAGCTGTCTAGGCTCAGCTTTTGGCTTCCACTATCCTAAGGAGGTGAGACTGTAAGGGGATTTGGTCAGCTAACCCTTCCATTACCCTCTCTGGCTCTCTGAAATCTAAGGCCCAGGTGAGGACTGAGAGAACTTTCCACTGGACCTTCTTTCCTGCTGCTGCTGGGAGCTGAGAGCTCACTGTGCTTGGGGGTCAGCCTGTAGGATCAGCAGCAGCAGAGCTCAGCTGTCCTCCGGGTCTCTGGCTCCCTTACCCAGGGCTTTCAAGGCTTATGAATGAGCACCAATCTGAGGTAAAAATGCAGAAGACAGAAAAAGGAGGTCAGGAAATTGCTCAGCCATTCACCCTTTGCTGTGTATATCCCAAATCCTTCTATTGAGTAGATGGACCTACAATCTCAAACCTAGCCCAGGCATGCTCGGGGATGTTCACCTTGGGTGCAGGGAGCATTTGGCAACTGAGACCCCAACCAGGAGACTTTGGAGCTGTGCTCTGCCACTGACTAAGCACACCATGGAAGGAAATGACAGCCTCTGCTTTGCCCCAGCACTCGCTGGAAAGCTGCTGCAGCATCCCAGTGGCAGAAGGCAGAGTTCAGGGATGGTGGAGAGCAAACAAGACAGGAAGTCTTCACCATTGTTTCCATCTCTGTGATGATCGACCCCCAGCACAGTCAGGAAAGGTGGGTTCCACATTTTCATCCCCAAGTCCTCTCCCTGAGGGTGAGTTCCCTGTCTGTCACCCCTGCAGAAACTATTAGCTAACTGAGCACAAAGTCACAGGACCTTCTCAGTTATTTAGACCGCCTTTCCATGCCAGGCTTCAATAAGAACAAACTGCTGCCCAAGCCTTCTTTGCATATCCCAGGCAGCCTTTTCATAGCAGGATGGAAAGCAGTTCTATACATTGCACCTGTGAGAACTTTCAAAGTGACTGTCAAAGTCAACTTGGCTGTAGAGAGTTTGCTATGATCTGAGATTATGCTACTTTAAAGCCTGGTCTTAGAGCCTCTCACAAGCAGTGTTGAGCTGGCTTCTGGGTACTGGAACTTGAAGAGACCCCAGCTGCCTACAGCTGGCTTGGCCTTGATGGTCCTCCAGCCACACCAGCTATCTAGCCCTCCTATGTGCTTACAAGGGAAGTGGAGATCCCTCAGAAGTGACCTGCTGTGCAGCCCGCACTAGCCATGAGAGAAAGCCAAGTCCCTTGGAGAGAGGCAAAGAGAGGTGACTTGAAGCCGGTCACTTGGCATCACAGCCATCTGAACCCTCAAGACCTCTCTGAGTCTGGCTGACCCTTTGCTATCTACTGCAGCCCAGAGAGTCCTGGCTCTGCTCTGCCCAGGGCACCAGTGGAAGAAGTGAGAAGTGAGATGAAGGTCTCTGTCCTGGCCACTGTCGGGGACTATATGTCCCTGGAGCCACACAGAACTAAAGCACTCAACGTGCCAGAAAGCCAAGAGACCTGAACTCAAGCCACCCCTTTAGTCTCTGGCTGCAAGTTCCGCACCCTTCCTGGCTTTGCCTCCTTCCCTCCACATTGAGAATGACAACCAAATGTCAGCTGAAAGGTGGAGGAACCGTGACACTGGGACCAGGAGTTTGTCCTCTGTCTGGACAAGGGGGATGGGGCGGGGAGGGGGGCTTCCTGGCTGAGGTCTCCCTGATAGAAGATGGAAGGAGAGAAGTGACAGCAACCTCTAAAGGCATCTGCTTGCCCCTTCCTTCTCTCCTGATGACACTAGCTCCTCTACACAGCCCCTAGGAAAGCTTCCAGAAAGACCTAGGACAGCAGAAGTAAGGATTCCGGTAGGTTCTGGCATACCACTAGTGTATGCCCAGGGCCAGGCTCCCTCAAGCTCCAGGAATTTCCCATGCTTAACCTATAACTAGGCTGCCCAGGTTGCCCCCAGCAACAGCTCTGGCATTCACACTGGGGTCCTTAAAGCCCTGGCCCCAGGTCTCTGGGCGTGGCCTGCTCTGTGGCCCAGACCACCCGGTGAGGGAGGGGGAGGAGAGGTAATGGGAGAAGATAGAGGGTAGCTTCTTTCCCAGAGGCCTTCCTCAGGGTACATTTCTGTGCCTCCTATTTGGGGCAAACTGCAGAGGACTGGTGGATCGTGCCATCTGCTGGCCATAGTATGTAACAGCACCTGTCTGGTTAGGCCCAGAATGATCAGTGAAATTAAAGCAAAAACAAAGTAAAAAAAAAAAATCTTGCAGTATCGGGAGGACCTTGCCTTCAAACCACCACTACTACTATGAACTTTCTTTGTAGGCTTGACAGACTTGACCTCTATCCATAATCCCTGCATTCAGGAGGCAAAGCAATTTTTGACTTTGCAGCTAGCCTGGGTTGCATGATAAGACACTGTCTGTCCAAACAAATACCAGCCTATCATTCCCTGCCTCGGGAATAGGTGAGGCCATGCTGGAGGAAGTGTGGCCTTGTTGGAGAAAGTGTGTCACTCGGGGTGAGCTTTGAGGTTTCAGAAACCCATACCTGGCCCAGTCTTTCCCTCTGCCTGTTGCCTGTTGATCAGGATGTAAAGCACTCAGCTGCTGCTCCAGCACTGTGTCTGCTTTCTGCCGTAATGACAATGGATTAATCCTCAAAACTGTAAAGAAGCTTCCCAACTCAGCCCTTCCTTTTAATAGTTGTCTCGGTCATGGGGTCTCTTCACAACAATAGAATAATAACTAACACAGCATCCAAAATTAAAAACCAACAAGGACTTTTGGAATCAAAGATGCCATTGTGCAATGATTTGGAATGTGCATTCCTTGAATTGTGGTCAAAGAAGCCAGGGCTTCGGTTCTAGATACGCAAAGATTAAGGGGATAGTCCTGGTTTGTGTTTGTCAACTTGACACAAACAATAGTCGCCTGGGAAGGGGGCCCTCAAGTGAGGAATTGCCTCCATAAAAAATGGTTGGCAAGCGTGTCTGAGGGACGTTTCCTTGATTAAAGATTGATATGGGAGGGCCCTGACCACTGTGGGCAGTGCTACCCCTGGGTTGTACGAGAAAGCAAGCTGAGCAAACCATAGGAAGCAAGGCTGTAAACAGTGTTCCTCCATGATCTACATCAGTTCCTACCCCCAGGTTCCTGCCTTGAGTTCCTGCCCAGGCTTTCCCTTGATGATGGACTGTGACCTGTACATAAAAACAAATCCTTCCCCCCTCCCCAAGTTGCTTTTAGTCATGACATTTATCATAGCAGCGGAGAAGCTCACCGATGCAGAGACAAAGTCAACTGTGATCTGGGAAGATGGGGCTGGAAGAGCCAGAGCCTGCAGATCAGAAATGGAGACACCAGAAGGTGGGTTTCCCGTCTCAGATGAAACTTTAAGCCTACCAGGACACAATAGTCTGTTGATTCCTACAATAGATCATTTGGATAGGCAAGCTGATTCAGGTCTTGGGACCATGTGGCTAAGACCTCTGGGAAATCTGTCTGCAGAAGGTAACTCCTATGGCTGCTGCAGAGAATGATACAACTACATTTCTCATGATATAAGCCCACATTAATTTCTGGTGAATCAAAGGACTGCAGAAAACATGAACACAATAAACATATGATAGGAACGCATGCGTATTGACAGAGCTTGGATAGGGAATTCTTTCCAAGTACAGTTACATTGATGGAGCCATCAAGGGTCATATTCACAACTGGATTTAATATCTTGAGCCGTGCATGGAAAATATCCTAAACGCAGAGCTTACTTTAATCAGAATGGTCACACTCAGTTACCATTGCCTCACCAATCTTGGGGAACACCCATTCCTTGGTTCCTCTCCCACACCAGTGATGGGCTCTCCAATATGGTACTCCCCAAGGTGCTATTCCCCAAACTCATGCACTCCAACAGCATAGTTCCGGGGATTCTGCTACATCATTAGCAGTCATTTCTACCATTAAATGAGCAGTGAATTTTTTTTTATTGCTTTTTAAATCTCAATCTGCCCTGCCAGGAGCATGAATTCTTTCTACATAACACACCCAATCTAGCACCTCTGCTTTTGAATCCAGCCTCAGGAATAAAGTTCCATCAGATCTCAGGTTCTTCCCTCCTGAACACATTGCCTCCATGTTTGTGTCTCATGCTCACAAAATGGTTGTCTTCATTCCTAACTTGCTCTCCATCTCCAAGGTGGCCTCGTGTCCCCAGGGCCTGCATCCTCATTGAGATCTTCAGTTCCCCTCAAGTGGTCAGTGAATACCACTGGGCAAAACTGAATCTCCTGAGCTGTGCTGATGAGCATTGGCTGGATTTCGAGCAAGATGGTGTTCCCTCCCAGTTCACCACTCAAGAGGTGCGCAGAACCTTGGAGCATCGATTAAGGGTCAGAGATAATGAGCAAGTCCTCAGACAACCCAACCCAACAGAAACGAAGGGGATGCTAGGATGTGGTGGGGCAGAGTTCAGACATCCCCTGAAGACCCCAAGTGTCACGGAGGAGTGGTCCTCCCAGGGTGAGACTGGACGGGGGGAGGGTCTTGTGCAGCAGGGTCTCAGTTACCATTGCCTCAGCCACAGAGGTGATCAGGAAGCATACAATATCAGATTTAGATCCCACATTCCAGACATTGTACACAATTAAGCACTGGAGCCTGTGGAACCCATGGAAGCAGAAAACGGAGTCACAGGCAAGGAAGTGGGTCCCTTTCAAAGGAATCCTGTGGTATTCTTGACAGGCACCAGGTGTGCTGGGCTTCCTGTAGTGCACAGAACAAGCCCCAGTCACCGGGAAGCCCAGTTCATTAGCTCACAAGGTATTGGTGGCAGGCATACCAGCAGCCTGGGACCTCACGGGGAGTCCCTAAGGTCTCCGCTTTCCTAGACTCTCTCAAGAGTCTCTCCTGGACTCTCGTAGGGGAGGGTGTCATCTGGAAAAGAAGTGTCTCCTTCCCACTCAGAACCCCACATCCAAGTGTTAGGTCCCTGGGGCCTAACAATAGATTCAACAGCCTCCACATTCCAGCTTCTGAAACCTCTCTTGTCCAAAACAGACTCATCATTTTACAACTTCAGGGCTCTACCAAATGTGCATTCACAAAAGAGACTACTATCTAGCCACTCACATGAGCCAAACTATAGCAGCATCTTTTCAATACAATAGTTTACCTTTAATTCTTTTTTTTTTTTTTTTGAGGGGACAAGGTCTCATGTACCCCAGCCTGACTGGGCCTCAAACTTGCTGTGTAGTAGATGGCCTTGAACTTCTGGTTTCCTTTCCTTCAGACCTCCTGAGTGCTGAGCCTCTGGCCATGGATTTCCATGGGGCTTGAGCATGAGACTCGGGCCCTCCTGTATGGCAGGCAAGCTGTCTAAGCACAGAGAGCTACAGCCATGCAGCAGCATCTCACCTCCTCTGCTCGTGCAAAGCCCTGATCTTCTGGCAGGGCTCTCACATCTGCCCCCTCCTCTACACCTCAGCCGCCTTCACCACCCCACCCCCCCATTCTGGAGTCCGCTGCGATTCTGTGCATCTTCATAGCTTAGCATTCCAGGATGTTCCTTTGTGCACAGTTCTCTGTCTCCAGGTCAGTGCAAAGTCCTGAGCTCAAAACCTGGAGTGCTTCATGCCCCGACTCCTGCTTGCCTCCTCTGCTCAGGCACTACTGAGTCTTTCCTTGTCTCTAGAGCTTCCACACAATATCGCTCCTATTCTAGTTCTAGGACCAGGCTCCTTTGCAAAGCCCTCTCTGACTCCATTTCTTTCTGCTATGGACAGGGAAAGGACAAAAGGGGATGGGAGGGAAGGGTAAAAAAAAGGAGCTATGGACAGGGAAAGGACAAAAGGGGATGGGAGGGAAGGGTAAAAAAAGGAGAGGGTGGCTTACAATGGGATGGGAAGAGAGGCCGCATTAAAATCTCTGCATTAATGACCGTGGGATGGCTCACTGAGTACTTTCCATGCAAGCCTGATCACTGAAGTTCTATCCCCAGCCCAGAATCTATGGAGGAGGAGAAAAACCAGTTCCTGAAAGTTGTCCTTGATCTCACAAGTGCAATGTTAATTGCACACACCCACACAAATAATAACAACAACAATAATAAAGGAAGGGAGCACAATTTGTCCCTTTGGTACCTACCTCTGATGTGGCCCAGCATCTGTAGCTAGCTGTCACTGGGAAGAGCAAGAAACTCAGGACAGCAGTTTGTACCTATCCCCTGCCCCTGGTTGCAGTCTAAACCACTGGCAGGAGACAGACAATAGCAGGTAACACCGCCTGATTCTCATGGGGTAGGGATGTGATTCTATTCCCAGTGGGTCTATGCAGCCAACAACATACAGAGGAAAACCGCTCAAGCCCTCCTCCTCAGTGCTATCAAAAGCAAGCCAGGCCGCAGCCTCTACCAAGGTTCTGTCTTCCTCCGGAGTGCATGCAGGAAGCCTTAGGGAGAGAGCCAAAAAGAGTCTGTAGGTCTGAGCATCTGGTACTGGGGACCGCTGTGTTCACTGCACAGCCCCCAAACCTGAAGGCTTAGAGCCCCAGAGGGGAAGAACCTTGTTGACTGATTGGCTGCATTAAGTTAAGATTAAGTTAAGTTCCTTCTCAGGGAACGGGGGTTTTTGCAGCTAATGGTTGGAGAGAGGTGCCAGGCTTACAAGGTTGCTATGAAGGGCAGCCGAAGTCCTTCACTCCCCCAGGCCACAGAAGCTGCGACTTGCACGGCCGCTGCCACCAGGGGGCGGGCCAGGGCCGGAGAGGTGGCGCAGCTCCCGAGAGGGGCGGGGCGCGGACGCAGCAACGCCCAAGACGCCGGATCGCGTGACCGTCCTCCCACCCGCAGCCGACATGCAGTCCCCGGCGGTGCTCGTCACCTCCAGGTGAGCCAGACCCCCGACCTGCGTGTCCCAGATTTCCCAGCAGCCTGGTGGTTTATCCCGCGACACCCCACCACCTGCGGTGGGGTGGCGCGCCATCAAGAGTCCCCTTAGAGGATCAAACACTCAACCGAGACTCCAGGAAGGCCCGGGACTGGCGCGATAGCGCTGGCCCCGGCCTGTCCGTACTTGGGGGTCATTTCTTTAGGCCCCCAAAACCTTTCAGCGCTAGCTCTGTGTGTACCAGCCCGATGCTAATCAAGCAAGCCGGCCCTGCAGGGGATACCCACACCAGAGTGACTGGTGCTGCGGGAGGGGAGGGGCCAGTTAGTTCCTGGTGCCAGGGGCTCACACCGCTGCTGTGGACTCCAACCAAGTAGAGCTGAGAGCGCCGCAGTTGTTCCTGAAGAAAGCTCGGAGCTTAAGCAGTAGGGTCATCGGAGAAGCCCAGCTGGAATGGAGCCTGGAAAGGCTGGGAGGGGTGTGGTCTTAACACTTTTCCCGGATTTTTAAGTAACTTCAAAGTGGTGCACTTCAAGGATAGGCTGTGTTCCGCCTTTGTTCCAAGAGAAGCTCTAGCCCGGATTCGAACTGATTGCGTAAATAGATGTATTTCCCCCACACAAGTTCAGTTGTACTCTCGGCTTCCTTTCTAGAAAAATATGATTCTGTTCATAACCCGATGTTGGAAGCTGCTTGCTGTTCTTAGTATGGTGAGGCTGCTGGCCACAACTGCAGTAGAAGAGCTGTCTCTACCGCTCTGTCGAGTTCTTTCCTTTCACTGAGCCTCAGTTTCCCTTTCTGTAGATGGCGGTTCCATATAAGCAGGTTTGAGCACAATAACAGTAAATGCCCCTGTAGGTCACACCAACCACAACCGGGACTGTGAATTTGGTCCTGGTGTCTGGGGGTGGGGGGTAGTGGCTTTCCTCAGTGCTGGCATGCCCATGGTTGGTAGCGGGCATAGCGTGCAGAGGAGGCATGCCATGACCACCATTCTGATAGTCCCAGAAGACCCAGGGAGCTTGTCGCCTTAGCAGCCTCCACTGCAATCCCAGCACCCAGGATCAACTGTTTCCAGCCTCCCTGTGAGGCAACTGCCAGGGTCCATGCATGCATACAGCCAGCAGGTGTTTTCCGGGGGTGGGGGCGGGGGGAACCTCATCTGTGAGCTTCAGATACTGGTCCAGGTTCTAGGATGCAATAATGAGGTTTTGCTGGAAACATGTTGGGCAGTAGGAAAATTCAAGCTGTGTCAAGGACAGCAAATGCTGAGAAGGAAGGTGAAATGATGGGGAGGAGGGGTCAGGTGACAGATGTGAGTTTTTATGATGTTTTTGAGGGGCATCTTTCCGAGAGATGTCAGGTGAACAGGCTCTTAAGACATCCGCCAAGGGAGAGAGAACTATAGAAAGGAAATCTTGAAATGTGTGCTCAGCAGAGAAGACAGAGCCACAGTCCAAAGGCCAGTGTGCCGGAGTAGAGGGAGCATGGTGAGTGTGAGGTGGCCTGGAGAGGAGGCGTGCAGTCGAGATAGGTTATGAGGTTTCAGTCCGAGTGTGATGGAAAGTGTAGATGGGATGGCTGTATGAGTAGGCATACAGAGACCCCATGGCTGCTGTGCCCACGTTCTGCAGGCACTGGCTGGACTCCATGTGTGGTTGTAGCTGAGTGGCCACTGACGGGAGGAAGGGCTAAGGCCTGTGTAGGTTCTCTGTGTGTTCTGGATGTTGAGCTTTGAGGTCTGTAAATGGTGAGGTTGTGGGGGAAGGGAAGAGCACGTCGATCAGCTGCAGGGCTACACTGTCCTGAGCTTACTGCTGGGCTAGGGAACAGGTGGAACAGGAGAATCAGCATTTGTTCAAGTGGGTTCATTTTAAAACATGATTGACGGTCACACGGAGATGCTACGTTGAGTGTGACATGGGATGGCTTGGAGGGAAGAGGCTGGACCACAGGTAGGAATTGGCCCAGGAGGCTATGGAGGACCTTGAGTCTGTATGAGGCCTGTGCAGGGTGGCGTGAGCCAGATCAGCGTGAGCCGGTAGCCACATCACAATTGAGCAGCGTGGTTTAGGAGGTGCCTGAGAGCTAGATCCTGCCAACTACTCACTTTAGTGATTCCAGTCATACGAGAACACACCCAGAACTGCAGGTGTTGTCTGTAGCTGCTTTCCTGTTATGTCTGAAGGCAGAGTTGAACAGTTGCAGCTGAAACAAGATAGCATGCAAGGCTTGAGATATTTGTGGTCTCAGGCTTCTGACTCAGTGTCCCAAGTGTGTCTTCCTTGCAAGATGCTCATGCAGTCCTAGGGACCACATCTTGAGAATTCTATGGCCGGATGAAATAGTGTTCCCAGGCTTACTGCTCTTGCCTAAAGTTAGCGGTCAGGAGTTTCAAAGAGGGACGAGAAAACCTAATTGTGCAAATCCAGGAGGGACGCAGTAGTATTAATTGTACTTGGACTCAGGAGCAAAGAAAGCGACAAACAGGGCTTTTCTAAGCCAGCTCAGCCCTAGGCATGAAGAGAGGGGAGCCAAGCCTGAGATGTAGCGTTTCTTGTACAGAACACTCTGCTGGTAGGATTGGGACTGTGGGGAACAGGGATAGGCTATGAGTTCAGTTCCTGGTGTGGTAACTCTGGGGACACCTCCAGGGAGCACAGCCCGTGGGAGATTCCAGCTGAGGCCTGATGGCCCTTTCCCATCTCCCGCCTTTCAGGGTGAGCAAGCAGCACCCCCCACTCCCACCCCCTCTTGTCTCTTCCCACCACCTGCCGGGAGAGCTGGATGCTTCACCCATACCTTAGTCTCTTGTCTCACTCCCCTCCCCCATCCTTGTGACAGTGGCACACAGTCTTGGCCATTGGTAAAGAAGTGGCCCGGCTTGGTGTAGCTCATCCTGCAGCTTGTATCTGCCCTGGATGCCTTGGGATGCTTTCCCAGAGGCAGTCAGCTCCAGCCTGCGGGGGGATTCGTGCTTGCTGATGGGCCTCACGTGGGATGAGAGTATTGCCCGCGTGTACTGTTACTGGACACACACATTGCGTATGGCATGCTTTTAGTAGGCTGTCCCAGCACGACAACCTTGTTCCCAGGCCTTGTGTGTGTGTGTGTGTGTGTGTGTGTGTGTATGTATGTGTATGTGTGTGTGTTGCTTTAAAAACACTCCATGGGCTCTGGCAAGCATTCGTAGCTCTCTGAGAGCAATAGATTAGCCAGCATGTCCTTGCAGCCCAGAGAGAATGTTCAGACTTTACATAAGCAGGGGTTTCTGTACCCTAGGGTATCCACAGGAGGAAGACACTTTCCCCATGGCCTTGGATGTCATCCTAGTTCCCCAGCTGGGGGAGCTCTATTGGCTGTTCCCTTCCCCTCTCTGGAACTGAGGAAATATGTCTGTCTAGATTCCCTGGAGGGCCTCAGTTCTGCTCTGCCTTCGCAAACTCAGGCGCCTCTTTTAGTCTCCATACCCCCACTTCCAAAAATGTTTAAGGACAGACTGACAAGGACACATAACTGAATGTCCCAGCACCCAGTGCCTGGGTCCCCCTGACCTCCTGCTTACATCTACTCATTGGTGAAGCCTGCTTACTTGAACTTGATTTTGACCTGCTTCCTTCGCTTTCCAGGCAAGTTCAGAATGTCCACACAGGCCTCGACCTGACTGTGCCACAGCACCAGGAGGTACGGGGTAAGATGATGTCCGGTCATGTGGAATACCAGATCCTGGTAGTGACCCGGTTGGCTGTGTTCAAGTCAGCCAAGCACCGGCCCGAAGATGTCGTCCAGTTCTTGGTGAGCAGGGGACCCTAGCCATGATACTCTAAGGGTGCCCAGGCAGGTATGTCTGCCCCTCAGGATGCAGTAGCATCAGAGGGCTGACACATTCCAGGGTCTGGAGCGCTACACTGTATGGAATGATAGGAACACCAAAGTAGATGTGCTTAGAGTCCACGGGAAGGCAGACTTATAAAGAGGCCTAGGTGGAGACAGGAGTCCATGGAAGACTGGAAGTGTGTAGAAGGAACAACCTAATATCCCTTAGAGGAAAGACTCTGGAAACTTCTTGGAAGAGGTGAAGGCAGGACAGCAGTTTAAAGACTAGATGGTGCTGGTGGATGGTGGTGGCGCACACCTTTAATCCCAGCACCAGGAGGCCAAGAATCAAAGACAGGTGGATCTCTGAGTTGGAGGCCAGCCTGATCTGCACAGTGAGTTCAGGACAGCTAGGGCTACACAGAGAAACCCTGACAAAAAAAAAAAAAAAAGATGGTGTTGAGCAACAGGGGAGAAGAGAAGAGTGTTCCTGAAAGAGGACACAGGGGCTGGGAAAAGGCTGGGAATTGGGAGCTGCTGAGCAGTTGAGTATGGTCTTGGGATGACATGGGAGGAGGCAAGGGTAGATGACATGCAGGACACAAGTTGTTCCTGGACTTATGTTGCAGCCAGGTACCGTTAAGCAGGGAAGTGACTGTCCCGTCTGCCTTTAACCGCAGAGTCTAGTGGCAGCAAAGCATCAGCACCAGGAGACAGGGAGCCTGGTTCTGAGGGCAACCCAGTAGGCCATCAAGATGGGAACCAGCAGAAACAGTAGGTAGGGCATTGGCCACCTTCAGCAATGCTGGCAAGGAGCAGGTTAGAAACTATGGTGAGCATGCAGTATCCACCCACTGGGTGGCCACAGGAAACCCAGCATATGAGTGGACCAGGCCTGAGTCTTGGGTATTTAGATATCAGCCTGGAGATTGTGTTAAGAGCTGGATGTGGATGAAGCTCCCCAGAGAGTAGAGGTGGAGAGCAGGGAGAAGAGCTAAGGAAGAAAATCCCAGAGGCATGAGCTGGCCAGCGACAGCTAAGTCTGTCATTGAGGCAGAAGGACGAAGCTGGGTGATTGAAGTTGCAGAAGGCAAGGGAACACAGAATTTCAAAACAGGAGTGATGTGTTCACATATTAACTTACCCTTTGGTCATTTATGGAAGGAGTTCAGACTGGTGAGGAGGAAAGACAGACCTTGGGATCTTAGGATAAGGTAAAATGAACCAGATCCTTGGTTCGGTGACTGCAGGCAGCCAAAACCAAAGGAAAATGATGAGTGCACAGCTCTGTGACAGTAAGGGACCAAATTCTAAGAAGAAGGTATATCACAAATCTTGCTTTAAGGGACATTCCAGGACAGTGCTATTTTTCATCTGGTCGCTCCCTAGAGCAACTCTTGGCCGAACCCAGGTGGTACGTCAGCTGACAGTTCTGCCTCCTCCGTGTTCTGTGAGTGGATCTGCTCCGAGGGGCACTTTCTGGTAGTCTGACATGACCTCAGATGACCTGAGCTCAGTGCATCCATGTCTTCAGAGATAGGAGTAGGGAAAAAAAAATGCTTGATGCTGGGGCCTGAGGGAGGGGCAACATCCTGGAAGCCCTTGGGGTCCAGGGCAGTTTGCTCCATCCCCCACAAAGATCTGGATGTCAGAGTAGGGTGAATGAACCATCACCTGTGACACTTCCACGTGCCACGATAGTGCTGCTCTGTCCTACAGTAATGCCCAGGCCCTGTGGAAAGCATGCCGGGGTGTGTACAGAAACACACCGTGATATCTAGGGGTGCAGTCCACAGTTATGCTCCCAGGTCCAAAATCCCCCTGGAATTTTATGAGTTAGCTAGAAGGATTAGTGAGCATTTTCTGTCTATTCCTTGAAAGGATATATACTTTTTAATAAAAGCGAGCATTGAGCTGCTTAGCCATGAAGTGAAGCCAGTTCCCAGGGAGGAGCACTGTATCTGAGGTCTGGCAGACACCTCCCCTCTCCCTACCCCCACTCCACTCCCTGTTCCCTACCCCCACTCCCTAGCGGCGTCCTCATTGCACAGACCTGTACATTATCAGAGGACAGGCAGCAGTACGGTTGGCCAGTGTTTGGCGATACCAGCCACGCAGAGGCACCAGGTGTTTTTGCGTTCGAACTTCAGCTCCCTGTTGCTCTTGTCATGTTTGCTGGCAGCTGCCTGATATTCTAGCTAGAACACAAATGGCTGAGATCCCTGGATGGTGCAGGAAGTTAGCTTGGGCTTAAAGCTCCCTCCCTGCCCCTCAGCCTGCCTAGTCTTTGGGTCTGTGGCCTGAGCCTGCATGGAGGAGTTTGGCCAGCAGAGGGCGCTCACCCCTCACATATCTGGTGAGGCTGAAGAAGCTTCTCACCCTCGGCTCTTCTCTCAGGAAACCACATGCTCCTCTCATTCCAGGTCTCCAAAAAATACAGCGAGATTGAGGAGTTTTACCAGAAGCTGTGCAGTCATTTCCCAGAAGCCAGCTTGCCCCCGCTGCCTAGGAAGGTCCTGTTTGTCGGGGAGTCTGACATCCGGGAAAGGAGAGCCATGTTTGATGAGATCCTACGCTGTGTCTCCAAGGATGCCCAGTTGGCAGGCAGCCCAGAGCTGCTAGAATTCTTAGGTACCCAAGGCTTTGTCTCACGGCCCTGAGGTCTCTGCAGCCCAGAACCCACCTCAGCACTGTGACTCAATGGCAGGCCCGTTGCCACCCACTTGAGCAAGGCTGTTAAGGCAGTTGGGCCTCAGTGACCTCCTAGGCTCGACAGTGAGCAGGAGACCCAGCCCTCAAGGGACTAACATTCTGGATGCCAGCTGAGTAGTCACAGAGTGACCTCCCCATGGCCTTCCTGCCATCCTCGTTATATGCCTCCCTTCACTTACTCACTTGTGTGTACACATATCCCTCCTACTAACCAGACCTGACAGCCTGTGCCATCCAGGGAACGTTGTACTTACCTCCACACCCAGCCTGCTGGCCCAGTCCCTTGTGGGCGTCATACTCAGCCCATGTCCCACACAGAGAATATGGGTGTGATCTGGCACCCAAAACCAACACTGGAGACCTCAAGCTCTTCTGTGTAGCCTCAGGGAGCCCCCCCACCCCTGCTCCCTCTTTGGCCGGTGTTCTCTATCAGAGAAGGGATTTCCTGATGGAGATGTCAGGGGTTGTATGAACTGACACACAATCCGTGAAATGCTTAAACAGAGCCTAGCACCAGGTGATCAAAAGACCACCCCCTTCCGGCACTCCTGTCTGCCTAAATCCCGCTGGGGAAGCATATGCCCTTTGTGTCCTGAATGATGGGGCCAGGCTGCACCTGTGGATGGCGCTTATCTCTCTCCCCTGACCTCCCTCTTCCAGTCAGTCATTTAACTTTGGTCTTTTCTAATCCTGTGGGTCGCCAGTTTTGCAGGATGAGGCATTAAGTCCCATAAACCAAACGTGAAGGGTGAAGAATGCTTTCTAAGCTTTCAACTACTGAGTAATATTTATTTATTCATTCATTCATTGTCTCATTCATTTGAGACAAGATCTCTCTACATAGCCCTGGATATGTATTGGAACTCACTACATAGGCTAGGCTGGTCTCAAACTCACTGAGATCTGCCTGCCTCTTCGTCCGGGGTACTGGGATTAAAGGTGTGTGCCACCACGGCTGGCTGAGTGATTTTTATTTTTTAAGTGACGGTTTTAAAGGAAAACCACCCAGTCACTGCTTGCATAGAGACGAACAAACAGTCCAAACCTACGCTTCTTACAGCTGTCTGTGGGGGAGAACTAGCTATTTATTGCCAGCCTCTCACAGACGTACGTTCACAAATACTGTGTGCTCGGAGGCTGCAACGAGGCCAGGCCTCTAGGGACATTTCTGGGGGCTTGCTTCCCCTTTCCGAACTTATCATAAGCACCTGTCTCTGAACCATGCTTTGAGAAGCGCTGGTGTAAGCCAGTTGTCCTGGGGTGATCCCAGGTTGTTCCGGAATCGTCCACGGACTCACTGCACTCATGCACGTGAGAGTCTGATAATACGGGCTCTTGGAGCTGTCTGTTTATGGTTAGGCCAGTGGAGTCCCTTGCCAGGACCTACTATGGTAAAACATTCTGAAAGAGACAGTCCAATCCAAGCCTCATTTGTACACTGGCTGGTGTACAGTGAGCTGCTGGGCATTGGTTTGGTCATTTCTGTGATACTGGGTGTTGGTGGCATGCTGACCTCTGGCGTGACACAGCTGTTGCCCTCTTGATTTCTTAGCAGCTGTGACCACTTACCTGTATATGAACTACAGGTAAGTGGATCCGTTAACCTTCCCTCATTGGGGTGGGAGGGACTCAGAAGGCTCCACCCCTCCCCAGGGGACAGGTAGGCCAGATAGAGGGCCAGACAGACAGATGGATGGATAGATAGGTAGATAGACGGATGGATGGACAGACATAGAGATGATAGATTAATGGTTAGACAGATAGATGATGGGTGGATGGATGGACGGATGGATGGATTGCCGAACAGATAAATGGACAAGCAGTTAACAGTTGTTAGGAGGGAGGCTTTTCTTATGTGCTCTGTTTTTAAGCCCCTCACGCTCCTGTAGGTAACTGAAGTTAACCTCACACATTGTTAGACATGGGTGGACTCCTCCCTTTGTTTTCAGGTGGTCCTCTATCTGGGATGAACAGAGATTTGTCCAAGTCCACCTGACAAAAGTTCATGCAACACTGCACCACAGAAATCCTGGAACCCCTGCCTTAGGCTTGTTCTGACATTCCCATGGTGGCAGCATCACTTAGAGGGATAGCTCAGACTCTCTACTCAGGCTGAAGCAGAATTTGGTCCCAGGCGGTCACAGGAAGCCCTCAGCCTCAGAACCTGGCTTCGGAGGGTGGGTGTGGTGCTGGCTCTTTGAAAGTCGACATCAAACTCTTCTTTTTCTTCCACAGGTACCAGATCCCTGGGAGCTACAGGCCTTGCCACCAGAGATCCCTCTGTCTTGGATGACACAGCCAGCCAGCCAGGGGACATCGATGAGGCGTTTGACTTCTTTGAACAGCAAGATGAAGTGCCACCACCCACACTGGGCCTGAGCCACAAGGATGTGGAGAAATCCTTGGAGGAAGCAGAGGAGGAGGAGGAAGTGCTGGATCCCCTGGGTATCATTCGGTGAGTCTCCACTTGTTTTCATGTCATTTGCTCAGTGGTGTCTGGGCCATGGCGCTTTAACCTGGCGTGCTCAGCAGAATTTGCTCTGCTTTCACCTCTGTATCATCATCTCTTGTGGTTAGGCTCAGAATCACCCACCCCTCCCTCGTCACATCCCCCATCTGAGGCTAAACTCCAACAGAGTTAATCCCAGGATAGCTCAGTAGTACAGGCTCCTGGAGTCGGTCTACTGGCAGTAGGACTTTGTTCTTGCAGAGCGAGTGGTAATGTGACTGTTTGCCCTGGAACATGCCTCACCTCGTGTAAGGCAGGGTCCCCGTTAGCTCCCCCAGGACTGTTGGAGACCTCCATGAATAGGTGGGTATCAGTGCCAGCAGGCGCTGACTGCAGTGACAGGACAGTCCCCTTCACAGGCTCACACACACTCCAATAGAAGATGAAGAGGCCGTCCAGCTAGGTTCACTCCTCTCGGATACATTCAGCCAGTCAGTGAGCTGCTCCTGAGCCCTGACTGCATGAACCACCCTGTGGTGGTCATGGGGTCAGGGCACAGGCTGGAGGAGGAGATGTAGAGCCTCCAGTGGACGTGGGCTGAGAACGCAAGGGCTTACCTAATGGAAACCTGCTACTCAGCCATCCAAGAATATTTTTTTTTCCTTCTTGGCTTGAGCAAAGAGCAACTAATATTTTCTGTACTGGGCATCATACCCCTTACTTCACATATTGTGTCTCATCTGCTCCTTGCTTTGTAAGCAGCAGCTGTAGGTGAAGAATGGTGCCGGATTGGCACTGAGTTTGAGGGCTTACTGCTGGGGCCTGAATCCCAGCTCCATCTCTCAGTAGCCATGGCTCCCTGGCTCTCTGCCTCTTTCTTCAGTTTTCCCCAGTAAATAGGCTCTTGACGGTACCCACTGCCTGTGGCTCTGGGGACGATTATCTAGGATGTGTAGATGTTAACATCAGCTGTCATCGTAAACTGCGCTTTCAGCAGAAGCAGACGAGGGGCCAGGGCACCCTTCTCAACAGTGTGACAAATAGGTCTTGGGAATTTACTGCTATCCTCACTATACAGACAAAGGAGGCCTGCCTGAAACTAAAGGCACCAGAAGATTAGCCAGAGGCGTGTTCAGTGTACTGACATTCAAAATGAGGTCCCCAAAATGCTGCCCACCCAGCACAGGCCTTTCCTTCCAAGTGTGATATATGAGCCCTGGGCTGCAGGGCTGTGAGACCACCACAAAGGAGACGAGGCCTCACACTGGGCAAAGGTATCCAGGCTCAGAGACAGCAGCAGGCTCAGGGGAATCAGTTTCCTCCCAATAGCCTCCAAGCCGGTCGGGGTGGAGGTTTGTTCCCCCAGGGTTAGGCAGTAAGGATACTAGGGTGAATGGGGAGAAGCCTATAATACCTCCTCATCAGCCTCTCCCAGTCCTAGGGCCCAGCTTGGCCTTTATTTTGTTAAGGATAAGGCATTGTTTGAACTCCCGCCATCTGTCGTTCTAAGTAACCATGAATAGTGCCAAACTGAAATGGACTTTTGAGGCCTCACCAGCCCTTGGCTGAAGAGCATAGTTAGCACAGTGGCTCCTTTTTTGGGTAGGAAAATGCTCCTGGGGTTGGCATGTGCTGCCTTGAATTTCTTACTCTAGTAGCAGAGCTGGGGTGGAGGCAGTGTTAGGCTGCGTGACAGCCAGCCTAGGACCACCTGCAGCAAGGGCTGTGCTCTTGGGGGACTCTGGCTCCCAGATTCTGGGAAAACAGCACCAAGAGGACTCTCCTTCCTGCCAGATTTTCTTTTAAGGACCCACATGACACCATTTGGTATTATCGGCCCTGTCAGGAATAATAAGAAATGTTTTTTCGAGAGCTTTTTTTCAATGCCAGGAACTGAGCTAATTGGCATTTGCTTGTGGGAGCTCGTGTTACCTCTGAGACAGCACTTTGGAAATCGGCTGTGACCCGCAGTTAAATGTGTCGTATGTCAGGACACGCATGTATATGCTTTATATGAGACCGAGCGAGGTTCAAGAACATGGGAAGCCTTGTTGAGTGCGCTCGGCGATGATGGCTCCGACACCGCTTTGTTTGTGAAAAGATTCATGACATGCCAAACTGCTTTCTGGGCCCATTGCCGACGCCGCATGGCAAACAGCCCTGGGAGGCTGATACTGGCATTGTTTTTGTTTTCCGTGGTAGGACACTGGGGTCCAGAGTCAGGTGGCTTGAGCTCATTCATACAGCCCCGAGTGACAGAACCAGGGCTTGAGGCCACCTGCAGTCATCTTTAGGCAACGTGGCAAGAGCTAGGGGAGGGCTTTTACACGTGGGGAAATCGAAAGGCTCATCGGCCAGGGGCTTGGCCAAAGCCTGGCTCTAGTTCGGGTTCTACTGCTGTGATGAAGACCATGGCCAAGAGCAACTCGGGGAAGAAAGGGTTAACTTGGGTCAAGTTCACAAAACAAACCAACTACAACAAAATTAACCAGGGAACTTGGTATGTGCCAGAGCAGAGACTTGAGGTCAGGTTTCCCACTCATGGACACAGGGCTGCCCACCTTACCCTTTGATAGAATAGGAGAGGTTTATAATCTGCATTCCTCTGCTCCTCTACACACACACAGCACCCCCACTTCCCATCCCCCTACCCAACACACACACACACACACACACTCCACCCTGGACCTTCCTGGAGCGGCTTTCCTTGTAATCAGCCTCAGGCATTCCCCTCTGTGGCCACAGGGAGGCGCTCGGGCTCCATGTCTGGACTGTCTGCAAGGGTGGGAGCAGTTGGCACAAAGATGGAGCCTGGCTGGCCTGGTGGCTTTTCTTTGTCTTTTCAGTCTGCCTCTGACTAGGGAGAAGTCAGCCTTGTTATACACTGTTAGGGAACAGGGAAAAGCCTACACCCTAGTGCATTCAAACGGCATCGCTTCTTATTTTCTGGGGTTTTTCTCTGACCCTGCCTGGGTGCCCTGTGGACTCCAGACATATCGTACATACTGTTTCATGCTCTGCTTTTCCAATTAATGTCCTGTCTCAGGCACCTTTCTCTGTCATATATACTTTCTGTCTTCAACTCTATCTTAGCATCTTTGTGGCTCTGAGAAAACTGTCCTGTGCTAGGAACAGTTTTCATTGTGACAAAAAAAAAAAAAAAAAAAATGGTCACTGGGAGCAATTGGAAAATCCTTTTTCCCAGGAACACAGCCGCTTTCTTGCATTCACATCTCCTTTAACCATGGAATTATTTCAGATCTGTGATTCCATACACTGGTATTTTCCACGTCTTTGTTAGTTTTCTCCCCACATCAATGCTATAACTCCCCAGACCCTGAGCCAGTCCCACAGGCCCAAGTACGGCAAGTGGCACTGTCGGGGGGGAGAGGGGACAGCCTGCAGACATTGAGGTACCTTCCATAGGCTTTGCTGTCACAGGCAGGAACTCAGAGAACTCATGGGTACAGAGTTTTCATTCTCTGGAACTTTTCATCTAAGTAACAGCCCCAAATACCACTGTCTGCCACTCCTTCTCCAGCCTGTTTGCTGGTGACAGAGGACACAGCTGGCCCCTGTCCCTGGCTGTCTGTGACCATGGCCTCTCAGACTCTCATGGGGGGGGCAGGACTCAAGCGAAGAAGACATTGCCTTGGATACTGTTTTTTCACTGTTTTTATATAGATTTTGCTTCACTTTTCCGTGAAATAACTGCTTGTGTTAAGTACAAAAATAATACTTGACTTTTCATATTTGGATGAAATTTCTGCTCTGGGATGATCCTTCAGTTTTTGACTGTCTGCAGAACCCCTGCTGGTCCTCCTAGATTTGTACACCCAGCATCCGGAACGCATGGCAGGAGCTCTGGGGATGGGGTGGCCTTCAGCCTTGCCCCCTTCCTGCCTCCTAGCAACCCTTGAATAGCCTTCCTTGGTGCCTCTTCCTAAATAAATGACACTGTCATCACTCCTGTCTTGGGGACTTGGAGTCGGAGAAGAGGCCTTTGCTGGCTACCTCTTTATAACAGAGAGGAGTTAGGGCCTGGAACCAGGTCGCGGGCGATACAGACTGCCGGGCCCCCTCAGCCCTGTGTGGAGCCCCAAACTCTGTCAATGAGCCCTGTATGTCATATTCATGCTTACATTTCAGGAGCCCAGGCACCAAAGTATGCAGAAGCCTGAGCGAGGAAAGAGATGAGCAGGGCATCCCCTCTCCTCCTAATCCCTCCTGCAACTCACCTTGACACTCTCTGCTGTCTGTCCCCCACTGGAGAGGGTCTCTGAGGACCAATACCACAGGGGAAACACCAGGAGTACCTCCACGGTCCCAGATCCTGACCGGCTCCCAAAGTAGTAAGGGAGGCAGAGTCAAACCATTCAGCCACCCTTACCAATGAGCATAGTTATCCCCTGCTACTGTGTTTCCCATCCGGGTTTCCACTGCTCCTGTCCCAGCCTCAGTGAAGAGACTCTAGGGACTACGGCTAGCGCAGTGATTCCTGGCCTTTTTATTTTAGTAGCAAAGGGTTCTTTTCCAGAGAAAAGCTTCACACAGGCCCCCTAATGTAAAAAGCAGACCCAAGTAGAATTGCCTTCATTCGAACAGGCATGGGAACTCGATCATTGGCTTCCAAAGTGGCCCCAGATTGCTTTGAAAGAAACCGGGACCTCTTGTAACGTAGTCTGAAAAGCAGTGAGAAAGCTGGAACTCTAAGATGTCTGACCATCCCCAAAGTAAGGCTCAGCATTAAGATCCCAGCTTTGAAGCAGGCCACAGGCAGTTTGCTGAAGAGCTGTGGCTTCTTCAGTTGTAAAAAAAACAGTTAGAGTTTCAAAAGCAAGGGGACCTCCGCAGTGGTGGAGTGAGGGCTGTCTAGCCTTCCACGAACTTTTACCATTCCCATCAAAGCCCCAAAGGTTATAGGCCCAAGAGTCATAAAGGAAGAAAGGAAAGCTCTCTGTAAAATGTTGTAACTAGTTCATATTCCTCCTGAGGCCTTTGTGTGTCTTTAGATCAGATGAACCATAGAAAGTGGTGTGCCTACGTCCTACTGTCAGCAGATCTCAGCGCCAGGAAATAGCTTATGTGCATATGGGGATTGCCCTTCCTGCACCTGAACAGCTCAGCTCTACCCCTGGGAAGAAAGGGTTGGCTGAGCTCTTGGTGGAACTAATGCTTACCTGATTCCTCAGGGATAGTCACGGGAGCACATGTCTTCCTGCTTGAGGCTGTCCCCAACATCAGACGTTCACAGCATGACAGTCTGTGTTCACTGGGAGGTTGGACGCAGGGCTCTGGGTGACAGAGTTAAGGAGCATTTGTAAGATAGCAGGAGCATCCAGAGAGTAGACGTTTCAGTGACCAGAGGGATGGTTGAGGACATGTCTCTTCATGCCCAGCTGAGACCACTGCCTGTGCCAGCTCTGGACTTCTCCAGTTTTCTGTTTGCTTGCTTGCTTGCTTGCTTCTTTTTCGAGACAGGGTTTCTCTGCATAGTGCTGGCTGTCCTAGAACTCACTCTGTAGACCAGGCTGGACTGGAACTCGGAGATCTTTCTGCTTCTGGCTCCTGAGTGCTACGACTAATGGCATGTGCTACCACCCCGCTCCCCCGGACTTTACCATTTTTATCCACTTGTACTCTGCTCAGATGACATGGGTGGTGATGGATGGCTCTTCAGCAGTGGCAGCCAGCTTCTTCAGTCATGCCAGTGACTGAAATATTGTGAAATGTTGATGGGGACAGAAGAAAAGACTGCTCAAATAAGAGACAACAGAGGCTCGTTCTGCAGTAGCCAGGGTGGTAGAACTGACCACCAGCACCTGCATTTGCCAGAGACTCCAAGGCAGGCAGGCAGGGCTTGAGCCTCACAGACAAAAGGGAAGGCAGGGCTGCACTGTCATTGGGGATCTGTCAACATGGACACCTATAAACAGGGTATCCTGGATCTTAAGGAATCGTTAAGGGTGTGTGTTTGGCTTGCTTTCTCTGATTGGTCCCACTAAATTGGTAGTGAAGGTGACAATTAAGCAACCTGGCAGGTATTGATCACGCTTGGCCCCTGAGGACTGACATCTGCAAGGGCTATGGTTTGGCTTCCTGAGCTGTTTGCTGCAGGCTCTGGGCAGAGTAACCTGACCCGCCTTGTCCCCTTGTGCATATTGTATCTCTGGAATAATTACAGCAAGACAGGGCTGGACATTCACCTTAGAGCAAAGGGTTGCCTCCCTGCAGGCGAGACCCCTTGGTTTGCAGGTGGTACATGGTAGGCGTGAGACAGAGAAAATGAAATGGTATCACCCAACCTCTCTCTGAAGTTTCAGTCTGTTCTGTGAGGGAGCCTGACTCTTCGTGCTGACAATTGCTGCTCCAGGGAAGCTAGCTATGTGTGGACTGCTTCAGTTAAAGCTGTCCAGGGATAAAGTTCAGCAAGTCTTTTATGGATTGGGGAGGTTGACCAAGTAAACCCAGAACCTACATATAAAAAGCCTGAAGTGCTGGCATATGCTTATAATCCTGGGACTGGAGTTCTGGAGACAGGTAGATTCCCCAGAGGGCACTGGCCAGCTCTCCTCCCCTACTAGCTGAGCTCTGGGCCGGCTAGAGATCCTGATTCAAAAAAACCAAGGTGCCAGGAAAATGATGGCTGAGATTGTCTTCCACATACACGCACAGGCATGCTCACATGTGCACCTGCACATACAGAAAAAGATCATTTAGGGGCCCCCTAAGATTTTCTGCAGTTGAAATAAGCAGCTGAATTTAATTTGTGAAGATAGGAAAAATGCTTTCTTTTTAACAGCAGGAAAGTTACATCATTGTTGCCATATTTGGTGAAGCATCACTGTGGCTTTGAAGGTGGTCTGTGTCTTGGTTGTGTACTCCCAACCTTCTGTCCAAATCCAAGCAGGCTGCCTGTGTCTGGAGACCCTCTCTGTTAGTCTCAGGTCCAGGACAGCTGGTGCCCATCACTGGTTGCTGTGGGAGGTAGATGAAGCTGGAGTGGCTCCACAAGGCCCCTGGGTGGCCAGAGGGGAGGCTGCTCTCACGTGTCAATCACTGTCACCAGAAGTGCCTGAGCCACAGGGAGTAAGACACTTCTTGGCCAGGCAGAGCCTTGGAGCTGTCGGCAGCAGCTGCTGCACATCTCCCTGTGTGTGCTACACGCCTGCCTCAGAACGTGGCCCGGCTGTGCATCTGTCTCCTGTCAGGCACACAGCAGGAGAACTGGAGTCTGTGCACCAGCACGAACATGCTTACACATGCCTGTGGCCGTCCAGGGACCCCTGCCTACCTCACACAGCCCATGCTGGGCAAGATGCCTCTTTAGATAGCCGTCAGGATCCGCGCAGGTTCACCAGGAAGTCAGGCTGCAGACCCAGCCCTGTCCCTGGTGATGACAGGAGAATGAATCTTATGTCAGTAAGTGGCTTTGTCTCCTCGCAGTGCCGAGGGTGAGCTGTGTGTCTGTGGATAGCTGGGTGGAGGCGTTGGCCTAGGATAGCATAGGAGGAAGAACGCTCAGAGCCCCAATGACTCAAACCCCAGATGAAGTGACAGACCCCATCCATCCATCATTTACAGTTCTTATAATGGTGTCGTACCGTTTCCTCTAGTACTTACCCCGACCTCGCCTGCCACTCATGCTGCTGTGTTCCTCAGCCAGACCATGCTCTATGAACAAAGTTTCATGGGGGACAGCTTCCCCCTCCCTCTGCTTGCCATTATCCAGAGGGATATATGTTCTTGTTTTGTCACAGTTGGACTCCTGCAGAGTGCGCAGGGTGACCGGCAGCTGATACAGAAGAGCCAAAGATACGTTTCTACCCTCAGCCCACTCGGCCAGCTGCCTGTTTCCATTACCTCCTCCAGGGATTCCTCCCTGAGCCCTCATTGACCCTTCCACCCTTTGTGCTCCAGCTGTGACAGACTGGTTTTTCCTATATGGAAATGACTGGTGTCAGTGACTGACTGCTCAGCCCACAGCCTCTGGGAACAGTTGCACATCTCACGCCTGTCTGTCTGCATCACCTAGCGCAGGCACCTTTGTGTGGGAGGTGACTGGTGAGCGCTGATCGTAGGAGGCTCTGGGGTGGGGGAGGGGGACCGGAATGGCCGGGCTGCAGTGATGAAATAGAGAAAGGGCTTTGTAAACATGAGCTCTGAGACTGATGCTGTGACGCTCACTCCCTGTCTCCTCCCTGGACAAGCCGGAACGGTCTGAATTAGAGATGTGGTCGAACTCTGTCTCTCTGTCTGTCTGCCTGTTTCTATCCCTCCTTCCAGTCAGATAATCTGTCTTCCTTCTATCTGATGACTATCCAGCTACACAGAGGACAAATGCCTGCATGCCTGCCTACCTTCTTCCTTCTAGTATTTGCTGAACGCCTTGCTGCAGTGTTAGGACCAATCAGACAAGACCCTGGTGCATCCCGGTCCCAAAGCTCCATGTCCCCTGATGTCCTCTGTCTTCCCTTGGGAGGTCTGGAGAACTGGAGGACAGGATGGCTCGGTGGGGTGGGGTGGGGTACAGACAGTGCCTGGCTAAGCCACTCCTGAGCTGAACAGCTACTTTATTTCAGTTCAGCAAAAATCACAGATAACACCGAGGAGGACAAAGATATGAGTCTAGTTTGAGGGGGAAACTTGCCCAGGACAGTCCAACCTCATTTGTGCAGTCAAGGCCAGAATGAGCAGAAAAGCAGGGAAGTGTTGCCCGGCTTCCTGCCTTTTCTCTCATGCCTCCCTTGCTCTTCAGGCACTCCCTGCTCTGTTTCCTGCTGCTCTTGAGCCATAGGAAACTTTGCTCCCCTGCCCTCTGGGCCCTTTGGGTAGCATGTGTGTTGAAGGTGGTTTCTGAGTAGAGAAGTATAGGACATCAAGGACAAAGCTCCCAGCAGGCCTTCCTGAAGCTGCTGGACCAATCAGTGCTGCAGAGCCCACTGGATCCAGGGCCAGGGGCCAAGCAAGGATGTTATAATAAGTGATCAAGGGATCTACTGGTGGTGAAACAGAGCCCACAGTTCTCTTCCTGTCTCCGAGGGCTGGTCCAGGGCTTCCCAAACCCAACTGATGGTTACATTCCACAAAGAGACACGAGCAGAGCTTCCAGGGTCCTCCAGACATATTGGCCCAGGGAGTCTGGACTGTGGGCATCCTTGTTAGATCCATGGCCTCTGTTAGCATCCCCTTTCAGGGCTCACCAGGACTGTCGATCCTACCTGATGGATGAGAATGAAGGGGAGCCCTCCCCCAAGGAGCAGCTGAGGCCGCACTGCAGGATCTGAGAGGAGCGAGAGCTGAGGCCCCTGACGGGTGCTCACTATGAGGCTAGAGATCCTGGTTCCCTTCACCCACCCCATCAGCCCAGGCAGGGCGGAGCCTGCAGCGGTGCCAAGCAGGCACTTCACCATGGTGGCCCGTGTTGATGGAAGAAGAGCAAATACTGGGATAGGGACAAAGATGCCACCACTGCCCTTGAAATGTGTCTCCCCAGCAGACAGCAAGGTCAGTCCTATTCATGAGGAGGAAGGAGTAAGAGCATAGGATCGGAAGTCATAACTATCCTACTCCCAGCTCCAAAATGCCCAGCCTGCTGTTTGGCCTCCACGAGACACTCGGCTCCTCTGAACCCCTGCTTCCCCGTCTGGCACATGAGGCCACCCTGACTGATGTCTAGTGGATGGCCTTCCACATAGGTACCTTCCTGACTTCCACAGGATCTGCCCTCAGCTATGGCTACAAGCTAGGCTGGTCCCTCAGTTAGGGTTTCTCTTGCTGTGATGAGACCCCATGAACAACATGAAAATGGGGGGAGGAAAGGATTTATTTCATCTTACAACCTGTGGTGCAGCCATCATCCGGGGAACTCAAGACAGGACCCTGGAGGCAGGAGCTCATGTGGAGGCCATAGAGGAGTCCTCCTGCCAGGCATACAGGCTTGCTCTCTGAAGCTTGCTTATCCTGCCTTCTCATACAACCTGGGACCACCTGCCCTGTGGTGGTACCTCCCACAGCGGCTGGGCCCTCTCCCACATCAGCCTTCAATTAAGAAAATGCCCTACAGATTTGCCTACTCTCCAACCAGATGGAGGTATTTTCTCAATTAATATGCCTTCTCAATTAATATGGCGCACACCTTTAGTCCCAGAACTCGGGAAGCAGAAGCAGGTGGATCTCTGAGTTTAAGGCCAGCCTGGTCTACAGAGTGAGTTCCAGGACAGAGAGGGCTACACAGAGAAACCCTGTCTTGAAAAAGCAAAACAAACAAACAAACAAAAAACAAAATAGATTCCTTCTTCCCAGATGACCCTACTTTGTGTCCAGTTGACATAAAAACTAGCCAGCACATTCATCTGCCTCCAAACCGTGGGAATAGTCACTGGCCTTGCTGTACCCAGGGACCTGCTATTTTTATCTGCCACTGGATGGTCTGTGTAAGTTTTTGGCAACCATCAGCCTCTGTGCACTTTGCCACAATGTTGCCAACATGAACTCAAAGAGATGACCTCAGTCCAGTGGAACTGGCTGCCAGGCATTCAGGCAAAAGCAATCCTGGTTTCCAGTAAAAAAAAAAAAAAAAAGGAGGGGGGCATCTTAAAATGTCTAATGTGGGTGGCAGCCCCTAGGCGTGAGGTCAGCTTATTAAAATAAAACCAAGTTTGTGATCTGGAGCCAGTGTCCAGTCACAAAGGGAGCTCAGATCATGTGATCTGCCTGTCCACCTGGACCAAACAGTAAAACTGTGGCACACCCCAGAAGCCCCCCCATTTTCCTTCTGCAAGCATCCCAGGGCAAGAGCTCATCGGTCAGTGAGCAGGTGTGGCAGAGCCAAGCTGGGCCGAATCTAGAGGAACTTCACGAAGGAGTAGGCTGCCCCGGGGTGCCACAGCAGTCAAGAGAATGGTGCATGTCCACTGCTGACAGAAGACATGAGGTGAAACAGAGGCTTAGGCTACATGATGGTTAATATTGTCAGCTTGATGGAATCTAGAATTAGCCAGAAGACAAGCCTGCGCGGGCATCTCGGGAAGGGTTTTCTGGATTGGATTAATTGAGTTGGAACACCCCTCCCCTCCCCCCCAATACGGGCAGCACCTTTGCATGGTGCTGTCTCCTGGGCTTCATAAAAAGGATAAGCAAGTGGAGCACATTTCTCTCTCTTGGTTTCATGACAATGGCTGCAGTGTGACCGGCTGCCTCATACCCCTGTCGCCATGATCTCCCCCCCCCCCCAATGGTGGACTCTACCCTCAAACCATGAACCCAAATAATCCCTGCCTTCTTCGGGTTGTTTTTGTTTTTGTTGTTATTGTTAAGTATTTTGTCACAGAGAAAAGAAAAGTCACTAATAGAGGCTTCTTCCTGCTCTCCTGTACCCTGTCACTTGAAGTTTGAGCCCCAGGTCACGTCTACCCCATGTCCAAGCTGTGGAGCGCAGCTTTCTGAGCCCGAGACCCAGGAGATCTATGTTAGGCACTCTGACCTTTAGAAGAAAAGCATCTTGTCAGGACATGTGGAGGCACTGGAGTGGACCTTCCGGGTTAGGAGCTATCTGGCCGTCAGTGTCTAATTCGGGTAGTCTCTGGCTTCTCCCTGCCCTTCCCGCTGCCCATCACACCTGAGCACGGTATGTGACTCCTTCAGTTGCAGGCCTCTCTCCACTCTATTGTCAGATTGTAACAAAGCTCGTTCCTAGTTCCTAGCACACGCTCGGCCCTGCCTCCTCCAATCTCCCTCCTCACCCCTGTTTGACTCCCTTAGGCCAGGAGACCTGTCAGATGGAGATTTGAGGACCACTGAGGTTGCTTCACCTGCCAAGATTGCTCTGGTTGAGTTGTCCCAGGGCCTTTCTGTGGTTCTCTCCTGAGCTGCTTCTATGGCCCTTGGCATCTAGACGGCCCCCCAGCTGAGCTGGGAACCTGGGATGACCAGTAGGCCACCTGTGCACACCTGTACACACACTTGAGAGTTCCTACCTTGTGTTTTATCTCCAGCTCTAAGAAGCCCAAGAAACTCCCAGAAGTGGCCACGAGGCCCAAGCCTTCACCTCGGCTCACCATCTTTGATGAGGAGGAAGACCCTGACGAAGAGCTCTTCAGCCCAGACAAGAAGGTATCCTCCCAGAGACCTCTGGAGACCACCCAGGACTGTGAGTACTGGTGTCATCCCTGGTGTGGGCGCGGAGCTTGGTGGCTGTCAGTGTCCCTGAGCAAGAGGATCTCATCCTTGTCCTGTTTAGATGGAATACAGATTAGGTATGTAGAGATTTCCTGCTGCTGTCCCTCACACCTGCTGTTCCCACAGGCTAGAACATTTGGGGATTGCACGCTCTGAATGTCCTATAAAGGAAGAGAATGACCGTTTGCTTAGTTGCTTAGAGACCGAGTTCCTTAATTACATCTGTGGCCACATGGGCCCTCAAGCTCCCTGGAATTGTTAATGGAAAGCGGATGCTGGCCTACCTTGGGCATGCATGCAGCTCTGCATAGTTTTTCACATAGACTCTACTGCATGGCATGGTGCAGGGTTCAGAGGGATGCTCAGCAGCTCTGGCATGTCCCCAGAGGTCTCTGACCTTTCCTATGCCTGCCCAGGTCCTCCTCCCCAGGGAGAGAACTTATTGATTCATCCTCTGCTTGGTAAGCATCCAGCAAGGGAAGGTCCAGCTCAGATCTCCAGCCTTAGAATCTCAGAGCTCATGGGGAGATAAAGATAGATTGAGTCATCTGAGTCTAGCATGAGTCTCTTTGGCACAGCACGAGTCTCTTTCAGAGCTGAGCCCAAACGTGGGTTCCCCTAGGACAGTGGGCATCCTGGGAGGGAGCGCAGTTGCAGATCCCCAAAGGCCAGGGGTCCTAGCCATCTCCACTGGGAAAAGATGCTACAAGTAGAGCTAGGATTGATACTCCCAAAGAGGCAGCCATGAGAGGTTCGTGAGAGGTTGGGAAAGCTTGGACTTACTAAAGTGGGCCCCTATGGGCAATTCGTGTCTGTTGCCCCTACTCCTCATTCATGACTTTGGCAAGATCTGTGGCTGGTGGGTGCCTCGCAGGACTGGCTCATTAGTGCCTGTGGGCAAGTTCATGGGTCCAGTCCCGTACGATATCCTGAGAAACCACTCCCCCCAGCAGTGAGAAGCCCTAGGGACTGGAACAGAACCGGGCCATGGTGAACAGGCAGCTCAGACTTACAGAACTTCTGTGCTTTTGTCCATCCTTCTGCGATATGGGCTCCCACCACTCTGCTCGCCTTGCCTGCCCACTGGGGTATAATGGGAGGCTTAGCAGGACTGCTCTCTGGCATCTGAGGGCAGACCAGCACTTCCTTTACCATCTGCTACTTCTTCCCACAGCCCTGAAGCTGTTTGATGACCCTGACCTTGGTGGGGCTGTCTCCCTGGGTGACCCTTTACTGCTGCCAGCTGCCCATGAAAGTGGAGGGCCCGCATCCAGCCCAGAACACGGGGATGCTTCCAAGAAGCTGTTCAGGTACTGTTATCTCCAGGGAGGCTTCATTAGCTCTCACCCGAGAGCAAGAGTGTTTTACCAGTTTCAGCCCATGAGAGAGGAGGGACCCAGACCTGGCTGAGACCTGCTGCATGAATGGCTAAAAGTGAGTGAGGGTTTGCTCCAGGAAGGCTGTCAGCAACCAGGGCAGCCCTTCTAGTTCTACAGAGAACTACAATTGTGTTCTTTTCACACGTCTATTTTAATAGTGTCTTTAAAGGAGTAACTAACTTATATAATTCATGAGCAAGTATAATTGGCATGAGTGGGTGTTTGGGAACAAATAAAACTGACCCTTCATATATGATGACATGTTCAGAGAGAACAAAGCACAAATGTACTACAGAACAATGGCCAGGCCAACACGAAGGTCCTCTCCGAGGAAGGGAAAGCCATGACTAATCTGTTACATGAAGGTTGATGTGTGTGTATGTGGGGGAGTGGCTATTTCCCTAGAGCTTGCTATGTGTCCAGTGTTGTAAGAGATTCGTTTCACCACAGGTAATCCTATTTACCCTTCACACAGCCCCTAAGATGGGTGCCATTCTCTGCAATTACAGGAAATAGTATAGGAGAGATCACTTGCCCAAGGCTACCACTCCTTTTAGCCTGTGCTGCCACCTCTCTGCTCCAGTGGAAGCCCTGGGCCCTTGGAGAAGAGGCTGGGAGGCCTACCTGCTTTCCTGCCTCACGCTGTCGGGTTCTCCCTGACTTCTTGGGCAGCAGCCTGCTTCCTGGTTGCTTCCATTACAGCGTCTCTACCTCCCTGTCCATGGCCCCCAGGATGCAGTGTGTGTTTGGTGGTGTGCATGAAGCGGAGCTGCCTCACTCCAGGAATACTTCATATGGCACAGAGGCCTTTAGTCCCTGCAGGCTGTCATCTGCACCCCTCGTTAGCAGCCCCAGGCTATTACACAGCCCTCTAAGTGCCCGCCAAGCCTGAGTCACCTCGATGGTGTCTTGTATTTACATCTCCCAGAGGCCCCTGGCATCTGTTCACTCTCTCTTCATGTGTCCTCGCTCCTGACATCCTGCTGGCTGAGAGGAGCCAGGATCTTTGTTGTTCCATTAGGGAGGAAACTGAGGCACAGAGAAGTCTGACAGAGGGTGTATACTCATGGGACAGATGTCATGGGGCCTCTCCTGCATCCCACATTATAAACCCTTTATTTTGCATCCCACATTCCAAGGAGTGCTGTTCTGTGGGTGTGTCAAGGCAATTTTCACAGGATTCCCTGGCCAGCTGACACCAGCTTTAAGCAGGCTTGTCATGCACAAGCAAACACTGCCATGCAGCATTTCATGGCTTTATTGGTCCCCGGGACCCTTCCTTTTTCATTGTGCCTCCCTATCTTGCACAGCCCCTGGGAATCACGGCTTAAAGAATGTGGGCTTTGTGTCCCTGCCTCCATTAGCAGGCATCTGGCGGTGAAGAACTGCTTTCTTGAGAGCAGGAGCCAGAATGTATTATACTTTGGGCCTACCTTGTTCCTGTTCAGGCAGTAATTGGACTTCCTCTTGGTAGCAGCCTTTTACCTCTCCATCAGAGGTTAGTCACCTACCTCTACCTTGGCATCAGTTCTGAGGCAGCATTGTTGCAGTTCTGTCCTTTGTGGGAGCTTAGGAAGGAGGAGAGAGAACACTTCAGGACATCCACTTCAACCCTTTGCTGGTTGACAGCATACTACCTGGAAGAAAGAGGAGCTGGACCTTGAGCTAGTTAGGCCTGTTCTGAGGAGCCCATGTGACCATCTGCATGTGGTGACACTGGCCATGCTGGGGCTGGCATCCCTCCCAACCTCTGCAGATAAGGCTGGGACTCTGTCCAGGGAGTCACAGCTGTGCTTGAAATCAGTCTGAGGTCTTTAGCTGCTGTTTAGCTCTCCTAAAGAACTCTGATGACAATTCTGTCCCATTGAGCTTGTCGTGGGCACCCTTGAGGTCCTCCAGAGTATGGAAAGAAAGCCAGGCCCAGACCCAGTGCGTCAAGAAACAAAGGCTGCCTGGAGAAAGCTGATACACACTGGGGCTGAGATGGGCAGGAGCAGTCCTCCCATGGCTGATTACCCCTCCCAGCACCTCCCTACACGGGCTGGTCTTTCTAGAAACTGGCCCACCCATTCCCTTTATGCTTACTTCTTTGCCCCCCAAGCAGGCTCTGAAACCCCCAGTCACCCCAGAAAGCAGGCAGGACAATCCAGAGCTCCCATGCAGCCATTTTCTGGTGGGCAGTTCTCTGGGAGCCTGCACTGTGAAGCTCTGTGCTCACCCAGGCCTCTTTCAGGCCTCGGAGGACCAGAGAGCATTGTTTAGACCCCGAGCCCCTCCCCATTCCAGTCCTGCTAGGGTACTCTTGCTCCTACTGTAAGGACACACTGACCAGGGAAGAGAGCCTCCATCTCACTGGCCTGAATCCTTTTGCTTTTCATTCTCACTGCCCTTTGCTCTGTCCTTTCCCTCTCTCGAATCCTGCCAGTTCATGCCAGGGCCATCTTCCTTATTTCTTTCCTTAGGAACCCTTTCCAGTCACACCCTTCCCCAGCCATCAGTGACTGCTTCTTGGCCCCTATCATTATCGGGTCCTCTGGCCAGCTGGGTTGGGGTATCCTGTGGGAGGAGTGAGGCAACGACTCTTTTATATCTAATGCCTGCTCTGCTTAAAATTACATGGCTGTAGGTCAAAAGTCAGTATATGCAGTATTCTCTTGGATTTGCGAACCACTTCCTGTGTGCTGTTTTATTTGGTCCTTACAAGGATCCCTGTGAGGTTAGGGGGAACAGGAACCACCCATCCTTTAACAAAGACTGAGAGAGCCAGAGAAGTGGAGAGAGAGACAGAGAGTGGAGCCAGAGAGATGGAGTGGCCAGAGGCCACTTGCAAGCTAAGAAGTGGAAGCCAGCCCTGCTCACAGCTGCTGTACAACACTAACGTTCACCTTCCCTTCCTGAAGATGAGGAACTGAGCATGGAGAAGCTAGGTGGCCTTAGGTCAGCTGCTTTCCATGGCTGGGCTGGGCTGACCTGACATAGCAGAAGGATGTCTGTGGAGGTAGCTGTCGCGCACAAGGGACAGCCCCTCCCTGAAGCTGGAGAAGGGGCCTCCGTGTAGGGGTACCCAGAAAGGTGAGCACCCTCTAGGGAGCCAGCACCTGTGGGTCAGCTGCGTTTTACCCTCACCATCACCGTGAAGACCAAGCTGGCACAGCCCCACTTCCCTATAGTTCTGCTCTCACCTCTGTCAAACAGGGTTCGTATCTGCTCCCAGCATTTAGAGAGCATCAAACAAAGTCAAGAACGTGGAAGTACCCGGCTGGTGGTGCTTGCTACAGGGCTAAATGGGCTGTTGGGTGGAGTGGGTTAACAGAGGCGTGTGGTACACGTCTGGTTCTGAGATAGTTCCTCACAGCACACGCTCCCCCAGGCTAAGAACAGGTGGGCAGCAGGCCGCCGTGGGGCTGTCCAGCACCAGACATGCTCTCCTCCTTGCCAATCACTGCTAAAGCCTCAGTCCCTCCCATCAGCACAATCAAGGACTGTGCGTCATCACCCGGTCTTTTTTGTTTATTATTATTTTATTACTTCGTCGTGTGGAAATACTGTTCTGCCTATTTGTATATCTGTGCACCATGTGTCTTATGCTCAGAGGCCAGACGAGAGATTGGATTCCTCAGTACTGGAGTTACAGGTAGTGGTGAGCCTCCTCCGTGAAAATGTTAAGGATTAAACATTCTCCGGAAGAACAGCCAGTGCCCTTAGCTGCTGAGTCATTGCTCCAGACCCACGTGACCCAATCTTGATGAGTGCTGGCTGAGTCCACAGCAGCCTTTACGGGACTCTGTCTAGAAAACCCAAGTGAGTCAGAGAGATGCCGAGGCCAGCAGACCCCATCCCATGGCGGCTCAGAATCCTGTGTTTAACTGTGTCCCTCAGTGGAGCTGATTTAGCTTCATGTTATACTTCCCAGGTCAGATATCCTTGTTGTGATCCGGGTAGGACTATGACCTAGTGCCCTCTCATTGAGCCACCCGGCCTCTTGTACTGTAGCTTCCTGCTTGCAAAGTAAGACACATATATGTCCTTCCCTAAAGCAGGGATTTGGAAGAGAGATAATGATGCTAAGGTGCTACAGCAAAGGTCGGGTGTCTGGCACCAAGCAGCAGGCAGTTATTTCTGAAGGGCTGGGAGCAAAGTCCCCTAAAGATACCAGCAGGTTTGAAGTGGCATCACCACTAAGGGAATGGCTGTACCCTGGTTGCTGGGGGGGTGGGGAGTCAGAAAGACCTGCCCTTGGGCTTCCTCTCAGTGTTGGTTGGATGGTGCAGTGAGTGAGGTCTTGACTTGAGGCAACCTGGTAGCTACTCAAACGCTTCTATGGAGAATGGTGATGCTCCAGGCTCTTGCTCCTTTTGTGAATATAGTTATGCCCCAAGACTGCTCTCTTTGGTTCCCTAGAGTTGAAGAGGACCTGGACCAGATTCTGAACCTGGGATCTGAACCTAAACCGAAGCCCCAGACTAAGCCCAAGCCTCTAGTCCCAGCTAAGCCAGCATTGCCCAGGAAACCGACTGTGCCCCCCTCTGTGGGCCTGTCAGAAACTGGGGCTGGACCACAGAAGCAGCAACAGATACAAGCCATGGATGAAATGGATATCTTGCAGTACATCCGGGACCATGACACACTTGCCCAAGCCTCCCCCAGCCTCTTCTGACCCCCCCCCCACCCCAGCCTGTGCTGGGCCTGGGGAGGAGGCCTGTTTGTGAATGTGTGGGTCCTGACTGCAAGGCAAGGACCACCAGTGGAAGTGGACGCCTGGACCCCAGTCCCAGTGCCATACCTTTTCCTTTTCTCCTGGGCTATGGGATGGACAAGGACTCTCTGCAGAATGGACCAGGGGGAAGGAACCAAGCCACATGGTCCCCACCCAGCTGGCTCTAAAAAGGAGGGTACCTGTGGGCTTCTTTTGCTCTGCAGGGGCCTGACCTTAAGGGGGGGAATGAGATCAGAGGACTTTGTCACCCAGAGGAAGGGACACCTTCTGCATACTTGTACCCAGTGACTCTGCCAGTTCAGCAAAGGAAGGAGTGTTAACCCTGAGCCTAGGCTGGGCTAAAGGGGTACCTGTGACAGGCAGCTCTTGAGTCTCTACTTGGCCTGGCTGCTGGAACCCCATGGCATGTTCTGAGCAGAAACCCCAGTTATCCAGACATCCCTGACCCAAGTCCCTTCTGAGTCTTCTTTGGCTTCCAGTGCTCAGAGGAAAACTTGGGCCCAACCTTGCCTTTCTAGGGCATGCAGGGCTTCCAGGACCCCACGTCTTCCACCTTTTCCCTGGAAGCGACTGGTCAGCCCATGGCCCTTTTCATGCAGCTGTCAACAAAGTGGGTCTTAGTATCCCCCAGAGCTTGGCCCATGGAGTATGAGACTCTGAGGCTTCTTTCCCAAGTCTCTGTCTGCCCTCAGGATCAGAACTTGCTCATAAGCCTTTCTCCAGTGGAGCCACCTGCCAAGGGAGAAGGAGCTGTGTACCAGGGCAATCCTGTGCCTTCTAGTAGATGGTGTTCCATGGAACAAAGAGTGTTAGAGTGTATTCTTTGTGTCAGGAACTAGTTTGTTCTTGTTTTAATGAAATACCATTTTTAACAAAGTGCACCCATTTTGTTCCTTGGCTCAGTTGTACTTCACAGAGGCATTAGAAGGGCCCAGTTGGGTCCCAGAGCCACTGCCAAGATTCCCCAAATGGCACAGTTCAACCGTTTGCTGCTGTCAGAGTGTGGGGTCCCCAGCTCTTTCTTGGAGTAAGACCTACAGGATCAGGCTGGGAGTAACAGGTCTGACCTGTCTTGCATCTTACCACATCCCTTGTCAGGGGCCTAGTTCAGAGCAGGCCACCTGCCCAGGCTGAATAAGAGTAAATAGGTGGTTCTAGGCAGAGGGCCAGAGCACTCTTCCGCTTGCCAGGCTGAGGGTCTCCTCAGAGCCTAGAACTGATGCTAAATAGCCCCCGCCCCAACGCTATTTCCCTTTCACCAGCAGGTCTCCACCCCCTCCATCTCTTGGTGCCTAGCACCTAGCCCAGTGCCCAGAAGCTCTCCCCTTCCCCAGTCCCCTTCCTCACTGACTGCAAAGGAAGGTTCAATAGATGGGGAGAGGTCACATGGCCTAGACTTGTACAAATGTGTTCATGGGCATCTTTGGACACTTCTCCCTCTGCATCCATTCCTCTGTGCCTTGGCTACCAGCTCTCTACCTCTCTTTCACACACACACACACACACACACACACCTTGCACCTGTTCCGGGTGATAGATGACATAGGAACTATGGGTGTGTAAGGGCTTGAATGACCGTGGACCCATCCCCGGCTGAGGTCTCTAGCAAACCCGACACACCACCTTCTAGTGTGGTTCTGCCCACAGTGGGGACTTGTCTGCGTGGGACTTTGGGGCACCCTGGCATGGGTGTTCGCCCCACAGGTAGTAATTTTGCAATCATGACTTGTTTTGATTACAGATCTGTGACCTGTGGAGCCAGTCTTGTGTCTCCCAGCTCTCCAGTAAAGTCTGCGTGCGACAAAGTTCAAAGCCAGAATTCCAGTGTCGTTCTTTCCCATGCCTGGGCTGATTGGAGAAAAGTGGTGGTGGTGGTGGTGGTGGTGGTGGTGGTGGTGGTGGTGGTGTGTGTGTGTAGGGGATTGTCCTTTGTAACCAGGGAAGGTAGTCTATGTATGCCCACTCTGCCCCCTTCTCTCTCTCTCTCTCTCTCTCTCTCTCTCTCTCTCTCTCTCTCTCTCTCTCTGTTTATCTGTCCTGTGTGTGTCTCTGTGTCCCTCTACCCACCTCTGTCTCTGTATGTGGCCCTCTGTCTCTCTCTGCCTTTCTATTTCTGTCTGTCTTTGTCTGTCTGTCTCTCTTCCTCTTGCTTCCTCCCCCCACCCTCTGTAGTGGGGGTCTGGGATAGTCCTTTTTAACCAGGGAAGGTGCTCTCATGTCGTCTGACTCTGTCCCAGCCCTCCAGGCTGTCTCCTAGCTGGGGCCAGGAGAAAGGAAGGAATCTAGTCTTTTCCATTGTATAAAATGAGGCAGAGGGCCCTGAAGTCCAGGCCCAGTGAGAGTCTCTGGCCAGCAATCACTCAGGCAAGCCCTGTGTGGAAGGAAGACCCCCTTTTCCAGATCCTCTACTTGGGTACCTGTCATGGCTGGAATTGTCATGATTTCAGGCATGCCCTACCTGATGAGTGTTCACAGGCCTGACCTTGTACCCCAGCACCCTTTGTCTTAGGATCTGCAGCATACAGCCCTGGAGACTGTGGTCCACTGCAGAGCAAGCAGCTTCCCAGGGAGCAGTCTGAGCCACCCCTGAACGTCTCTTCCCTCAGCACTTTGGTTTGAATCCTTAGTCAAGAGTGAATTGGAATCTAGGTCCCTGAGGAAGGACTGTCCGGCTGTTTTGTTCTGAGGACTGACTCCTTAAGCCTGCAGCTCAAATATCTCCATGCAAGAGAAACTGAAGGTTGGATAGCAGCGTGTATTTGTTTTGAAGGCTATTATGGGCCCCGTGGGCAGGAAGTGTTGCCAGTGGCTGCATCCGCTGCTCCCTTCCTCCCATCATTGTTCTGCTTAGAACATCGTGAGCTTGGGACAGTTCTGGAAAGTCCCAGTTCTGGGGCTAATTCTGGCCAGGCTGGCATCCTGCACACTGCCGGAGAGTGCCCACCTACCAAGTAAAGGGTCTGTTTCTGCATCTCTGCATTCCTGTGTGCTCAAGGATCTGCCCTGAGGCTAGAGCCCTTGCAGCAGAGGTTCACCTCAGCCAAGTCCTACTGCTCTTCAGGACCTGTGCTCTTTGTCCCCAGCTGTCACCTGGGCTTTGTGTCCACAAACCACTGTGGATTTAATTCCCAGTATCAAGCTGATGTGGAAGGCTGTGCTTAACCTAGCCCATTCAGAGCCCCAGGCTGTATCTCTGCACAGGCTGAGGGCTGCTCAGAGCAGACACAATACACAAAGCACCTCAGACTGCCCAAGCTCTCAGTGCCAGCCTTAGATGCCCCGTGGATTGCAGACTGTTGTTCAGAGCCACCACTAAGGACCTTTGACTGTACCCTAAGGACCTTTGAGGGGAAAGGTGGCCAGGGATGGGCAGAGAAGCAACACGAACAACTGGCAGTTCTCATGTGACTCACAGACCTTGGTGAGGAGGTGGTGAGGTTGGGGCCATGGACATTTGCTGCTTTTCTAATGGACCTAAAGGATCAAAGTCCAGCACCTCTAACCCATGATGGTTGGGTTGCTCCCAGTCCCCTGTAACTCCAGATCCAAGGGACCTGTCACCCTCTTCCTGCCTCTGTGTATACCTGTGCATGCCCATGCCATGTATCATACTCAGAGACATGCTCACAATAACATATTTTTTAAAGAGTAACTGTCATAATTCTTGAATAGGATGCTATCCACTGTCTGGGTCTCACCTGTGCTTGAAGAAGCTTCAGGAGATGGTCATAGAGGGACTGTTGCCCAAGGCAAGCTGCCTACTAAGTAAGTGGCAGTGGTCAGGCGGGGTGTTCGGAGGCCTGGCCATTCACCTCAGTGAGCCTGCCCTCAGGACTGGCTATTGAATACAGGCTGGGCATTGTGCAGGGAGCAAACATAGTGTGTGTGCAAACATCGGTCCCTGCCCTGCTTGCTGACCCCTGGCTCTTGTTTCCATGGCTCTGGCCGCTGGTGAGGGGCTAGAGATTGCACTCCTCAGGTCACACTTCAGATAAAGCTGCAGCCTCTAGCCCAGGGATGAAGGAAGGGCTCAGCAAATGCCTCAGTGGGTGGGCTTTCCCTCTGTTGATAACTTGCAGAGGCCTGATGCTTCTCCGCCAGCTCAGTGTTACAGAACAGCCTCCATTCTTTGAGTAAAGCTGCATTACATTCCTATAGCCAAGCTGGCCCGTCATGTCCAATTCCCCATCTCCAGACTGTTCAGTGGGTGCCTGCTGTGTGCACAGCTACGTCCTGGGAACCAAGGGACCTCCGGTGTCCTAGGGAAACAGCAGAGAAGTCAGTAGAATAGGTCAGTCCTGTAAAGAGTGGACCACATCGTGCCGGTGGCGATAGCCTAGGAAAGAGAACAGGAGCCATCGGGAACAAGACAGTGGCACAGAGCATGCACAGTGTGAGCAGAGGAGACGGAGGCACCAGTCTGCCTTGTAAAGCTCTGGATCTCAGAGGACACAAGAAAGAAGAGGCTGTATAGACGGCGAACATTCCTGTTGACCTACTATCGGCAGGGCCTGCTCCAGGCATGGAAATGGACCTGTGGATGGAAAATGAGCCATTAAAGTTGATCCTCCCAGAAGCCATCTAGCTTCAGTTCTACTCTCTAGGCTCCTGCCCAAACATCAGACCCCACTAAAACGTTCCTTTCTCTCTGCCACTTGCCAGCACATACAGTTTGTTAGGTGCAACCTGGCCCTGATTTTTGGCCCCTGCCTGGGCATCTGAGATCCTACCTATCAAACAAATTCTCCCTTAACAGTTCTGGAAGTCAGATACATAATGCTCCAGTGTTCATAGTCTCTAAGGATCACTTTCCTATCTCTCCCTGGCTCCTCCAGACTGCTGAACAACCCTGGGAATGGCCCAGCTTACAGCTTCGTCACTCTGGTCTCTGCCTCCAGCTTCATGGGACAGGTGCCCTGTGTGTGTCTGTGGTCTCTCCCACATCTCTGTACCCTAATTCCCTTTTATAAGACCTCTAGCCATGAGGCTGGTATTGCTAATGTAGTATATAGTATACTTCATTCTCTCTTAATCACAGAAGCCTCGGTCAGATTCTTCATAGATTTGAAACTTAGGGTCACCCTCTTCAACCCATTATATCCTCCTCCTGCCCTGAGCATTTGGCATCTACAAGTGGCCTCAGGCAGACAGTACCTCTGCCCCTCTTGCCCTGAAAATCTGGGTTCTGGTGCTGTGTCAGGTTCTGTGCTGAGCCCCTAGCTTGGCATCTGTTCTTCGTGCCTCCGGCTAGAATCATGCCTCCTGCTCGAATGATCTTCAGAGACTCATAAAGATGTCTCTGCGGTTTCTGGAGACAGCAACATGTCTGCCTGCCTTCACACAGGGCAGCACAGGCCAGGGAAGACCTCTTCGGGGGCCTTACCTGCCGTCCAGAAAGAACTCGGTCCTTACGCAGCTCCGAAAGGCTCAGCCTTCCCAGGCAGCTGGCTCCAAGCATCCCTCCAGCCATTCATGACTCATCCCTTCACTCAGCCTCTGAGGAAGTCAGAAAGGGTTCTAAGGGAACCATGGAGGCTAGAGCCTAAGGCATCCAGAGCGTAAGGGCCATGTGCTACTCTCTCAGAACCACTCTGGTTTCCTGCCTCTGAAGAGCACGCGGGCTCCTAGCCTCTCCCCATGTTTGCTTCTCTTTTTGTTTTTTGTTTAATAGCCACTTTGCTGACTTCCCCTTACAAGTGCTGTAGGTCCCAGAGGGCCATGATTTTAGATTAGAAAGTAGGACAACAGATTCCTTGTCCAGCAACCAAGGCTGTAGAGAAGCTGAGCAGACACCCAAAAGCCCCTCACTTCCTGCCTCAGGCTGGTAGATGACTTCAGTGAACTTCTTTCTGGTTGTCTGGCTGGCCCAGGATTTGAACCTAGGCCTCCTGGACTGTGAAATCCCTAAAAAGGACAACCAGCCATTGGATGGAAAGGGAAGCTGTGGGGTGCTGTGGAGCACAGATGTGAATGAGAGGGCAGTCACATGTCATTTGATGTGTCATTTTATACCTGTCACCCGGCTTCCCTGAGTTGGTCTGCGGGGTTGGGTAATGGCATGTGTCCCTTGCCTTACTGTGGCTCAGAAACCTTGGGAAATGGCAGCACAGAACCATCTGATCCACTGAGGCCAGGGTCATGCTGTTTGGGTGTGGGCCATGAAGCGTGTGGGAAGAACATGCTGGAAGAAGTGTGTGTAAATGGAACACACTGGAAAACAGCCGTTCTGATGAGACTCACTAACAACAGCAGGGCGATGGGAGTGGCGACCTCATCCCAGCTCACCCTCCAAAGTAGACAAGGGAGTTTTCCCAGCACCATGGAGATGAGGAAATAAACACATCTTCCTCTCTCTCCCAGCCCCTGACCTTTTGTTCAGAGCCTCAGGCTGGTTGCCACTGGAAAAAAGCTATTGGGACAGAGGCAGCTGCCTCCATGTTTTCCCCCTTCTCCCCCAAGATTCTCCTCCAGCCTTGTTCCCACTGGGTAGCAGAGCTAGCATCCCACTTCTTTCCAGAGGCCACACACAAATACTTAGGCACGGATGATCATGATGGTACTATTTCCAGCAGATTCCCGTCCACAGGAGACAACCCAAATAACCCACACGTTAATGGGTGAATAAACTATGGTATATCCATATATGGTATAACACCATTCAGCATGGAGAGGAAGAGCTTCCAGTGACTATAGCAGAGTGGACCTCAAAGACATGCTAAGTCAAAGAAGCCAGACCCATGATGCACTGTGGCTTTCTGGGAAGGGAACCACTCTAGAGTGGTCAGAAAGCAGATGGTATTGGTTGGGGAGCTGAGGGGGGGGGGGGAGAGAACCAACAGCAGCCATGAGGAAGCGTTTACATTTCAGTGGAGGGAAATGGCCTAAATGTGAAGCATGCCTGTAAACATTCACCCCGATTCTCTAAGCTGCTCACTTTAAGTGGGGAGCTTTTACTGCTTTTAAGCCCTGTTTCTGTAGAGCTGTTTAAAGGAGAACCACGGTCCAAAGCCAGCCCCATCCTGGCGGAGTTGAAATATTCGGGTCCGAATACTGACCTACTGTTTACAGCAGCAGCTTTACTCCCAATTGCTCAAACATGGAAGCAATCAAACTGTCCTTCCCTGGGTGACTGGGTGAAGTCTGGTACCCAGACACTGGAATATATTCAGTACTGTAAAGAGATGCACTAAGGAGGCTTTGAGAGGTGAGGGGAGAGCCTTACATGCTTGTTGCAAAGGGAGAGAGATGATCTGAAAGAGAACCAAGCCATGCCAGTTCGGTAGCACAGAGAGGGCAACACCTCAGGGCCAGTGAAAACATGAAGGTTTGCCAAAGGTTCAAGGGGAAGGAGGGATGATTGGGTCAAGGGCAGGGGAATTTCACAGTATGATCCAACAGTGGATGCACACATAAATCTGTCCAAACATGTAAAATGCTCACCAAAAAAAAAAAAAAAAAAAAAAAAAGAGCCTAATAAGATGTAGACTTTTGTATAGGATCGCTGGTCATTCTTTGGAGCAGAGTTCCAGCAGTGGGGAAGCTATGCATGTGGGGCTTGGGGAGGAGTGTGGGCGGGGGACTATGGGGACTCTGTACTGTCTGTTATTTTTCTGTGAACCTAAAACCGGAAAAGTGGTTCAGTTGGCAACGGGCTTAAGTTCAGATCACCTGAGCCCAAATGAGAAGCAGGTGTGGCTGTAAGGTGCCTATAGTCTCAAGCGCTGGAGAGGCAGACCCAGGCAGGTTCCTGGAAGTCACAGGCCGGGGCGGGGCGGGGGGGGGGGCGCTTAGCCAAAGTCATGAGCCCTAGGTTTAGTGAGAGACACTGCCTTAAAAAGTAGGGTGGAAGATGACTGAAGAGGACACCCAGCACTTCTGACCTCTGCATCTGTGCTCACAATGGGTGCACACACACACACACACACCTGCATGTATATATACCTATAGAGCATACACACAATCTATCTGAGAACAGGAACCTAGAGAGGACCTGCCAACAGAAAGTCTCTTGACTCAGAATACACCTGCCACTCCTAGATGTTAGTCCTGTCTCCCTATACCCCTACACCTCCTCCACATCCCGCCCCTGTGGCGTCCCTTATCTGGGATTTAGGTAAGACTGAGCAAACATCTTCCTGATGGTGCTCAGGATCCTTGTCCAGCAGATAAGTACATGGAAGGAAGGAGCTGGGGAGCATCAGTAGAAGAATAGAACTCCCCAGAATCCCCTGGAGAAATATGGGGACAAAATCCCCATTAGGCCTGAAAGCCCAGAACACTAACTGGTTTTATCTCTGTGTGACTTCTAGCTTTCTGTCACTTCCTGAGGTTGTCCTGTGTTATCCTGGACAGGCAAGGGTTGGAGAGGTGAGAGAGATATGTTGAAGGTTCTCCCTGAAACCCTCAGGAAGTCCCAGGAGCCTGGGCCACATGACTGTTGAAGAGACAGGCCATCCTGAGAGTGAAGCCCTCATCCACCTCTCTCCCACACCCATACCCCCAGCCCCTGGAACAGGCTATAAAGCACCAGTCTTGCTAGTGGTCTCCACGAAGTCCTTTTGGTTCAGACAATGTTGGGCTTGTCAGCATCCAGGAAGTGCTGCTGTTTGCCGCTTAGGAAGCAAAGAATGATAACTGCATCCTTCCAGACTGCTCACTGCAATGAGAACAGCGGGGGATGGGGAGGAGAGAGAGTGGGGTGCCTGGTGAGTCCCAGGGCCTCCCCCCTCCGGAGGGCAGTACTCATTCTTCTGCTGACAGTGACCAAAAAGAAGTGGGTGCTTCACTTTGTTTTGTTTCGTCTCATGGTTACAAGAAACAAACTAAGCAAGTCATTTCCTGTCCCCTACTTTCAGCCTGAGACATTATCATTGCTAATAAATAAGAGGCCAGCTCCTGCTGTTGCCCCTGCCTGAAATCATCCCCACCCCGCCCCCTACCCCCATGGCATTTGACCTGACCTTGAGGACACCCCTTAGACCTAAGGCTCAAGGGTCCTAAGTTTAAGGAACTAACTAGTCTGAGAGCCTGGGTTCAAGGACAGGGTCCCCGGGTTTATGTAGGGATCAGGAGAGCAGAGAGAGCTTTGCAGAAATATCAAGCTATGGCAAGGGCCCTACCCAAGCTGTCCAGGTTTGCCCATCTTCACCGGCGCCAGCTCCATGCTTACCTGCTTCTTCTGTGAATGCTAACTTCATGTTTTTTTCTAGTTCTGCCCCAATTAACTCTCATCCTTTATATTTTTCTAGACAAGCATCCTCTTTAGATTTCAAAATTACACATTCTTCTCCCATAACTTTAAAATTGTCATTGTGCTATCAATCCAGTTTTCAATCTACAGTTTTTTTATATTTCTTTTAGCACTTGTATCTATGAGAAACAAATGCCATTGCGCTTTCTGTTTTAAATGTTTGTAAAGGTGTGTGTGTGTGTGTGTGTGTGCGTGTGTGTGTGTGTGTAATGTACATGCGGCATATGGACTTGTCAATATATGTGTGTGCACATGTGTGTGTACACGCTTATAGAGGTCAGAGGTCAACACTGAGTGTCTGTCCTTGATCGTTCTCCACCTTTATTATCTGAGTCAGGGTCTCTCACAGAGCCTGAAACTCATCAGTTGGGTGAGGCTGGCTGGCCAATGAGCTCCAGGGGTTCTCTGATTGCTGCTCTACCCTGCTCAGTACTGGGGTTGGAGGTGTACTATTTGAAATGCTGGTAACGTTTTGAGTGTTTATTTTTGTTTCCCAGGTTCTCTCTTTCACATTGCCTTTGTAATTCATTTTAAGTTTCATTGAATTATACCTTGTTTGGAGAGAATATATAGCTTCCAATTTATTGGTTATATTTCCCAGGGTTCTGTATCCTTATTTATTCTTGATTCCTTGGTCCATTATTTTTGAGACAGAATGTTAATATATCTTACTCTGGTGATTATGTCAAGTGCTTCTGGGTGTCATTTGGTGCCAGTTCTAAGGATCCGCAGGACAGACTCTGTCCTTGTCCCAAAGCAGGGCTGGGGACCTCCGTGAGGATTTGTCTGTGATGTGCCTCCAGCAGGAAACAGGAAGATACTGAGCCCCAGGCTCATTTCTGGCTTTGTTCTCTAAACTAGCCATATGGGTCTTCAGCCATTGCTTGGCTCAGGGGTAGGACACTTCTGGCCTCCTCCAGCTGAAAGGAACACGATTTGAGTTTTTGTTTTTATGTCTATGGCTTGTCAGCAGGTGCCACCTGCCATGGGTCAGGTGCCCAGGAACACCTGTGATTCTGTGACTGCCCTCAGTTCTTCTGCCAAATTAGGCCAGAGGGCTTGGGGATTTTTTTTTTTTCCTATACCAAGAAGATTAAGACATAGCTCTTCTCAGCAAACCAGCCTCTAAAGAAAAGTCTAAAGGCTCCTGCATGCTCTCCAGCACTTCTGATGTTACCTAACTCCTGCATGCCCAGGGTGATAGGGAAGGGCCCAGGAGAACTCATGCCAACTGACTAGATGGAACCAAGGCCCAGAAATCCTTCAAAGCAATCTTAGTTGTAAACATGGGTATTTTCTGAGAAAATGGTGGGCAGAAATTGGGCTAGCAGTATGGCAAAGGCAGGAGAGTGAGTAGAGGTTGGAAGCACCCTGAAGACCACAGAAGGATGACAGCAAGAGGCAGGAGAGTATTTGGTGAATTCCTGATCACACACACACACACACACACACACACACACACACCCTACTGGCTGCTTTTGAGTGTCAATATGACACAAATTAGAGTTATCTGAAAGAAGAGAATCTTAACTGAGAAAATGCTTCCATAAGATCCAGCTCTAAAGCATTTTGTTGATCAGTGATTGATTGTAGAGGGCCCAACCCATTGTGGACGGTGCCATCCCAGGTTGGTGGTCCATAAGAAAGCAGGCTCACCAAACATGAAGAACAGGCCCGTAAGCAGCACCCCTCCACGGCCTCCTCATCAGCTCCTGCCTTCAGGTTTCTACCCTGTTTGAGTTTCTGTCCTGACTTCCTTCAATGATAGACTATGAACTGGAAGTATAAGCCAAATAAAACCCTTTTCTCCCCAACTTGCTTTTTGGTCATGGTGTTGCATTGCAGCAATAGAAACCATAACACACACACACACACACACACACACACAGGCACACACTCAGGTCAGCAATAAGACCAAATGTTCTAGCCAGGGCAATTAGGCAAGAAAAGGTCAAAGGCACCCACATGGCTAAAGGATCAGTAAAAGTATTTTTTGTAGATGACATGATTTTACTTGTAGACAGACACATAAAAAGTACTCATTCAGACAGAGAAAACTATGATAGCTAACAGTTTATGAACTCAATAGAGCCAAAGGATATAACAGGAACATACAAATCAGTCATATAACTATACACCATGTGGAAAGATTGTTAGAGCAATTCCATATACCCGGAAGTGTATTTAACCAAGAAAATACCTGGAAGTGTATATAACCAAGAAAGTTAAAGACTTATCCACTGATCACCATAAACCATCGCTGACAGGACTAGGAACATGATGAGTCAGTAGCTAAAGCCAGAGCTAAGATCCCAAGCACCCACATAAATGCTCTGTGGCTGCGGTGACCCCCTGAGATCCCAGCCTTAGGAGGCAAAGCCAAGGGATCACAGTCGAGCTGGTGGCAGGGGCAGGGGGATGGGGGTGGGGGAAATAGTCTTATTGGTGAGTTCTGAATCTTATTGTGAGACTCTGATTCAAAAAGGGTAAGATAGGGAACAATTGAGAAAGATTCCCAGCCTTGGACTTTCACATCACACACACACACACACACACACACACACACACACACACACACGTATACAGACACACATCCATGTGCGGCATATACACATATACATACACATAAAAGAAGAAAGAACACTGTTAAAAGAAAATAGAGACCCAAAGGAATGAAAAGACACATAGTTATGGGTTGAAAGTCTTAACTAACATTGAGGCTAGAGGGTTGGCACAGCTATTAGGAGCATTACTGTTCTTGCAGAGGACCCAGCACCCACATGGCAGCTCAAACCATCTATAACTCTAGACCCAAGTGCTCCTATGCCCTCTCCTGGCCTCTGAGGGCACTGCTTGCACATGTGCACACACAGACATTCAGGCTAAACATTATACACATAAAACAATTAGATAAATAAATCTCATTTTAAAAGGCTTCATTTTCTTAGATGGTAGTAACCTTCAATTTGATATAAAGGACAGTGTCATCCATATCTAAATCCCAGTGGCCTTTAAAAAGAAAATAAAACAGAAACAGAAAAGCTAACCTTAAAATGCATGTGGAGACGGGCACGATGCCTCACGCTTAATCCCAGCATTTTGGAGGCTGAAACACGAGGCGCTCCATGAGTTACAGGCCACTCTGGGCTATAGAGTGACACCTTGTCGCAGAGGAATAAAATATATAGAAAATTTCTGAACAGCTACAGCAGTCTTGAAAAACAAACAAACAAACAGAGTCGATTAAAGACATCATAGATCCTGACTTCAAAACTTACTAAGAGTTAGACTAACGAAAACAGTGTGGTATTGGCACAGGCTAGACAAGCAGTGCATGGAATGGAACTGAGAATTCAGATAGATACTTGTACATCTCTGCAACGTGATTCTATTTTTCTAGCTTTTTGAGGCAGGCCCCCACACAGCCCCGGCTGGCCTCAGACTTCCTTTGTACCCAAGCATGACCTCAGACTTCTGACCCTCTTGCTTCTAAGTGCTGAGGTTATAGGTGTGAGCCACCATGCCTGGTTTATGCAGTGCTGGGGATTGAACCCAGGACCTCGTGCATGCTAGGCACAATTATCTCAAAGGGGTGTGGGGTGGGATATAACTTGATCAAATCACAAAACTTTTTTGCATCAAAGTTTATCAACATGAGCATGGAAAACAACCCCCCCCCCAAAAAAAAATAGAAAGGAAACTGATAATTTTTTTTTTTTCTGAGACACAGTTTCTCTGTATAGCACTGACTGTCCTGGAACCTACTCTGTAGACAAGGCTAGCCTTGAACTCAAGGATCCACCTGTCTCTGCCTCCTGAGTGCTGGGATTAAACCTAGCTTGTTTTGGTAGTTATTAAAATATTTATCAGGATTTTAAAATACAAATTATATGACCAGGCAATCCCATGACTAGGTTACACAGGCAAGATAACTGAAGATGGATGTTTGAATAAATGGAATATACAAAAATTTTCATAACACTTCGTTACTACAACCCAAATGTCCATCAACTGGTGGGTGAATAAAGACATTGTGGTATATCTTACAATAGACTAATTCAGCCATAAAGTACATGAAGTATAGCTAAGGTATGAGTGAACTCTAAGCTGAGTGAATGAAGCCACTCAGAATGGCCACATGCTATAGAAAACTGCTTACGTGAATTACGAAAGGGGTGGTGGGATGGTTCCACCACACAGTGAGTGTACTAAATACCACTGAACTAGACACTTGGAAACAATTAGAAGGGTAAATTTTGTGTTATGTGCAGTTTATAAATCCCCTTGAAGAAGAAGAGGGGGAGAAGGAGCAAGAAGAAGGAGGAGGAGGAGGAGGAAGAGGAGGAGGAGGAGGAGGAGGAAGAGGAGGAGGAGGAGGAGGAAGAGAAACAACCAAGAGTGTTAGAGTAGCATTTCCCTGGCAGGTCTCCTTCCCCACCAAGCCAGGACACCATAGAGTAAAGCATCATGGGAAAGAAGGGGATGACTTGGGAAGCCCAAGTTCTGGGTAGAGGGATGGAGGCTCGACACTTGAAGCCTATCACAGCTTTGCCAAGCAACTTAGACAGAGAAATCCTGCTAAAGAGAGGCTGCTGCCGGGAGCTGCAGGCCGCCCAGGTTTGAGATGCTCTCCAGTGTGTGCATGCATTTCCTGTGACTAATGTGGGCTGGGGCTTGTCTGTCTTGGCTGCAGCAAGACTGAAGACAAGCTCTCCCCTGGTTTGGCAGGAAGTGTTTGAAGCTACTGCCAAGACATCTGCTTCATCTTTCTTGGCAGCAACAGGCATCCTGAGAGACGGATTCAGGGCTTGGAAGTAGGGACAGCCATGCTTCTTTCTCCTTTTCTCCCATGGGGCTTTAATCGGAAGCTCCCCACCTCAGATTTAGAGGGGTCATATTCAGGGAGCCTGAGTTATAGGGAAGCTAACACTGGGGTACAGAAATGATGGGGTTGGGTCCAGGGATGGGGGCAGGGCATGTAGACTTCTGGCTTTGGCAAATTAGGTTTGATCCCCAACATGCCATTGTCTTAATAACATATGTGAAGTCTCTGTGTAGAAAAGGAAAACATCTTCCTTGGGGGTTAAACAGTGGGATTCTGAGGAAGAACACCCTGGAAACACGAACATAGTTGAGCGAGCTGGAGGGGGTTGAGGAAAGCTCCCTGGGACCTCCAGAGATGTGGCCTAGAGGGCCATAAAGTATCAGCTCAGGACACTCCAAGACCAAGTTCTCAGCACAAAGGAGATTAATTTGCCACAGAGGGACAAAGGGCAGGGAATAAGAGACAAAGACAGGAGACAGAGGATGAGGGGTAAAGGGAAGGGAACAAGGGGGAGTATGGAGGGGTACTTGACCCAGAGAGGGGGACAAAGGACTGCCTCTGGATAGAGAGGAGACAGATGTGGCCCATAGGAAAATGGTGGTTTATAAAGGTAATGGGAAAATCCTATGTTAAGGTGAGGTGTTCAATTTTAATTGGGCATGTTAATTAGTTGAGCCAAAGGGGGCTTTTGACTGCTGGACTTCAATACTTTGGTAGCTGGATCTTGGTAGTCAGCCTCAGAAGGAGGAAATGGCCAAATAAGGCAATAGACTTTGGCGGCTAGCTTTAGGAATGTAATCTAATGGTTTTTAGCAGAAGAAATGGAGGAGACGGGCCACACCTGCCAGAACCATGCTTTCGACACACGAGCTGGCTAGAGATCCTTCAAGACCACCATAATCCGGCAATCTGCCCTCATGTCTTCAGCGTTCTAATCTCCAATCACCAGGGGCCTGGCACTGATTCACTGATTTTATAACTAAGACCTCCAGACACAGGGCTGTCCCTGGTCAGGCTTTAAATGAAGTTGCCTATTCAGGCCCCAGAAAAGTAGGACCCAAGAGTGTAGACTAAGACCTACTTGCCACTCCAGTGAAGGCCCAAGCGCTTATAGTCGCTGACACATGGACAGCCACCTCTTATCCCATTCCTGGGCTTCCTGTGGAATAGAGGCGGGGTACCTTCCCACAGCTGCCAGGCCCCTCTTGCCTCCCTGTCTGAGGCTCTCACTCCAATAAACTTTATGAATTGTTACTCGATTTGTAAACATTTATTGGAGGATTACGTGTGCGAATGGTGTATATGAAGGTCAGAGGACAGCTTGCTAGAATCTGTTCTCTGCTACCGTGTGGGTTCTGGGAATTGAGGTCAGGCTTGGCAGCAAGCTCTAAGCCATCTCTCAGATGTTATCTAAACATTAGCAAGACCAATGGTAGTTCACTCCTATAAAGGGAATCTACCAGCCCCACTTATTTGTAACACCTTCTGAGGACAGGGGCCATAGAGAATTGTCTTAGTCTGTTTTCTATTGCTATAACAAAGTGCTTGAGACTGAGTAGTTTACAAAGAAAAGGTGTTTATTTGACTAATGGGTCTGGAGGCTGGGAAATAAAAGAGCAGGTGGTGTGTCATCTGCTAGGCATCTGGCCTTGAGGACAGAGGGCACCACATGGTGAAACAGCACGAATGCCAGCCCCAGTTCCCTTCCTCTCTTCATAAAGCCACTAAGACACTTAGCACAGCGGCCCCACCCTCATGACCTCACCTAGTCTTAACTAGCTCCCAAAGGGGCTCCAGCTCCAAATATCATTAACATATAAGTTTGGAGAATTAGATTTCTTTCCATCGTGTGTGTGTGTGTGTGTGTGTGTGTGTGTGTGTGTGTGTGTGTGTGTGAATGTACTAGAGGCCATCCTTGATGTCATTCATCAAGAGCCATCCACCTTGTTTTGGCGGGTGCCATCATACCAGATGTTTTTCAATAGCTTTATTAGGTTATAATTAGAATATATGCAAATATAAGATTTGCATACCATACAGCACACCCATGTGGACTATACAGTTCAGTGGATTTTATTACATTCACAGTATGCAACCAACACAACAGGCCGGGTACTGTGGCACATGCCTGTAGTCCCAGCATTTGGGGAAGCAGAGGCAGGTAGATCTCTGAGTTCGAGGTCAGCCTGGTCTACAAAGCGAGTCCAGGATAGCCAAGGCTACACAGAGAAACCCAGTCCCAAAAAACCTAAAACAAAAACAAAAACAAAAACACCAGAACAGTTTTTAGAATAGCCATCATCTCCAAAAGATACCCCAGGTCAGGTGTGGCAACACATGCCTCTAATACCAACGCTCAGGAAGCAGAGGCATGAGGCACATGAACTTGAGGCTAGCCTCTGCTTCATGCTGAGAACTTGTGTCAAAAAGAAAGAGAAAAGGAAGTACTGGAGAGAACAAGAGGGAGAGGGAGGGAGAAAGGGAGAGAACTAGATTCCACATAACTTAGCACTTCAAAGCTTTCAAAGCCCCCCACTTTCAAAGCTCTAGATGGACACTTTCTGTTTTCATCTCCCTCCGGACATTTTCTGCCAACAGAATGGTGTTTGCACATGACTTTTTGGTAATCCCAGCTTCTTTCAGTAGCATACAGATCTCAAGGTTCGTTCTTATTGCAGCATGTATCTTTAAGTGCTTTGTTCCTCTCTGTGACCAAATACCACTCCTGTCTATGGATGACTCACATTTTCGTCCATCTATACTTCACTTGTTGGATTGTTTCACTGCAAATATGCTATAAATACTGCTGCGTGCATTCATTTCGAGTATGTGTGTGTGTGTGCATTCAAAATTATGCTTTCATTTTTCATGGACCCATAAGAGAGATTGGTGGGAGGGGCATAAGATAACACCATGTTGAATGTTTGGAGGACATGGCACAACATTTCCTGAAGTGCACCACTTTACATTTCCAGAGGTGACTGCAAATACTAGAGGAGCCCAAAGGGTCCTATCTGTCTCCTCCTGGCGCTCTGTCCTTTGATCGTAGCTACCCCTGTTGACCTGTTGACGTGGATTTGGCTGACATTTCCCAAAGAGCTAATGGTGTTGACTGTCTCCTCATGTGAGTGTTACTACACATCATCTTTGGAGAAACATCTGTTTAGGTCTTTTGCCCATTTTTGAATTGGATTATGTGTCTCGAGAGTATTGAGTTGTGGCATTCCTTATATATGTTAGATATAAATCCTTAATCAGGATTTGCAAATATTTGTTCTCATTGTGTGGGCTCTCTTTTCACTTTCTTCTTGGTGTCCCTTGAAAACCAGAAGTCTTGACTTTTTATTATTTTTGTGTGTATACATACAATTTTTTAAATATCCTTTGACTACTTTATATATGTATGTAATATATTTCAGTAATTTTTCACCTTGAATTAGCTTTGATCACCTTTCTTCTACCCCCATTGAACTCATTATTTTTCCCAATAAGTCACCACTATTTTTATGTCTTTGTGCATGTTTGTGTATCTGTGTGTCTCATTAAGTTTAACTAAGTTTGCTTACATTAACATATTTGGGCCTTACTTACTTAAGCAAAGGCAACTTAACAATGACTGCAGCACTGAAACAACCATTAACTGCCAATATCTCTTGAAAAAAAAAAAGATTGAACCCTATGACCTTTCTCCCATCCATGAAAGAACACTTGTGCAGGTAATTACAATTGCTTTGCTTCTTGAGCATGATACACATGTCACATCTGGAAGACAGCATTTCACTACACTCTTTCTCTTCCTCTTGCTCTTATTTTCTTTCTGCCCTCTCTTTTGCTACGGTCCTTGAATTCTTGGAGGGGGTGATATTGATGTCCCATTTAGAGCTGAACACTCAATAGTCAATTAGTCTCAGTCTAAAATGTTTTCAATTTTGATACGTTTATCCCATTTTTTTACAAGCCTGTTTGTTGGGTTTTTTTTTCATTTGTTTGTTTGTTGGGTTTTTGTTTTGTTTTGTTTTATTATTATTTTTTATTTTTTATTTTTTTGAGACAGGGTTTCTCTGTGAAACAGCCCTGGTTGTCCTTGAAGTTGCTCTGTAGACCAGGCTGGCCTCGGAAGACACAGAGATCGCCTTCCTTGGCCTCCCAAGTTCTGGCATTAAAGGCATGTGCCACCTCCATCCAGCTATAAGCCTCTTTGTTTAAAATCATGAAGTTTCCAGGTTTTTCTTTTAAAGTACTTGACATAGAGAAGTAATTTCACACTAAAACAATCATTGGATCAAAAAGAAAATTCTACTGAGTGAAAAGTTGGAAGGATTTGAGAGCCTAGCCAAGAACCATTGCTTTTGCAGGCCCAGGCATTTAAAACATCCTTTCACTATATTCTACTTCATTCTAGAGATAACTTGATGCCACTTTGAAAACATCAGGTGAAACGAAGCACTACATATATAGAATTATGAACTAGGCATAGTGGTTCATACCTGTAATCCTTAGCACTCACAAAGCTGAAGGGGAAGGACTGTGAGTTCAAGGCCAGCCTTGGCTACGCACCAGATCAGGCCTCAACAACAACAAAGAATTCTGGGCAAACTGAAGGCATGTATCCAAGATAATCTGGAACAGGAAGTAAAATTATAAACACAGAGATTCCATAGGACCACAGCATAGAAACAGACCCATAATTGAGGGGAGCTGTTCCCTTCTTTGGCACAAAGGCCAGAGACGCATCTTCTCCCTGCCTCCTCTTAATGTGAATATGTATTTGGATTTACCAGCTAAAAGAGAGTCTGCTGACTAGTCTTATGTCAACTTGACACAGAAACTACAGTTATCTGAAAGGGGGTGGGGGGAGGTTAACCTCAATTGAGAAAATGCCTACATATTAACCAGCTGTAGGGCATTTTCTTAATTAAGTGACTGACGGGGGAGGGCCCAGCTCATTGTGAGTGGGGCTGTCCCTGGGCTGGTGGTCCTGGATTCTATAAGAAAACAGACTGAGCAAGCCATGAGGAGCAAGCCAATAGGCAGCACCCCTCCATGGCCACTGAATGAGCTCTTGCCACCAGGTTCCTGCCCTGCTTGAGTTGCTTCCCGAGTGCTGGGATTAAAAGTATGTGGTGCCACTGGCTGGCATATGTATGTTTCCTAAGAAGATGGCAAAAGAGACACAGCAGAGTAGAGAAAGTGGAAAAGAATAGCAACAGGTGGAATATTGAGACTGTCAGTTTGTTTGCAGGAGTCTGAAACTTAATTTTCTTAATTAATTTACTTAAGTGCAGGAATTGAACTCAGGGCCTCTGGAAGATCAGTCAGTGCTTCAAAATAAGTAAGTACATACATAGATAATAAACTAACAAACAAAAATAAAATAGCATACAAGAGACAAACCAGAGAGATAGCTCAATGCTCATAGAGCAAGAATGAGGACCCAAGTTTGCTCTCCAGAACACTTTCAGAAAAGACCAGAAACTCCTGTGGCCGCAGGGTACTGGGAGAAACAGGAACCAGAGGATCTTGTTGACCGACTCCAGTCTGACTCTAGTCAGATTCTGAGCTCTAGGTTTTCTGAGAGACCCTGCCTCAAAAGCAAAGGTAGGATGGGGCTAGAGTGGTGATTCAGCAGTTGAGGAGGTTTATTGCTCTTCCACAAGACCAGAATTGAATTCCTAGCACCAGCAGGCAGCTCACAATTGCTATAACTCCAACTTCAGGGTAACCTAAAGCCGCAGATCTCACACACCTGCACTCACATGCACATAGGCACACAAACGCACACACGTGTGTGCATATGCATACTCAAAAAATAAAATAAATCTGGCAAATAAGGTAGAGAATAATTAAGGAAGATTCCCCAAAGTCAACCTGGCCTCCACATGCATATAAACACACACAAAAGAAAACCAGGAGAAATACATGTTTATTATAGAAAATATAGACAGAGAACTATTATACGTCATCTCAGTTTTCAGACTCAACTGCCGCTAACAAATCTGAAGCATTTTTAGACTTTATTGTATGTGTCACTTTTCATAAGAATGTCATATGATACATGAACTTGTTTTCATGCGTCATGGAGAGTTTAATGAATGTAATCAACACTGTCATTTGGAGCCTATGCCTTTGACAGCTGTGCCAGGCCTTGGAAGATGGCTGCTGCTTTGGTATTTGGGTTATTTCAATTTGTTTCTGTCCTTCTGTGATTGTAGGTGCCATGGTGACTTTGGGGACCGTGCTGGGAACGTTCTCTTTAGGTTGCCAGGCTGTAACTTGAAAGCACCATACATCTCCTGGTTGGGCCCTTGTAGCTTGTCATAATGGCACTTTGTGGCTTAATGAGAACAGGGCTCTATTAATCCTGCTTTGTCTGACCTCAGCCAACCTCACCCTCTGTGGAAGTGGGATTCCTAAGCCCTTGGGGCCCATTTGAGCTGTTGTCATAGTGATTGGTGCAAGATGGGGGCAGGGTCAGTAGGCCAATATCCCTAACCAAACCAACTCTGTCTTAATGACATGCTCAGACCATGGCTGCTCAGCAGCTGGTGTGACAAGCCAAGCAGTGAGGGCAGCATGGGGGCTGACAGCACTGAGGCCAGGACACCCAGAAGCTCTCTGGGGCCTGGTGTAACTTGTCCCATAAAGGAAGCTTAGCTGACTTGTCCGGAAAGTACAAAGGGCTGTGGTGTCACCATTGCCTGCATCCCTGGACTGTACCCATACCTGGACCCTGCGAGCATTTTAGAGGACACTGTATCTGAAATGCTCTTTTATGCTCGCAGTGGATGTTCACGAGAAATTTGGGCAGACAGGATAAAGCAAGGCTCTTTGTTACCACCTCCCAGTAAGGTGGTATAGATGGGGAAACTGAGACTCAGGGAAACTAGCTGACTCCAAATCAACGAACAGTTAAGAAGCATAGTTGGAATCCAGAACCCCCAACAAATACTTCTGGATCTTACTTGGAAATCTATTTAAAAGCAGCTCATTCTTTACTGGAAGTTCTTTAAGTTTGATCTTTAAGGGGGGAAAAAAGTGTGTGTGTGTGTGTGTGTATGTGTGTGTGTGCTGCTCAAGTCATCTATAAGTACATTTTCTTTTAGGGAAAAAAAAAAAGAAAGAAAAAGCAGACAAGGCTAAACTTGTTGGCCTCCGTCGACAACCCCAGCACTCTCCCTCTCCAGACAGAAGCCTGGCTTGGAAAGTGTCCAAATCTTATTTTAAATCATCTAAATCTCATTTGCTTGACTCAAGTGGCCTGGATGATTGGGGTGACGCAAATCTGTGTCCCCAGCTGGGCCTAAGCCCAGAAAGCTTACTGGGCTGTGGGCGTCCATTTGGCTGCCTGAGGTCAGCAGCACTGCCAACGAGGGGTGTCCTGCCCTGCCCCAGGGGTGGCCACAAGAGAGGGCCATGTAGGGTTCCTGTGCTATGTCCTCACTCGGCCTGGAGCCCTGACAGGTCTTCCATCTTCCTGCCCTAGTTGTGGTTTCAGAATCCCAACAGCCTCGGCCTGGACTGGATGCCAGGAGTTTGGACAGATGAACAGAGACGCCTTCACTGGGTTTAGCAGTCTCTTCAGCAAGCCTTGGAAATCCCTGGAAGAGTGGTGAGACATTTGGTTCCAGACTCCATATCTAGTTCCATAACAACTCACTGTGCCACTCTGGCCACTCTCTCCCCATCCTGTTTTCCTAGCATCTGACTCTTCCATCATGGTCCCTCTGTCCCCTTCACAGGGGAGAAATTCAATTGGCTAATCTTTACACCCCTGAAAGAAAAAGAGGAACATTTCCAAGAAGAATGTAAAGAGTGTGATGATCAGGAAAAAAAAAAAAAAAAAAAAAAAAAAAGAAACCAAATGATATTAATTTTGACTTTAAAGACAGGTCACAGAAGTTTTTTCTGGCACAGCGAGTGAGTGCCACACCCACCACTCCCAGCTACTTAACTGCCTGGCGAGGTCATTGACCCGCTCCCAGGCTGAGCCTGGCACTAGGCATTAAGTTACTTAAAGACACGGCCTGCTCCCCACCCAACCCTCTAGCCAGAGTACAGTCATAGAAAGACCAGGAGAATCCTAAAGACACAGATAACATCTAGAAAAAGGAAAGCCAGTCAGCCATCAAATGCCCGCAACTCCTAATGTAGAACAGACTGCCAAATCAGTACATCCTCTAGATTCCTGAATCAGAGAAATCATAGCCAGCAGGTTTGGAGTGGTTGGCTGGTTGGTTTAATCGATGTTTCCCCTGTACAATCAGGAAGAGGGCTTCCCTGGGTGAGAGGTCATGTTCCCTGGACTCCGGAAGGTTCCCTGCCCTCGGGTCTCACCCTCTCTCTTTAAAGTCAACTTCCATCCTTTGCAGCCCTGAGAAGAGGCTAGCCGCATAGTGAAGCCTAAGCAAGTCATTGGTGGATCTGGGTCCCATGGAAATCCAGGCAGGACACTAAACCTACCCAAGACCTTCCTTAGTGCCACCCCCCCAATAAACTATGGTTGGGGCACAATTAGAGCCACTGAGAGCATGTTACTTGTTCAGGGCTGCTGTGGACTGCGTCACAGTGACCCAGGAAGTGACCTTTGGCTCCAGAGTCATGGAGAAAATGCTTGTGTTGTGCCGGGCAGTAGCCAACAGCCTCACCCTGCTCCTGACTGTAAACTCCATATTCAAAGACCAGTCATAAACATACAGGAGCCTATGGTAACCGTCTGGGGTAGAGATGGACACCTTCAGTCTCATAGCCCAAATCTGACCTGAGTTTACAGGTGACTCCAGCTGAAGCCTCTTCCTGTGACCTTCAAGAAAGCCCCAAGCTAGGTCCTAAACACACCCATGTGATCCATATCCCACCAAAAGTTCTAAGAGGAGAAGCTATGATGATCCAGCTCAGGCGTTGCAGAGGTCAAAATATGCTGGAACTGGAAAGAAGACCAAAGTTGGGTAAAAAAAAAAAAAAAAAGGAGAGGATAGGAAGGGGAAGAAGTGACCATTTGGCCACCACCACTCCATGGAGTGGAACCTCAGTCATTCCAGACTGCAATAAAAATACACTATAGATCAGATAGCTTGTATAGAGGAGAAATTTGTTCTTCCCAGGTCTGGAAGCTGGAGTCCAAATTCAAGGTACCACTGACTAGATGCCTAGACCTTCCATCTGGTCATAGATGGAATCTTCTTACAGGGCCCTTTCACTGTGAAAGGGGCAAGGAGGTCCCTAGAGACTCTTAACAAAGAGGCAAATCCCCTCCCAACTTCTGATATATAAATTTGGGGAATACAAAGATTTATGTCATTATAGAGGCTTCCCAGAGGAAGTAAGATTTTGTTGTTGTTTTGGTTTGGGGTTTTTGGTTTTTTGTTTTCATTTTTGTTTTTTCAAGGCAGGGTTTCTCTGTGTACCGTGGCTGTTCTGGACCAGGTCCTGTAGACTGAACTCAGAGTGATCTGCCTGCCTCTGCCGCCTAGAGTGCTGGGATTACAGGTATGTGCCACATGGCCTGGCTAGGAAGTAAGATTTCATGTAGAACTTTATATGACTAAGAGTTTTCCAAGAGAGAGGAACCATTTCAGAATGACAGAGCAGGTAATACAAGAGTCAGACAGAAGTGGTGTGTGTGTGTGTGTGTGTGTGTGTTTGATGGTGGTGGTCATGGTGGAGGAGATCAGAGGACAATACACAGGACTCAGTCCTCTCCTTCAACCCTCAACTCGAGGGTTGAGCTGAAATCAGGCTACGGCTTGCAGTGTCATTGCCATCTGAGCCAGCTCAGCAACTAAGCAGCTTTAAAGCTAAGAAATCTCCAGAACCTAGGATTGGTAGAAGTGCTTTAAGACCCCAAAGGAAAGGAACAAAATGCTGGACTTCATATCCCACGCTCCCCACAGGAAGACTCCAGAACCACTGTATCAAGTACCTCCTGGGAAAAAAAAACGCCATAAGCATGCCATGTTAATTGTCTATGCCTCAAGCCAGGCAATGGCATCTCCATGACACTTAGAGGTATCTGAGTCACAGGTTTCCTCACCTGTCCAACCCTAAAAGGAGCACCATGGCTTATAGATAAAATCACCCAACTGCCCAGCAGGACAGTCCAGCCAGCATCTTCTTTGGCTTTGCCTCATCTCAGGTATGTCACAGAGCGGTCAGAGATGGTAAAGCACAGATGCAGGAAGGAGTGCAGTTGAGAAGGACCGAATGCCCCTCGGGAAGGAAGCCCAGCAGGCAGGTGAGAGCCAAGAAGAGAGTCAATGGCTGCCATAGGCACAGCGCAAGCCTTCCTTCACCCTCTCGGCCCCTTCTTTTGTGCTTAACTGACTCAACAGTGACCATCCACAGTGACCGTGAAAGGGGGGAGGAAGAGGAAGGAAGAGAGGAATGGCAGCTTTGGAAGCTCAGCTGATGTGGAGCCTGGGATGCCTGTAATACATAGGGCATTTCTGTGTGAATTAGACAGAGGTACTGAGGCAGGAAAGAAAGAATATTGCCAGGGAATATTACAAGGGCTTAGGAAAAGAAAGGGGTCCCTAGGCAGGCAATGGTAGCCCACACCTTTAGTCCCAGCACTTAAGAGGCAGAGGCAGGTGAATCTCTGTGAGTTCAAGGCCAGCCTGGTTTACAGAGCTAGTTCCAGAACAGCCAGGGCTACACAGAGAACCCCTGTCTCAAAAAAAAAAAAAAAAAACAAAAAAGAAAAGAAAAAAGAAAGGAAGGAAGGAAAAAAAAGAAGGAAGGAAGGAAGGAAGGAAGGAAGGAAGGAAGGAAGGAAGAAAGGAAGGAAGGAAAGGAAGGAAGAAAGAGGTCTGTCTCTCACAGCAAGTGTGACTAAAGCCTCTTGCCTGCTGATAGTCAAAAATCCAGTCACAATTAACAATTAGTTGCCTAAGGCCTTTTTCCTTTCCTAACTATAAATACCTGCAATTTTCTAGGAATCTCACCAGAAAACCCTTGTACCTTAAAAGAACACACCCTAGAACACCTTGTGCAACCCTGGTGGCTTCTGGCTTTCCCTCCTCTGATTGCAATCCCATCCAACACACATCCTGAACCAGCCCATACTGGAGTTTATAAGAAAGCCAGAGGGAGCGTCTTAGCAACCCTTTCAGATGTGACGGAAAGCCACCAAAATGGCTTCTATGTTCCCTAAGACCTTCTATTGTGACTACCCTCGGGAAGATCATACCCACACTAGGGTATGTGTTCGTCTTTCCCAGGGCTCCCCTCTTTCTTTCAACCCTCGTGTTTAAAAATCTATATTGACAATGTCTGCACAGCCTGGACTCTTGGAGAACCTCACACCCTGGGTACTGGGGATGACATCAGTTCAGTCTCTGCCGCTGGTGACCGACCCTGGCTATGCTGCTGTGGCAGAATCCCCAAGACTGGGTAGAGCGGTGGGTCACAACCTGTGGGTCTCAAACCCCCACAGGGGTAGCATGTCAGATAGTTACATGACTATTCACAACAGTAACAAAATTACAGTTATGAAGTAACAACAGAATAATTTTATGGTTGGGGTCACTACGACATGAAGAACTGTATTAAAGGTCACAGCGCTAGGAAGGGTGAAAACCATTATTCCAGAGGCTGGCAAATTTAAAATCCCTGGGCTGCCCCTCGTGAGGGCTTTCTTAGTAATCATCACATAGAAAAGCTGAGCAAGGACAAGGGACGGAGGGCAAACTCACGCTTTCAGAAAGCAGCCATCCCAGCATGCATAGGGCCTGCAGATCCAAACCAGACAGGGTCCCAGTGCTGAGTTGGGGACATTCACAAGTTTCCATCCCCAAGTTCCAAAAAGGGAGTCTCACTGGGTATACATACAAACCACACTTAAGGGCAGGCCCCATTCCCAGAAGTCGGTGGCCAACACAAAATGAACTCAGTGTGCTTTTTGTGGAGGTTTTTTTGTTTTTGTTTTTTTTTGTTTGCCTTGTATTGCTTTGTTTAGCCTGTTTTTACTGGTCATTTGCTTCTATATTATGGTTTCCGATTTTATGTTTGTTTATTTGTTTTTTGAACTAGGATTTCTCTGTGTAGCCCTGGTTGTCCTAGTACCTGCTTTGTAAGATCAGGGTAGCCTCCAACGCAGAGGTTTGCCTGCTTCTGCCTCCCACGTGCTGAGATTAAAGGCATGTGACACCAGGCCCAACACAATGTACGTTTTTATGGATTTTGTTTGTATATGTGGGCCTCTGCGCATGTATCAGTTTCTTCTGTTCTTCCTTTTCTGTTTGTTTTGTCTTATTCTTGGTTGTTTTCCTTTTCATTTGCCTTTTTGTTTCCTTTTTTTTTAAGATTTGTTTATTTATTATGTATACAGTGTTCTGCCTGCATGTGTGCTTGCTCAGCAGAAGAGGGCACCAGATCTCATTATAGATGGTTGTGAGGCACCACATGGTTGCTGGGAATCAAACTTGGGATGTGTGGAAGGGCAGCCAGTGCTCTTAACCTCTGAGCCATCTCTCCAACTGCCCCCGTTTTTGTATTCTTAAGAGAGAGAGAAAACACATGGAATTGGAAGAATAGGAAGGATTGGGGAGGAGATGAGGGAGGGAAAATTGTGATCAGTATATACTGTATGAAAAATACTTTTTTATGAAAAATAAATAAATAAATAAATAAATAAATAAATAAGTAAAATACCACTCCTGGAGCAGAAGCCTTAAACCCCAGTCATCTCTTAAAGACAGTGCTGGCATTGTCTTGTGCCAATAAAGCTAAATAGGTCTAGGAGGGAACAAACACATTAGCTACAGAAGAACCTGGAGGACATGGCCCAGGGACCATGGTCTTCTGCAGGTCTCTGCTACCACCTGAAAAGTAGATGGCTGGCTACCATGACCTACACTTCCAGGTGGGAAAGGAGGTCTGGTAGTATTGGGGTTCTTCTCCCCAGGCTGCCAAGGCACCTGTTTTGTGAATGTCTCCAGAACCATGGGAAGTGAATCTCAGCTGCTGATAGCCCCAGGTGTACAGTACTCAGTTGTGGAATCCTGAAAGGATTAAGACAGGAGACCCCAGTCCCAGCCAGCTTTAGCAGATGCTTGGTCAGCCTCAGCTAGCATGTTTTTCTAGATCCAAGCCCTTGGCCCCACCACCAAGCACCACAGTCACATAGGGAACAAACTTCAAGACAAGACTGTTAACTGTCCTGTGACCTCAGCCTAGGTCCAAGGAAAAAGCAGGTTCCGGCTTAGTCATGCAGGCCTTCCCAGATGAGAGCCCACACTCACGGCCTCAGAGTCTCCTAAACTTAATAAGGGTTTTTGATGCTAGCAGATCTCATTCGGGGCCTACTCCCTTCCTCTGTGATCTTTCTTTTCTGCCCTAAACTGCCACAGTCTATATCGCAGAGTACCCTCACACTCAGCCACCTTAGCACATCCGAGCACTCGCCTCTCTGCCTGTGCCCATGGCAGACATCACTAATGGAGCCACTGCACTTCTTTCCTATTATGCCTGGCTTGAGCCCTGGTCAGAATCCCTATCAACTCAGTGCCCTAGGCAGCTACGCTAGAGCTAGCCAAGTCCATGTGCACGATGAGACTTATTTTAGCTAGCCCTGACGTAATGGGTTGCCGCGTTTAGATATAAGGAACATGGAGAACAGCACTAGGAAAAGGTTTGTAAGTAGATGGTCATCAGGCATGTCTCATGTATCTTCAGGCCCAGGATGCTGTGATCACCGTGATCTTATACCTTCTAAAAATAGATAGCTTTCTTTAGGGTTATTAAGCAGGGGAAGGGAGAGTGCTCTCCTCACAGTTAGGGCTACAAGGTCCGTGTCCTCCAATGCCTGCCCCAGAGACCCATTCTAGGTCAGCAGAACAGCTTCCTAGGAACCGCAAGGGAATGGAGAGATCTGCTGGACTGGAATTGTGAGAGCAGCATTACCCTGGGACAGCCGGGTTGCCCTGCAAACCTGCCCATCCTCCAGTAAGCAGACTAGGAAAAAGGAAGCCAGCCTCCTCCGAGGTCAATTTCTGAACTCTGTGCCCTTTGACTATACAAGGACATGATGGAAAATGTGTTTCCTGCAACCTGCTAGCTAGGATAGATTTACAGATTCCCTCACCCGGCTGCCTGTAACTATATTCTCTGCTCATAAATAATTTTACGAGGATCCAAAGAGACAGAGGTGAAAGGCAGCACGTAGCTTGGGTACAGAGCCTTGACAATAGACGTGTCAGCTCTGTACTGTGGCAGCTCCCAACTTCTAACAATTCCAGATTCTGGGTGGTGGTGGCTCCTGGGATGGCCGGGAGAAGGAAAGGGTTGGGGGGGGGGGCTGATATTGAGTTGTATCAAGAAAGATTTGTGCTTGCCTCACAAAGGAGGGGCTTGGAGTGTCTGGCTTGAGTGTTGCTTTTCCCCAGAGAGATGACAAAGAGCTCTCTCCACCTGGCAACTCCTAGAAGGGAAGGCAGTGATGGTATCATAGGTTACTTTTACTCCAGTTCCAGGGGATCCAATGCCTGTGGATTCTGGGCACCAGCACTCACAAGTACATTCTCTGTCTGTCTCTGTCTCTGTCTCTCTCTGACTCTCTCTCTCTCACACACACACATACACACACACTAAAATAAATCACTAAAAAAAAAAAAAAAAAAAAAAAAACAGGCAGTGTTTGTGCATGCCTTAATCCCAGCACTGAGGAGGCAGAAGCAGGCGCATCTCTGAGTGTAAGGCCAGCCTGGTCTATAGAGTGAGTGAGTGCCAGGACAGCCAAGGCTACACAGAGAAACCCTGTCTCAAAAAACCAAAGGGGGAAGAAAAAAGAAAGGAAGAAAGAACAAAGGAAGAGCATTTGGGGACAAAGTTGCAGAAGAGTGAGGCAGAAAGGATGTAAGACCCAGAGGATGGGTGGAACACTGAAATGCTTGCTGTCGTTCAGACATGGCACGGCCGGTATATTCATAAACTCACAGCCATGGATACCTGTGCCAGACCTGCACAAATCCAACCAATCTGCATCCCATCCTGGACGAGAGAGGCTCCATCTCCAGCCGAGGAACTGTTGGCAGTTGATGACTGCTGAGGAGGGGGAACCTTGCGTTGGGCTGTTACTGCTGGTGATTTGCCTAGGCTCAGGTGGATGGCCCCACCCCCTTGTACATGTAGGTGGCACTAATTGAACTCTGTGGCTTATAAAGAAGTAGAAGAGGAGGAGGAGAAGGGGGAAAAATGAAGGTAAAAGAAAAAAGTGGGGGAGGGGGTCCTGTGGGAATGGAGGTGGATAGGATCAAGATACATTGTATACATGTATGAAACTGTGGAGAAGTCTAAAAAGTTGTAAGAGCATGTCTGTTTATTTGGTTGGTTAGTCGGTTTTTTGAGACAGGGTCGTTCTATGTAGCCTTGGCTGTCCTGGAACTCACTCTGTGGACAGGACCGGCCTTGACCCGTGCTGGGTCTAAAGCCACTGCCACCATCAATCACCAGGTTCCTGTATATTACTTTTCTGATAACCTTTTAAGTGTTTTCTTTCTTTCTGTATGTGTATGTATTTTGTTGCTGTTGTTGATGTTTTGTTTGTTTTAGATAAGGTCTTACTATGTAGCCCTGGCCAATCTGGAAATTACTACATGGACCAGGCTGGCCTTAAACTCACAGAGATCTTCCTGCCTCTGCCTCTCTCCCAAGTACTGGGATTATGCCCAGCAACCTTTATGTTTTTATAGTAGTATATAATTGATACAGAATTTTTTTTTTAAGTATAGAAAAGCATAGAGAAAATAAAATAACTTTTCATGATAAAACTGTTAGAGTACAGGCGATTCAGCTATCCTGCCTTCAGGGTCTTAGCAATTGCTTACACCATCACCTTTGGCCATTACCTGCCGCTGCACCAGGTGTGTGAGATATAAGGAACCTCGCCACCCCCAGCTTTTTCCCTCTCTCTGTTCCAGTTTCTCTCTGTCCTCTCTATCCCAGCTCTTACTCTATTCTAGGTGCCCCATCCCCCATGTCATGGCTCACTTGCTGCCTCTACCCCTTCTCAAGACCCTCACTCCTTTTCCTTCCCCCAATAAGCTCCTTTATACCAGGCTTGTTGTTTGGCATAATTTCTCAGGGGTCACACGTTGGCATGGGTCCGTCATGGCACTCCTAATCACCGCATCATTATATATCGTAACAATACATGTCAGCAGGGAGAAGTGTCTGTTGTGAAGGCAGAGTAGCCTGTTCCCCTGCCAAGGCACTGGGCTCACTGGCCTGCTCCCCACAGCCCTTGATCACTAGGATTGTGCCCCTCATAGTAGAGCTACCTTTAACAAACTGGCCCTAATACTTTCTGGGCTACTGGTCCACCATGAGACCACCACTGTCTTGAAAGACCCAAGCAGCCGCACGGTAGGGTCTTTAAAGACCTTGACCTCAGCCTTCTCCTCCACCTCCAGGCTCTAGTCTAACTTCAGAAACACTGAAGAATCTGCAGACATCCATTTTCCTCAGAACTGTGGGGACGGCAGCTGCTTCCATGTTGTAAGATGCAGCATCAGAGAAGAAAGCATTGTTGATTCCTCTCCTGGTATAGATAGACGTGATTAATGGAGACAATTTTTTTTCTTTCTTCCTTGTTTTTTGTTGTTTTGTTTTTTTGTTTTTTTCTGAGACATAGTCTCACTTTATAGCTATCGCTGTCTGGAAACAGATCATGCTGGCCTGAAACCCAGAGATGTGTGTGTGTGTGTGTGTGTGTGTGTGTGTGTGTGTGTATAAATACATATATGTACAAGTGTATGTGAGATATATAATGTATATACATACTTTTCCAAGTTGGAATCCTAGCCTACTTTTTTATTAGTATTTTATGGTTCTTTTTTCTTTGCATGAATATTCCTTCGAAATACTTTGAAATGGCTATGTAATCCTACAGATGTATCGTAAAACATGTAATTATGTGTTTTGGAACATCTGGGTTTCCACTTTTTTGGTATTCAACATCCTCTTTATTGATCATATCTGTACATAAATTTTTGTCTGGAAGTCTAAGTTATTTCCTCAGAGAAAATGCCAAGATTTTTGTTGTTGTTATCGTTAAACTTCCTTGATGCATTTGTCAGATGGTTTCCAGAAGGGCTGCCCCTGGCTGGTGTGCCTCCCACTGAGGCGACTCTTGTCTGTTCCAATTGAGGCTAATACCAGTAAAGAAAAAGCTTATTACCTAAAAGGCAAATAATGGTAATTCAGAATTCTAGTTTATGTGATAAGCAACAACAATAAAAACATAATTATTAAATCACTTTTTTTTTAAAGTATCTTTTTTCCTCACCATGTTTTGGGTCCGGGGCTGTAGTTTGTGGCAGAGTGCATGCTTAAGGCCACATTTTCAGTTATTGGTCGTGCAGGAGCATGGGGGTGGGGCGGTGGACATCATACCTTACTTGTTTGTCTAACCTGGTTTTTGGTATGTAGTTATGGGTTCATGGCTGTAAAGCGTGGAGACCAGAAGTCAATCTCACTGCTGCTTCTCTGGAGCCATCTTCCTCGTTTTTTAAGGCAGGGTCTCTCACTGACCTGGACTTCTCTGAGCAGGCTAAACTGGGTGGCCAGTGAGCCACCAGTGATATGCCTGACTCTACCTCCCCAGTGCTAAGATTACAAGCATTTAGCCTTTTTAATTTATTTAATGTAAGTGCTGGAGATAAAACTCAGGTCCCTGTGCTTGCAAGTACTCCCCTGACTCGGCCATCTTTCTAACGAGGCTTTGATGGAACTGAAAAATCACTTTCTGAGCTATGCATTTCCATTTTGCTATTGTTTATATTTATGTTTTTTATATTGGTTGCGTGTTTAATAAGTATGTGTGTACGTGCGTGGACAAGCACGTGTCATGTCAGTTCTCTCCTTCTGCCATGTGGGCTCCAAAGAATAAACTATCAAGCTTGGCAGCCTGTGCGTTTACCCTCTGAGGCATCTTTTTTGGTTTTTGTTTTGTTTTTTTGTTTTTTTGGTGGGGGGAAGTTGAGACAAGGTTTCTCTACGTAGCTTTGTCTGTCCTGGAACTCCCTCTGTAGACCAAGCTGATCTAGAACTCACAGAGATCCGCCTGTCTCCGCCTCCCCTAGTGTGGGAATTAAAGGCATGAGCCACTACTGCCCGGCCCCAAGTGAGGCATCTTATTGGCCCCTATGTTTGTGTTTTACTAGTGTGTTACTTTCATTTTGCTTTCTGTGGGTTTTGGTATGCCAGAGATTTACATTTTTATGCTAAAGCTGTTGGCCTTTTCCTTTTTCTGCCATATCTGTGACTTAGAAAGTCCTTACTGGGAAATGGCTCTTTAAGTGGGTCAGAGGTTGCCTTTTCCTCTTCTTCATTTCTCTATTTTTGGTAACTTTCGAGAAAACATCCTTTTCCTAAATATGTTTTCCTGGGAACATCTGGAATGTGCTTGCTTTATCCCTCTTCCCCAGAGGCCGGTGGGGCAGGCGGAAGAGGGTAGATCCACCACAGGGTGAGGGCCTCACAAATTGCTCTTCCCACAGCTGCTTGGATATGTCTGTGCTCCATCCTAAAAGAAATCTGGCCTTTCCTAACTGTTGTAGTAATTAATAAAATATTGCCAGTATTGGGCTATAAAATATTTATTATTATCCCTATGTTTTTCACGGCTATCACAAATAACAAGACAGAAGCACCTGTTAGATTTTTATAATTGCCTTATTTACCTTGGGCCAGGCAGATAGTTCACTCACACTGTGTCAATATCCTCACCATCCATCTCCCAGCCCCCATCTGATGCCATCCTCCTTAACCATCCTACCTTCTATCCATAATCTTATGAATACTTGCTTTTATTCTCCATCTGGGCCATTTCACACCATTATTGGAGTTCTTCTTTCTGGCCCCACGTGGTTTCTTGTCCAGGCTAACCCATTGTGGTGTCTCCTTCTTCCTCTCTTCCTCAAAAGCCTGGAACCCTAGCCATGCCTATTCTGCTCTGCCCTGCCCAGGTATAGGCTCTTTAATCAACCAAGCAGGTATGTTTTAGGCAGGTTTACAAGGATGGGTGTATCTTGAGGGCAGTAACCAGATCTTCAGGTTAAACCAACCTCCAACACCTATCCAAGAAATGTAGCAACTGCCCAAGTCTCTTTTTCGTGAAGAGTGTGTGTTGTAAAGATCTGCTTAGAGGGTAGAGTGCCTTTCCCTGGTAGGAGAAGCCTGGGGTTCATACATGTTCATACATGACACAAATGAAGCCATTTGTGGCTCTGCTGTGGAAATAGAAGAGCCCTCGCCCTTCAGGGCCAAAACATGACTCTATTGCCAAGTTCCACAGTGTATCCATCACTCTACACCTCACTATAAAGAGTTCACCCAGCTCAAAGCTGAGATCCCTGGATACCAGTCTCTGTGCTGCCTCCTTCTTCTGACACTCAGCTGGCAGGGTTGGTGTGGAGATCTGGTAATGGGACCCTGTGTGACACCTGCCACAGGTAGGCACAGTGATGTTTCTTGTGTCATGTTGCTGCTGATACAAAGGTGTTTTTGTGCATAGCACCTTTGCCCAGAAAAAAAAAAAAAAAAAAGAGTGCCAGGCTGGGCAGTAGTGGCACTCGCCTTTGATCCCATCACTCAGGAAGCAGAGGCAGACTGATCTTTGTGAGTTCCCTTCCTGGCTGGTCTACAAAGTGAGTCCAAGACAGCCAAGGCCACACAGAAAAAAAAAAAAAAAAAAAAAAACCCTGTCTTGAAAAACCACAAAACAAACAAACAAAACAAGTGCCAAGTGGTGGGACTGGGAAGAGAGCTAACTACAGGACCCTATTTTTCTAACACATTGAGATATTGCTCTAGGTCCTCCAAAGCACCAAGCAAAGAATCTTAGGAAGTTTGCTTGGCTGCCTAGCAAAAGAGCCTTGAAGCCAAGATCTGAGTTCCCAGCCACTTTCAGATGTGGCCCTTGCTGACTGTGTGGTCTTGGGCAAGTCACTTCACATAGCCTCGCTTCCTTCGTGGTACAACAGAGATGCCTTTCTTCTTAGGTACTGTGAGGCTTGAACACAAAATAACATAAGACTTCCCAGAAAGCACAGGTACATATAGAACTGCCTTCCAGCTGGAACACTGGAACACTGTGAAATTACCTTCCAGCTTTCCACACTGTGAAAAATCATCTATGAACTGGAGTTCTCAGAATAAAGCCACACCTATGTAAAAGACGGTAGGGCTGACTGACTCCCACCTCCTGATTGTGGAGAATTGAAATGTTAGGGATTTGGAGTTATCTTGGACTATCTGTAAACTGGTTTAGTAGGCCGTTCATCGCCTGCTGCTGGTCTGATCCAAAGTCCTTTCACCTGTCAGATAAAACCTTTGGAATGTGTTAATTTGACAGGTCCCTGCCTTCCACCTGCCTAAAAGCTAAGAATGTCATTGGCTAACATCTGAAAGCTGTAGAGGAGATTTCCCCCTTTTCGCTGTGACCTACCTGTCTGCAGTCCTCATAACCATATTTGGAAAATGCTTTCATTTATGTCTATTGCCATTCTGTGACTATAAATGCTCGTGTAACTGCTTCTACTGTGGAACACATTATTTGGCACAACCCGAATCTATGTTCTTGGGTCATAGTCGCTCATGTTTGACTAATAAGTATTCTCGTTTCTTTAAAGTGAGAGCTGTATTTCTCAGCACACATCCCAGTGGCCCAGAATTGTGCCAGCAAGCCAGAACGTGTGGCCACTCTGTGAAAGGCCCAGCACAGTACTTAGCCCTTTCACAAGTCCTCAGTGATGACAGCCATGGGGTAGTGTGTCTCCCCAACAGCAGTTGCTCATGCTGGACATAGTTATAAAAACACGGACTAAGCCGGGCGCAGTGGCTCACGCCTGTAATCCCTATTACATTATGCAGGCAATTCAACTGGCCAGCCCTTAGGGGACCTTTAGGGTCCTGACAACATCTTACGTCAGTACCTGCATCCTGTGACATCCATCTGGGCCAGGTACTCCAGATATAACCTGGTCTGCCACACCCACTCTCTTTCTCTAGTTATCTTGCCCTCCTCTCTGTTCTCTCCCCTTTCTCTGTCAAGGAGCCCCTCTCCCCCAACCATATCTCTCTCCTTCCCTCTCTCTCTCTCTCCAACTCCATCCAAAGAATTCTTTCATATAATATCTATTGTGTGCATCATTTTAAAAATTCTAACAATCTCAGCACTCACGAAGGCAGAGACAAGCGGATCTCTTGTGAGTTTGAGGCCAGCCTGGTCTACAAAGCGAGTCCAGGACAGCCAGGGGCAGTTACAAGAGAAATCCTGTCTTGGAAAACAAACAAATAAGTAAGTAAAAACATGGACTATATAACAGATTCCTGGATAGGACCAGGGCAAAGAACTTAACAGCCATGTTCCAAGGAGAGCCAGAGAGGCCAGAGCCTCACCAAACCATGACCTTGGGGAGTCTTTGATAGAAGAGAGTAAAGAAATGGCTCCTTTTCCAGGGCCACCGTAGGAAAGAAAGGCCCTGCTTGGCCTGGACCTCTTCAATTTTGTCCTACAAGAGCAATGAAAACCAACTCTAAACCAGACAGAAACCTCGTAACAGCTTGGAAATGAGCCTTGTTAGTTCATAAATCTCAATGTAGTAGCCCACTCTCAGGTTGCTCGGGCTCCTATGATGCCATCATTGATTGCTGCTCACAGGGGCCGAGGATAAAAGGACCCCAAAAGGACCTCTCTCTCTTGCTCTCTTGCTCCTCTCTTGCTCTCTCCCCTCTCTCTCGGGGCACCATCTCCCCCCATCTCTGTCTCTCTCTATCTTTCTGCCCTCATGGCCCCCTTAGGTCCTAACTCTTCCCCTGAATAAGTTCTTTCATATAAGACCTGTTGTGTGCATGTGGCATCATTTTTAAAATACCAACAATCCTCCCTAGCAGGTCTTGTGGCATCATACTGCAAGTAGTTTTCTCAGCCTTCCTAATGCTGTGACCCTCACAACAGTTTCTCACATGTGGTGACACCCCCAAACATAAAATTATTTTCATTGCTACTTCATAATTATAATTTTGTTACTGTTATGAATTGTAATGTAAATATCTGATATTCAACCCCTATAAAATGGTCATTTGACCCCAAAGGGGTAGTGACCCACAGTTTGAGGACCACTGTCCTAATGGCGTCAGAGTCACAGCCTGGGCCTCTCTTCCTTGAAAGGAGGCCCCAGCCTTTGGCCTTGGAGCTAGCCTAATGCAGATTAGGCGAAATCCTTGCTTTCCCTGAAGCCCAATGACCCAAGCACATTCCTGATGCTAGAGCCCCAGCCAGGCATGACTCAGCCTTCAGGAATGTGTAATCATCAGATTCCCCTTCCCAGGGGTGAATTCCTCACTGAAAGGTGAGCTCACAGCGGGCCTAACCAAAAGAAGCCAGAGAGGGCCCGTTCTTCTGTGAGCAACAATGCCTGGCCTTGGCCAGCCTCCTGAGGAGACAGCCTTGTGCCATTGTGAGGCTCCGCCCTTTGCCCACGTAGCCCTAGATGTGTGAGTGGGTGGGTAGGAAGGAGAGACAGAGATGAGGGAGTCCAAAGATCAGGTTCAGTGCTCAAGAGAGTGGAGCAGGCAAGCTGAGTCAGCATGAGCCACCCAGTGCCAAATAGTTGTAGGAAAGGTTGGTTTGTCAAGGTTTTCCCTGGCCAGTTCATGAGCACAGACAGAAGGAGCCCCTGGGTCCAAAACTGCGAGAAGTTTCTCTCCTGTAAGCTTGCCTGGGCCAGGCCTTCTGAAGACCCTGACAAAGTCTCCCGGATGTTGGCTGCTCTCAAGATGTTAGGTACCTAACTCTGCGTTAGCAGGCATGAAGGCCATTACGGACAGACTGGTCCTTCATGATAAAGTTTGGACTCCACCTTCATTTCTGAAACACTACTCCAATTTGCAAAGAAGGAAGCATCCCAACTCCCTCTTCCTAAAGAAGCCAGGCATAGGAGCACACACCTTTCATCTCAGCAATCCAAGGCATGGTCTACAGAGAGAGTTCCAGCACAGCTAGGGCTACACAGAGAAGCTGTGCCTCAGATAAATAGATAAATAAATAATGGTGGGAAGTAAAATACCGTATGAAAACATCTTAGTACTAAGACTTTGTTGAACAGAATCTAAGTGTTTCCTCTAGCCCTGGGCTGGTGACATGACATTCAGTTCTGCTCCAGAGATTACAGTATTACCCATTACTGTCTGCTCTCTGAAGAATTACTCTAACTAGGCCTGTCAATCAGCTGGCTGAGAGGCTAGCCCTGATGACATGCTGAGATGGGAAGAATAATTATCCCTTCATGAGATAATGTATTATTTACCCAAGGGGCCCCTCCCTCCAGGTAATTACCAACAGATCCTCTCTGTTGAGCCTGCCCACTCTCCTGAGTTCTAACTCAGAGGTGCTTTTCTTCCCCCCTTCTTGTGTAGCCATGGCTGTCCTAGACTCCCTTTGTAAACCAGGCCAGCCTCGAACTCACAGTGATCCACTGCCTCCCCGAGTGCTGGGATTATAGGCATGCACCACCTTGCCCGGCAGAGGTGCTTTTTAAAACTTTCCCTCTTTCTATCTCTTCTTTGCAAAGGGACCAGACTCCCGATCAAGCTTGCCCTGACACTGTTATTTCTCTCCTACTCTTCGAAGACGCCATATCCTCTTGTCCACATAGCTGCGTATAGACCTTTGCTGCTGACTCTGATTCAAAAGGCATGGCCTTCTCTCTTCCCCTTCTCCAGATCCTTCCCCCCAGAAACTGCTGAGATTTACAGTGAGTCTGCAGTGTGGTTTTTCCTCTCAGACTCAGATAAAATGATACGAAAGTTTGCTTTTGAGTCCATATTAAGATCGTCTTATCAACAAGGCTGAAAAACCTGCACAAGGGAACCATGATTCCCTGGTAACTTGTGTCCCCCTCAATTCTTTGTTCAGATACAAAGTACCTGGACACTGAATCATGGGATACCTCAAAACCCCCTCTGGTAACAAAGGGCCAGCCACTCTAGGGCTGTAACTCCCAGGCCCCACACTAAGCTCAGGGTTCTCTGGGGGACATAGCTTTGTCCAGTTTTGATTGTACGAAGAAATTTAATAGCAAATCTCTCACAATCACAAAAGAAATCCCCTCATCTGATATCTCAGGAAGCAGCCATATGACCAGGATTAAAACATAATGGGCCCTGAGTCTGGGAGGCAGGTACCGAATCTGAGGATAATCAGAAACACCAAGGAACAGACAGGAATGGAAATGCCAGACCCACCCAGGGACCAGCCTTGCTCCACTTGGGGATGTGGCCAGTAAGGACAGGGCATTTCATTCACTATTAACAGGTACAGGGTGTTATATGGCCCTGGCTGGCCAGGTCCCAACAGTGGCCTGTCCACTAGATGCCCTTAGATCTTCCAGGGAGATTTTTCCTCACAGTGTGAGTGGTTGAACAACTAGCTGTTCTGAGGTATGATGGTGGGTGCTAGCCTGAGGGTCCAACACTAGTGTCTGAACACTTACTGTAATTGAGGGCTTTTAAGAAAGGAAAGCCTACTTTTTCTTCCTCTCCCTCCTCTTCCTCCTCCTCCTCCTCCCCTTCTCTGTGAGAGACAGTGTAGGAGTCAGGACTCCCTCCACCTCCACTCCATAGCTGGCATGATCTTGCTCTTTATTCTCTCCCTTCAACAGCTGCCTTGGAAGCTCTCAGAGGCAGTGGCTCATGTGAGGAGATTTTGGAGAAAGTCCAAGGCCCAAGGCCTGGGGATAGCAGCCCTGGTCAGACCAAACAGTTTTGTGGGCCCTGGAAGTTCTGACCTGGCATGAAGGTCCATTCTCAGGTCTGAGTTCCATGGGTGGAGGAGGCCTGCTTGTTCCGTCCAACACAGATGCTCCCTGGAGGAGGAAGCCTGACAGGCTGAGATCACATCTACCCATGACGATCTTCCCACTGACCCTCAGTTAGGGTGTATGTACAGCATGGCCCATTAGCCCTTAGTAGACCCTTAAGGACCTTCGCAAACCTCATGAAGAAAGGGCAAAGGGAGGACAGAGGGCTCCCGTATTGGAGGCTGTTGTGAGGGCTAAGGTGTTCCTCTGGGATCATCTCATCTGGAAGAAAGGAAATTCAGGGGCCCTCACAGGCATGCACAGGGCCAGTTCTCTCTGCCTGTCACTTATCTAACCTGTGTAGACAGCCAGCCCTCCCAGCAGGACCCGCCTTCCCTGTGTTCCTCTACTGTAGGCCCTGTACATCTGAGTGACGTAGCATCCAACTGCATCCCACCAGCCCTTCCCCACAGACCCCAGAGGAAGTTATCTCTTGAGGACATCCTTTCCTCAGTAGAATGAGGCCTTGAGCCTTGGGAGAGCCTCAGACCGTGCAGATGGCTTGAGACTTCTCACCCTGGTGTTTTTATAAACATCTTCTCAAGTGGAGGACCGATGACACGTTTCTAGCCAGGTGAAGGGATTTTGGCCTATGGAATTAGAGCCTTTAAAGTCATCAAAGCAGACCCTTCTGCACGACTCTGGCTCCGACTCGGAAGAAACTTTGCAAGAGCAGCTGACCCTTCCAAAAAAGGGAGCCACTCCATGAGGGCATGACAGAATAGAAGCCATCTTGGAGAGGTGCTACAGGCAGAATCTGGGATCACCTCCCCCCAAGGCAGTTTCCAGCTGGTTCTCCCCCAACCCCAACCCACACCCCAAACTAGCTGCCTTTCCATACATCACTGCAAAAGAATTAATGAGTGTGGATATAGGGTTTTGGTTTGGTTTGGTTTGGTTTGGTTTTGGTTTTTTTCTGCATGAACCTCCAGACCAGATCGCAGCGCAGCAAATAGCTTCAGTTTCAGGGAACGCTAGGCAAAAAGATCCAGATAAACTCTGTCCATACCTCTGGCCCTCAGGAACCATGAGAAAACACAGAGCTGTTGTCCTGAGCTGCTAACTTTGTGGTAATTTGTCACACAATGTAACAGTACAGGCATCGGGTGGAAGACTTCCAAGGTCAGACTGGAGCCTGAGAGCATGAAACAACTTGGTCCTCCAGGGCTTGGGCCTTGGCTCGGAGCTGGGCAGTAGGCAGGCTCTGGTTTCTGGTGCCCTCCCTACAGCTGGTTTTCAAGCTGCCTGATGAGCTCGAAAGCGTGTGGACAGAAGTACATACCAGGCTTTTGCTGGCCTCTGTATGGGACACTGACTTATCTATGGCTCTGGTCTCAGTAGAGGCATCTATATCCTCGGATCGGCCTAGAAAGACCATTCACAACACCTGCTGGTTTGAATTTATATGATTTCTTTGTTTGTTTTCATGACAGGGTTTCTCTATATATGCCTGGTTGCCCTGGAACTCACTCTGTAGAGCAGGCTGGCATGGAACTCACAGATATCTGCCTGCCTCTGCCTCCCAGAGTGCTAGGAACACAGGCACCATGCCCGGTTACTTCGCCTACTGACTGGTCTCCCCATCCCTCCTTTTACTCTTTAAGATGTGTTTCTTCTCCCTTCTGCCCCACGGCAAGCCTCTGACTTGTCTGAAATCTGGAGCAGCCCCTCAGTCACTCTGCCTAAGGCCCACGTCTGTGCTCAGCTAACACCATTGGACTCTGTCCCCTTGTGTCTGCCAGGGTGGCCCAGTTCTGGGGTAGACTGTTTGTGTGAGTGCAGAGTGTTTCAGTCCTCGGTAAAAGCCTGGGCAGTCTGTTATGATAGAAGTGGAGCAGCTGCTTCTTTTATTGGCCTAAAGTTGATTCCTTTTTTTTTTTTAAGCCTGGAGGTTGGGAAGTGAGAGGAGAAGACTTCAATATAGAGTCATCATGGCTTCAGTGTCTGAGCTGGTCACTGTCTGTGCCTCTCTGGCTCAGATCGATCATCCTCATTGGGAAGAGGATGAATGAATGAGTTTGAATGAATGAATTCTACAGACTGGGAAAGGGTAGGGGTGCACCTGCGCATGCGAGCACACCTAGGCCCTTGCGACAGACAGGAGTTGACGCTGGGTGTTTTCCTCTACTGCTCTTTACCTTGTATTTTGAAACAAGGTCCTGGAGCTCACCGTTCAGGCTGGGATGGCCAGCCAGTGAGCCTCTAGGAGCCTCCTGTGTTCCCACCCTCTACCAGTGTTGGGATTACTGAAGCACAGCTGCCTTGGCTGGGGTTCTGTGTTTGTTAGTAACGATGGTGAGTGATCCTTAGCATGTCACCTCACCTAGTTTTCACTCGGGGGCTGGGGATCCAAACTCAGGCCCTCATGCTTGCTCAGCAGATCCTATACCCCCTAAGCCTTCTCTTCAACCCCTGAGTCTTGGAGTCTTAAATCATGACTAAAGGCCAAGCTTCTGCCTCTCAGGACAGGCCTTGATTTGCAATTTGGGGAGGGTCTTATTCCCAGAGGGAGTGACTGAATATTGATTCTCCAGCCCCTGGCCCAGGCAGCCTTGAGGACTCTGACTGATCAAGAACTAGGGAGAAAACACAAATGACCCCATTGAGCTTGCTGTGCCATGGGGGCTTCCGGAGTGAACAATAGCCTCTGTGTCTATCTCTTCTGAGGGCCGGAAGCCCCCAGTGCTCGGCTTACGGATGAGTCATGCAGGCTATCTCCTGGCTCAGCTTTGTTATGCCTACGGATCTTTTAGTCCGGCCCGAAACAGAGCATGATCTCATCCTCGGCGGGCTGGGGAAGCCCTGTCTCTCCAGCCTCAGGGAAACTCTCCTCCTACAATCAGCTCAGAGGTTGATCCTGGCCTTGGGAGAGTTCCTGGAGGTGTGGGTGGACACCAGGGAGCTGGTGCTATACAGGGCTGGAAAGACTTGTGCTTGTGAATGCCCCTGTGGGGGGGAAGGGGGGTCCCCTTTGTTCTCTCTGGACGCAGCCTGTGTCTGATGAAGCCAACCACCTTCAGCTGTGTCCTCTGGAGTTTCCTGCACTCAGATGAAGCCACTGTCACCACTCCAACACCCCCCCCCCAGTGCAATTGGGAATGTCCCTGTGAGCGGCAGGAAACTGAGGGCTAGGATAGCCTCCAGCATGCTTTTGTCTGGACAGCTTGGGAGGAAACAGGACCCAACTGTCTATCTGAAACTTGAATTCTTTGACTGGGACACCGCTGTTGTTTGTCTTTGAGTGTTCATTCCACTGGTGGGCATGAAGCAGGGCCATGTATGACCTGTGGCCACGGGCAACTTCCCTTCCCTTCCTGAGCCTAAGTTTCCATTCCTGTTGAATGATGCCGGTCAGAGGATTTGATAAGCATGGGCATGATTGGATAGGCCAACTACACAGCTTCGCTCACTGAGGCTCTTATGGGGTATATCAGAGCTCCTTCTCCCCCTGGACACATTCTTCGGGAATATCATGCTTGCTCAGGATGCCTGCAGAGCCTCTGGGAACTGCCCTATTGCTTGGGTGTCAAGGATTGTGCCACAGCTGCCTTGGCTGGGGTTCTGTGTTTGTTAGTAACGATGGTGAGTGATCCTTACCATGAGATCTCATCCCAGGAAGCTTTTGCTGTAGGTGTGCAAAGTTTAGACCTTGGATTCCAAAAAATAGGTTGTAAGGCTTTGCTTTGTAGCCCACGGAAGTGACGGTCACTCTATACAGTTGCTACCTTTCAGAGTAGGTAGGGCACTAGGTAATGATCAAGAGGAGCCATTAAGTCATGAATGCCAGAAATATAGGTGGGTTTGCTTGTGTTTTTCTACAGTGTCAGAATTTATTGAAGAATAATAAGTCCACAAGCTATGCTGGTTTCATTGGCTACAGTTTACTGAATAGTCTTGGTTTTACTTGATAACACGGCCACTGGCAATGAAAAATTCTTTTATTCTAGTTTTAATCAATTTGAACTCTTAGACTACCTATTATACTTCACATAAAGGGCATGTGTGTGTGTGTGAGACAACATAGTTACAAGAGGGTTTAAAGAGGCCACAGACTTCAAAGGGGCTGAGGTAGAGAAACAGATATAAATGCAAAGGGAGTCGCAGCACAAGGTTAGCTATGAACGAACCCAGGTGGAGGCTCACATAGCTGAGCCTGAGACACGGGCCCACCCAGATGACCTTCAGCCCTCAAGGCAAGGTACAAGACAGGATGAAGGGACAGACAAGTGGAGACTGTACGCTAAGCCCCGGAGACAGCTGTCCCCTGACACATGCACAAAATGGTAGGATAGCAGTTTGATGGCTCCGCTGCCACCGCTTTCCTTTTATTTCCAGGAGAGGTTGTGTCTCTCAGTGATCTACTGGGTTGAGTAAGGTCACAGGCCGGGTTTTGCGCTTTCTTTTATGTTTTTAATACAGCCATGTGCCCACATGTTCCCAATCTGCTTCGATAAGTTCCAAGGTGGTTTTCTTTTACCTGTATGGCTAAGTCATCGGTCTGCGCTTCATAGTCTATTTTGTACACACAGCGGTTGTCCACGTGCACAAAGATGCAGAACCATTCCACCTCTTGTTTTGTATTCAAATTGGAGCCAACAGCTGCTTTGTTAAGATATGGCGTCACCTCGGGCAAGGCACAGTGTGATAAGCACTGTTCCAAACAACTTCCAGATGAGCCCAGCTTGATTCCCACACATTTTCACCTCTACGCTAAGCCACCCTCCTGAGCCCCGGTTCTGAAGCTCTGTACAGGAACTTTGAACTGCCTACACTCTAGCCCACAACCACCAGGGTACAGAAAGTTACCTGAGGGGAAGTGACACAGTTCTGAGTGTTCCACACTGAGCTTTCCGGCTTGCTGGATCATCATGAGACACCAGGTACATTCCCATTCTATTGGCCTCTGCAGATCCATGATTGCTCCTGGCTACAGTACAGCCCAGCTGTGAAGGAAGTTACAGAGTCACAGTGCAGAAATGTGAGGGAAGAGGCCATCCTGGGACAAACCTAGACAGGTTTTTGCCTGCCTTTGCTGAATAGACCAAACTACCTGACACACTCAACCTGGCCCAGTATTGGGAGTGGAGTCTTATTTGGACAAAGCCCCTCACAATACAATCTTCAGTCTTCCATCAAGAGTTGTTTCTCTAGGAGCTTAATCTAGCTGAAGTTCCAGTGTCCAAGTGTGGCAGGATTATAGGGACAGGAGGCTGAAACATCAAGATTACCATGAAAGAAAGCAGTCTACAGAGGAAGAGGCTCTGTACTGGGGAAGCCTATGCTCCCCACAGAGGCTTCCTCTAGGAAGCAGAGCATTGTGGGAAAACGCTGTGAAAAACAAATGAGCAAAGTGGGTGATATGCAAATATCATGTAAAGGGTTCTGGGCCACAGGGGCTCGTTCCTCAGCTCATTAGCTCACTCCCATTCTTGCTTCCCCCTTCTTCTTCCTTCTTTTTTTTTCCCTTACCTCCCCCCCACCCCCACCCCCCCCGCTTTGGTTTTTTGAGATGGGGTTTCTCTGTGTGGTCTTGGCTGTCCTGGTCTAGACCAGGCTGGCCTTGAACTCACAGAGATATGCTGCCTCTGCCTCCCGAGTGCTGGAACTAAAGGCATGTACCACTGTTGTGGATATTTGGTTTATGATATGTAAACATGTTTTTGTTAAAATTCCAAGTTGGGGATTTTAGTTTTTCTACACCCGTTAAGTGTCTCATAGGGAGCATGGTCTTTGCCAGGTGGAATTAGTTGAATTCTGAGGATTTTGAGGGGTATAAATAGGACAGCCCAGAGGAAGAAGGTGCGGCTGCTTGGAGGAAGACGGCTTGCTGCTGGTTCGTCCTGCTGCTGCATTTGCTGTTTGCTGATTTGCTGGTTACATGGACTTCTAGATTTTTTTTTTAATTTATTTATTATGCATACAATGTTCTATCTGCAAGAGGACACCAGATACCATTATAGATGGTTGTGAGCCACCATGTGGTTGCTGGGAATTGAACTCAGGACCTCTGGAAGAGCAGTCATTGCTCTTAACCTCTGAGCCATCTCTCCAGCCCAACTTCTAGATTTTTAGATGACTGATATTGATATTGCCCCAAAAGAATCCTAGGACTCTACCCAGCAGGAAGTAACGGAGAGAACTCCGCCCCCATCCCCACTTCTTTCTCTCCTATCCAGTGTTGAGGGTTTGGAAGGGAGGTAAAAGCATTAATAACCCTAAATAAAGTAGGTTTGTTAAAAATAGCCAAGGACAACATACCACCATAGCCGGCCTTTCCCCTTCTTAATAAGCTGCCTCTCTTTCTGTTTTTAGCCATGTGTCCCTTGGTGCCATGCTTTCCTGGGACACAAAAGCCTATAATTGGATACTGTCTCTCCTTAGATCCTCAGCTTGGCACTCTGAAACATGCTTTCTCTGACACGCTGGCCTTTCTCACTGCTTCTTTGGCCTCCATGCCTAACTTAGAAGATATGCCTCCTCCCTCTTCTTTTCTCCTCAGAAAAGCACTACACACTAAAGGAAATGTTGGGCAATTGACATGAAACCTAGGCAGAAACCTCAGGATCGTGCTCAGCCCTGGCCAGTGGCTGGGCAGCTTCATAGGGGCTGGGCCCAGAGATGTTGGTCTCTTTTGGGGGCTGAGTTTGTGGCTGGAACTGACCATGCTAGGCAATGATGAATGTCTTCTTTTCCTATCTTCTTCCTACTCAACACTCAGGGCCTTCCTATACATTAATGCTATACATTAATGTACAAGCCTCAATTTATGATGTCTCCTTGGAGTCTCAAATGCTGGGCCTTCCCTGGACTGCCCCAGGCTCAATGGAAAGCCCTATTCTTCCTGTATGCCCAAGTCTAGCATAGCAGGTCTTTCTCTGAGAAAGTCAGCACCAAATAAACACTGATTCCATCACTTGGAACAGTATGGGGTCCCTACAGAAGTAGTGTTTGCTGAATGTAGGACACCAGGGCCATTCTCTCAGCCAGCTATGGGTACTGAATGGTTCATGGTTCCCATCTTCAGGATGGATGTGAAAGAAATATATGTTACATAGGGCTGAAGAGATGGGTTAGTTGTTAAGAGCACTTTTTTTCCCCCAGAAGACTTGAGTTTCCCAGAAGACATGGTGGTTCACAACTATCTATAACTTCAATTCCACAGGGGATCTGATACATTCTTTTAACTTCCTTGGGCATCAGGCACATAAGTAGTACACACACAGACACACACACATACACACATACACACATACACACACACACATACATGCAGGCAAAATACTCCAACATAAAATAAAAATGAATAAAATCCAATTTTTACAAAATGTTAAAGAAATGTATATGACTATTCCATGTGTGTGGTAGAGTACTCCCTTCTCCTGAAGAGCTGTGCTCACTGTCTGACATACCTGTGCCTGTCTGTGCCTCACTGGTCCCTCTGCTCCATCCTCCACACTGCAAGTCAGGCAGCAGGCCCACATACCTCCATCCTTCTTAGCCTCATCACTCAGGACCATCTTCACACCCATTCCATGAAGGCCTTCCATTAGCCTCACCTCCAGCCAGCCCTGAAGTAGCCAGAGAAATGGTCCTCCAGCTTAGCTTTCCTTGTGACATCGCTCAGCTTCCCAGACCAAGGCAGACATTCCTACCCACTGTCTGCTCCAGAAGCCCCTTGTGATCTGTCCCACAGCCTGACCTCCCATTACCCACCCTCACTGACCTCTTGGTGGCTCCCATTCTGCCAGACCCAGGCACCAAACCTGATCTTTTCCACTTGCTGAATTTCTTCTCCTACTCTGCTGGTCCCATCAAGCCTAGCTGTCTCCAAGGCCAAGCTCGGTTCTCAGCCACCTTGTGTTCCTCCCTAACCCACCCAGCACTCATCATCACATCACCTTCCACGTGCCCTTGGATGGATTATTTCACAGAATTAGACTGTCTAGAACCTCAGCGCATGTCATATAATTACAGTCATCCACTGTCTGTGGGGTGCTGATCTCAATACATCTCCAGAGTTGGGTGTTCTGCCTGCTTGGATGTGGGCTAGGAGCCTGTGGCAAGATCCTCTATGATGGGTGCTGCCGTTGGACTGGCAACATTTGCCTAATACGTGAGTCCACGAGGGGCCTCCCCTGTAGTTCAGTCACATCTATATTTAAACTTCAGTTGAAGGACGGATGACTATAGGAAATCCCCAGGGAATTCCTGAGGGCCACTCGGGCTAGACTCCCAACTGGAATAGATCCGCTTCTAGGGAATTCCGCCCCCTGGTCATTTGTTCTCCATGACCAAAAGGATATAACTGGGTATCGTTTGAGTCTTAGAAAACAACTGCTTCTCTGAGAGATAGAAACTGCAACTTCACTTTGAATTGTCCCTCTGATTCCCAGAAAACAGCCAAGAGCCAAGAAGCTGGAGCTGGGTCAGCTTCTATTTCCCCTGTGGAATAAAAGCCCCTGGATGGTGGTATGAACCCCGATCACATTGAAGGCATTATTGGGACACCTGTTTCCTGCAGAACTGTGGGGCCAATGCAATTTCTGGCATCAGCTACGGGGCAAACCCTTCCCACATGACAGCATAAAGTACAGTTCAGAAGGATGTCATGTAGCTCGCTAGAATGTGGCAGAGCTCAGACACAAACCCAGCTCAAGGTCAACAGCTTCTAAAATAAAGCTGGGTTGCAGTGAAGCTTCAAAGCAAACAGGAGGACAAGACTGGCCAGCATGGAAAACTGGACTTCATGGCAGGAAGAACTGTGCTGGGAAGCTTCCCTGAAGGAGGTGAGGTTCCAGTTTGTCTGTGAGTTCAAGGCCATCCTGGGCTACATAGTGAGCACCAGACTAGTCTGAGCAGCTACAAAGTAAGACAAAAATCAGACATACAACACACACGCACGCACGCACGCACGCACGCACGCGCGCGCGCGCACAACAAAGTTCCAAAGTAAAGAGAAAGAAATGAGACAGAACTAGTAACTTGTGCCAAGACCAAGCAGAGAAAACCAAGGGGAAAGATGGGATGGGAATGAAACAGGTTTCACCTCCTTTTCTTAAAGCTCGTCTTCCCCTTCAACTTTTGGAGACTTGTTAAAGAACCTGTCCTTACAACAGCTGCCTTTGTAGGGAACTGAAAGACTGGCTCAGCTGGCAGAGTGCTTACCTTGCATTCTGGATGCCCTGAGTTCAATTTCCAACACTACCTAAGCAGGGTCTCAAAACAATAAATAAAATTGACAGACATCTTTCAAAAAGCACACCCTCATGTATGGACCCGTAGCAGAGCCTCACAACCCCTATTTTCGATCGGCCAAAGGAAAGGCCTATCCTAGAGAGTAAAGAAGGGTCTTTCTCCAGGTCCTGTGTGGAAGGGCCCAGCCCATGGGTCAAGGCTTTGAGCATGTAACTGAGGCTCAGCCTTGGAGATAAGAAGAGTGAGTAAGCCTTCCCCTCCTCCTCACTTAGGTCCTTCCTCTCACCTGGTACCATCTTGGGGCTTCTAGGAGTACTATAAGAATCACTTAAGGGCTGGAGAGATGCTCAGTGGTTAAGAGCACTGTCTGCTCTTCCAAAGGTCATGAGTTCAATTCCCAGCAACCACATGATGGCTCACAACCATCTATAATCTGAACTGATTCCCTCTTCTGTCACGTGTATACATAAAATAAATAACTCTTTCATATACATTTAAAAAAATGCTTCTGGCGTTTAAAAAAAAAAGCATCACTTAAGTGGTACACACCTTTAATCCCTGCATTTGGGAGGCAGAGGCAGGCAAGGATTAAAGGCCAGCCTGGTCTACAGAGCAGGTTCTAGGACAGCCAAGGCTACAGAGAAAAACCCTGTCTTGTAAAACAAAACAACAAAAAACAGGGTCACTTTACATCCCTTGGGAGCCCACACAAAGAGGAGCCAGAGAACCATTGTCACCACTGGGAACAAATAGCTGGAGGGAGACGGGATATGGCATTTCCAGACTTAAAACAGTTTGTCAGCTGGTTCGTTCACTAAGCCTGGGAAATTTTGAGCCAGGGCTCCCAGAGTGAGAGGCTAGTGGACATCTTTGGGCACCCTGTCCCAGAAATGCCACTCTGCCGGTAGCACCTACTGATCCAGGTAAACATCCTGCCTGGCCCCTGGCCCCTGGCCCTTGGAATGTGGCCTTGAGCTCTGGACAAGCTTCCTGAGGGGCTGTGAATAGGACCTCCCACTCTTCCTCCTGTTATGAAAGTTCCAGAGGAACCAAAACAAATTCCCAGTCACAATATGGGAGTGAGCGGGGAATGCGGGAAGGGCCCAGGATTTGTCTCGGGATTCCAGGCGTTTACACTGTCTGCATTAACGAGCTGGGAAAGGGCTCATTTTTATGCCAGTAATAACAACCACTTCCCCTTCTGTGTTCTTATGAAGCTTTGGCAAAAATCTAGCAAAGCCAGCATTGTGAGTAGACTGAGATGAGAGGACTGGGGCCCAAAGACCACCATGACTTCCCCCAGGTCCTTAGGTTAGCTAGGGCCTGAGCTGAGAGGTGAACCAGAATTATATTTTCTTTTCCTAGGTAGTGTGGTGAAATGCTTTGGACCATCCAAAGGGAGGCCTGGTTCCCTTGAGCCTTGTAATATGGATTCAGCTGGATCAAGAGCCAGACCCTTGTAAGGTTAGAAGGAGGTCATTTGCCCAGCAATGCCTATTGAAATCTGCTGCATGAAGGCCAGGTATCAACAGAGCCAGGCTAGCTAGGTTATTGGCCCGTAAGACTTGATATGTAAGTCCTGCCTTTTCCTTGGCTATTCAGCACCCATTCCCTCCTGCTGTTCTCTGGAGCCTGGAATGAGGTCTCTCCTTATTTTCCCTCTGAGGCCAATTTGACCCTATTTACTAAGCCTAGGGCTCTCTGCAGAGGTGAGAAGCAGACACAGACGACAGACTTGCAGAAAATTATAAACTGGTGGGGTCCTCTGGAAGCTGAAATATTTTCTGCTATGCTCAGCAGGAAAAAGGAAAAAAAAAAGAAAATCTCTGCATTTCCACGTTGTGGTTTTACATACCACCTATTTCTAAAGCCCACTGCTGGATGAGGAGTAACTTGCTTAGTGATTATGGCCATTTAGTAAATGGCAATTCTACTAAGGTTGCTCGTGTCTCCAGGCCTTGCACTTTGATCCAAGATGCTGGGTGTACCAGCTTCCATCTGGCAGATGGCCACACCATGGCACGGCATACAGAAGTCAGGATCCAGCAGGCATCAACAAGAGCACGATTAATCAGTACGATTGTTCCCCCTGTTGTGAACATGACACTTTCCCGGGGGGTTTGAGGACATCTTGAGGCAAGGACCTGATTTTGCATTTTCTGCAGCTTTCAAAACCATGTCAACTGTGCAAAATGCTTTCATATTTTGACATCAGCCTCCCTGAGGATTGCTTCAGTGGTGAGCAAGGCCGGCTTGCAGGGCAGGGAATCCCTTGTCTGTTCTCACCCTGTCGGCAACTGACAGGTGCTGTGCTCCCACGAGAAGCAGAAGGTTATCTCCAACATAACAGCCTCATCTTCCTCTTCCCTTTCAGACACCAGCTCTGAACTGTTTTCCTGCTTGTGGATACCAAGGAGTCCAAGCAAGTTATCCCACCCTCTAATAAAAATAACAATGAGAAAAGCCATTCCAGCCAGTCCCGGGTCAGGAGGAATCAATGGGCTGTCTTGAAGTTAACTTACTCTGATTCATGTCCCCTATTAGTGCCCATAGATTATAAAATAAACAACAACAACAACAACAAAGAATCTAGTCTCTCACACTGCTGGGGTGGGGGGGACATCTAAAGCAGAGTACTACAAGTCCTGGGGGTGGGGCATACTTACTCTGGAATGGTCCCCCACCATCTTCTATCTTCTGCAGGCTCCTGGTGTCCCTAGCCTTGGCAGCATCACCCCAACTTCTCACTGCCTTCTCATGGCAACTGTCCTCAATCCAGTCTCCTCTTTCTCTTATAAAGATGCCATCACTAAAATTGAGGGCCCATGAAAGCCATCTCAAGAGCCATAAGTAAATGACACCACAGCTCTATTTCCGGATAAGGTCCTCTCTCCTGGTACCAGGGGTGGGGACTTGAGGATATCTTTTTGGGTGGACATCTTTCAACACGCTGTAGATTCACAGACATTCGTGGATCCCAAGAATTCAGACCTGATTTCTTGGGAATCCATCATTCTATCGAATCTTTCATGCTTTGATGGGCCACAGTGGGCTGTGGACCTGGGAACTGTAAAGTCACAGTTGGGCTCTCCTAGCTTCTCTGCCCTCTTAATGGCAGGTAAGGAGGCATTTGAAGCGCCAGGCACAGGACGGCAGCCATAGAGTCGTGGCTGCTCACCTGTGCCTGTCCACATGTGCCCTGCAAAGACTTCATGAGACAAGCTGAGAGCCAAACCCGGCTCAAGATTCTGTTAAAAAGAGAGGGAGGGAGGTGCGAGAGGGTTGAAACCATCACTGCCCTGTGTTACAGACTTTAGGTCCTTTTCTTCATTACCTCCACTGAAGCTTCACAATCATTTTAACCATTTTGCAACTGAAGACACAGCGTTCAGTCAGTTTAAATCACTTGTTAAAGCTAGTAAGAGAACAAAATATGAGCTCGGGTTAGTTATGGGAGGTACACCAGCTATTCTTACATTAACTTATATATCAACACAAACTAGAGTTATCTGAATGGGAGGAAACTTGAGAAAATGCCTCTGTAAGTCAGTTCCTGTCCTGACTTCCTTCAATGATGGGCAGTGCTGTGGAAGTATAAGGCAAATAAACCCTTTTCTCCCCAACTTACTTTTTTTGACACAGAGTTTCTCTGTGTAGCCTTGGCTGTCCTGGACTCGCTTTGTAGAACAGGCTGACTTCAAACTCAGAGAGATCCATCCGCCTGCCTATGCCTCTGCCTCCCAGATTGCTGGGATTACAGTGCCCCGCTTTCCCAACTTGCTTTTTGATCACAGTGTTTCACTGTAGCAATAGAAACCCTAAGACAGGAGGTTCTTGCTATTTGTTTTATAGAAATCATGGCACTCTTAGCAGGAAAGAAGCAACAAAGCTGGAAAGAACTCAACCAGATTTGCACCAGGAGGTCCCAGATCTACCCCAGGGTCTGCCTTGCCCTTCAAGGAAGGATTCAGTACCAAGATTCAGTACCAACTTTTGTAGGGAACCACCCCTACAAAAGTTCCCACCTGTATGTCCAGGGCAGAATGACAGGCATGTTAAGGGTAGGACAGGGCCTGCCAGGCCCAAAAGGATCCAAGGGATGGAAACAAACAGATGGCCTTCTCTGCTGGCTTCCTCCCTGGGGCCCAGCAGGGGGCTCAGCTATTCTCAAGCCTGTTTTCTAAACTGTGGTGCCAACCCCAGTTTGGCATCATAATCCTTAAGGGAAACAGGGTAATAGAGCTGGAATGGCTTGGCATAAAGCAGACAAAAAGCAAACAATGTGGGGAGTGTTCAACAGGAAGGGAGGGAAGCTGGGTTCTTGGGTCACAAGGAACCACAGCTCCAGAAGTCTAAAAGAGTATAGCGGCCCTGGGACTCAGGCCGATCTTCCATGCAGAGAGTTGCTTGTTCCCAAGCCTTAGGCCATGCCCATTTTGCCCCTCTTTGTGAAACACCATTTCTTCCCCCAAGGGAAGAAGCTTAATTATCTCTGGGATTTCAGTTCAAACCTTGCCATTCCAAAAACTGCCCCTGCTATTCTGGCAGGGGTAGCTCCAGTGCCCTCCACAACAGACAGGAGAATTCCACTGCGGGATTATTGGTCATCACTGATTGAAATAACGGAATGAGCTAATGGCAAGACAACGTTATGTACAAATAAATGCAGGTTTATTGGACCTCTGGGAAAGGGGAAGCCCCACCCCTGGCCTGGGGGATTCAGAGTAGAGGGCAGGGTGTGCCAGCCACTCCTGCAGCAGCTAGAGACCCAGGGATGTCTGAAACCAAAATAATCGCTATCTCTTTCCTATCCCGCTGAGCCACAACAGAATCTCTTATGTGTCCTTATACGCTCAGAGCTACGTGTGGCCATGCCCGTGGCAGGTACCCAGAGAGTAACTATCACATGAGGTGGAGAAAGATCTCAAGTCTGGGGAAGATCTTCTGAGGCAGTGGACGAGAAAAGAGCAGAACAGACACCCATCCCGAGCAAGAGCTGCAGGAGAAGGCTCTCAAATGAAAGCGTTGAGAATCTAGATCCTCGTATCTCAGCCTGGAGAGAGTCAGCTCCACTTGCAAACATGGCCGAGAGGAGCAGGTGCTGGCTCTGGGCGTTCGCAGCCAGGGAAGAATCGGCCATCAGGGAGCAGGGTGCTCAAGTGAGTCAGGATAGAAAGACAGGGAAGGTCTTGGGGACATGGGAAGAAGAAAAGAGCCCCTCACCCAGGCAACTGCTTGAAGCTGCTCACCGGTGGCAGAGCCAGACTTCCAGCAGTGCTGTGATGAAAAGAATGCCAGTGTCAGCAGGGTGGTGGTGACACATGCCTTTGATCCCAGTACTCATTAGGCAGAGGCAGGTAGATCTCTGTGAGTTGGAGATGAGCCTGGTGTACTGAGCATGTTCCAGAACAGCCAAGGCTACAGAGAAACCCTGTATCAAAAAAAAAAAAAAAAAAAAGGAAAAAAGAATTTCAAGTTAAAGTTGGTGTCAAAGTCAGATCCTAACTTGGCCTGAGTTGAGGTTCCTACAATTCTGGGGGAACTCCTCAGACTGATGAAGATCACAGTCTCCTCAGCACTAACACAAGGATGACCAACTTTTTGCTCACTTCATCACAAGAAGCTAGAAAGCCCTGGGCAGAGCCGGAGAGCAGCACATCCTCTCCTATTAGTGACCAGGTAAAGGGTACTGGTCCCAGGGAGGATGACAGTGGACACAACCACCCATCTACTTTCCTAAATATGGAGAGGTAGGTGGCAGATGGAAGGCAAAGCAAGGTTTTAGGGTCCTGAGGAACTTTAAAGTTTAGGCATAGGCCTGGACTTTGTCTTGAGACCCAGGTGTAAAGGCAGAGACAGAGCTGGACCCATGAATGGGAGACTCATCAGGTTCTGCGGTGTCTTCAGGTGGTGACATCAGGAGGCAGAGGGCAGGTGGGATACCCAGTGGGATTGGCCATTTGTGGACTTCAGGCCAGGGCAGGATTACCAATAAATTATAGATTAAATCTGACTTTCAGATATGCCTCCCCCCCCCCAAGTCTAAGTACATCTCAGATATTGTAAGGGACATACTTAGACCAAATGTAGATAATTTTTAGTTGGGGGTCCTGTATTTCTCTTTGCCAGATTTGGGCACCTTATTTGGGCATCAGCCTGGTCTGAGAGATAGGGTAGCCTGCAGATCCAATTCCAGTAAATTACTCCGAAACAAACCAACCCCCAGCATCTTCCACAGAAAAACAAAATGCATGACTTCCTGAGAACATGCTATTGTCTGAAGGTGGAAGTCTGCGATTTGAAGGAAAAAACAAAGTTTTCTTCTAAGGAAGCATGAGTCACATGTTTCTCTGGCTTTTGAGCATGAGCCGACCCAGGGCCACGCTTATTGTCAGCCTCACCGACCAAGCCTCTCTGGCCACCAGCTCCGTGTAGATCTCCGACTCCAACGACCCCTGAGAGTCTTCAACCCCTAAGAGCCTCAGACCTTGCAGGCCAAGGTTTAAATGAAACCAAGGGCTGCTCTGAGGCAGAGAGAATACCACTGTCTCTGAGCAGTCACTAGACCTGAGCTTTGGGTGGGAAAAACCACCTAGGCCAGCCTCTCCCCCATCAGGTGGGAATATTTTAAGAAAACCATTGTACTTTACCCTTTTCCTCTCTGTCCCCCTCCCAGGACACGGCCAGCCCTATCCCGAGTATAAAGCGGCTGTGACTGACATCTGTCTAGCCCAGGTCTGATTCCTTCCAAGGAGCCACTGTTGAGAACTAACAGAGGTTCCTGGCTTAGCCAGGAACTATATACAGTAGCTCTGTATAGATTTCTAATGCAACACAACTGAAAACATGCCTGAAAACCCTGGTTCCAACACTTAGTATATCTGTTAAAGTTTTGGATAAGCAATTTGGATTACTGTCTATATTCTAAGAGCTGAAAAATCAATTCAGTCAATATCCACTATAATGCCTTAAGAATCAAAGGATGGACTGAAGAAATGAATCAGATGTTGCTTAGAGAGCCTTTTCCCTGACAGTCTTAACGAGGTAGGTTTGCCCACTTGTCCTCAACACACTAATTAAGTAGACAAGAAATAGTGAAAAGCAGATGTATTCAATATGGCCACATTGGGAAGAGGTACCAAGCTTTCAATTTCTTGAGGAAGCCAGAGGAAGAGACACAAGTGTCTAGAGCACTGTTTCTCAACCTATGGGTCGCGACCCCTCTGTTGGATAAAGGACTTTTTATAGGGGCCATCTAAGACCACCAGAAATGTCTGATATTTACATTACAATTCATAACAGTAGCAAAATTATAGTTATGCAGCAGCAATGAAAATAATTTTGTGGTTGGGGTCACCACAACATGAGGAACCATATTAAAGGTCTCACCATTAGGAAGGTAGAGAGCTACTGGCCTAGAATGTCTTCAGTCCTTCCAGGTTGGTTCTACCGCTACCCTGCCTCCTGCCTCCTCCTTGCCCCCTTCTCTAACCTGCACAGTAGCAAAAAGTCCAGGCTAAACATCAGGCTTTATTATTTACCCTGGCTTTAGGCCTACGCACTATCCTTCCCCATTCAACTGACCTTGGTTCCCAGGGCTCTCCCTTTTCTGACTACTGATTGTGAGGCACCCGGAATGAGCAGCGGTTACACATCTATCACTTTCCATCTGCCGAGGACTGGCAAAAAATAAAAATAAAAACCTCTCACATCCCACCATCATCAAGAAGTCATTCAAAGACCTTGGCCCTACTATGATGCAGGCCTACCCTCACTTCTTGCTGCTCACTCCTGACTTAGACTCCACTCAGGCTTATTGTCCTTCTCCTGTAATGGGATTCACATGTGTTCTGACAGAGGCCCATTCTTCAGGGCTTGACACCTAGCAAGACTGAAGGATCCAGGGACACAGGCCAGAGGACCCTACAAGAGCAACAAGAAGTTTGGGGGCGGGGGGGGCACTGATCATTCAAGTAAATGCCAGGGAGCCATGTGGCCTGTGAGCTCGGAGACAGGTATGAAGCAAGGGAAGACTGGTCGCAGACTCTCAGGAGACTATCATCAGCTGGAGCATCCTGCTGCTCCCTCCTGAAGCCGTTATAAAATGGGACAAGCAAGAGACAGACACTGGGGATCCTGTGGAAAGGGGCGACCCAGCTACTCCCAGGGAATAGGGTAAGAGGGGGACCATCAGTCAGGGAGTGACCTTTCCAGGCTGTGGTCAGGCTTGCTAGCACAAAAGCAGTGTCTCCTCTGTCCTCAGGAGCCCAGGGGCTGTCTGGCTCCATTACATTCCAGGCATTCTTTGGGGTCCTGAAGGCTGAGGTCTGAGTCTAGGGGAGGGATGGGGCTTTGTGCTGTGGAGGAAGTATCCGACTGACCCACAGACCCCTTTGTTTGGCTGCCAGCACCGGGTGCCTTTTTCCTGTCTAGTCTGACTGACCAGCTGGGGTTATAAGGGAGGAGGAGGAGGGGAAACAGGGGTCTCTGGAGCCTATGTCCTCTGGTTACCCTGCTGGCACAGAGCCCTCTGCCTAGGAGGTTTAGGACAAAGCTAATAATCCTGGAGAGTCTTTCTCTCATCCCAAGCAGCAGCACACTGGCCTGGAAAGAACTTGAACCCAAGGTCAACCGTGTTGATTTGAATCCCACCCCTGCCAGTTAAGCCTCTTTTATGGCGGTCCTGGAAAGAGCAAGTGCTAGGATAAAGTGGAATGGGCGGGGGTGGGGTCCAGTGCCAAGGTATGCCGCTAAGAAATCATGCCATGCAACTAACAGATCTAGGGGAAGAGGTTTATTGGGGGAGGGGGAGAGCAAAAGGCCTCTAGAGGAGGTACACGAGAAAGAGAGAGAGAGACGGAGAGGAGGAACGGGAAAGAGAGAGCTCACAATCTGGAGTGGCTGGGGCCTGGCTCACCTAGCAGCAGGGCAGCGCTGAAGCTGCTGCCACTGAAGGGCAGGTTGGGGGAAGCACCAAAATTACAGCAGCAAGGATATTCTGGAGAACCTGTGGCTCTCTTTTGGCTATCAGGCTGTTGAAAGGGTGGGCCTCCGCCCCACCCTCCACGAACCTGATCCAGAGGGAAGGGCAAGACTGAAACCTTCGTACCAGCCAGAGGGGGAACTTACCTCTCAGGAAGAGGATTTACACAGTTCTGACCTGTCACATCACTCCAGACCAAGAGTCCAGACAGTGACAGGTCACTGATGGGCTGAGCCACACTTCCATTGTACACCGGCTTTAAGTTCCAGGGCCCCTGCAGAAGTATCCAGGTTCTTGTGTCCCACCACAACAAGGAAGTGGGCCAGGGACACAAAGTTAATATAAATAGAAAGTTTGTTAAGAAGGGGAAAGCACTCACAAGAACGGGAGGGGATAGTGAGCTCAGGGAAAAGCCCGTAAGCCCTGGGCTAGGAGGTACCTGACACTTTTCTAGGACATTTACATAGCACCCGTCTCTTCCACTTTTTGTTTTGCTTTGCTTTTTCTATTTGAGACCCCTGAGGTCTCCGTACATAGCCCTGACTGTCCTGGAACTTATAATATAAACTAGGTTCACCTGGAACCCATGGAGACTCACCTGCCTCTGTCTCTTGAGCGCTGGGATTAAAGACATGCAACACCACTGTTGGGATCAGCAAGCAGGCATTTAAAGAAAATCTATGCCCGTTATCCACCTGTTGTTAACAAAAGGCTGAAGTGGTGTGCTCCAGGACCAGGACAAGCAGCTCCCTATTTTTTAATTATAGAAAAAGGGGGGAATGTTGGGATCAGCAAGCAGGCATTTCTACAGGCAGCCCCTGGGGCCTGGCAACTGGGCGGGTATCAGGCATTTGGAAAGACACCCAGACCACCTGCTGACCACCTGAAACCACCTGCGCATGCTCTGGACCACCCTATAAGAGAACTGGGGCCCCTCCCCTTCCTCCTTCTTCTCGCTCCTTCTTCTCTCTCTGTCTGTCTGTCTGTCTCTCTCTCCCTCTCTCTCTCTCTCTCTCTCTCTCTCTCTCTCTCTCTCTATATATATATATATATATATATATATATATCTACCTCCCTCTCTGTAACCCCCCTCTACCTAATAAACCTCCCACGTGGAACCATCTCGTGGTGTGATCTGTGGACCCGCGTGTAACCTCTGTAACCTCTACATCTCTTTTTTATAATTCCTAACAACCACACCACACCGGGCCCAAATTTATGTATTGTGACTTTACTACCGCGTTCCATTTGTTTTCTTCAGCTGGAATGGGGAATAGCGTCCTCCCTTTCTCTATTAACCAGCTCCATTCATATGCTAATATCCAGTCTCTAGTTTCCTGACTACCTTGACAAAAGACAAAAGATGAGTCCTCAATCTCATGTCCAGTACTTTGAAGACAGATTTGTGGCATCACCCAAACTCCTTTTTAGTTCCTCTTTCCAATGTGGCTGATTTAAATAAGTCTCTGTTCTCTGGGTTTCACTGTTACTTGAATCTTTAATTGGGTCAGGGGGAGGGAAAAATGCCTGAGCTTTGCTTGTTAGGATTCCTTAGGCTCAGGCCTGTACCCTAAAACCTCTGGTTATGAGCCTACTGAAGCCAGCTCTCCAAATCTTATTTCTCCATGTGTAAAATTGCTCACCAGATCACATTATTGCAAGACTAGATGCATATATGACATGGCAGTCTGGCCTGTGCCTCTGCTTAGCACAACCAGTCAACCCGTACTCAGGAGTCCTGCATCGTCCAGAGATTCCAGAGTGGGACACACGAAGTAGAGAGGGAGCAAGGAGATCTCCAGGAGGGGAGGGGATGCCTGGGACCAGTTCTCTGGATCTCACAGCTGGGTGGAGCCACAGCCAAGAAGAGGCACCCATCATCAGAGTGCTGGCGTACAAGAGTGAGAGACACTGGGATCCTGCCTAAACCAGGAAGGACCCCAGAACACCTCTGGTGTTCCTGGGAACATGAGGCCTACTGACACCCAAAGTGCTCTAAGACTCACGGGGAACCTGGCAGAAGCTCAGAGCGCCGAGGGGTGAGTCCCCCTTCTCTGGTCCACGTACCACAGATCCTGGAATAGTTCAGAGGACTAGTCAAGAAGGAAGTTGGTGCAGGCACCCCGTCTGTGGCTATCTCAGAGCTGTGCCATGCTCAGGTAAGGGGAGGAGCACAAAGGTGGTTGTCAGGAAGCAGAGTAGTTGTCAGTTACCAGAGGAAGAACCATTAGAGGGCCTCTGGTTGGCCGCCAGCAGGGGATGAGACGGAGCTGGTGACTGTGGTCAGAGGGTCCCTGCCCTGGAAACAAACACATCCAGCTCTAGCAGCTTGGAGGTCCCACACAGAACAGGAGTCATCCTCCAGCTTGAGGCTTGGGGCGAGTTCTAGAAGCTCTCGTGTTTTATTGGTCAGCTAGAAAGATCGTACCATCCACTCCTCTCCTCCCTGTCACACACCAAACCGCAATGTCTGTCAAGCACCCAGCATGAAGAAGCATCGTCAAAGAGAGAGCTGCTCCTGGGTGAGGTGGGGACGGATATGATTAAAATACATTGTGAGCATGCACAACATTCTCAAAGGATAAGTTTAAAAATTTTTAATTAAAAAAAAAAAAAAGAAAGAAGAGAGGTCTTGGATGACCTGGACTGGGGGTTGCACAACCAAAGCTGCTCCTTTGTGGAGGACTTGAGGCACAACATTGCATCCCTGGGCGTCCTCCATCCTCATTCTAACCTGCTCCTGACTACTGAAAAGCACTCTCCACCGTCCCTTAGTGGTATCCACGGTGTCTTGGCTGCACCAAGGCTTTTCCGATATTTTTAGGAAGCTCCGGCACCTTCCAGGTTGACATTCCTTAGTGCAGCTGACAAAGAGGTGGGAAGGCAGAGTGGCTTATCTGGAGCTGCCATGTGCTCTCCGGGGAGCGAGTGGGGGAGGGGTGGCAAAGAGAGAAAAACAAAAGTGTCTTCCTGCTCTCATCCATCACACCAGGGCACATCAGACAGTCAATAAGCGGGGACTTTTACCCACCCACTAAGCAGTTCTCGGGGTTAGCAGCAGCGTGTCCTCCAACTCAGCTCAGTTCTGATGCGGTCACCCTGCAGATAGTGTCCATCCATCCCACAGACTTAGGGCTCAGTCCCACGACACTTCCCCCACTCCACATGCTGATCATAAGCCCTGGGGTGGTAGCATGTGCCTCCCCCAGTGAACTATAAATCAGGGATTCCCACAGCTCCTGCCTCGTGCTCAGCTAATTTGCTAAGACAGGTTACAGAACTCAGGGAGACGCCTCACTTAGGTTTGCTCATTTGTTACATAGGATAAATGAAGGATTCAGACGAACAGCTGGATGAGAGAGGTGGAGAAGGCAAGACCAGTGGAAATGGGGAGCTGCTTTTTTTTTTTATGTATATGAGACAGCACATTTATAGAAAGTCTTTAAACATAGTCTTTAAAGGCCTTGTCACATACTGAACACAAGCACTATTACATAACCTTAATCCCTTTTCCAGTTACAGTCTTTCATCTTCCTTGGACCAATACATTTCCTATTTTAATTAGGTAGTGTTATATAACAATACAGTATAACATAATATTCTATATTCTACTACTTGCTATCTTACTTGACTAACAAAAAAAAAACAAGGTTAAAAGAAAATTTAGTTTGCTAATGGGTACATTTTTTTGTATTTAAATTTTTTCCCATTTATTTATTTAATCATGTCACAATCCCATCCCAGCCCCCTCCTTTCCTTTCCTGCCAGTCCCACCCTTACACTCCTTCCCCCATTCCTCCTTCTCCTTCTCAGAGAAGGGAAAGGCCCCAAGGGGCACTAACCCACTCTGGCACCTCAAGTGTAGAGCCCATACATGCTCTTTGATGGTGGTTCAGTCTCTATGTGCCTCACTGAAATCCGGGACAAGACAGGGCTGCCTACTCTCTCTGAATCTCTTCAATATAGTACTTGAAGTTCTGGCTAGAGCAATAAGACAACTAAAGGATAAAAGAAGGCCTTTGACAGAAATCCAACACCCCTTCATGTTAAAAGTATTGAAAAGAGCCTGGCCTGGTAGCTCATGTCTTAATCCCAGCACTCTGGGAAGCAGAGGCAGGCAGATCTCTGTGAGTTCAAGGCCAGCCTGGTCTACAAAGCAAGTCCAGGAAGCCAAGGCTACATAAAGAAACCCTGTCTAGAAAAAGCAATACAAAACAAAACAAGTTTTGTTTGGAGAGATCTGGGCTACAAGGTAAATACCTAAAGACAATATAAAGAAAACCCATAGCCAACATCAAATTAAATAGAGAGAAACTTAAAGCAATTTTACTAAAATCAGGGACAAGACAAGGCTGCCTACTCTCTCCATATCTATTCAATATAGTACTTGAAGTCCTAGTTAGAGCAATAAGACAACTAAAGGAGACCAAGGAGATAAAATTGGAAAGGAAGAAGTCAAAGTATCGTTATTCGCAGATGATATGATAGTATACATAAGTGTCCCTGAACATTCTACCAGAGAACTCCTACAGCTGATAAATACCTTCAGCAAAGTAGCTGGATACAAAATAACTCAAAGTAAATCAGTAGCCCTCCTTTATACAAACGATAAATAGGCTGAGAAAGAAATTAGGGAAACAACATTCTTCACAATAGCCACAAATAATATATAAAACATCTTGGTGTAACTCTAACCAAACAAGTGAAAGAACTGTATGACAAAAGCTTCAAGACTCTGAAGAAAGAAATTGAAGAAAAGATGGAAAGCTCTCCCATGCTCATGGATTGGTAGAATTAGCATAGTAAAAATGGCCATTTTACCAAAAGCAATCTACAGATTAAATGGAATTTCCATCAAAATTCTAACACAATTCTTTTTTTTTAGGATTTATGTATGTATTTATTTATTATGTATACAGTGTTATGCCTGTATGTACGCCTGCAGGGCAGAGGAGGCATCAGATCTCACTATAGATAGTTGTGAACTACCATGTGGTTGCTGGGAATTGAACTCAAGACCTCTGAAAGAGGTCTTAACCTCTAAATTATCTCTCCAGCCCCCAAAACAATTCTTTACAGACCTTGAAAGAGCAATTATTAACTTCACATGGAAAAAATAAATAAATCCCAGGATAGCTAAAATAATCCTGTACAAGAAAAGAACTTCTGGAGGTATCACCATCCTTGATTTTAAGCTGTACTACAGAGCAATAGCAATTAAAAAAAACTACATGGTATTGGCATAAAAACAGTCAGGTTGATCAATGGAACTGAATCAAAGATCCAGAAATAACCCTACACACCTACAAACACCTGATTTTTTTACAAAGCAGCTAAAAATCATACAATGGGAAAAAAAGAAAGCATCTTCAACAAATGGTGCTGGTCTAACTGGATATCTGCATGTAGAAGAATGCAAATAGACTCATATTTATCATCCTGCACAAAACTCAAATCCAAGTGAGTCAAAGGCCTCAACATATACCCAGATACACCAAGTCTAATAGAAGAGAAAGTGGGGAAGAGCCTTGAACTCATTGACACAGGAGACCATGTCCTGAATACCAACAGTTCAAGCACTAAGATCAACAATAAATGAGACCTCGTAAAACTAAAAAGCTTCTGTAAGGCAAAGGACACTGTTAATAGGACAAAAATGGCAGCTTGCAGAATGGGAAAAGATCTTCACCAACCTTACATCTGACAGAGAGCTAATATCCAAACTATATAAAGAACTCAAGAAGTTAAATACCAACAAACCAAATAACCCAATTAAAAATGGAACCAAATCAAAGACCCAGAAATAACCCCACACACCTACAGACACCTGAGTTTTTTTGTACATTTGTTCCATCCTTTTGTACAGAGCTAAACAGAATTCTCAACAGAAGAATCTCTAATGGCTGAGAAGCATTTAAAGAAATGTTCAATATGCTTAGTCATCAGGGAAATGCAAATCAAAACAACTCTGAGATTCCATGTTATATGTTCAGAGTGGCTAAGATCAAAAACTCAAGTGACAACAGCTAGCAATGATGTGGACCAAAGGGAACACTCCTCTGTTGCTGATGGGAGTGCAAATTTGTACAACCACTTTGGAAAGAAATCTGGTAGTAGCTCAGAAAATTGGGAATAGACCTCAAGACCCAGCTATACCACTCCTGGTCATATATTTAAAAGATGCTCCACCATAGAACAAGGACACTTGCTTAACAATCTTCGTCGCAGCTTTATTCCTAATAGCCAGAAACTGGAAACAACCTAGATGTCCCTCAACCAAAAAAATAGATAAAGAAAACATGGTACATAAATAAATATATATTCTTTTTAAATGTCATAACATTTATTTTAATCACGTTAAAGCCCCTTTCCTCCACCTAAGTCCACCCTCATCTCCCTGCCCCTCCCACTTCGTGTCCTCTAATTTTTAAAACCCATCAAGTTTAGTTTGTGCTTATGTGGGGCCCGGGGTGGGGGGCATCCACTGGAGCATGGCCAACGTACCAGAAGCCACACCCTTAAAGAAAACTGTCTTTCCCTCCCCTAAAAGCAACCAACCGTCGATTGCTCCTCTGTTACAGGCATGGGCTGGTGTAAAATGTGGGTTTGACCGTGTGCATGTCTCATGCAGGCAAACGTGTGCAGTGGTCCTGACATGCCCAGAAGACACTTTCTCTCCAGCGCTCCCCAATCTCTGGTTCTTACAGTCCTTGCACGCTGCCCCAGTGGTCCCTGAGCCTTGGTGAGGATGATACAGATTTCCAATTCTGCCTGAGCACTGGGGAAGAGGGGGCGCTGCTGCCTCTTCTCTGGTCACCCCCACCCCCATATCTCCTTGTGGTCAGCAATCTGGAAGCTTCCTGAACCTGGATCTTTTGGGTCCCTTGGAGGCTTTGCTGGGTGGTATAATGGATTATATCATTACCCATCAGAGATCCACTCAACCTTCAGCTCCTCTGTCTTCTCCAGGGGTTGGGGTCAGTTCTCAGTCACCAGAGTCTTGGCTAGTGATCAACTTACACCCTGAGTCTGTCTAGAGAGTAGTCACCTGTCATGTCCTTAGTGAACAAAGACATCCCGTCACTCTGCAGAGACTAAAGATTTTCTGAATTCTATGTCAGGAGATGAGACAAAATACTTGTGTTTCTTCATCACAGTGTCTCAGCAGAGGGACACAGGGACTGTGTTCAGAGTGAGGTACTTGGTGTACTGGGTGATACCATTTGGCTGTTGCAGAGCAGAATTTCCTCAACGTGTTCTGGAAGGATGCTCTTGTACATGTAGATATGTGTATTAGAGAAATCTTGGGATATTTTTTTCCCTCTATTCTGGTAAATACCTATTTTGCCTTATTATGATCAGGCTCTATGTTATGAAGTTAGGTGTTTTGTTGTTGTTGTTGTTGTTTTTGTTTTTTGTTTTGTTTTGTCTTTTGAGACAGCGTCTCATAGTCTAGGCTGACTATACAGCCAAAGATGACTTTGAACTTCAGATCCTCTACCTGATCTGATTAGAAACAAGCACCACTACCTGGTTTATGGGGTGCTGGGGATGTATCTCAGCTACATTCTCAGCTCAAGGCTCACATATTTACCACTCCTTTACCCATCTATTTACCCTGAAAATGCATACCCAGAACTTGCTCATTGTATTCCCTTAACCATGTTTTGGGAACTGAGATGAACCAGACCCCTTGGGGGAATTTCAGCAAGAACAGAGCAGTTCTCCTCATCTCCTCACCTGGCAGGACCCTATAGCTTCACCCAGCCTCTCCTTCTTGTTGTTGTCTTGGCTGGGTTCTTGGCTGAGGTGACCAAGAAGGTGGCTGCTGCAGCCACAACAGGACTGGGGAGAGATGGAGAGAATAGATCTTCTCAAGGGGGTGGGGCTTGAGCCCTATCACCTAGGTAGAAGGCTGCTGGCTGGCTAGGAAGTCAGTACAGGACCTGGGCAAAGCCTGAAGCAGAGGGACCTGAGACAGTACAATTCATTAGTCATCTGCATGCCCAAGGAGACACTAAAAACAGAACCTGGACCCACCTTTGAGTGCTTAGGCAAGACAGACCCGGTGACAACTGATGTAGGCTCAAGCTCCGGGCATACAGGCTGGTGGGGGAACGGAGCACTGAATTTCCAGCCTACTCAGGAGGGCAAGCACCTACCGTGCTGAGGAGAAAGGCTTTCAGATAACTGGGCTTCTAGAAGGAGCACGGGGGTAAGCAGTGGTGAGGGGGTGGCAGCTCCCACTCCTGACCCAGTTCCCACATCAGCAGAAAAGATCAGCTAGCACAGCTCCAAGCTTGAAGTAAGAGTCCTTTCTGCACGGCTCCTCACCAGTTCTGCTCTATTCCTGTTCTGGCTGGCAATGGAGCAGACATCTGCGGACCCTGGCCCTTTCCACTCTTCCTTACACTCCAAGAGCCCAGAATACCCTCAGATCTGCCTCTTAGCCTGGGAAGCCCCAGCTACCTGGCTTTCCACAGTTGCACATGCATGTACCAATTAGAGGTAATGGTAGCTGGAGATTTCATTCAAAGGATGTGTCAAGAGTACCTGTTTGGAAAACCTGTTCTTGGGTAGTGTGAATCAGTATGAGAAACTAAACTAGCTCTCCTTACCAAATGGCAGGGAAGAGAGAGGGACTGAGAAATAAGGAAAGACAGACACCCTCCTCCACCCGGCTCACCCACCTGCTCTCTGGGTTTGTGAGGCCCTCTAGATGCTCTGTTGAGTCTAGAAGGACTAGATTGGAGATGAGATGACTGTGGTGACCACAGGAAGAAGCCAATAGAATTCCATCAGCCGGAGAATAGATAGGGCTCATGAGGGGCTTCTGCTTTCTGAAACTCAAAATCTAGAGTGTTTAGTGCACAGCCTACCTTCCCCCAATGACTCAGACCCTGGGACATAAGCCCTACTTCTGGACTTTATAAAACAACTGTAGAGGAAAAGTCTGGCGAGGCTAGGGATGGGTGCTGGGAAGAGACGAAACAGCTCATAGAAAGAGCTGCCTGGCTTCCAGACCGTACGCACAGTGCCACTGAGAACTTTGAAGGCACCTGAAGAGGAGGCGAAGCCCTGGGGAAGGAGATTGGGATGAGGGTGGGTGTATCCGACATCATCTCCCTGCAGCCCTGCTGTGGTCCAGATGAGTGGTCCTTAACAGGACCACTCATGCGGCAAACCGTGAAATCTTTGAGAAGTGGGGGTCTATGCACAATCTTTAGGTCACTGCAGCACGCCAGTGACAGGGATTGTGCAATGCCGGTATTGTCTTGTCTCTTTGGGCTCCCTGACTCATGTAAGCCATTTCCTTCACTGCTCACTCCTGTGATAGGCTACTCTGAAGAATCTTGGGATGGAAGCCCCAGGGCTGGTAGCTGTATTAAACTTTTTCTGTTTGTGTATTAATGGCCTCAGATACTTCATTATAATATTGAGAAGCTGGGCAGTTCAAGGCCAAAACCTGTACTCGTTTTAGGTTCTCCAGACTGTAAATACAACCATACCTTTTTGTTTCAGTGCATCAGCTCCACAGGTCGGAGGTCAATTTCCACATTCCCATATCTGCATCCCCTCTGAAATGCACATTAGCCCACAGGCCAGGCCAAGGCTGGGCTACAGAGGCCACAAAAACTGATGAGGTCCTCTGTGCCTCCTCTGGCTTCTCTCTAGCCCTCATTAACATTCAGATGATTCCTCACACCATTCCTCATAGGCCATGGAGAAGCTGAGATTTCATCTAGCCTGGCCGAGCGGCATTAAAATCAATTAAAAACAAGAGATAAGCCTCTTCTTCCCTAGTTGAAAAATCCACAGGAACAATGGAAAGCCCCACACAGTCCCACAAATCACCCAGGACTCTGGGCTCCCTGGCTTTTTTGTTGTTGTTGTTGTTGTTGTTGTTTTGTTTTTGTTTTGCTTTGTTTTGTTTTCTAGGCAGCTGCAGGAGGAGGCAGCTGAGCAAAAAGGTCTTCTTGTGGAGGTTGTAGATGACCACTCCTGTCCAGTCTCAGCCTCTGACAGGTCATCCTTGCTGTCCTGTGGCCTCCAGAGAGCCTGGCCGAGTGACCATAGTTGGGGCAGTAGAGAGCAGCCAGAGGAAGCCCAGTAGCCTGTCTCTTGAGCCATCGTCTTTAGAGGCCTGGTAACAGCTCCCCATTCACTCTGTGCCTGGACTTTAGAGCTCAGGGAAAACAGGCCCTTCTAGATCACCTTAACTGTCCATGGAGCTCTGCACACTGAGATTCCTCTCCCCTTCCTCCTCAGATAGGTTTGAATGTTTTCATAACTGTGAAGCTACTTTTCTTGATGTTGTCAAGCAAAAGTGGTGCGTGTGTGTGTGTGTATGTGTGCATGTGTATGTGTGTGAGACTGTGTGTCTGTGTGTATGTCTGTGTATACATGTCTCTGTGTGTCTGTGTGTGTGTAGTTTTTTTTGTATGCATGTCTGTGTGTGTCTCTCTGTGTATATGCATGTCTGTTTGTGTCTGTGTGGTGTGTGTGTATGTCTGTGTGTGGTGCGTGTGTGAATCTGTATGTGTATGTGCATATGTGTTTGCATGTGTGTGGTGTTGTGTAGTGTGCATGTATATGCATGTCTCTGCGTGTGTTTGTATGTGTATATGTCTGTATGTATGTGTATGCATGTCTTTGTGTCGTGTGTGTATATATGTGTAGTGTGTGTCTATGTGTATGTATATGTATGTATGTCTGTATGTGTGTGTCTGTGTGGTGTGTGTATGTGTATGTGTCTGTATATGTATGTGTCTGTGTGCATGTCTGTATGTGTGTGTGTGTCTGTATGTGTCTGTGTGTGTTGTGTGTTTGTGTGTGTATGTGGTATGTATGTCTGTGTGTGGTCTCTGTGTGTCTGTGTGGTGTGTCTTCTTCTCTGTGTGTGTGGTGTGTGTAAGCGTATGCATACTGGTATGTGTGTGTTATAAACTTGGGGTGCATCCACACAAAGCCTATCACACCAGCAGACATTGAATGAACATTTGTCAAATGAATGAAGAAAACGGTATTGAAATAGACCTACCATCTTCTAGCCATTACTGATCAAGCAGACAGCACTTGGTACCATGTTAGGAGGTTTTGACCTCAGCCTTTATTGTATTCCACTGTGGAGGGAATGACTGGATTCGATTTAGAATAGAATTCTTCCTAGCAACAAAAGAAAGGGTATTGACTCGAATGCTTAATTGTTTCAAGTAAATTGGAATACCTGGCAGCTTACTCCCTTTGAAACTTAACCTGCAGTGATGGTTGGTAAATCAGGATTGTGGAACTGAGGTCTCAGCAGAGATGCGTCTGGACTAAGGATGTTGGACAGACGTGAGTGTGTAGGATACATCTCTTTAGGTTCAGGTGGGTGAGAAGGTGGCTGGGAAGAGATTGTTGAGATTTTAAGGCCTGTTTATGTGCTGTGTTGTGGTTCAGAAAACGCTGAGAAATGACTGAGGCATTCAGAACAGCCTCGAGGCAAGGCCTGTGGTGGAGGAGGGCCTGGGATATTCAGCAGGTGGGGGAGCTCAGTTGTGGAGCATAGCTTCAGGATGTGAAGTTCTGGGTTCAACCCCCCACTCTAGAGAGCATTTCCTAATCACAGGCCAAGCCCTCTGGCTCTGGAAGTAATTTTCCTTGTGCCATTTGGAGCCCAGAGCACTTTGTTCACTGAGTCATTTGGCAAATATTTGAGTGCTTTCTCTTGAGGACTTTGGAAAGGGAGAAGTTTAAAATATTTTAACAACCAGGGCAATGAGCAGTCAGACGGAGAAACTAACCAGTCAGAGCCAACACATTCTGATGTGTATAGATGCGAAGATTCGGCCTTGGAACACAGTCTCCCACATTCTGGTGGCCTGGGGGAGGGTCAGCAGCAGCTTCGCAAAAGGGATGCTTCAGAGCTGGATGCTAGTGGAGCTGGAGAAGGGAGGAAAAAGGCATTTCAGGGTTCACCAGGGCACTGTGTGGAGAGCCCGTACACAAAGTTCCATAGCAAGGGAGTCTTTTAGAATTCAGGGAGCTCCTAGTAGCTGGGGGGTGGGGCACTGGTCAGGAATGGTGATGCTGTCAAACTATGGAGGCCTGGCATGACTTAGTGCCTATTGGAGCCTTAATATTTCCAATTGATTGGAGGAAGTAGGAAGATTTTAAATCAGGGGGGCATGGAGTCAGTTTTTCTTTTGAAAGGTCATTTTCTATATTCTAATCAACAGGGGAGTATAAAAGCTCAGAGTGGCTAAACTTCCTTAACTGACAGAAAACAAGCCAGCATTTACCCAGTATGAATGTGTATAGCAGTGTGTCTCTGGGGACCATGGAGCTTTCGTCCTTGTTGCTGATCTACTATGGTACCTAGATACCTTGTGAAGGATGGAAGAGGGGACTGAAGAGAATAGGGAAACAGAGGCCTTCCTCTGTTTGCAGTCCTCAAATTCTCTAGTCTCTGGATCCTTGTTTTATACTCTTAGAAACCATGGTGGCACATACTTTTAATCCAAGTACTCGGGAGGCAGAGGTGGGAGATGTCCAGGTTTGAGGCCAGCCTGGTCTAAAGAGCAAGTTCCAGGATGCCAAGACCACACAAAGAGACTATGTCTTAGAAATAAATAAACAGGACTGGAAAGATGGCTCAGGTATACTTCCAAAGATCCTGAGTTCAATTCCCAGCAACCACATGGTGGCTCACAAACATCTATAATGAGATCTGGTGCCTTCTTCTGGCAGGCAGGCACACATGAAGGCAGAATACTGAATAAATAATAAATAAGATATTTAAATAAACAAACAAATAAAATACCCCAGCCAGACAGGGTGCCTCATTCCTGTAATTCTAGTACTTGGGAAACTGAGTCAGAAAGATTACAGCAAGTTTGAAGATATCCTGGGCTACACAGTGAGTTCTAGCCTAGACTGGGCTATAGAGTCAGATAATAACTCAAATAAACATACAAAAACTCACCTCAAAAAACAACAAAACCCCCTCAAATAAATGGAGACTCCTAAACTATTTGACAAATTCTCATGTAGCTCGAGCTCACCTCAAACTGTGCAACTGAATGACCTTGAACTCTTGATCCTCCCGCTCCACCTCCCAAGGGTTGGAATTACAGATGAGAACCACCATCACCAAGCTCCCTAAGGTCTCGTCTTTTAATAGGCTGCATTTCTCAGTATTTACTACGTTAGCATTTGAAGCTGGGCATATTTCAAAAGGCTTAATAATTTATTTAAAATAGTGCCAATAGGCTCATCTATGTGTTAATACAAGTAAAATATGTTTATGAAAATGTGTTCAGTCAAACAAAAGTAGGCAGTGTGAAGAACAGCTTATAGAATGGGTGCTGATCGCTGCTTTCCCCTTCAGTCCAATCCACGGGCTCAACGAGGGTGATGGTCTTCTCCGTGAGGGTCTTCACAAAAATCTGCATCTTGGCAGAGGATCTGCCGCAGATGGCAGATCAGAAAGCACAGGAATACTTTTAACCTCAGGACTTCTGAAGGAATGTTCAGAGTTCTCTGGGGCCTCTGTTCTAACTCAGATCTTGAACTCACGGACCTTCCCTTTGTGAGGAAGTAAACACAACAGCTCTTCCCTGGATGTCTTCTGTGGTGGGTCCCATGCCTTCCCTAGAGTGTGGCTCAGCCTGTTTATGGCTATAGACTGGGCAGCTTAGACAACAGATGTGTATTTCACATGGTCTGGAAACAGCACTCCGGTAATGTAAGTGCTGCCAAATGCAGTTCTTGGTGAGAACTTGTTTCCTGGTTACCTTTCACTATGTCCTCTCATCCAAAGAGAGCTGGAAAGATAGACCTCGGACTACAAGCTCTTCTGTGTCTTTTTAGACAAGTACCCCTTACCCTGTTGTTGGCACACTTTTTAAAAAACTCTTTTATTTACATTTCTTATGCCTCTTTCTCCCTACTCCACCCCAATCCCTAGCAACACCCCAGTACCAGGTAGGAGAGAGAAAGGGTTAGTAGGAGAGTTATCTTAGCTGCTTCCTACTGGTTATGGTCGTCGGATTCCTTGGAGCCAATCCAATCCTTGTCTCACTGCAACAACAGCAACAGGTGCTCCAGGGGGGAAGCAGCAGCAGGCACCACCCCATTGTGAGGGTCTTAGCTTCATGGCTTCATCTAAACTTAGCATGTCTCCGAAGTCCCACCTCCAAGTACAGAGCATGTAGGGCTAGGACATACTAACTGAGGAAGAGACACAGACATACCAGACCATAATTTCTGATGGGATAAAATCGTGCTCAGAGCCAGGGGTTGGATATAACTCGGACTGCATACAAGGTTTACCACAGCCCACGGTGTGAGTCTTGGAGATTGAACCCAGGTTGTCAGCATTGGTGGCAAGTGCCTTTACCAACTAAGCCATCATTCCATCTATCCCTCATCTTTTTTTTTTCTTCTCCTTTTAAAATTTTAAAGTTTATTTTATATGTACATGTGTCTTGCTTACTTTTATGTCTGTGCACCACATGCATTCCTGGTGCCCATGGAAGCCAGAAGAGAGTGTTGGATTCTCTGGAACTAGAGTTACAGATGGTTGTGAGCCACCACGTGGGTGCTGAGCCATCTCTTCAGGCTCCTCATTTTATTTTCTTGTCCCTTATCAGCCTCCATCCAACAAGAAATGCAAAGCAATGCAAATAGTCAAGTGTCTCTTTCTTTCTTCCTTTTTAAAGAAATGTGTGGTTTGTTTGTTTGAGACGGTGTCTCGCTATATATCTCTGGCTGTCCTGGAAGTCTGGCGTAGTAGACCAGGCTGATTTTGAACTCAGAGATATCCACATGCCTCTGCCTCCTGAGTGTTGGGATTAAGGGTATGCACCCCCATACCAGGCTTTTTATTATTATTATTATTATTATTATTTACTTTACATCACAATCATATTCTCTCCCTCTTGTCTCCTATTATTTCCTCCTCTTGTCCCACCCTCCCTCTTTCATCTCCCCTATCCCTCTCCCCCAGTCCTCAGAAAGGGGGAGCCCTCCTCCCTTACCCCCTGGCCACAGACTATCAAGTATCTTTAGGATCTTCCTCCTCCTTTTATTTTTTTTTTAATTGTACTTTAATTTCATTTGTTTGTGTATGGGAGTTGTGTCTGCATGTTTATGCACCATGTTTGTGGCTGGTGCCTATAGGGCATAGATGTCACCAGATCCCTGGAACTGAAGTTACACATGGTTATGACCCCTACCCCCATGTTGGTGCTGGGAATCAACTCTGGGTCTTCTGGAAGAGCATCCAGTGCTCCTAACCACTGAGCCATCTCTCCTAACTGTAGATGCCTCTTTCCAGTGGCTCTTTCAGACCCCAAAACAGGGGAGGCAGCTGAATCTCAGCCCACACTAGGGATGTCTCCTTGACGGGTCTCTCCCTGCAAACACAGCTCTTCAATAATGCATGGAGCTATTAGCACCAGGCAGAAGATAACTGGCTCCCTCCCAGCCATCAAAGCTGCCGCAGGAGGTTGGGAAGGGAGGGACTGGAGGACAAGTTGGAGATCACATTTCATGGGCTTTTTATAACGGCTGTCCTTGGTGTGAGATTAGAATGGGCTGTTTCACATCCAAGGATGAAAGCAGCAAGGATTTGGGAGAAAATCCGGCTTCCCCGACAAATCAAAACGTTTCTATTTCATTACAAATGGATGCATGACATAGCTAATCACTCCTGTGAGAGGCGACGCTTCTGGACCAGCTGCCTATCAGCTGCTCCTTTCAGACGCCTTGTAAAAAGTGTAGGACGCAGGATTAGAGAAGCCACACGATTTCCTCTTCCAGACTGTCCTGAATCTTGGGTGATTGCTTCCACATAACCCTTGCAAAAATGAGCACAGTCCTTTCAGAGGTAAAAGCCAAGACCACTGAAAAGGAGGGGGCGGCTATCACAGTCAGCTGTCGTAATTATTAATAGCTCCTTGTTCTGTGCACATTCATACGCCTCGCCCTTTGCATACAGTACTGATAATCCTCGTAGCAACTGGCAGTACATTATCAAATCCTCCTGGGGTGGTTCATGCATATAATCCAGCACACAGGAAGCTGAGGCAGGAGAATTAAGAATTTCTAGGTCAGCCACAGTTAAGACTTTGTCTCAAATAACAAGAAGATCTTACTGTGTTTCGGAAACAACAGATCTTAAGATGTGCTGGAGCCCAGAGTAAAACCCTAGGGCTCTGTTGAATTGTTCCCTCGAGTCCCTCCAAGAAGTAAAAGCACAGAGCACAAGGGAGAGCCCCGAGAGAGTCATTCCATGAAGAAAAATGTTCCCATCACATGAGCAATAAGAGCATTAAGCCCACACCACTGTGAGAACTGTCTGATTTCGGCGGCTTCCCATTCAGCCTTCACTCCTTGTCTTCTCCAGGGAGTTCTCACTTGTGGCCTGGACATGGTATAGACCAAGAGGCCGAGGTCTTCTGACTTCTGGCTGTAAGTTCTGAGTGGCTTCCCTGGCTTTGCCTCCATTGCTTGTTGAGTCCAGGAGATGCTCAGTCAATGTAAGTAAGTGGTCCTTGTGGACCAGATCAAGTGCTCACTTCACCCCTGGTTCTAACCCTTCCTTCCTCTGCAGTTGTTTTTCTGACCACAAACTTGAGAAGTATGAGCCAAATCTACTCCTTCTAGACCAGCGGTTCTCAACCTTCCTAATGCTGCGACCCTTTAATACAGTTCCGTATGGTGTGGTGACTCCCAATCATAAAATTATTATTATTTTTTTTGCTACTTCATGAATCAGAATGTAAATATCTGATATGTGGGATATCTGACATGCAACCCCTGGCAATCTCTGTGTTAGATGCTTCTTCCAACAGCCTGTCACTATACAAACGAGGCCTCCAACCAGTCAGTAGCTAATCTTCTCTGATCTTGTAAGACAAGTTCCCATTTCACCAACTTGATCTAGGAAAAATTTGGGATAGACTTTGAGTCCGTCTGCCCCCACCTCCTATGTGGCCATTCCCATGCCTTCCTTGGCATCCAGCCCAACACAGACGCCACCAGGGTTGTTGATGAAACCTTGCTTCAGAGTCTTAGGCAGGCTTCAAGTTGAAGATCCAATAGTGTTGTCTATTCTTCTGTTCCTAGACTCAAGGGATCCTCTTGAGTCAGGGTTAGATGGTCTCTAGAGAGAGTGCTTGCTTTGCATACACAAAGCCGTGGATTCAAAACCCAGTGTCAATTAATAAATAAAAATGAAGGCAAGAAAGAAAGAAAGAAAGAAAGAAAAGAAAGAAAGAAAGAAAGAAAGAAAGAAGAGAAGAGAAGAGAAGAGAAGAGAAGAGAAGAGAAGAGAAGAGAAGAGAAGAGAAGAGAAGAGAAGAGAAGAAAAGAGAAGAGCCAGGTGTGGTGGCACATACCTGTAATCCCAGCACTCAGGAAGGCAGAGGCAGGTGGATCTCTGTGAGTTCAAGGTCAGCCTGGTCTACAAAGCTTGTCCAGGACAGCCATGGCTACACAGAGAAACCCTGTCTTGAAAAACAAAACAAAACAAAAAACAAAAGAGGAAAGAAACAAGAGAGGAAAGGAAGGAAGAAAGGAAGAAGGAAGAAAGGAAGAGCAAAGCTCAATTTAACTTTTTTACACGGGACACAAATTTCAAAACTATTTTATAGCGCATGAGCATCCATGCCAGGCTCTCTGCCCAGGTATGAATATATCTTTGTCCTTGACAGACCCAGGCCAAAGATGCCACGTGGAAGGCTTGGCCACCTGGTGTCAGAGTTGTGTCAGACTCTGCCCTCCAAGGGAATAGGCAGTGTCTGTTTGATGTCTGTGTCCAGAGTCCACACAGAAAGATGCAGTGCAGTACTAGACACTCTGGGGGCTGGAGGAAGCTGACAGAAGGGGGACTGAGGTTCGGCCATGTGGAGGGGGTCTCAACAAGACTGGAGATTTGTTTGGCAAAGTAGAATTGGCAAAGAGAAAGAAAAAAGTTTAGTTATACTGGACTGTCTCAGGCACTGGTAAATGTGTGTGTGCAAATGGTGGGCCTGTATTACTGTACAGAGTTCCCTTCCCCCATAATTCCACGACTAGGCCTCGTCTCTACTGTCTGTGTCATCAGCCACCTGCCCAGGGCTAGAAGGGCTGGCTGTCAGTACCCACTACACACTGTGCTGTTCTGAGGTCAGAGTGAAGACAGCTTGGAGAGGTGTGGGTCCTTGAGCCAGCTGCAGACACCACACCCTGAACCATATTAAATGCCTACGAGGGCTTTTGATTCATTGCCTGCACCCAGACCCAGGGTCTAATCTTTTCCTGTGGAACTGAAAATAGGTGCTGACTCAGCTCCCTCTCAGGGTCCACTCTGCCTTACATGGCTGAAGCAGCCCATGACAGTGACAGTGCTTTATTTATCATGAATAGCCAGCATCTTTTCTCCTGCCCTTCTCACTCCTGCTCACTCATCACTGAGAGCGAAAACTTCCTTACCTCCTGCAGGCTCCCTCTGGCACAGGGTTTCCTCTTTAACTCCTCAGTCCTCTTCTTGCTGATGAATGCTCACCTCTGTTGGGCTCAGAAGGCCCTGGACTCACACACCTTTCTGGCCTCAAACCTGTGACACGTTCTCCCCAGAGTAGGTTTATGCTTGAGCCACAGTTTCCTGGCCATTTTTACCTGAGTTCAACCCTCCACCTCCAGAATGGCCCCTCTTCTCAAACCCCAGTTCGGAGTGTGTGTGTGTGTGTTCTTTGACAAATATTTGCTATTACAGTGTGGTACTCCACACCTATAAGCTCAGCATCCAGGAAGCTAAGGAAGGAGAATTGTGAGTTTGAGCCCAGACTGATCTGCAAGTCTAGCAACAACTTTAACACTATTAAATAAGCAGGGTGTGGCAATGCAGGCCCTTAATCCCAGCACTCAAGAGGCAGAGTTCTAATACAGGTCACAGCCTGAATATGAAGAGACTGGTGCCGATGCAGGTGAGACCCAGGCCACTCTCTCCACAAGGACCCCTGACACGCCTGCTCACAGACATTCCCACCATCCTCCACTGCCACCTCTGTGATGGCCTCTCCTCTGCACTGGTCCCAGAATGCTCTTCCTACTGGCAGCTCAACTGGACACTTGTTACTCTCCACGTTCTACTTTCTCAAACTCACAGGCAGCTCTGGTGTGGAATGTGGGACAGAGCCCCAGCCTAGGAGGTAAACCTCATCAGACAGTTCCTGAAGCTCAGTAAGGGTGGCTTCGTCCTGACGTGGTCACAGCCCCATCACCTCCCTAAAAGACTAGGTGAAATGCCCCCCATTCGTCATCCTAAACTATGGGTGGCAGAGCCTTGGGCATAACCAGATGAAAGCTACTTTCCCTCCTCAGGGTTCTCTTTCTTCTGATCTACCCTTAAGCCATGTTACTTGCCCATTTTATTGTCCATCTACAAACGGGCACATCAAGATGGAAAGCTCTGCATGGCATAGACCTATCTTCAGGAGAGCCTGTGGCATTTCATCCAGCTATGCCTCATGTGCTGGTTAGGTTGTTTTGGTGGTTGGATTCTGTGGTTGTTTGTTTGTTTGTCTTTGTCAGCTTGACACAAGCTAGAGTCATCTGGGGAAGAGAGAGCCTCAATTGAGAAAATGGCTCCACAACACTGGGCTGTCCGGAAGTCTGTGGGGGCATTCTCTTAATTAATGATTGGTGGAGAAAGGCCCAGCCCGCTGTTGGATGGTGCCACCCCCTGGGCAGGTGATTCTGGGTTCTATGAAAACGTAAGCTGTGGTCTCTGCTTAAGTTTCCGGCTTCTCACAAGATGTGTTGGAAGCTGTGAGTTAAAACAAACCCTTCTCTCCCCAAACTGCTTTTGGTCTTGATGTTTCTCACAGCACTAGCGAGCCGAAGAGGACACCTCGGCATGTCCTTCCATTTGGAAGCTGCTTGTAAACTGAAGCCAAGTCTTGATCGGCCTGGTTACCAGGGACAGCAAAAGGGCTGCATGTGTAGGAGTGAGCCTCCCAGGACACTTTGATGTCTCTTGCATGTGGCAGGAGGCCTTGGTTGAGCAATTAGCTCTGTCTGAGACAAGAGTAAACAGATGTGTCTGTAACTAATACGAATCATTCCTTATGGTGCGCACGTGGGCTTCGTGTGGCCTTCAGTGAGGTTTGGGAGGGATCCTTGTCAGGAAGGCCAGAGGAGATATTGGGAGGGTCCTGAGGAACATAGCCCTGGGCACAGTCTTCACTATGGACAGGGGTTGCCTGGGAGCTCTGTGACTTCCGTCAGTTTTCTCCTCCATGCTGTGTACAAGGCTGGCCTGGTTGCCCGCTGGAGAAGATGGTGTGTGTTGGTGCCCAGCTCTTCCCAGGGTGGCTCTTTTAAGCTCATGCCAGGTGCAGAAGTCCCTGCCCTCCCAGGTTCTTGGCAGACCAATGAAATTGGGTTCTCCGAAACCAGATGCCCATTTGTCACCAGACTCGGTCACAAGGGAGAGTGACTTGAGCACCGCGCTGGGTTCCACTTGGGGCCGGGCACTTTCACAGATATCATTACACGAGACCTCACAAAACTGGGTTCTTCTTAACCCAGTCTTGGATTCACCCACCCACCCCTGGAGCCAGTTCTTCCTCCAAGCACGTCACCGAGCCTGGCTCCTCTTTCTCTCCGTCTCCTAACCCCAGTGCCGTGGGCGTGCCTAGAGCCTCACATGCTCGCTGGGAAAGTGCTGTTGAACCTGCCCCTTCTTTCCTTCTTCTTTCCTCACTCAACACTCCCAGGCACGGTTGGCTTAACTCTCCTTCAAGTGTCAAATGCCTGTTCTTCCAAGAAGCCTTCCCGACCTGTCTTTCCCCACTATGTCATCCTCTGCCCCCATGCTAAGGGGCCTTTGTCCCACATTCCTGGCCATGACTGGAGCTACCACACACCTGACGCTATACCCTAAGCTTCCCTCTGCACAAACACTGTCAATCTTTCAGTCCCTAGGTGCTCCTCACCCTGAACCTGTGCAAATGATAAGCGACAGCAGCAGTGCTCTGGCCCATGCCTCTCTGAGACCTAAGGGGAGGAGTTAAGGTTGGGGCGAAGCAGGTAAAACTACTTGAGATGGGGAAGGGAGTATGGATATAGACCTGCACTCCGGGGAAGGGCTCTGGAGCAAGAAGAGGGCCTCCTGCAGGAGGATGTCTGTGATTTCATGCTCCACACTAGCCAGAGACCTTGGGGTTGTACCCAGCTGGGGAAGACTCTGCTTGCTTCCCCTGGCAGCCAGCAAGGGATTGCTTCCGTTGAAACGCTCTGCTCTTCCCTCCCACTGTGTCCTGCCAGAAGGCCATTTCCAAGGACAAGCCAGCCAGATAAAGATCCCTGAGATTTCTGAGGTCAGTGGGGGAGTTGGGTTTTTTTTTTTTTCCACTCCGTTTTACTAGACACATCCCATTCATTTTTGCGCAGACCCAGCAGCCACAGCCTGCAGTCACAGGATGTTCTGGGCATACCCTCCTCTCTGGGCCTAGGCTGCGCACAAGACCTAGTTCAGGGAAAGCAGGGGTGTTCCCTGCTGCCTGGACTCTAGCCAGGACTTCCTACATGAGGCTCATTTGTCTATGCTCAGGAAAAGCATGACCTCAGCCCTGCTTCTTAGTCTGTCTCGAACTCAGAGCCCACACATGCCGCCTTGGTGGGGACCAGAGAACACGGAAAGCATGGGCTTCTCTGAGAGTTCCTGGTACCCACAGAGCAGCCACCCATCTGACTAAAGGAACTAGTTCCTAAAGCTATGGGGTGCTGCTATCTAGAGGTAAGAGCTGTCCATTATGCTGGGGAGAGTCTTGGCGGTACAATGGTATAGGGGGTGACCAGAACTGGGCCTGAAAGGATGGAAACATACAGAGAGGTCCTGTATGATTCCTCCTAATCCTCAGCTACTGTGAGCAGCTACTTTTACTCTCCACCTCTCTCACCATGCGATGACCAGGGCAGACTGGCCACATTGTCAAGCTGGTCACTGTGCCCTGAAGGTGTCTGAAGCCATCCTCAGGAGAGCCTTGATAGAATAGTCTCCCTCTCCTCCGTAGGCACAGAGATGGGGTCTGGGTCAAGAGTAAGTGGGCTATATTTGTAAAAAGCCATTGGCCCAGGAGGTGGCTCCTTCCTACTCCACAGGGGACACAGAAGCATTGCAAGGCTCTGTTGGGTAAGGAGTAGGTCCATCTAGTGCTCAGCTAAAAGGATAGGACACTCCTGTTGCCTTTGTGGTCACACCGAACCCAACACTGACAGCATCTTCCAACGAAACCCTGGAACCACAGCAGCTTCTGTCATTTCTTAACAAGGTTTCCTTCATGTCGGGTCCTGAGCCAGGCACAGCGACAGCTAGAGAGAGGAACTATGACCGACTTGTTGGGGAATAGAGGCAAGACTAGTAATAATTCAACAGGCAGGTCTCTAGAAGATAGTGTTTGACCAAGACTGTGAAAATCTGGCATCATATGTTGAGAAAATGAGCTGAAAACATATAAAAGGAAACCTCAGGTGCATGTTCAAAGGCCTGGAGTAGACTGGCCTGTTAGGGCCAGTGCAGCTGGGCAGGCTGGTAGGTATGAGGATGTGAACAAAGAGCAGCTATGCAGCAGGCCTCCAGGTTGGGGGAAGCCACTGTCAGAGCCCTAGTCACCCAGTGCTGAGTCTGGAGGAGTTTTTGAGGCACTTGGAATCATTTCTTGCAGGCAGCAGAAACTAGGCATGTGGCTCCAGATGGGCTAGGTGGCACCAGGCAGGGCTACCAACCCCGTGTGTTCAGTATGTGCCCAGCCAAATCCACAACTTTGGTCTTTTGGTATATGTCATGTTCACAAGAATGACTGGGACCTTCCTTTGGAGAACAGAGACCCCGTGGACCAGCAAGGAGAAACACGTACTAGCACGGAGCTTCTGGGGTGCCCATTGGCACTGCTCAGAGCTGTTTTCTATCCTCAGCCTACATTCCAGCACCCACCTCTCTAAAGCTTTGTCTTCCCAGCAGGGACCAGGCTCCACAAAGCTAAGATCTCACCCAGGGGCTGACCGCCAGCCCCAGGCAGAGCACACACACACATGCTCTCCTTAGCAGTCTAAGGGCCCCTTTGTCTTCAATTTGCACAAAAGTTGGAAAGAACACAGAGGGTTCCTGAGTGTCCTTCACCCGCCTTCCGATAACGCAAGGTTCTTACACAACCAGGCACATTTCCCAGAGCTGGAAGTTAACGCTGGAGCGACGCTGTCGACTTAGCTGCAGACGGCATGCTCATTTCATTAGGTCTCCTGGAACGCACATTAAACGGTCCTTCCTCTGTTCAGGCTCCGGTTCCGGTTTCCACTTTGTACTTAGTTATTGTCTTACACCCCATTCTCAGTCCTTCCCTGTTTCTCACGACCTAGATACTTCTTTCTCTCTCCTGCCCCCCTCTCAGGCTTTTAATGTAGCCATGGTAGACCTTGAACTTCTCATCCTCCTGGCTCCACTTCCGAAGCGTTGAAATCACAGGCGTAGGCCATTGTGCCCTGTCTATAGAGAGCTAGGAATTGAACCCAAAGACTTCTCTCATGCATGCTGGACAACTGGCTACAACCCCAATCTCTCTGTTTTATTGTGTAAAATGCATGTGTGTGTAGCATCAAATGAACATAAGTAGACACAAGGGGGGGGAAGAGCACATCTTCGCTGTTTTGACCGTTTGTTAGCAATTCGGCAGCATTGCAACCTGCACTCACCATGCTGTGCAACCAACCCCGCTGTTTCCAAAGTGGTTTCATCATCCCCCCAAAAACCATGTGCTCATTGAGCAATGACTCTCCCTTCCCGTCCTCCCAGGGCCCTTTAAGAGACCTGGGCAGTCATCATCCTGGCCCTCTGACCAAGGGAAAGGGCTCGTGTGTAGCCAAACCAGTCCAGGATCTCAACGTTGCTCAGCTGTGTTCCCTGCATGGCCTTCACCATCCATATAGAGCCGAGTGTGTGATTTCTAAAGTAAGGAACAGTAGAGGCTTCATCTGGTCCCTGTTTCTCTAGAAATGTTCCACTTAGGTGTGTAAACGAGCGTGTGTGTGTGAAGTGGAGGCCAGAAGACAACCTTTGGCTGTCATTCCTCAGATGCCAGCCCACCCTGAGTCTGTTCATTTTTGTTTAGGGGCTTTGTTTATTTGTTTAGCCTTTTGGTTTTAGTAAAGTCCTTGTTTTGTTTTTGAGTCAGTCTCTGCCTGGCCTAGAGCTTCTTCTCCACATAGGCTATGGCAGCTGACAAATGCAATGAGCCCCAGAAATCGAACTACTGCTTCTTCTCAGCTCTGGTTCACACATGTCACTAAGCCTAGTTTATTTCACATGAATTTTGGGAAATCAAACCCAGGTTCTCACGCCTGCAAACCATCACCTCACTAAATGCGCCGTTCGTCTAACTTTCTGCTTAGATTTTCTAACAAAGGCAGAGACTCCTCTTTCAACATAGCCACAGATAGCTCCCTGGCACAGTCCCAAAGTGTCAGCTTTGGCCCTTTTTTCCCTGGAGCCAGTAGACTTTTGGGGTAGCTGCTCCAAGCAGAGGTACTCCCCCTTAGCAGCCTCAGCCCTGGTTTGTAGCAGCTGCATGACATTGCTACAGTAATGGCTTCGGGTGGCCGTCTTCAGCAGGCTGGCCCCAACAACCAAGGACATACTGAAGAGATAGGAGCCTTCATGACTGATATGTGTGCCAAGGTCTCATGCTGTGCATGAGGCATCAGTGGGCCTGGCTTCTTGCCCCACAATAGTAGCCTTTGAACTACCATCTGCAAGGTCTTCTGTGCCACAGACTCGGGGCATGGAGAACCCAACTGCCCATTGCCAGGATCCTGTCACTGGACTCCAGCCACCTGTCTAGACACGTATGCCCTCCAACTGGACATGCTGGCTGCTCATCACAGCTGCTACCAGATCCTCAAACCACGGCTCCAAATGTCTGGCTAGCCTTCTTCCTGTTGTCTACCGTGCCCCACCCCACTGCCTGTATCTGGTTGTGGGTCAGGTCTCCTCCGTTCTGTGCCTGCATCACACACCCCCAACAAGCAATTTAGGCTGGTTAAGAATGAGGGGGTCCCAGGCCTGTCCTTGCTCAACCTCAGAGCAGAGAATGCGCTTACTACCTGGTCTGCTGTGTTGCTTCCCTCCTACCCTACAAGGTCCTTCTCCACCGTGGTGTCTGCAGCTGATGCTGCTGGTCTCCACTGCCGAGGCCGGTAAGGTTCCTCTCAGCCAGACCAGGGCCCCTCATTCATTCCACACTGCTCACGGAGGCCTGCCTGCCTGGCTGAAGACCCCCTGGGATGGACAATGGGAACACAGGGTAGGAAGGCCAAAGTGTCCTTGAGCGGCTTGCTCTCTTTCCTGCCTCAGATGGGGAAGGCAACCCAAGCATCACAGTTTCTCTTCTGCTTTGGTGCCACAACTTGCACCCCTGTCCTTCTAGAGCTTCATCCTGGGAGAGGTGATTCGGTGGTTTGGAGCACTGGCTTGGGAAACAAACACACTTGCCTGGGAAGCCCAGACCTGTTATGTTTACTGAGTAAGTGTCCCACCTTTTCTGATACACAGTTCCCCCATTTTCAAAATCAGAGATAACTGGGGCCAGTGAGTGGCTCCGTGGGTTAAAAGGGCTTGCTGTAAACGAGCATGATGACCTGAGTTCAGTCTTCTGAGTCCATGTAAAAAGCCTGATGCAGTGATACACGCCTGTAATCTCGTAGTGAGAAGTTCACATACGCAGCTTGTGAGCATGCACAACACAGGGCAAAAATGAGAGGACCTGCTTTAAAACAACGTGGAGGGAGAGAACTGGTTCCCTAGATGTTTTCCTCTAACCTCCTCTTGTGCCGTGACACGAACGTACCTGCATTCTCACAGACCTGTACAACCAAACCATCAATCAATCACCTGGGAAGAGGGAACCTCATTTGAAGAATTACCCAGATCAGATTGGCCTATGACCACGTTTGTGAAGCATTCTCTTAACTTCACTGATGTAAGAAGACCCAACCCACTGTGGGAGGTGCTATCCTTAGCCAGGTGAGCCTGGATTGTATAAGAAAGGCTGAGCAAGGCGGGAGTGGGGGAGCAATGAAGAAAGAGGCATTCTTCTGTCGTCTCTGCTTCCATTCCTGCCTCCAGGTTTCTGCCTTAAGCTGCTACCCTGATGTCCCTTAGTGCTGAGTTATTCTCCGGAAGTGTGAGATGAAATAAACCTTTCTTCTTTCCATGTTGTCTTTGGTCGTAGTGTTTTATCACAGCAATGGTGCCATACTATGATCCTAGGTATTTCTCAGTCAACTCAGTGTGAAAATTAAGGTAAACCATCATGCTCTCATTGCCAGACAGGGGACAACAGGAATGGGTGCAGCCAGCCTGCTTTGTACCCTACATAATAGGTACTCAATAAATGCTGTATGCCTTACACAATTCCCTCCAGCTGGCCTCACTGGCCTGCCCTGCTCATACCCTTGCTCTGCAGGTGACCTCTGCAATAGATCCCTCCCCAGGGGTGGTTCAAGTACAGAAATAGCCAGGGCAGGCTTCAGTCTTAGGGAGAGGACTTGGTTTCTCATGGGAGGTGTGTTGTCTTGTTGTAACAGTACCAAGAGCAAGAGCCCTAGCCTGAGCTCTGTGCTTCCAGCAGCGGCTCACAGCCCATCACTGCCTGACCTCACCCGTGGGAGTGCCCGATGAACACATGCTGCAGATGGCTGTTGCCAGCAGTGGGCTTGGAGCTATTTCTGAAGCAGCCAGTGTGGAGTGAGTGGTAGAAATCTGACCATTGCTCTCACACCACTGAGTGGCCAGCCAGAGTCAGGAGTGGGCCTATGCATTCCTAAATCAGCAACTGGGGCTTATGGGAGATGGCGTGGGTGTGAAAGGAAAGAGGAGAAACAGATGCATGAAGGGGGACTCTGGTCTCCAGCCAGAGGGGAAAAAAAGGAAAGTGGGTGAGGCCAGGCAGGCTGGCGCTGAAGGAAGATGGAGGCTAGAACCAAGCCCTACCCTGAGCTAAAAGGACAATACAAAGCAGGGCAGGGCAGAGGTGGGCGACCTCTGTGGCGCCCAGAAATCCTACTTCCTTTCACAGAGCGTCTCAACGTCTGACAGGGCAGACAATAGAGACTCTTGGCAGGGAAGCTTCAGATGGGACATGGTCACACCGAAGGGATGTCCTTCTCTATGAAGCTGGGCCAGGGCTTGGCGGTGACCCCATCTCCTTCAGTGTGTGGAGCATCCCAGCCTGCAATGGGCACCCAGCTCCAGGCAGAAGAATGGGAGTTGGCATGGCGCTACTGCCCACTTTGGATTCTGTGCCTGTCACTCAACTGTGTACTTCACTAGCATGATTTGTTCAACAAACATTTATGGGAGGCCAACTAAGCACAGGGGGTGTAGCGATGAGCAGTGTAAACAAGGCCCTCAGTCCTCTCATTTATCTCTCCCTTGCTTCAGCATATGGGGCCAGTGCTAGCATCACTACCATACAAATGAGAAAGGCAAAATGCAGAGAAGTAGAGAGGCAGACACGTGGATGTCAACCCAATGCTGAACATTCCTTCCCTCTAGAACAGTGATTCCCAACCTCCTCAAAGCCATGACCCTTTAATACAGTTCCTCATGCTGTGGGGGACCCCCCCCACCATAGAGTTATTTTTACTGCTACTTCATCACTGTAATTTTGCTACTGTTATGAATCATATTATAAATATTTGATATTCGACCCAGTAGATCAGAGAAACACTGCTGTAAAACAGGGTGGGGCAGGGGCTCTGGCATTCAAGGCTATCAGATGCCCTGGCAGGTACAGAAAGCCACTCCAAAAGCTGGGCTTCCCTGGAGCACACCCCTCTTCTCCAGGTCCTTTAGAGAAGAGGCCACTCCATTCCCTCCTTGTTCCCACAACTCAGAAAGAAAAAAGAACCCTTCAACTACCATGTGTCTTGTTTCTGCTTCCCTTCTCTCTCTTTTTCTCTCCCCCTCCCTCTTTCTTCAGAACACGAAGCAACATAAAACGTGAAGAGAACAGAAGGATGGGGGAGATCTCCGTGCAGGCTCCCTCACCCAGCACACAAGAAACAGTTCCGGTGAGGGATCATTCTGGGGATGAACCCACAGCCTCGACCCCCATCAGTGATCTTCCCCACCTCGTGGAGTCAAATGGTCCCCAGCTGTGCTGGGCCTCAGGTACGTGGGGAGGCCTGGGTATTCTTGCAATGCCGGCCTGCCTTGCTGGCTTTCACCCTCCAGCCACAAGGCGAGGGAACTGGGGTGTGGCTCAGATAGCAGGCTGCCTACCTAGTGTACACAAAGCTCTGGGTTTACTTCCCAGCACCATGTGAAACCAGGTGTGATGGCACATGCCTGTAATCCAAACACGTGAGTGATGAAAGCAGGAGTAATCAGAAGTTCAGGTCATTCGGCTACGTATTAAGTTTGAAGCCTCTGGGTGGTGGGAGCACACACTTTTAATTCCAGCATTTGGAAGGGAGAGGCAGAGTTCGAGGCAGTCTGGTCTACAGAGCAAGTTCCAGGAGAGCAAGGACTACACAGAGAAAACATGTCTTGAAAAACCAAAAAAAAAAAAAAAAAAAAAAAAAATGTTGAAGCCAGCCTGGGCTACATGAGGCCTTGCTTCCCCTAACTCCACCCTCCTACGTCCCCCGACCTGCCAAAAAAAAAAAAAAAAAAAAAAAAAAAGCTAGAGTGCTTCCTAGTGACACAAACTCCATTAATTCTCTTCCTCTAAGAGCCCTCAGGTAGAGTTCAGGCCCTCCAACACGGCTGGAGCAGTAATCCATGATCTGAGTCTGGTTTACTTCCGGTTGTGCCCTGTACTTCCAGGGCAGCCGCAGTGTCTGATGCCGGGACCACAGTGCCTTTGGATGGCTCTCCCTCTGCCAGGCAGCCTCTTAGGCCTATGCATGCTGTCTCTCCTTCAAGAGGTACCCCAACACAGGGATTCTTGCAGGGGCCTCGCCCAGGGGCTCCATGCCACGTTGCCACTTCTCAGTGAGAATACTGGAAAAACACAAGGTTTCACCCCATGATAGAGCAACCTCCCATCACAGGCATCTTATTCATGACATCTGGAAGCTTCGCTGGGTAACTGGCAAGACTGATGCCTTTCTGAGACTCACACTTGTAGTATTCTCTGGGAGATAGAACATTCTGGGTGTCTAGCACAGCGCCTGGAGCAGACAAGTGCTTGGTAGGTATCTGTTGATGGAGGGTGGGGGAAAAGGAAGAGTTTTCTACACTTGAAACCCCAGACATCACCTTTTGTCCCCACCAGAGCTACGTCACTAAAGAACAGGCTCCAGTGTGCAGTTCTCAGCTCTCCCTGGTGAGTAAGGGGACACACAAAAGAGTGGGGCCCTAGACCCTGCTCAAGTATGAAAGGCCACATGGTTGTCAAGAATACTGGCGGTGAGCTGTTTGGCATGTGTAAGATCAACTGATGACCTTAGGTATTCGGAGGGCAAGCAGGATGTGTCTCATCTCTCCTTGCCCCCTGGGAGGCGAAGCTGTCTAGCTAGAAGGCTTTTGCTTTCCCCACTGGATTATGTGGTCACAGGCCTAAAGTCTGCAGTCATAGAACAGACACAGTGCCCTCCCCACCTTTCCCATTCCTACATGCTCAGATTGATAGGCCAGCCAGCCCTGACCCCATCCAGTTCCATCAGGTCATAAAGACTTAGTTACCTCCTCCAAAAAGCCTTCTCTGATACCTGGTTGCAAATGTCCTTCTCACACTCCTGATTCTGTTGGCATGTAGGGAACCACCCCTGGCCCCCTCCAGGCTTCCTCCAGGTCACTGCTGCTCCAGAGCACAGTTGCCTCTTCCTCTGTCTGTGGGGGTTCAGGAAGAAGGAGGAGGAGGAGAAGGAAAAAGCAGTGTTGCCAAGAGAGTAGACTAATCCAGAGCCTGGGGTCTGCTTGAAGCTTTGCACAAATCACATCACGGAAGTTGTGGGAAGGTATGGGGGGTCCTAGGTGACCACAGTGCTTTGTTTTGAACCTAGCTCCAGCGAGGAGAGCACAGAACAGAAGAGGCTAGAAGTTCTGTGCATGCCTCCTACAGAAAGCTTTCTAGGGCATTCTATGAGTGAGCAAATATGGGCGATACTAGGTAAAGCAAAACTGAATCTGGGCCTTTAGAATGGAGCTTCTCCAAGCACATGCTAACATGTGCTATTGCTCTCTAGGGGTGGACCACAGTAGACAGTGTTTCTCAAGCTTGTTTAACTCCAGAACCCCCGGTGTAACAACGCCTTGCTTCTTGGAACACAATTTGAGAGAACACCACCAAAGCTGGGTATTTATTAGCAGGCTTCTTGGAGTAGAAGAGACAAGACCCATGCATGTGCTAGTAGCCTCAGGACAGGGCCCCAAGTGCTTCCTGTGTCACCTTTACCTCAGGAACATTACTAGAGTCGGATGACTAGTCCTGTGGATTCAGGCCAAGGGTATCAAGGCTGCAATGTGACCTTGGAGAAGTCTCAGGTCAAGCTGCCCAGTCCAAGTTGTATTCAGGTGAGCCCAGGGTTGCAATCCAAATCCTAGACCAAGCTACTCTGGGCTGTTGTGTAGGAGTAATGTAGAGAACACAGCTTTCCCCGTCTATCTGAACAGAGCTGGTGTGTCATCCATGTTTTCCTAGAGGTACCTCTCCACTTGACTTGAGGGTCTTAGCTCAGTAGCCTGTTCTCTAATGACAAGACAGTCATTTGTCTTTCAAGTGCCAGGGTGCTGCTGTTTTCTCTTTCTTTCTTTCTTTCTTTCTTTCTTTCTTTCTTTCTTTCTTTCTTTCTTTCTTTCTTTCTTCTCCTTCCTTCCTTCCTTCTTTTCTTTCTTCCTTTCTTTCTCTATCTCTCTTTTTCTTTCTCTCTTTCTTGTTTTCAAGACAGGATTTCTCTGTGTAGCCATGTCTGTCCTGGGCCTGCTTTGTAAACTAGGCAGGCCTCAAACTCACAGAGATCTGCCTGCCATGCCTCCCTGGGATTATAGATGTGCGCCACCCAGCTGGCTGCTCTATTTTCTGATGTTCTGTACTCAGGACCTTGGAGGAAAGAGGAGGAAAAGCCTATACCCATCCAGAAAAATCTCCATGGCCATTCCAGGGTCCACATGAAGGAGATAGCGGTGAAACTCATGATGACATGAATGCCGTGGAGTGGAATTCATGTTGGGAGGCCAATGGGCAACAGAGCAATGGCAGTGTCTTCTGGGAAGCCTACTGCAAAATGATTAAGTACATTGGTTCTCACTGATGCTGCTTAGCTGTGTGACTATAGGTGGATATGAAGCCCCTTCCCCAGCCTCAGTTTTCCCAAAGGTACAGCAGGGATGACAACAATGGTACCAGTGCACACAGTCACTAGGAGGAGTCTGGCATGGCAAGCACTCACCTGGAGCCCGAGGATGGGTTTGGACCCAAGTGCTACCACCTCCTGGCTAAGTGTCCTTCTATGACTCATTGAACTTCCTGTAGCTGTGTCCTCAGCTGGAAAACCGGTTGATAAGGAATGGTCAGTCACTGAGAAGCATAAGTGAGTTAATCCATGTGACAAGCTTGGAACAGTCTCTCTTGCATAATCTAAGGAAAGCCAGCTCACTCTTATTACTCCATTACAGTGGTTCTCCACCTTCCCAACACTGTGACCTTCTACTCAGACTCTTTAATACACTATAACACAGCTCCTCATATTGTGGTGACCCTCAACCATAAAATTACTTTGTTGCTACTTCATAACTGTAATTTTGCGACTATTGTGAATCATAATGTTAATATCTGATATGCAGGATATGTATTATAGGATCCCGTGAAAGGGTCCTTTTTACTCCTAAAGGAGTCAAGATCCACGGGTTGAGAACCACTGTTTTAGGGGCTGGGAAGTTCAAGATAAGGGACTGGTGGTACAGTGTTCATGCTGAACCACACTGTGTGGAAAAGAAAGCAACGCCTTGGAGACATGGAGAGGTTTGTTGTGGATTCACTCTAAAGAAATCCTCTCTGGAACCTGATATATCCCCAAATGCTGTCATTTCAGTGTGTATACATAACTATTCATGCAATAGTTTACATAATGGTTTTGTACAGTCTTTGAAGTGTAGAAGGCCATATGAGCCAATTCCTGAAACCCGTGAGGCTGAGCTGAGGCCAGGCTTGACCCCAGACCTGGGCTAGTCTGTCGTGGAAGAGTATGTTCCCGGCAGTCTCACTCTGCCTAGCTCCCTTGTCAAGCCTGGGGAAGGATCCTTGCTCAGCAAGGATCCAAGGATCCAAACTCAGCAGCTTAAGCATCCATCCCAACCACCACCCCCACATACACACAGAGTACCCCAGAGGTGTTTAAGACTGTTTTCTGCCTTAGCATTTCAGCATTCTCTGTCCTGAATCCAGTGATCCCAGATAATAACTTCTAACCTTCTGGTGGAAAGCTTTGCCAAATCATATCAGATTGGAAAGGTGTCCTTGGCTTCATCATTCTATTTAAAAACAAAAATAATCACACACACACACACACACACACACACACACACACACACACACAAATAGGGTCTCATGCATTCCAGGTTGACCTCAATATCACTATGTAGCCCAGGATGACTTTGAACTTCTGATCCTCCTGCCTCTGCCTCTTCAGTGCTGAAATTTGCAGGCATATGCCACCACGTCCACTTTATGCAGTGCTAGGAATAGAACCCAGAGCCTCTTTTCTATAAAATTCCAGGACACTCCTGCACCTAAGATCCCACACTCTCTTCGTCTCTAGCTGGATTTTCAATCCTGGGAGAGCTCTACCTTTCCTGAACCTGGATTTGACATTTAGCAAAGTGCATTTGTTACCACCCTTCAAAGTAACCACATGAGTACATGAAGGGCTTCCTCCCTTTCAGCAGACAGATCCAATCACCCACAGCACGTGGATAGGGTGCAGAGGCATGGATGAATATGTGTGCCCGCCACATGCATTCCCACCTCCCAAACACACACACACACACACACACACACACACACACACACACACTAAGGAACCAGTCAACTACATTTGTCTCTGGTAACAGAGGAGCAAGGGATATTAGATTATTAGGACGAGAGCTATATTTTTAGAAAATTTACCAGGACCAAAGGTTGCACCAATAGCTTTCCAAACATATTTCATGTGATTCTCCTGGCAACTTTAGGAATGGATATTTTTATTTTTAACAAATGAGACAAACAAATCTCAAGTAGCTGGCAGAGGTCACCTAGCAAATGGTGACCCTGGATATCTCAGGCTCAGAACACTGGCTTTCATCAAATGCATTGTGCTGCCTTATCAGGACATAAATATGCATAAAACCTCCGGGCTTTGTTTTAACAATATCCTAACTGTCCAGGTGGCAGGCAAGGGGGAGCCCCTGGTGACAAGGGTCATCCCCTAAGAGTGTCCCATAAAGTCACCACCAGGGGAAGAGAATGGATGCTGGAGCCAGGCTGGCTGGATCCAAACTCCAGTTCTGGATCTCGTCCTAGAATCCTGCCCAGGCATGATTTCAGGGGAACATTAGAATAGCCAGAGGCCTTGTGTACAGTTCTTTGGGTGACCTGGTGCCTATTGTCATTTTGGAGTTGCCAGAGTCAGGTAGAAAACAGACAAAGTAGGGGCATTAGCCCTAAGATATACACGGAACAACTGGGGACAGTCAAGCCTACTATGTCAGAATGTCTTTATTTAAACATACCAATGCCCTGGCACAATGCCCATGTTACTAGGTTCTGAGGCACACAGGTGCTGAGAACCTTCCCCCTCCTGCTGTGCCACAACTTTCTCAACACTCATAGTCCAGTAGTGCACCCCAGAAAAGCAGTGTCTAGGAGCTGGCACCTCAGACCCATCCAAGGCTACACAGAGGGGCTGGTAGATGTTAGAGCAGCGGGGAAACAGAAGATTCTCTGTGTCCTAAAGGCCTTTGACCCCAGTCCCGAATAGGAAACATTTGTTTGTCCTGTGGAAAGTTCCCAAGTGGATGGGCTAACAACTGAGTCCAGCTGGACCTATGCTCCTAACCCTGCCCATGTTCCCAACACTTCCGTTCCTATGATCTGTTCCCTGTCCCTTCCCCATCAGAAAATGTTCTTTCGGGCTTCCTTGGGGATACAGTTGGATTGTCTTCCTGCTATTTGGACCTGGGGCTGCTTCTTCCTGACAGAGAGGACCAGAGGCTGCTGTCCCCTGAGTTCTCCACCTCTGCTGGCCTTCCTGTCCCTGAAGGGAGCTTCCCTAGGTGGGGGGCTCCTTTTAAAAAGACAATAGCCTCCTCCCCATGAGACTAAAATTATCAGAAACTATTGCTGACCATCCTGCTCTCCTGCCTGGCTCCTGCCCCGGCCAAATGAGTATCTCTTAGGAGTCTGTGACAGCTCCTGTCTCCTCCTGGCACACAAGCAGTGCAAAAACTACATTAAAACAAAACAAAACAACAACAAAACCGTCCTGGCCTTACAGAGACTTTGGTGTCTACAATATCTATAGCCAAAACAGCACCAGTCTGCTCTTGTGCATCCTGGTCCAGAGTCCTCAGAGCTCACTGTCTACCCAGTATGAAACAGGCTCCTTCCTAGAACCGAGTCCCCAATGCCCGGATAGACACCTTTGCTGTCTACAGCTTACATTGGGACCCACACTGTGATTGCCATGGCCACAATCCATGAGCCCTTCTTCTGAAGTCACCCAGTATATCCCTTCCCTTCCCCTCCTGTTAGCCCCTTAGCTGTCCCCATACTTGCTTCCTCCTTAGTTTCCAAGTTTCTCGGTTATTTTTTTCTTGGTGTTGGACATGGCCCAGCTCTTGTACTATTCCATTATATCCAGAAGGCTTTGAGAAAGAATGTCACAGATGCTGCATCTTTCCCAGAAATTTGTATTCAGGAGCCTAACAGGAAACCCTGAGGAGTTGTTGATCAGGAGCCCAACAGCATCCATTTGTCCGTTTGTCCCTCAGGAAGGTGTACCTTCAAGGGGTGCACGTAGGGTAGACATAAGCAGGGACCATGACCATGCCTTATTATCATCCTCACAGCACTTCTCAAGGCCCCAGGAAAACAGACTGCATTCAGTTTGCAAAAGGTCCACTCAAGGCCCAGCCCAGTCAGGGTAAATGGCCTGCTCCACTTATAGAGGCCTGGTACTGACTTTCCGCCCCTGGTCATTCACCAAAGGTTCTTTGTAGCAGCTCCCCTGGCCCAGTTGGCCCGGGACGGGAGCAGGTGGGGAACCCGAGTGGCACCATGCATTGCATAAATGTGTGGCAGGGGCAGCTGCCAGAAGGAGGGAGGGAGCTTTCTGCTCCAGCCGAGGCAGATTCTTCCCCACCCCATCCCTAGTCTATGGGAATCTCACATTGTCCTTTCAGAGTGGCTTCCCAAGGGAGGTGGCTCAAGGCCACTTGGATGTGCTAACCAGGACCAGAGTTGAACAGTACGATCCAGCCTGGGAGGATCTAATTATCGTTACATCCTTTTTCCACCCCTGTTGCCCCAGTGTGTAAGTCTCCTAGGACCAAAGCCCAGCATTGCTGTGCAGCTGAATCCATTACCCCTCCACAAATGCCCGAAAACAAAGTGGCCAACACAACATACTTATTCATCTTCTCACAGCTCTGGAGGCCAGAAGTGAAAATCAAGGTGTTGGGTTTCTCTCTTCACATAACTTCATTTCTCCTGGCTCTCTCCCTCTGTCTCCATCCGTGGAGTGGATGACCCTGTGTGATCTCACCTCAAGAACCGTAACAGCATGCACAAGTTCTGTTTTTGCTAGGTAAGGGCATTTTCAGGGGGTGTGGGACTTAGAACATGGAACATGTCTTTTATTATTACTTATGATTATTATTTATAATTTATTCAATTTGTATCCCAGTTGTAGCCCCCTCCCTCATCTCTTCTCAGTCTCACCCTCCCTCCCTCTTCCTTCCCTGTCCCTCTTCCCTAGTCCACTGATTGGAGAAGTCCTCCTCCCCTACTGTCTGACCCTAGCTTATCGGGTCCCATCAGGACTGCCTGGATCCTCTTCCTCTGTGGGCTGGCTAGGTCACCCCACCCGAGAGAAGTGATCAAGGAGTTAGAGACCGTGTCTTCTCCTCTTAATAGGGGACCCACATGGAGACTGAGATGTCTATGTGATACATCTGAGCTGTGGACCTAGGTCCTCTCGACAAATGGTCTTTGGTTGATGTGTCAGTCTCTGCAGTCCTACCTGGGCCCTGCTTTTCTTGGCTGTGTTGGTCTCCTTGTGTGGCTCCTGTCCCCTCTGGGTTTTTTTTTATATCCCCCTTCTTCCATAAGACTCCCAGAGCTCTGTCCAAAGTTTGGCCTTGACTCTCTGCATCTGCTTTGATCCCCTGGGACGTGTCTTCTTGAGGGCTACAGCACAGCCCACCACATACCCACCATCTTTGAAATCATGTGAAGCCCCAATGAAATCTTGTCCCCATTACTTGCCAGCTGGCCTTTGGAAAGTTTGGTAATCTCCCCAAACTTTAGTTTGTTCTTTTTTTTTTTAAATACATAAAATAGAAATAATGTTTAATCAACCAAGTTATTCAAAGGGCTAAATGGCACGACAAAGGGACTTGACATACTGTTCAGACTCATTGAATGACCTATGTGGCTATAAAGGTGGTAACAAATTGACTAAGAGAAGTGAAGACATCTTCCCAAGGCCACACAGCTCCTTACCTGGCGGAGCCAGCAAATGTACCCTATGCAGAAGGCTCTTCTTTCCATACTTTCTGTCCTCTTAGTAGCCTTACTGTAGCTTTTCTTCTGTCTGCTGTTTTCCTTGTACGGCCCCAGATACCATGACCACAGCACCGTCTGAGTGAATCAACAGCTGACTCTTGGCTCCCAGAGACTATATTAGGGTGAGAATTTGATCCTGAGTTCTTCCCCAGGTAACAGGGGAATCCAGGCATGACCCTACTTGGGAGAGGAAGCCAGTGGTCATAGCATTACTGATGGGTAATTGGCCAGTGGCCATGGAGAGGGCATGGAGTAACTGTTTTCATACATTGTCTCATCCCACTGAAGGTTTGACTAGACCCCTGTAGGGTTTAATTAAGGAAATTAAGTTTTCTTTATGCAAGGGAGTCAGCCTCACCAGGAAGGACAGACAGGACAGCATCTCTGGACCAGAATGAAAGGCCTGATGTCAGCAAATGGATTAATTCCTTCCCCTCTGAATTCTTTTGAAATGTGATCTCCCTCTTCTCCCCTCCAAATGACAGGAGTGGCTTTGATCTTGAAAGCTCTGCCACTCAGATGTCCTGTGCTGTCTGCTTCCGATGCAGCCAGCCTGGCTTGAAGGCAGAGCAGTCTTGTTGGTTCAGTTGCTAATGTCAGGGACACCAGGCCTTAGTCGTGAAGTGGGGAAGGAAAGATGTAAACCCAAGCTTCCGGATTAGGTGGGATAATGACCCACCTCAGTGGTTTCCAAGCCTTGGAGGAGCCTGGGGCTACAGAGCTTATAGAGTCTTAGTCCTCCCAGGACAAAGCCTAAGTGCACAGGCGTGGACTTGACTTGGCTAGATCTTAAGTTCGTTCAGAGTCCAGTGTCTCAGATGAAAGGGAAGTGGTAGAAGGAACCAGATGAGCTTCCTTCTGGTGAGACACAGGAAGGTTCTGGAAGTGGAAAGGGGGAAGAAAACAAGGCAAGAGTGTGGACATCATTGCGGGGGGTGGGGTAGCTGAGGAAGGGGTCATAGGTAGCTCCTGGCCAAGGTAACAGGAAGGTACAAAGACTTCCAGGAACAGAGAGTGTTCAACCATGTCCTGTGGCCCAAGGGGGTTTTAGGAACCCAGTGCTCAGGCACAGAAGAAAAGAGTTGTTCCCATTTAGTTGGTCAGCCAACTTATACCAGAAGCCTTGTCTGTGACCTCTCAGTGCTGGGCCCCAAAAAGCCTGAACTGATGCCAGCTGAAGCTCTGGATTGACACATGGCAGCAGTTGTATGGACTATGGGCTAAGGTGGGTGATTCCTCTGGCAATGCAAGGCTGCCTGCTGGAGCTTTGACGGACAATCCGTCTAAGGAAGGCCTTCAGGGTGTTGCCACAGACTGAGGTGGGGCTGGGGCAAGATAGGAAACTGACCCTTAAACCCCTTCACTAGTGTCGAGGGTCACTTTTCGCCTTCTTGTCTCCCCATGTTTGCTGTCTAACTGGCCATGACAAAACTCAGCCTAACTCCATGCCATAGTCAGCTCTATGGCTCAAGAGTGAGCAGGCCCAGCTCCTTCTCCCCTGGGTTCTGCTTTTATCTTGGGTTACCCTTAGGTAGCCCTTTACCAAGATGGTGTGTGCGTACAGGGCAACAGCCACTAAGGGTTCAAGTAGGACCTTATGTCTGCAGCCTCTGCTTCAGGGGCCCAGGCTGGGACGCAGACTGTTGCCATTGAGACATCCTTGGCCAGCAGACAGTCATAGCTGAAACAGAAAACAGTATGAGCTTGGAGCAAGGGTTCTGTTGTAGATATGCCCTAACACATGAAATGTCCATCTCAGATCTCATCCCCATCCCACCCCCTTTTTTTTTCTTTTTGAGACTGGATCTCATATATCTCAGGCTAACTGCAGATTCTTAACGTAGCCGAGGATCTGGAGATCCTCCTGTCTCTATCTCTTGAGTGCTGTGATTACGGGTATGTGTTATCACCCAGGTTTAGGTGGTGCTGGGAACTGAATTGAGGGCTTCGTGCAAGCTGCGTGTGTAGTCTGCCAGCTGAGTTTTCATCTTCCCCTTTAAACACTATAGAAGCTTCCACTTGTGCCGAGATAGCCTGGACTCCTTGGGGTGGCTTATGAGACCCTGCACCGTGTGCCCTTATGATCCTGGCAACCGCTGCCACTGTGCTTACTCCTTGGCCCCGGACGACTGGCATCCCAAGTGGCTCCCATGTCCCTGTGCATGGGTCATCAGTGTGTGTAGAATTCTCACCTCCTCAGCTGTGGGAAAAATTTATTTTCATCTTTGAACTGAGTCTTTTCAGTAACGAAACAGAAGATACTCAGTGTGCAATGGCTAGAACAGGGTACCCTCTTGGAGCATCAGATGCCCCATTCTAAGACATTGATCGAGATAATAAAGGACTGAAATATCCCTAAGTGTGTTCAAATTTACAAGTGCAAAGTAAGTGTGCCGAACACTTCCTGAGTATTCCCCACAGCTATTAAACAATTGCAGGGATGGCATGCAGAGCACAGATCCTTGAGTGTCCTCATCCAAAATGCACTAAGAACAGAATATAAGAATTGCACCAGGCAGTGGTGGTGCAATTAGTCTCAGAACCAAGAAGGCAGAGGCAGGTACATCTCTGAGTTCGAGGCCAGCCTGCTCTATAGAGCAAGTGCCAGGACAGCCAAGGCTACACAGAGAAACCCTGTCTCAAAAGCCAGAGTGGGAATATCTATATAAATCGCGCAGACATTTGAAGATACCACTTCTTTAGCCTTTTCGGAATCTGCTCATGTCGGGATCAAGAAGGGAGACTCAAATATCCTTTCAGGTACTAGGACCATTCTAAAACTCACCAACCATGGTACTATAAGAAGACAAGTGACTGCTAGAATCTTCTGTGTGGTTTTGGCTTTCCTGGTTGGGTGATGTCCCAGAAGTTCTGAGGGGGAAAGGTTGATTATGAAGTCCCCTTGTGAAGAAGGACCAGGGTCTCTCCAGATATTCCCACCAAGCTGGAGAGGAAAGCTGTCCCTTGTCAGGTTTCTCTGGTTCTCAGAGTTGAGGAAGTCAGAGTCACACTCAATGAGACCAAGGCCTATTCCCTCAAAGGAGGATAGAGAACGTTTTTTTAAAACCCTGCTTCCGGTGAGTGTGAGAAAGATATGAAATGTGACTTTTTTTTTTCTTCATTCCTTCTTTTCCTTCTGGAATTTTAAAGATAGATCTGGGAAATGGAAGTAAGCAGGTACTTAACAGTCTGAAGTATCCCTCCGCATTTCTCAACATACACACTCAACTGTTCCCAAGCAACTACGGTGGGAAGATTAAGCCCAAAGAATCTGCTTGCTGGACAACCTGAACCAAAGCCCCAAGACATTGCCTGGAGGCTCTAGTCCTCCTGGCTGTGCCTGCAGTAACTTTGGTGCACCCGGGCAAGGTGCCTGTGGGGCATCCTGACTCAGCCAGCCAGGGCCACTATGGCCAGTCACAATGAGATAACCATCTAAGCAGATGGAGGGCAGCTGCCCAGACCATGCCAGCCCACAGAGGCCAGGAGGACAGAGCAGCCTCCTCCCAGCTATGTCTGTGGGGTTCTTTGATATTTCCTTAAATAGGATCCAATTGAACATTTTAAAAGGTTCCACCTTATGTAAGTGTTACCATCTAAAATAGAAACGCTCTTCATATTATTTTCAGCTGTCTAAGAAGTGAGCCCCAGATTCTCCCAAGGGCTTGTCCACGGAAGATGAAGGGACCAGCAGCAAGGAGGAGGCCCAGTGTTACACAGACATCTTCACAGTAGAAGGACCCCACAGTCATTTCCCACAGTTCTCTGCCTCCTGGCAGGACTGACCTTAGCAACTGGGCAGAAGGGCCCAGTTCCGTCTACTAAGTTGAAGTCAGGATTCCATGACCTGGACCATGCTGGCCGCTTTGAGTGCTAATGACTATCAGTTCTGCCTTATGGGTCAAGAAGACTCTGCTTTCGCCATTTCTGTCACTGTCGAGTTCTGTTCTTCCTGTCTCACTTCTGCCACCTTCTCCCTCGTAGAAATGTGCTGGCACTTCCTCTTGCCCTCTCCCCACCACCCTACAAACCACAGTGCTGGGCAGGCAGCGGTTGCTTAATCAACTCTTGCTGGGCTGAGTCAGCCTGCAAGCTACAAAGTACTTCAGTGCTTACCAGACCAGTTGCCTTCTCCTGACCATCTCTGCCTCATTAGCATTGCTTGACGCTTCAGTGTCTTGTCCCTGATGCAGCTTGTAGGACCCCTGCTTCCAGCAGGGACCCGGAAGAAGTTTGGGAGCCAAAAACTGGGCAATTTCAAGAAGCAGAGACCCCACTGGTGCCCTCCTGGGAAACATGTAGCTTTTCACCTCTCTCGTCTGATCCAGAGAGAAGACCCGTGCATGCTTTCACATATGGTCTCTTTTTTCCCAGCCCAGTCCGTGTCCACAACCAAAAGGTGACCGAGGTAAGCACGGATCTCAGACATCTGTTTACCTCTCATCTGCTCCAGACTCTCAGGTGACCTCTGAGGAAAGGGTTCAGAGCCTGCCTTCCTGTGCTTGCCATCAAGGGGGCCCAGCCTAGGGATGATGCTGGGACTTGGGACAGGACTATGTGTGCCATGTGACCTGGGTAAGGGGAACAGCAGGGGGCACCTCAGTCTCTAGAACAACAGTGAGTTCCCAGGGAGCCTTTCTTTACCTCACATTGCATCAGGAGAAGGCCCTGCATCTGTCTAAGAGTGCTTTGGTGAAGCATTAGGGGTCATCTTGGAAGGGTGCATGGGGAAGGGTAGGAAATAGAAGAGGCTTTTGACTCTAAGCCCTGGACCCTGCTCTGCTGAGATTTTCTCAGTGGAGTCCCACATTTCACTGCTTCGGTTTCTGTCAGAACAAGGGAGCACAGAGAAGTTAGTTTCCTGAATGTTAGCCAGCGGATTCCCCAGGAAGAGGTCAGTGCCCATCTACATGGAAGTCTGTGTACTGAGTTCTCCCCATTTCAATGGGGAGTGTGTTCTTCTCAGGGCTCTCTGTGCCCACTGACTGCTCTGTTGGGGCTCTGTGCCACGTGCTGTCACAAGGAGGTGGCCATGGCAGTGGGTGAGGTCACAGCTGCCAGTGGAAGAGCCAAAATCAGGACCATAAGGCCACAGCCTTTCCCTGTGTGCAGAGGGAGTCACTCCAGGCGTCTCCCGCTGCTCTGAGGCTAATTGCTTAATTGAATCAGTGCAAATTCCTGCTGTTTGGAGCTTTTGAGTTCTCTATAAGATGGGCTGGCTGACTGGCAGGTCAGGAAAGCAGAGGCCAGAGAGGCAGCAGCCAGGAGCTTCTGACCCACTGGCTGGGCTGTCTGTGGAGGCCTCTGCTCAGCTGAACATGAGTGCCCCGGGCAGAGGTGGCCTCAGGCTCACATAAATAGAAGGAGAGAAACAACTCTCAGAAATTGCCCTCTGACCTCCACACACACGCCATGGCACCTCACCCCTCCAACACATATACACAGGTGTGTGTGTGTGTGTGTGTGTGTGTGTGTGTGTGTGCGTGCGTGTAGGTGTGCATGCTTTAATGTCAACTTGAGGCACTACTACATGTTAATCATTTCCTGTTTCCTGGGCACATAGTAGGACCATGTGTTTCCACCATCCTTTGCATTTAGAAAGTAGGTTCTGACCCGTCAGTCACTGAATACTGTCACTCACTGAGATGCGAGGTTCCGGCAATAACCCGGTCCTGAATTAATAACGGTGACCCTGGCACTTGGCTGTGCGAGTCAAGAAGCTCCATTTGCTCTGTCGGAAGGCCAGTGGGAGAGCCTGTGGCTCTGGTCTTGTTCATGCCACCTCCTAGCTGTGAGATCTCAGACAAATCACTTAACCTTTCTGAACCTGTTTTCTCATCTATGAAAACAAAAAAGTAACCTAACATTTAAGGTTGTAAAAAGTCAATTAAACGATTCACAAAAAGTTCTTGGCACGAAGCCTGGCTCAGAGTCAAGCATATAAATAGCAACTGCTGTTATTACAGGAAGTAAAAAACAATTTAGAAGATTAATTCTTTTTAAAACTTCTATCTGTTTCAAATTGCCTGGTTTATTTCATAAATAGCATAAACAGAAGAAAGAAAGCCATTGCTTTGACTAAGCTGCCAGACTTAGAAGTTCAAAATAATTGATCTTAGTAACAGTTTGTCCTGAGCTGTCCAGAGAAGTGGAGCAGGACTTGGCTTCCTCGAGGGGACAGCCTGACCCTGGCCAACTCTACCCTGTGGGTGGCCAACGCTGGCGGCAGCAGGCAGTGAACACCGGATGAGTCTATGGTGGGGTCCCCCCATCCTGACTTCAGAACAGCCTTGGCCAGAAGCTGGGTACCCTTTCCAGCCCTGTGATTGCGTTTTGTTTGTTTGGTTAGTTGGTTTTTTGAGACAAGGTCTCTCTGGGTAACCTTTGCTGTCCTGAAACTTGCTCTATAGACCACTCTAGCCTCAAAGTCCTGCCTCCACCTCCCAAGTGCTGGGATTAAAGGTATGTGCCACTACTGCCCACATTGGTTTCTGAGATTTGTCATCACTCAGTGCCTTTTTAGCCATCCTGATAGGCAGGCAATAATGTCTCGCTGTGGTTTAATATGCATCTCCCCAGGGGGGATAATGATTGGTCATCTTTCCACAAGCTCACCTCCCGTCTCTGGGTCTTCTCTGGTGTGCCTTTTTCCCCATTTTACAACTAAATTGAGGGGGCTAGAGAGAGGGCTCAGCAGTTAAGAGCACTGGCTGCTTTTCCAAAGGATCCAGGTTCAATTCCCAACAACCACATGGCAGCTCACAACTGTCTGTAACTCCAGTTCTAGAGGATTTGGAACTCTCACACAGACATACATGCGGGCAAAGCATCAGTATGCACAACTGGATTAATTGGCATTTATTTATTCATTTATTTATTTTTTAAACTGTTGGACATACGGCACATTTCTAGACTCTATTCCTTGCTTATGTAGCCAGTAAATACTTTCTCCCAGTGTGTGGTTTGTCTTCCCTCGGCAAGCCCCACCCCCCACTTTTAGAATATAAGTTCTTACTCTGTAGCCTACGCTGACCTGGAGCTCACTGTATAAACCAGGCTGACCTCTAGTTTACGGAAATCCTCCTGCTTCAGCTTCCTGGGGTTCTGGGATCACAGAGCCACCACACCAGGTTCCCACAGGGTGTTTTAAGCGCTCGAGTGTTAACCTTGCTGAGGTTCATGTGATCAGTGCTCGAGACGGGTGCAGTTTTTGTTGCCAAGGCTCAAAACTCTGTCTGTTCCAAGCTGGGTAGAGCTTACCTGCACACCTACACACCCATGAACCGCTACCATGAGCCCAGGTTGCGCCCTGCCTCTTGCTCATTGCTAGACCATAGTCTTCAAACTCCTCTCTAAGGCAGAGTGCCAATAAATACCAAGCAGCCACACAGAGTGACCATTTCTGTCCAGACAGTCTCAACCCAGGCCCCCAAGCCCACCAGGAGTTGCCATGCCAGGGCTCAGGTTCCAAACAAGAACCTGCTCAGTTGTGTGTGTTCTGTAGGCAGACAAACAGCCAGTCAGTCGGGAGTTTGGAGTTTGGAGATGTTGTGGTGGCTAAGGTCTACAGAACTGGACCCCGTCCCGTGATCTGGCAGTCTCAGACCTGCATGTTCTAGACAGCTACCCACAGAGCCCTAAGTGAGGTGTAATTAGGATTTGTGTGTTGTCCTCTCTGCTGGGACTTGAGACCTGGGATTTGTGCTACACTGTGGAGAGCATGTTTAAAGCTCTTATTCAGCCACCCACCTGCACCCCGGAAGCCTCAGCCTTGAAGGCAAGGACAGCTTGTTCAGTCACTTAGAACAGAACACAGGCAGCTTGGCTCCCACTCTGCCCAAGCAGAGTGTAATTGGTTTCTACCAACAGAGAATTAATGCCTCATTATTCATCAGCCTCTGCTAGTTAGTCTAGTCCTGAGTCCCAAATCCTCTCTCTCTCTCTCTTTCTCTTTTTTTTTTTTTTTTTTTTTTTGTCCTAGTGTAGTAACATAGGAACCCTTAGCTGGACCCTTGGCTTACCTGGATAACAATCATGGCTAATTTAGAACTAGCTCTCATAAGTACAGAAAGCCTCCCCAAAAGCCTCCTGGAAGATGGCTGTGAGAATTATCCTGACTTTAACAAGTGATGGCAGCAAAGGGCAGCAGAGGACTCAGGGTGGGGGCAGGGAAACTGTTGCAAGGAGGCCAGAGTGTCTCAGTTTCTGCAGAAGCCAGAGGCAGCACCTAGAGGGCTTTCTCCTCGAAGGCCTCTTCGTTCAGTGAGAAACTGAGGTCTTGGAGTGCGGGGGGGGGGGGGAGGGGGACACCGGTAGAGCCAAAAAGCAGATTTTGATTCCTTTTAACAGTGATGAGGTTTGGGGAAGTGAGAGAGAAGGAAGGAAGGGGAAATTCATTGTGTCACCAAAATAAGAAAGCAGAGTGGGAGCCAGTTTGTGATACCGAAGGGGAAAGGGGCTGGCAGGAAGAAGAGGGGGATGAGAGACAGCAACAGGAGGAGAGGTAAGTACTCTTGAAGTACACTTATCTTTATGTATGAAAATGTCATGATAAAGACCATTTAAATATGCTAACCAGACATTAATAGGGGCAGACATTTCTTCAAGAAAAGAAAAGATTTATTTAAAAGTTTGTTTGAAGGACAGAGAACAGCCCTCCCTGAATTCCAGCGTTAGATGTTTTATTGACGTGACAAGTACAGCAAAAACGGTGACATAGTTGTAGCTGTTAAATGGTTAAGAAGCAGATAGAAACCACAAGAAAAATAGAATCTTCTCTGTAACTAGGTGGGAAACTCCAAATACTCGCAGCTAGGAAGCTGAAGGTGAAGTGGGAGTCTGATGTGAGTTGTAACACCAGAAGTAGAAGTGTGGTTGGGTGCATGCTGAGTTCGGACGGCTGCTGGAGGCTGCGGTGTGTTTCTGAGTGTTTGGTATGTATGGAAAGGGATGTTCCAGCCCTCACTGCTGAAAGGGCATCTCTCACATGCAGCATCCTGCCTGGAGATCTGGACTCCCTGAACACTGAGCAAAGTCCCTTAGAGAACTGGATACTTTCTTGATACTCTCAGGCCCCTAGATGGATACTCTTCCTGTTACTGCGCCAACCTTTGTAAATGTATCCATGGGGTGGGGTGGGGTGTGTGGCTTAGCTAAGCAAGTTCTGATGAGGGAACCTCAGTACCTGGAGCCCACAGAGAGAGCCAGATGCCGTAGTGCACAGCTGTAATGCCAGCGCCCTTGTAGGGAGATATGGGTCAGAGACAAGAGAATCACTTAGAAGCTCGTGGGCCACTTAGCCTCAAGTGTGCAGCTCAGAAGCCACAGGGAATCAACAAAGTAGAAGATGAGAGTAAACTCTAGAAAATTGTCCTCTGAACTCTATAAACATGTTATGGCATGAAATATCCCCCCAACACACATGTAAATAAATGCATTTTAAGTGAATAAAGCCAGGTGGTGGGAACCTTACTCACACTACCAAATCTCTCTGCCCAGAGCAGAGTGTATCTTGTTGCCCGTAGAGGAGCACACAAGCACCTTGACCGCCTCTGAACCCATTTTCCCTTAATCCCACCCCCTCCCACCAGCTTCCTGATTGCTACTCAGAATACCTCTGCACCTTCCTTCCTGCTTCCTCTCCCTACCTGGACTGACCCAACTGAGTGCACGTGGCACACACACAGATACAGATATATCAGCTCTATGGCTTCCGCCCTCCCCTCGGCAGTGTTCACATTCCTCTCCTCTTTCTCCGCTGTCTTCCAGTTGCAGCCCTCAGCTCATACTGTACCATTTCAGTTGCCTCTCACTACCACCCAGCCCTCTTCAAACCCAATCTCTCTGCTGCAATGAATGCATTAAATTACATCTCAGTAGGGACAGAAGAGAACCAAGGGACACACACACACACACACACACACACACACACACAGATTAATGTGCCAACACCACCCCTGGTCTATAAATGGTAGGATCACAACTGAAGTCCAATTTCCCATTGAAGGTCTGCTCTTCAGTTATCAGTTCAGCCACTAGAGATTTAGCCTTGCTTTTTAGCAAGGAAGGAGATGAGAAATGCCTTCTATATAGCCGTGGGAATGGCAGACCACTTGTCATCGGAGAGCGAGTAGTGTGCATCTGTTCTTTATTCTTCACCCCACCTATCCCTAAACACACAGACCAGACGTGGGGTGGGAGGCTGGGGAGAAAGGTGCAAAGAGACATCAGGGAAGTATTCTGCTCCCCAAGGTTTAGGCACCTGACCCTGTACCAGTCTTGGGAGCTTCCATGGCTGGTGAGTTTAGAAAGGGCCCTGGCAGGCATGAATGACAGATTACCACAAATAGTGGATCTCTGTGAGGCCCCGCCCAGCTGTCATGGCTCTGCAAGGACTCACCCTGTGGATGCCCCATCATTCCTGACCCTTAGCACAGCGTCAAGAAAGAAGACATTTCACCTTTTACAAACAAGGTACATTTCCACTTGACTCCTAGTCACCATGATGGAGCATAACTTACATGTTCCCCAAGCCCAGTGAGACCTGTCTAACCTACTTAGCCCATTTAATTCCTGATAGAGAAGTGGCAGCCGGAGGGAGACACCTCATTGTGCCCAAATAATGTGAGCTTCACCCAAGCACCGATCCTTCCTTCATTTCAGCTTTCCCTTCCTACCCACTGGCCAACCTCCAGTGTGCAAGCTTCATCCACTGCCCTCCACTCTCTGAGCGTGCACTAGCCAGCTCAGAACCTGCCTCTAGTTCCCCAGAGTGCACTTGCCACGTTCCCTACAGGACTCAATTTCCAAAGTTCAGCTGAAGTTACATAAACACAAAGTACATAAAAATAATGACGGTGTCCTCTTTTCATTTCCCCCGCAAACAGCAGGGCACCTCAGCGCTTCTGTCCCCATTGTACTTTGTGTCCTAAGCCATGCTTCCCTCTCCACCGCTCAAGACTCCCTATGGGGAGGACTGGATGCCTAGTCCCTGTCTACCACAGCCAGGGCCATGTCACAAGGGAGCATAAGGACGCCTGCTCAGCCCAAGGAAGGAGAGGCCGCCATGGACCCACCCTGGAGCTCTACAAGTGCAGCTGTGCCAGCCCTGGCTGAGGAATGTTTCCAGGAGCCTCTCATGCCCCAACCACAGAAGGGTGTGCAGAAGGGAAGCTGCTCCTATGCTCCCCGCCACCCCATACAGTCTGTTCTGCCCTAGATGCCCATCCAATGACCCGATTTCCACCAGGGTTAAGGTCTCTGCACTTCCCAACACCAAGAGAAGGGTCCTTGCTGTATCAATGTCCCTGTGCAGAAAGTGACAGGTACTAATTCACATTTCAGAGCCATAGCATACATTCTGAACCTCAAGATCTGGTCCCCAGGGGAGGGAAAGCCCTAGTGCCAAGTATTTGATGGGCTTCCAGAGAAACCACAAAGTGAACTCACGGAGCTGTCTGGCAATAGCCTCGCCAACCTCAGCCAGCTGCCACTTGACGATTCCCAGAGTTTCATGGTGTCTTTTTTGTCTTGTTTTTGTTATTGTTGTTGTTTGTTTTGAGGCAGGGTTGTTTTTTTGTTTTTTTCTATGGAGTCCTGGCTGTCCTGGAACCGGGTCTCTAGATCCACCTGCCTCTGTCTCCCTTGTGCTAGAACTAAAGACATGCAAACACCACTACCAGGCAGTGCTTGGGGCTCCGACCTCATTCTGTCTCCTGGTGGCACGCCAGCACTGGAAGACATAAAGCAGTGGGCCAGATCTGCACGAGATACCAAGATAGAAGAGAATGAGGACCACCCTCCCCCGCCCCGATTTACCTGCTAGAAATTGCTTTTGTCCTTTATCCTAATGAGGGAGGGAGACAGAGAGCAGAGCCAATATGGTGGCTCAGAAAGATCAAAAGTTCCAGGTCAGAGGCCAGCAAGATGGCTCAGTGGTACTAGCCTGATGCCCAGAATTCAGTCCCCAGAACTGAGTCCTCTGACCCACCTCTGGTGTGACTTGGCACCCAAACACACAATAAACAGATGTAAAATAATAAGTAAATAAAGTTCAAGGTCAGCCTCCACTGCGTGTTGATTTCCAGTCCGCCAAGTGTATATGAGACTTTATCTCTTAAAACAAGAGGTGGGGGCTGGGGTGAAGGCAGAGGGAAAGGAGGGGAGAGAAAAGAGAACAGCTTCCTGTCCTTTACCCCTTTACACCACCGCATTCTGTAACGTCAGCCCACACTTACTTGCAGCACAGCTCCCGCTCAAGCGGAACTGTGGTTTTTTTCCTAACCACAGCCATGAGCTATGTGTCTACCCAGAACAGTGGGTCACAGGTAGCAGAAGACTAGAAGTCAGGGGTTGCCAGCTGTTCTCGTTCCAGTGAGCACCAGAACTCGCCATGGGCATCATCTGGGTTCCGATCTAGAGCAGAAGACCCGGTTATAAGCACTGCAAGCTTAGGGTTCAGCTGCTACTACAGAACAGGGTTTGAGAACTCAGGTTCTGGAGTCTGCAGTGTGTGTGTGTGGGGGGAGGAGTGTCCAAACTTCATTTCCACTGTGTACACTCTGGGTGACCTCAGACAAGTGGTTTGATAGATGTGACAAGAATATGTTTATGACTATAACACCTCTTGCCTTTTATAGATGCATATTGGAATTTTAGGGTAAAATATACAATAGTCATTCCTTTAAAAATGCTTAGGTGTGAACCAGGGAGATAGCCCAGTCAGTGAAGGGCTTGTCTTTCATCTGAGGATGAGCTATATCCTCAGAATTTATGCTAAAAACAAAGCAAGCAAATAAACACACACCCCCCAACCTGAGTGTGCTAATAATCTCAGCACTAGGAGCCACAGATGGGTCCGTGGCTGTCTTAGTCATTGTTCTGTTGTTCTGAAGAGACACCACGACCATGGCAACCCTTATTAAAAAAAAAAAAAAAAAAAGCATTTAATTGGGGCTGGCTTACAGTTTCAGAGGTTTAGTCTGTCACCAGCACGGCGGGGAGCACAGTGGCAGGCAGGAAGACATGGTGCTGGAGAAGTGGTTAAGAGGTCTATGTTTGGATCTGTAGGCAGCAGGAAGAGAGTGACACTGAGTCTGGCCAGGGCCCTTGAAACCTCAAAGCCCACCCCAGGGACACCCTTCCTCCAACAGGCCACACCTTCTAATCCTTTCAAATAGAACCACTCCCTGGTGAGCAAGCATTCAAGTCTATGAGCCTATGGGTGGCTTTCTTATTCAAACCACTACAGTCGGGATGTCTGGCCAGTCAGCCTCGAGTACTTGGTGAGTTTCAGGCTGAAAACATGTTCAAAGGCGAATGATGGCTGAAGAATAATACTTGAAGCTGTCTTCTGACTCCATACACATGAGCAGATACATGGATGTGAGACCATTATTCACATGGACTCACATATGAACATGCACACAAAAGAAAATGTTTAGTTTAAACAAAAAAGGCAGATGAAGGGAAGATGGCACCATGCTAGTAGCTGTTAAGCCGTGGTATTGGATTTGTGGAGTTTATTATGCTAGCCTGTCATTTTTCCTGTATGGCTAATCTTTTTTTTTTTTTTTTTTTAAGAGCACTTTGTAAACAGTGAAAAGAAACAGAAAAGAAACAGGAGATGGGCCTGACTGGGAGTGGGAGGAGGATTGCGAAGGCCTCACAGACATGCATCAGGGTTAACTTTCTCCTGGGACATAGGGCATGAAACTACCAAGCCTCCATTCTAATGACCGGAAGTACCCAATCTGACAAGCGGTTCAAGCAGTGCCAAACAGGCAAGTGCCTGCCCAGACCCTCTGAAGACTGGAGCCCAGCAGGGATGAATGAGGGGTCATGGTATCAGCCACCATGAGTCCAGCATGAATCCACCATGAGTCCAGGAGGTGGCACTCAGAAATGGAATGCAGCCATTTCTGGCAGAAGTGCTTGGGACCTGGCTCAGAAGACCCCCCAGGAAGCCAAGGCCCTGCCACCTACCTACCACGCAGCCAAGCATGCACTCTCCTGTCTGTGTGTGCAAAACCTGAGACAGCACAGTCTTTCCCAGGAAATCAGCATCAGCCTATGTGAAGCACGAGAAGCCGCTCATAAATCCAACTACAGGCACAGGCTTGACAGCTGGTTCTTTACAGGGACAACCAGGACAGCCCACAGGCATGGGTTCCCATGCTTAGCGTTCTCAGGGGAAGATGTGCCCCAGCCCTGCCTCCATTCCCACACCAGTTTTACCATGTCTGGGAGCCGGCACTGGCCCTGTTGCCCACAGGGTGTGCTACCCTGGCATCTTCCTGGAGATTAGAGAGATTTCAGCAGGCTATGATGAGGCATTCTTCCTGCTCTGGGTACTCAGTAAGCATTTCCCAAGCACCTTCACCACTGGGACCAACCCTGCATGAGGCCAAAGGTGGCTCACAGTTCATGGATGGCCAGTTCCTAGGCCAGCCCAGCTTGACATGGGAATTCGGACTATAGGGTCTGATTCTGGAGTTCAGCAGAGCAGTGTGCCTCTGCGTTGACACACAGCCTGGGCTAGCAGGCTCTTGGAGAGATCTGGCAGGATATACAGAGCACTTATTGGTCCCCAGAGAACCTGTAGCTGCACCCTCCATCCCCCACCCAAACTTGCTGAAAATGCAAATTTGCAGGTCTTGCTATGAAATGCTTTCTCACTTTAGTCCAGTTTTGCTTCTATAACAAAGTGTCATAAACTGCACAGCTTATAAACAATAGAAGTTTACCCTCACTGTTCCCAAGTCTAGAGGTGGCTACCAGAGCGTTACATGGTCAGTTTGGGTACGGACGCTCTTCAAGGCTGTAATGACTGACTTCTCTAAAAAGAGGGTGGGAGAGCTCTCTGTGGGCACTTTCTTATTATCTTATGGGGGGGGCTCTGCTTTTGTGACCTCATCGAAGGCCCTACCTGGTAATAATATCATGTTGGGGCTTAAGATTTCAACACAGGAATTTGGGGGATACCTTCAGTCCATAACATCTACTGAGACAGAGTTTGTACAGCTCCACTGTCCCATCCTGATACACGTGGACATTTGAGCGCCACAAATACAGAAACAACAGTGTCCCGGGATGAACTTCACCTACTGAGGCTGGAGACTGAGAGTTTGGAGGAAGCCGACTTGAGTGACAGCTGGGAGCATGAACTCACAGCTGCTCAGCAAGGAGCGGAGCAGCTTCTGTCTTGGAGAAGTCCCACCCACAGGTCTGCAACACAATCTGGAAACCTCCAGGACAAGCTGGGATAGCCTGCTACACCAAGCAAGCAGCCTTTGACTTTGCAAGTTTCTCTCTCTGGCTCAGGTAAAATCTGTGCAGGCTGGGCAACTCTTTACGGTCGAGCACTCCTCGAAGTGCCGGATGGGTCAGGGTGCTTGGATCTGGACGTAAGAAACTGTTGGTGGGAGAGACGGTTCTGTGGTTAAGAGCTCTCATGGGTGGTTCCCAGCACCCACGTGGTAGTTCACAGACATCCACAAATCTAGTTCCAGGGAATCTGATGCCATTCTTTTGACTTCCTAGGGCATCAGGGACACATATAGGGCACATGCAAAAAGCAGGCAAAAACACACACACAATAATTTTTAAAAGAAAGAAAGACATTTTTGGTAAGCATTGGTAAAGGGGGAAGAGGACACTGGGGAAAACACAGGGACATTCCACTGCTTCAACCCATAAATGTGACACGTCATATTTCTTGCCACTCAGCCCTTGCTCGATTCAATGAGTGTGGGTCTCCTGGAGATGTAGGAATGTAGGAATGGCAGGAGAGGCCCTGGGAACATTTCTCCCTAGGGCCATGCTTCTGTGTAAGGAGACCAAGATGAAGAAGGAAAGATATGTGTGAGGGTACCTTGTGTGTGTCGGGGAGGGGAGAGTGGATTACTACAAATTCTTTCCCAAATTGAGATCTGACTTCTCTCTAATTCTCTGGTTCTGAAAACGCATTAAGTTTCCAAGTGGGTCTAACTTTTTCTCCTAGGAGGTTCTGTGCTTCTGGGAATAAGTCAGCGCTTACCAGTGTCATGGCAGCCGCTCCAGGCCCCTGGGCTCTGGGTTGGTGGGAAGCAGGATCCAAAGCAGAAGAGCTGGAGTACGGGGTGGGGAGTTCCCCGGGCTGGAGGCAAAGTCTGGGTTCTGGTTTGCCAGGCCTGGCCCAGATGAGAAGCTGCGGCTGTGAGAATCTGGGGGTGGGGTAGGTGGGGGGAATCAGTCCTCCCTCCTCGCTGGGCTGAAAAAGAGAGATATAACTATTGCCCTGTGGAAAAAAAAAAGTAGATCCAAGTCCATAATCCCAGCCCAGTTCTGGCCCCTGACTCTGTAGTTTTATAAGGCAGTAGCTAGCATGAATAAGGCCTCGACTGACCTCCTGGAACAACTCCCACTTTATTGCTTTTGTTCAGTATGAGAATGTGCCCCCCCCCACATACCTACCCCCTCATCCCCCACCACCCACCCCTAATACCCACACCCAACCCCATCCCCCAACCACAACTACCCCATCACCACCAGCCCTCAACCCCCTCCCTCAACTCCCTCACTAACCCCACCCCACACCCCCATCTGGGCTGAAACCCAGAGAAACAAGTAGGAAAGACACTGGAGGGATTGAGCAAGCACCCACAACTCCTAAGCCTAGCAGCCACGGCTGTCCCCAAGAAAAGGAGGGGTCACCATGGCCCAGCTTGGCCTAGACCCTGGAGCACTCTGTGCCACTCTTCTCTTGCTCCATTCTAGTTAAGATGTCAGCATCATGGGAACTCCAGTGGAGAAATTCCTAATGGGGTCAGAGCCCTGGGCACTAACATCAAATGCTTCTTCCTCCTCATGGGGACAGATGGGATTAATGGCCATTGTTCCAAGGCCCTGTGCATTAAGACAAGGAGCCCTTTGCTGAAAGATAAATGGCATATCTACCCCGAGGGAGGATGAATTGCACTGATAATTCCCTTGATTAAAGCCCATTTATTAAAGATCGTGGTGGTAGCTTTCTTTTTATTTTCTTTAATAGATAGATTGGGGAGTAATTCAGTTAAGAGAAAGGGACATAATCATCGGGTCCCCCTTGGCCTGCGAGTTTTGTCTTCCGAGAAAAGAGTAAGCAATGCTGCTCAAATTGTAGCTCAGGAGTCCTACTTTGGAGGGAGAAGGGCAGGGGGAGGGAAGAGATGCGAGCAAACAAACCAGAGGCCCGCCCTGTCAACCTTAGGAAGCCATTCTCAGAGTGAGTGGGAGACCCTTGGGTTTTCCTGACCCACAGGCTGCAAGGCCGGCTGCATGTAGCAGAACTGAAGAAGAGTGCTTTCCAAACTGCCCTGGGCTCCTTCCCCCAGCCAAGCCACCACTCTTACATTTTAGTAGAGGTATTTTGAAAGGTGGGGGGAGCGGAGGGGTGCAATTATAACCCAGGACTGGGTCCTTGGGTCTGTGGAATCCTCTACAGCTCTGGACCTAGATACCCCATGGCAGGCAAAGGTTCTCAGCAAGCAGAGTCTAGCTTTGAGATGCACTTGTAAACATTGGCCTGGGAGTGCGCTCTCTCTCTCTCTCTCTCTCTCTCTCTCTCTCTCTCTCTCTCTCTCTCTGTGTGTGTGTGTGTGTGTGTGTGTGTGTGTGTCATGTTCCTGGAAATAGGCAAGCCAAACACCCAAGAGGTGCCCTGTGACACAGAAGAGGGTCTATCACTGTCAAACACTCCAGGTTCGGTAGCTGTGAACCTGCGTCCTGCCTAGGAATCTCAGGACCGAGGCAGTTCTGTGCTGCTGCGCAACCTGAGGCAGAAGCCTGACTCACCCTTCCAGGCCTGCATCTCCTGTTCTGTGTAAAACACTGGCATGAGGGATAGTTTGGGTGGGCTTCTGAGACACGAGCTCTAATATGAGTGACTTGGGACATGTGCCTATAAAAAGCTGTGCCAAGCATTTTAAAGCACAGCCAAATCTGGCAATGTATCTCCTACAGCTTGCAGGCCCCAGTTTCTGGATCTGGTCAAGCTCCTGCCTTCTGCCAGGCTGCAGACATGCCCTTGGGTATACCCCCAGCAGCAGCCAACAAGAAAAAAAAAATAGGTGCTTATGGGGAAACCTGAGCCCACACATAGGGCCAGAATTAGGGGCAGGAAAGATTCCATATTCTGTGGACTATACAGCCCCTCACCCAGCTACCTGGATTTTCAAATGTCTTTTCCTAAAAAGTACAAGAAAATGGGCAGCCACCCAAAACTGTCACATCAGAAACACAGACCTAGAATGCCACAGGAGTTCTAAGCCCTGGGTTAGATTCTTCCCAAGTGCTACTGTCTTCACTGTACATGATGTGTCTCCTCTGTTTTTTGTCCCCGTCTTCCTGTTCATTCCTCTTTCAGCTGCTCCCAGAGGCCACAGGCTAGAAGTAGGAAATCGCTTATGCAGAGCTCCTTTTACAAAGGAGACTACGAGCCAGGTAGTAGCCCACACCTTTAACCCCAGCACTCAGGAGGCAGAGGCAGGTGGATTTCTGAGTTTGATGCCAGCCTGGTCTACAGAGTGAGTTCCATGACAGCCAGGACTACAGAGAAAGCCTGTCTCTAGAAACCAAGCGGAGTGGAGGTGGGGGCGGGACGCTGGCTTGTACAAGCATTGAGATCTTCCTTCAGATCCCCCGCACCTATGGAAAAGCCAGGTGTGGTGCCACGTGCCTGTAATTCTAGTGCTGTGGGAGTACAGACAGGAGGATCCATGGGGCTTGCTGGGCAGCCAGTCCTGCTGCATCAGTGACCTCCAGATTCAGTGACAGAGGAAGGCAGCTGACATCAGTGTCATGCACACGCACGCATGCACACACATACATAAATACACACACACACACCGTATATATAGGGGGACGTATTCACAGCTGTACTCAGGCCCAACAGCACATACTATCTTCCCTGAAGGCTGTACCACTGCCCTGCATGCACTCATCCTCAGCTGTCCACCCAGACTCCCTATTGGGTGAGCTTGTCAGGAAGTGCTTCTTTGCATCCCTCCACACTAGAAACCTAGTGGATGTTCCAGTGCTACCTGGAGCCAAACCTGCTGTGGTCCACAGAGGAGGCCCTGACCTTGGGCCCTTAAATTGTGAGGTTTCCTCAGTAGACATTCAGGTGGCTAAGAGGTGAATCCTGTGCTGTAGAAGAAGGCTCCAACCGAGGCCCTGAGGAGGGTTTGACCAATTCGAGCACCTAGATGTTTCTCCCCGACAGCTTAGCTCCGTGGGAGTGAAACTAGGTAAATACACTCTCCTCCCGAGGGGAGCAGGGAATGGTGAGAGAGGACGGGCAGCAGCAGGACAGACCGGGGCCTCCTTACCACAGACAGAGCTGAGTGCCAGGCCCTCCACAGCCAGCTTAATTACACAATGGGGTGCTAAACTACACGTCTGGGCCAGAAATCACTGTGTCCTCTGAGGAAGGTTGTCTGAGAAAATTACCTATCCCACCCAGCCCAGGTGGAAGGAGGCAAGCAAGCCAGGGTAACCAGACAAGGGTCTGGTCACATTCAGACTCCCTCTGCCTGCGTCAGTCCCACCCCATCTGCCCCACACCTGGCTCCTCCCGGTGTCCCATCTGCCCGTGGATTACCCACCTGAGTGCTAGGACTAGAACTCAGGACCTCTGGAAAAGCGGCCAGTGCTCCTAACAACTAACCCAGTCTCTCCAGCCACAGATCTGTGGTTTAAACAATAGAAGCCACAGATTTTTAGAGGCTGGAAGTCCCACACGGCACTCACAACAGTCTGTAACCCCAGTTCCAAGGGATCTAATATCTTCCTCTGGTCTCTAAGTCACGGGACACAAACATACATGCAGGCAAAACACCCACAAAAAAAAAAGGGGGGGGGAATATTTTAAACTACCCAGTCTATATCTTTTATTCTAGACCTTACCTTAGGCTATGCTCCTATCACCCAGGTTCCAGGGATGATCTATAATAATAATCTATAACAATCTAAATCTGTAATCTACGGTAGAAGCACAAGGGTACAGGTTATGTGAAGACTCTCTTCCCAGCTTGCAGACTGCTGTCATTTTTAGTAGAAGGACACTAACCCCACTCTAGGATCCCACCCTTGACCTCATTGAAACTATCGTGGCTCTCAGACAGGATCAGGAGTACAGATGCATGTGCTCTGAGCCATGGAGTCTGGCCCTTGGGAGGCTTCTGCTGCTAGCCTCATGATGAACCCCAGGGGATTGTGAGGGAATGAGGATAACTCAGTATCTTCTCTCTGCCCACATCTAATGGTCTGTCTTCACAGGCTCTGGGACCAGCAGAGACAGAAATGATGCGTTCCTCAGCCTGAGCTAAGACCCCAGGAACCTGATCAAGCCTCTCTCCTATATGGTCCAAATCTCCATGGACAGCAGCTGAAATAGCCATTTACAGCAAGGCTTAGAAAGCTCTCTCTCTCTCTCTCTCTCTCTCTCTCTCTCTCTCTCTCTCTCTCCTCTGACTCTTCAGCAGTGAAATGCTGATTTAAAGTCCTCCCACCCCAGGCTAGTGGGCGTTCTCAAGAGAAAATGCCAAGAGATGGAGAGGCATTGCAGGCAATGGGAGCTCTGGGCTGTCTTCTGAATGGAAAACAAGAACAAATGAACAAGAAAAGAATGAGCACATCTAGGCTCTGGTCTTGGTACCCAGACACCCAGGCAGGAGGCCTCCTCAGAAGGAGTGGAGACCAGTCTCAGGGCACAGGCAGTAGGGGTGTTGTGGTTCCTAGTTTTGTTGAAACAGCAGAGGACTGAAACAGTTTAGTTCCAAGCCATTACACACACACACACGCACGCACGCACGCACGCACATGCACACACACGCATGCAGCATGCAGCAGAGAAAGTAGGGAGTCCCCTGGGCATTGAAGTGTCTCTCTCTTTTTATAAGAATGTGTTGTTGTGCTGCTTGTCCCCATGTCCTCTTATAAGTCCAGTTCTCCCAAAGGTCTGTCTTTTCCCTGGCCCAGGTTCCCTCAGGATTTCAGCTGTGCCATTCCAAGTCTACTTTAGACTTAAAAGTATAAGAGCTGGCTGAACAGGTGGACACCCCTGGGCACACATGCCACACACCAGCAGACACACACGCACAGGCACACACATGCACAAATTCAGACTGGCAACTGGACCATAATTCATTCTTCCTAAAAACTGAACTGAACTCAGTATGAAAAATAGTTTCCTACTCCTTTTTGGGATCAAGGCCAGGTTATGCTGTTCCCAGAGAACCAAGGCAGGTCACAAAAGTGTCTCCCCCTCCCTCCTTTTGATTTATTGCTTTCCATAAAAAGAAAAAGAAGTTGGCTTAATTTAAGGCTCACCAGTGAAAAATGCTAGCCCCCCCCCCAAAGTAGCTAGATAAAAGTTGTTTGATATTTTCAGAGGAGTCCTGATAAAGAATTGAAGGAAGCTTCTTGTTCTTAGCTATGGCTCTATAAATCACACCAGGAGGGCAAGCAAGTCCCTCATCCAACAAGACACCTTCAGGATCCAACTCCTAATCCTTCCTCATTCCTTTGGAACGCTCACCACAGCTCTAATGAATGGAAGACCACTTTAAAGCTGCAATTTTTGGGGAAGAGTTTTAAAAGCCTAACAAAGTTGTAGCCAGCCTGAAAGGTGAGCCTACTAGAGTCTAGTCAAGAGAATGGAGAAGCATCCCAGAAGGAGAAACTAAAAAGAACTAAGGCAAGAAGCCAGGAGTACTCAAAGCCTGGGGTTTAGAGAGTGGACCACCCAGGTGGCAGAAGAAAGCTTTCTGGGGGATGTCAAAAGAGCAATTGAGCTTCATCTACAGAGTTGGAAAATGATACAGACCAATATAAGAGTACTAATTCTTGAGAAGTTGGCATGGTGGCCCGAAAGAGCCAAAGTCTTCAACTACTGCCACACATGAGTCATGGTCCCCTAAGATGGTTAGAGTGGCTTCCATGCCTTGAGGTCACAGCCACAGGCTGCCAACACTGGCAAGAAAGTAGTTAATTTCTAAAGCATGTTTCTTTTCACCATATCTTTGGTTGACAATGTGTCTGCATGTGAGGCCATGGGCAGGTGAGTCTGTAACATGCAGATCTGCATCTATTTGTGCTCATGGGAAAGCCAGAGGTCAGCCTCAATGATCCATCCTCTAGAGCCAGCCATCTTGTTTTTTGAGACAGGTTCTCTCACTGAGAAGCTCACTGATTCAGATCAACTGGGAGGCCAGTGAGCCCCACAGATCCCCAACAGCACATGCCAGCACACCTGGATTTTACAAGGGTGCCAAGGACTGAACTCAGGCCCTCATGTTTGTGTAGCAAGCATTTACCAATTGAGCCATCACCCATTGGGTGACAATATTTGTTATGCACCTAGTCATCATTTTCATTGAATTAAGTGTAGAAGTATAATGTGCACTATTTATCGTCATTATTAAACATTTTCAACTAGCCAGACACTGCAAATGACCATCACTGTGTACTTTATTCTAATGGGTTTATAGCAGCTTCCCTCCTGGATGGTGAGTGCCTCAAAACCAGAAATGATTTCACTTATCTCTGTCCTCATGCCTGTGTCAGCACAGGGGCTGGCACAGACTAGAACTAAATAAGGTGATGAGTTGGTAGGCTCATCAGGGTGCCCAAGCTGCTTGCTCAGGTGCAGGCATTGTAAATGCAAATGCTTTATTGTGCTTTGAATATTAAACTATGCACGCTCATATCCATTCCTTCCTTAAACATAAACTCAGACTGCCAGGCCCTCCAACATGAATAAATAAATAAATATATATATACATATATATGTATGTGTATATATATATTATGAATATGATTTTTTTTTAGCTTAACTTTTGCAGCAGAGAAATTCCTTCAGACATGTTAGATCCTGGAAGCTACAGAAGTACTTCTAGCCCATGCCTGCTGAGGCCAAGAACACAAAAATGCCTGTCCTCCTACTGGGGATAGAAACTTTTCCAGGCATTACAATTTTGTACAGAAGTCAGTGGTCAAATCTTCAAAGCTCACCTCCCCACAGGCTAGTCTTGCAACACATCCTTTTTTTAATTAAATTTTTATCTTTTATATTAATTACAGTTTATTCACTTTGTATCCCAGCTGTAGCCCCCTCCCTCAGCCCCTCCCAATCCCACCCTCCCTCCCTCATCTCCTCCTATGCTCCTCTCCAAGTCCACGGATAGGGGAGGTCCTCTTCCCCTTCCTTCTGACCCTAGCTATCAGGTCTCATTAGAACTGGCTGCTTTGTCTTCCTCTGTGGCCTGGCAAGGCTGCTCCCCCATCATGGAGAGGTGGTCAAAGAGTTAGCCACTGAGTTCATGTCAGAGACAGTTAATGTTCCCCTTACTAGGGAACCCACTTGGATAGTAAGCTGCCATGGACTACATCTTTGCAGGGGTTCTAGGGGTTCTATGGTCCTTGGTTGGAGTATCAGTCTCAGAAAAGACAGTTGTGCCCAGATTTTTTTGGTTCTGTTGCAATCCTTATGGAGCTCCTGTCCTCTCCAGGTCTTACTATCTCCTCCTTATTCCCCGCACTCTGCCCAAAGTTTGGTTATGAGTCTCAGCATCTGCTTTGATATACTACTGGGTAGGATCTTTCAGAGGCCCTCTGTGGTAGGCTCCTGTCCTGTTTCCTGTTTTCTCTTTCTTCCAATGTCCATCCTGTTTGCCTTTCTGAGTGAGAATTGGTCATCTTACCCAGGGTCCTCCTTGATTAGCTTCTTTAGGTGTACATATTTTTGTTGGTTTATCCTATATTATATCCACTTATAGGTGAGTATATACCATGTGTGTCTTTCTGCTTCTGGGTCACCTCACTCAGGATGATCTTTTCTAGTTCCTGCCATTTGCCTGCAAATTTTATGATTTCCTTGTTTTTTATTGCCAAGTAGTATTCCATTGTGGTGTAAATGTACCACAATTTCTGTAGCCATTCCTCCGTTGAGGTTATTTCCAGATTTTAGCTGTTATGAATAAAGCTGCTATAAATATAGTTAAACAAATGTCCTTGTTGTGTACTTGAGCATCTTTTGGATATATGCCTAGGAGTGGTATAGCTGGATCTTAAGGAAGCACTGTTCCTAATTGTCTGAGAAAATGCCAGATTGATTTCCAAAGTGATTGTACAAGGCAAAACATCCTTTTTACAGGTGGAGTTCCCCTGGAAAGCAGACTATGAAAGAGAGGATAGCATATAGGAAGATTCCTAAAGAGACCATAAGATGGCCAGGCATGGTGGCACATGCCTTTAATTACAGGCAGAGACAAGTGGATCTCTGTGAGTTCAAAGCCAGTCTGGTCTACAAAGCAAGTCCAGGATAACCAGGGCTGCAGGGAGACTCTGTCTCAAGAAACTAACACACACACAGAGACAGAGAGAGACAGAGAGACCCTAAGATGACCATTATGGAGGAGAAATGGGTAATATTGCCAGAGGGAGCCCCACTGGGCTATGGCACCATCACAGAGTCTAGCTGACCCCATAGCAAACTCAGTAACAGGGCCTTCACCATGGTCTCCAGCTAGAGCAAGTGGTCTTTATACCTCCTTCCATCAACACATCTCCTCCAATCAATGGCTGCTTGTTACCCCTAAGAAAGAGCACTGGGCAGCTGTCCTTAGAGAGACTGTCAGCAGCACTGACTGCAACCAGGCACACAAGTCCCTCTGGACTTGGTGGGGCCATGGCACAGCACAGCCACCACACCTGTGTAGGCACTCAGTGCAGACAGGATGACCAATGTTCAGAGCTGGAGAGAGAGATCCTGTAGAGTGGGAGACCAGTCCAAATGTTAACTTTGTAGCTTATTCACTATAAACTGTATCAGCTAAGATTAGCATTAGACTTCCTGGATTTTCATTTATGAGATAACAATACTATTTACCTTGCAGTATTACTTGTTTGTTGGTTGGCGGGTGACAGGGTAGCACATAGCTCAGGCTGGCCTCTACCTCACTATGTAGCCAAGGATAACGTTGAGAATTCTGGTCCTCCTGCCTCCACTTCCCAAGAACTGGGGTTAGACATGGACAACTCTATACCCAGTTTTATACATGCTGAGGATCAGAGCCAGAGTTTTGTGCATGCTAGGCAAGAACTCTGCCAATTAAGCTACATCCCCCATCCTTCAGAGTGTTTTAAAGTGAGGATTAAATAAGTATAAAAATGTCCTTGGCACAGCACAATCTTTCGTAAGTGGCACTGATGCCGGGCGCCCATAGTAATTGTTGCTATCTTAGCAGCTGCAGAGGCAGAATGATTCTCTGGCAGTGGTACTGCATGCCTGTGGATGGGAGCTATGTCAAAGTCTATGTCCAAAGCCATCAGGCCCCAGGCTGTCTGTTAGAGCGGCTAGTGGTTTCCTCTAACCTCAGGCCTACTGGGTGGAGGATGCTGTTTAGAGACATTATCAAGAACAAAGAACAATAATGGGAAAGGGGTCTCAGCTGTCTTCTCCAACAGAGCACATGGCAACTTTATGTGCCAGGCAACAAGAGGGTAGAACAGCAGAAATGGATGGGAAGGTCGCTTTACAGGCTGTGGGCATTACCAACCATACTGGCCTGTCCCCCGGGGTGTGACCACATGACAGTGAGAGGTGTTTGATTTTATTAGCTCTTCTTAAAACGGTCCGGCAAGGAGAAAGAGCCTCTGGCTGGGGTGGCTTTTGAGCATGTAGGAGGTTCAGAGTATACTGCCACCATCAGGGCCACCAGGAGTGGCTATGGGAACTTTAACCTTCAGCAGGGCGCACACTGCAGGGGACTAGAGCACTTTACAGTGCTCAGAATGCTTCACCCTCCAGACCAGAGTCAGGATGGACCTAGGCATTTGGTAGTCTGCGTGGAATGGATGCTATAAGCATGCATGAGCAATTCTGGGATGGAGTACCTTCCTAAATTGTATCTCTAAGGAAGAGCAGCTCCAAGACTAGGCATAGCGGGCACCCATTTTAGCCATGGGGGATGTTTGGCACTGTAAGCAACAGCATGGCACCGTAACCTTGTTTTGGCCTGAGGATGATTGGGTCCAGGCAAACACAGGCTAGCTGTGATGGAAGGTTGTTTTGGAATGTTAGGGTCTGTGATTTTTGTTTGTTTGTTTGTTTTGTTTTGTTTTAAATCTTTTCAAGGGTCATTAAATGCCTTCATGTATGCATGTTTCCCTCTGTAAAATATGAGTAAGATTATCTACCTCAGCCTGCTGGTGTGAAGACTATATCAGACCAGATATAGTGGAGCAGAGAGCAGGAGTTCATGTGGACAAGTATACATCCCCGGAGCATATCAGCCAGCAGGTGCTAGCACCCCCACCCCTACCCCACCGCACCCCACCCCAGGTCTTGAGGTGAAGCGACTGAATCACAAGGCTCCAGTGTGTCTCGGTGAACACCAGAGGTGAAGGAGCCATCCATCCCCAGGACGCAGCTGGCCTTTCTGTTTTGAACCACAGCTCAGCCCATCAGGACTGGCACTTGACTCTGGCACTCCAAATAGAGGGAAGGTTCAGCCTGGGCTTCACACAGGGGCTGGGACACTGCCCAGAACTTGGGTGATGGAGTTAAGGAGGTTACTACCAGGGTCACTGTACCTGTGTTTCACTTGATTTTTTTTTTTTTTAACTCTGAATTCACAGAAATGGCCATAGACACAGAACTCCAATGAGCACCTTCGAGAGATGAAAGCTGGAGCTTTCCCTGGGCCGGACAGTGCTTGGGACCAGAATCACCTTCGTTCAGTTCAAACACATGATCTTGTCTGATAATAGCAGAGTTTACCGTAAGTAAAGCCCACCCAGGCTGCACTCCCCAAATTATAGCCTTGTCCTGGTAATTGCACAGTCATTCAGAGCCTGCATCTGGCTTATAACAGTGTTTCCATGCAGACCAGGTTGAGTGCTGTCTCTCATTTGGTGGAACAAAAGAAAAATTACACACTTTGATGAGTCAACTTCCCCAGCTTAGGGTACTAAAAAGGCACAAAATCTCGAGTCATTTCTGCCTCAGCTTTGTGATACATTCAGCCTCAACATCCTCAGCTGTGAAATGGGAACACTGAAACTGCCTTGCCCTCTACAAACCCAAAGAGAATTGCAAAATCAAATGCTATATTCACAGGTAAACACATTTTAAAAATTCCCTAAAAAGTGTTACAAAATGAGTTTTGAAAAATATTTTCTGTACAAATCGTTTCTGCTTCCTAACAAGTAGAACAGATCTGAGTCAAAATGAAAAGGTCGCCTGCAATGACAAAAATCATGCTTTTCCATTGTGTTTATTAATGACAAGTGACCTTGCCTTGAAACTTTCACAGTCACACACGTACACGCTCAAAGTCTGGGAGTGTCCAGGCTGTCTACTATAGCAGTGAAGTTGACTCGTTATGTAGTGTTTGGACCATCCATTCAACAAGGGTTTATCGTGTGCCAGCCCTAGTTCTTAGAGTTTGAAATGATCGTTAGGGAATTAATTTACCAAGAAACCCTGGAAAGCACCTCTCCTGTGGGCGTGGTGAATGGCATTCTTTCATCTTTGCCCCTGCTTATGTTTGGTCCATCTGAGCCTGGCAAAGAACTTCACCTACACAATAGGCTATCTTATCTACTGTTCCTGATAAAGTAATCTCGAAGGTTTCAACTTTGACTGCATGCAGCCTTGGGCTAAAGGTAGATGAGCAAAAGTCAGAACAGTGATCTCTAAGATAGTCCACCACTCCAGAGGCAGCGGGACCTGGGAGAATGGAGCCTAGAAATGAGGCAGACCAAGGTCTTAGGCACTAGCCAACTTTATTCAGAGCATCGGACAATTTATACTCTGAGGGTTAAGAGGAGTCACACGAACAAAGTGCCCAAACACAGGGGCAAGCTGCATGTGGCAAGCCATACCTGGCAAAAACGTGCTTTTCCATAGAGACACACAAACAGATAACAATAGCCAGCTGAGAGGAGTAATCACTCCTATCCACTGCACCTGGGAGGGGAGAGCAAGCATGGTCCAAGAACAATTTCATGACTCTGAAGAAACTGAGGTCGCAAGGCTCTTGTGTTGTTTTCCTGCAGTTTTCTCACACACACTTAGACACACTGGCACGACTCCATTCCTGGACCATGTTCTGACAGCCCCACATGGGGTGGGGTCCTCGCACAACTCTCCCCACAGACCCCGGCTGAGCAAAGCTCATCCTCAGGTGCCCTGGGATCCCACCTCTTTAACATGAATCTTCTTGTCCCATAGGGAAACCCAGGCCTGAGGTAGGGTCCGGCTCAACAGTGAGACACCTGTTCCCGTTTGCTTCCCAGTTAGGCAATAGGGAGCAACTCCAGTCCTTGGCAGTTTGTTTCATAATTGGATTCTTTTATGAGAGTCGAATCCTATGCTACCATTGGCCTTAGGGGGCAGAGGGGCAGGCAAGGATGACCAGTAGAATGATTCAAATTGGATTGGGATTTGGGACACTAAGTTTGATCCTTTTTTAGGCATCCCACTTAAGTACAAGGAAAAACCAGCCTCCTCTCCTATCAAGTCATTGCCTCAAACTCACACACACACACACACACACACACACACACACACTCACACACACACAAACACACAGAGAGTTCAGCACAAATATTCACTGTGAGTCACAATCATTACTGAGGGGAAGTAAACAATGTTTTCCTAACTGTAGCCAGCCTACCAGCTCCCTAGTTACTGCTCGATGGATTATCTGCCATTATTCTTCCTCCTGCATTAGAACTGTGCTCTTGTTGTAGTGTAAGGGATAGCCAGACCTCTTACAGAGCCGTGCATGCGCACTCTAATGCCCACCACTTCATCCCCAGAGACCTAGCAGAAGCTTCCATTATTCCCCCCTGTACATTATACAGGTCACATTCTTGAGCTTTTTCTACTCTGGTCTAAATAACCCCTGGGGGTTTTGCTCATCCAGTTAGGCAGGCAATGAAAGACTCATCTCTGCTGGCCTACTCTACTGAATATTAAGTGTTTCTGAGTGTATGAAAGGGAAGGCCACGGGCCTAGAGGAGCTCATTAAGAAGCTGTCCAAGCAAATATCACTCAGTTCTCCAGAGGTCACCTCTGAGGCTTCAGGGTCAGCTCTGCCCTACAAGCTACCCCAGCTATGACTGGCCCCAAGGAGTCCTCTGCCTCTTACCCAGACACAAACCTCAACACCAGTGGTTAGCTATAGAGCTTGGCCTGATCCTGGATGGGGTCCCACCTCAGCCTGCAGAGCTCTGCTTACAGCTGCTGTTATAGCTTCTGTGACTGACTGTCAAAATGGGTGTGTGCCCAGGTGCATTGAGCACCACCCCCTCCCCCACCCCCAAATCCAACCCAGCAGGGGGCCTGCTCTGCTTTGCACTCTGTGGACATTTTCAAATTATCTAGAAAATTCTTGACCTCAATGATGTTTGTGTTGAGACAGGAGTCAAGGAGAGTTCAATCAGAGCCCAGTCCTAGGGTGCAGGTCACAAGTCACACCCCTGCAGGAAGAAGATATACAAATAGTGAGTTCCCAAGGCAGCAGAGGGCAAAGCCAAAACATTTCATGATTTCCATGGTTCCATGTTGACCAGACTCTCCTGAGGCCAGGGAGATAGGAACCCCATTCCCCTCTTCAAGCTACTGGAGTCTGGGGGGTGCTTTGAACTTCTTCAGTTTGCCCTTTTGGGAGCTCCCTGTGTATTGGGGGTCTTCGGAACCCCACGTGGGAAAATAGACAAGTACTGACATGGAAAGCTGGCTTGAAGCCCAGCCCACAGTAGACTCACACTTCTCCAGAGAGCAGGCTGAGGCCTCAGATGACAGAGCTGGGAGGTCTAGATGGGGTTTGGGGTTGGGGTGGGGGCTTTCCTGACAATCGTGAACAGGACTGGGTAGAAGTACAGCAAGAAATACATGCTCGTTAGGGAAGGTGGGATCAGTGAACTTTGAGGTCACACCCACTTCAGAAGGCCTGGGTGTGGAGACTAGACAAGGGCTGTGCTACTCATATAGTCAGAGAGGGTCCTCACAGCATCAAAGGCACATGCTCTTTCAGGGCATTCATGAGCAGCTTTTATCTTGGGGCTTTGAAGGGAGAACAATAATTCCATGCTTAACCCAAAACATCTTGGGGTAGGGCCATGGCCTTTGAATACTTCCCGGGTTTCCTGGGGGCTAGGACTGGTGCAGCACAGGCCTGTCTACCACCTGGTTTAGCCTTGGCTGCAGGGCTCAGCCTTTTGTCAGAGGAGGCAGAAACAACTGGCATTTGGGACAATCTGGTTTGACTGCCAGTCACTTGGAATCATCCATCAGAGCTGTGACTCAGTGAAAGTCTGCAGCAAAGTGAGACGGCGGCCAACTTGATTCTTTTCCAAGTTATCTTATCAGAGGACCAGCAGCATTTCAGATGAAGTCTTTCTTAAGGAAAACCCTTCCCGTGCTCCGGCTCCAAAAGCAATGAAAAGTTTAAGAGGTTGATTCACAACTTAAACAGGTGGTTGAACTGTTCTAGATGTCGACTTTCTCCTCTGACACATAAGGACCATGTAACTTGGAATTGGTATTCTGCATTTCTGGGAGAGAGAGGAGAGAGACAAAGAGAGATAAAAAGACAGAGAACAAATGTTAGAGTCTAATCTTGGCTTAGATTCCTCTATCAGCCAGCAAGACAGAATGTTCAGGTCCCTCTGAATTAGCCATAAAGCATCAACTCTGGTCTGAAATAAAGCAGAGAAGGACACTGTCTGCTGGGATACAGGGACTGTTCCTACAGACTTTCAAAGCACAGAGCTCTCAAATAGTGCTCTGGCAGGAAGCATTGATGCTAAAGCCAAGTGATCTCTTAGAGGAAGCACAATAGGGAGGTTGTTATTTGGGTCACCTCTCTCTCTCTCTTTATATCTCTCTCTCTCTGCCCTTGAGGACACAAACCATAGCTCTAAGAGAAGAGCCTAGTTGCTCAATAAAGAGCCAATGATGAATGAGTGATAAAATGAAGGAAAAAAACACTCACTCATAAAAACTACGAAATCCCACTTTTCAATGTTCTGAAAACCTTTATACTGGAGAGAATAGGAGCACAGAAGGAAGGTGACAGAGCTTTTTAATTTTGTTCCTAAGGCTCTGTGTGATCTCAGGCAGCCACCCAGTCATTCTGAGCTTCAGTTTTCTATCTTTTAAATGAACGGTTCATATTGACTGACTTTGGGTGTCTCTACCACTTTCCTGTTAGAAATAAGACCAATAGTATCTCACAGGGGGAAAAACATTAATTGTGATAATAGCCTCAACTTTGAAGTTGTCAACTTTTACCTCCTTAATCTTTATCTTTTTTTATTTATGGATTTAACTACTCTTTTCCAAGAAGCAGCGGTAAAGACTAAGAATTATTCCAGGCCACTTTAAAAATCTGACATCGTCCTCAGTCAGCAGCGGCACTGGCCACTCACATCAACTCAAATGCCCTCAAGTCCAGCACAGACCACAGACATCTGCATAGCCTTTGGTATTAACATGGTCACAAAGAGAACTCTTAAAAATTGTACTAAGGATGTTGAAGTGGAGCTCTCCATGACAGGGGTGCAGGTGGGGAAAGGACTCAGTTTTCTCTAAGGGGCTGGCCGCTGGGAGTTTGACCGTGCTCCAATGAGTATATGGGCAACACAAATTGGACTTGGTTCTCTCTCTCTCTCTCTCTCTCTCTCTCTCTCTCTCTCTCTCTTATTATTATTCTTTCTTGGGGAGGAGGAGGCCATAGGGTGACAGGGCAGACTTGGAAGGACTGGGAAGTAAGTGTGCTCAGGGTTCATGATATGAAATTCCCAAATAATCAACAAAAACATTACAAAAAAAAATCTGATATACTCTTGTCCTCATAGAGAGATTGGACCCTTGTCAAAAAGGTTCATGGAAGAATGACATAGGGACACCATGAAGAGCCACTCCCTGGCCTTCTAAAGCACACCAGAAAACCCACAGACAAAGCCTTTCAGAGAATTCTTGATGTAAAGAATTCACCTGAGCTCCATTGCAGAGTAGGAAGAAACAATGCCCATCAAGAGCACATGACTCATAAAGAGCCTTTCATGGGGCCTAGATCCTAACCTGTGTGGTCCCAGCCGAGTGGCTCTCCTCAGGATTGAGAGTGACTCTACCAGTGCTCACATTGCACCAGGCACAGAATGAACATAGTCTCTCAAAGGTGTCCAACCTGTTGGCATCACAATATGACACGAATGTGCTAAGCCACATTTGCAGTTGTCCGGGACACAGGTAGTCCAAAAGCCACATGTTGCACACAGGCAGAAAGACATTCCCTCTTCCAGACTCTCAGCGCCAGGGCTCCCATTGGCATGCAGACTCTTGTCTAAGAGATATGCTCAGGACTTTGTACACTTAAGGAGATGTACAAGATCATCAAGATCAAGGTCTTCAAATCAAAAGAACAGAAAAGTCATCCCTAGCTTGACAAGATGCCCAGATGTCAGCAAACATGCTCTGACATAGGAGAACGCTCAGGTTGGCTCTAAAGAAATGGAAAGTGATTGGCATCATCAAAAGAAAGAACAAATTCCACTCCTAGGCATATACCCAAAATTTGCTCAAGTACACAACAAGGACATTTGCTCAACCATGTTTGTAGCAGCTTTATTTGTAATAGCCAGAACCTGGAAACAACCCAGATGTCCCTCAACAGAGGAATGGATACAGAAATTGTGGTATTTTTACACAATGGAATACTACTCAGCAATCAAAAACGAGGAAATCATGAAATTTGCAGGCGAATGGTGGGATCTAGAAAAGATCATTGTGAGTGAGGTATCCCAGAAGGAGAAAGATACACATGGTATATACTCACTCATATAGTCCTATAAGATAAGGTAAACATAATGAAATCTATACACCCAAAGAAGATAAACAAGAAAGAGGACCCAGGGTAAGATGATCAATCCTCACTTAGAAAGACAAATGGGATGTGCATTGGACCTAGGAGAAAACAAGTAACAGGATAGGAGTCTACCACAGAGGGCCTCTGAAAGACTCTACCTAGCAGTGTATCAAAGCAGACACTAAGACTCATAACCAAACCTTCAGCAGAGTGCAGGGAATCATGTGAAAGAAGGGGGAGTTTGTATGACATGGAAAGGGTAGGAGCTCCAAAGGACCAAATATGTCTGGGCACAGGGGTCTTTTCTGAGACTGACACTCCACCAAGGACCATGTATGGATATAACCTAGAACCTCTGCTTGGATGAAGCCCGTGGTAGCTCAGTAACCAATTGGTTTTCTATAGTAAGGGGAACAGGGACTATTTCTGACAGGAACTCAATGGCGGTCTCTTTGACCTCCCCACCCCCCAACGAAGGAGCAGTCCTGCTAGGCCACAGAGGAGGACTTTGCAGCCAGTCCTGAAGATACCTGATAAAACAGGGTCAGATGAAAGGGGAGGAGTTCCCCCCCATCAGTGGAGTTGGAAAGGGGCAGGGAGGAGATGAGGGAGGGAGGGAGGGTTTGGGAGGAAATGAGGGAGTAGGATACAGCAGGGATACAGAGTTAATAAAATGTAACTAAGAAAGAGAAAGAAAGAAAGAAAGAAAGAAAGAAAGAAAGAAAGAAAGAAAGAAAGAAAGAAAGAAAGAAAGAAAGAAAAGAAAAGAAAAGAAAGAAAGAACAGATGTATCAAGGCACTGCACCCAAGCCATGGCAAACCTCCAAATTCCTCAAGGGGCAAGGCAGAAAGCTCCTTCGAGAACTATACTTGTGTGAGGCCACCATTTACCCAGTGTACCATAAAAGTGTGCACACTGATAGAAAGAGCAGCATCAGAAAAAGGGTGTGAGAACTGGCTTCTCTCCAGTTCCCAGGGTCACTTCAGGTCGGGTGGTAGCTGCAGATTAGGGCCCGGCAGAAAAGAAGTGATCACACTAGGTATCCCAGAGACCAGCTCCGAGGGGTCCTTCGGAACCACTCACTGCCCCACATAAGCAAGTCAATTTGCCAAGTGGGGCCAAAAAGTCCTTCATGCTGTGGATTACAGGGTCCACTTCTGTAAATAAAACCAGAGAAACAGTTTCCTGAAAACACAACATTTCTTGTTCAAAAAACTATTACCAATGGGAAGTCAGCATCAACATTAAACTACGCACAAAGTCCTTTGATCACATGTTTAGGAAGCCAGCCCTGTCTGCAGGGGTTGGAGTAAGTGTAAGCCATTCCCAGGAGAGTTTGCTTTCATGGTTTGTAAACATTACCACAAACATTTGTTAATCATTAACACAACTTCTCATCTGGGAAGGAGAAGGGGAAAGAGAAAAGAGAAGGAGAAGGCAGAGGAAGATTACAACAACTAAAGTTCTTCCATTCCGTAAGCAACTGTTGAATTAATGCTTTTTCTATGCCTCTCTGGCTCCCAAATAATGAGACAGAGACCCATTACAATAAGCTTTAAAGCGCTAAGCCGAGCAGAATCTCAACTCTTCTAACTCGTCTATGCTAACCTGGCCTACTTCCCAGCCACACGCCCTTGTTACCTGTCCTCTAGTCTCTCCCTGTTCATTCCGGCTCCATCTTTGTCCTCGTGGCTCATGACTCCCTCGCCGCTCATCCATCTCATTGCCTGGTGACCTTCACCTCTCTCCCTCTCTCTTGCTCTACCTGGAACCGCCCCCTCCCCTGCACTGGGAACAGAAGTCTCCTACTGTCTCCTCTGCCCCGTCATTGGCTCTTCTTTATTAACCAATCAGATAATTGGGAAGCATTCGTTACACAACACCGGTAGAGGAAATTCTTCAACAATCATGACAATGTCCATGTCCAGACTGCAACCTGATGTTGGGGCATAGAAATCGCCGTCTGAACACACAGTGTACAAGACCAGCCCCCAACAAGCAGCATTCAAGCTTCACTGGATGCAGCCATGAAGCAAGACACAACCTTCCTAGTACTTATATCATAGCCTCATGAAGAGAGGATCCTCCATCTGTCCCAAGGGTTAATATTTTGAAATTTAATAGCCATTGTGAGGATTTTAAGAAGGTAGCAACTTAAAAAAAAAAAAAAAGGTAGGAACTTACACCAACACCAACTATGATGCTTAGGGGCCTCTGGATGACAATGTCACCAGAGTACAGTAATAACTGAATTACTGGTAGCTTTGTAAGAGAGAAAAACTGAAAGAAATGTACACACATACATGCACACATATGTGTGTTTTCCTTTCTCCTGCTATGTGATGTCCTGGACCCTCTTGGGACTAGAAAAACATCATCAAATGTACCTCTTAGTCTTAGACCTCCAGAACCAGAGGTCTTTTTGCTTTATAACTTGCGCAGGCGATTGCACAATTAGTCACAAAAGCTGGACCAACTCACTCCAGTCTTGAAAGGTCAAGGGAAGAAGGTTGCCATAGGAATTGACGGATAGTTGTCTCAAGTTCTGAAAAAGCAGAAACTTGTCCCTCCCAGGGCCCGAAAGCCCAGAGAAGCAACTATTACCTACAGAGAGAATCTTGCCCTCTAAATGTTATGCTTATTTTCAAGGAAAAGATTCTTATTATATAATATATATGCATATATATATTATATGTGTTTATATATATTCTTATGATTTAATTATTAAGACCTCAGACATTCAGGAGACTGCCACAGTGAGTTCCCAGGGATGGTAAAGGTTAGCAGGGATCTCTTCTGTCCTCCTGTTCACAGGCCTGGTGTAGTGTGCAACACATATGTGTACAGCCTGGTATAGTGTACAGCACATGCATGTAGACTGATCGGGAAGGCTAGAGTGATTTCCATGAATCCACTGAAAGCTTTGCTATGAAGGGCTGGGATACCATTTAGGAGAGTCGTAGAAAAAACAAGGACCTTTACTTTAGGAAACTGGTAAGGGCCAGTATCTTTAGGTCTTTCCCTTCCATCAGAGCAACAGGAAAGCCATAAGGATGAGCTATACCAAGATGCGCTTTACCTCTTGATGCCTCACACTGCATTGAAAAGCACTGGGCATCCATTGCAGGAGAGCTCACAGGGGCCCCTGGCCACAAGGCCTGAGCTCAGCCCACTCCTTCACCCCACACCTGCCTATTCACTGAAGAAAGACCCAATACTCTTCACCATCTACACATGCTGGGGCAAGTCACCCCACGAACAGACAGCAGGAGTCATCCTAGCCACCAGAGTGCCAGAGGCCAGACAGACACTGAATCAAATCTCGTGTGTAGATCTCTAGCATGCCTGCCCTAGACCAATGCTTGGTGGCCTCAACCTAGCCTCTAGCTCTGACCTACCAGGGTCTCATGGTCTCTGTCACCATATCCAAGAAGAAAGTTCATATCTACCCGGCTCAAGTTCTGCCTCTTTAAACTCAAATAGCATTTTGACCCTTGGCCTAGTGAAGGAGAGGCCTGACCAATCACAGTATGATTTGAAGAGGATGAGTCAGAACCCAGCTAAGATAGCCTTCCAAGACACCTGTTGACAGCCAAAGCCTGAAGTCACACTCGGTGCTCCAAAGGTGGAGAGTGACCCACTGACTGCCTTCTATAGCCGAGGACCACAGAACAACCTTCCCACCTCATGAGGCCACAGACCCCAGAGTTTGCCCCATATTTCTTAGAATTTGGAATCTGGCACAGCTGAATTGATTTGGCATGCTATCTCAAAGTCACTTAGGAAAAAACAAACAAACAAAAACCCAACCCTTTAAAGTAGGAGCTTTAGTATCCCACTGGTGACTATCCTTCTCCAAACCACAGTCCAGATCTCATCAAGGTGGAGCATTTCCAAAAAGTCAAGTTTAAGGGCAGTTTTCTGAAAAAGTTGCAATTGTGGCCACAGTGAGCACGGAGAGACTGGCTTTGAGGAAGAATTTCCAGCCTGCACCTCCACCTCATGCTTTCCCTGGTGATATGAAAACGTTTTTTTCAGTCCTCCTTGACAAGAATGTTAAAACAAAAAACTTGCAGCCAACCCTGTCTAAAGGGCTTTTCTTCAGCCTGTCCGCTCCTGCAGACTAACGCTTCTCCCTCCCTGCTAGACAAACAAGTCTGCCCTGACTTGAAAGGATTAGCAAGCTCAGTTGCTGTGGGTTTGGTGAACTTCCCAGCAGAAACAGAGCCCCGGGCTCTGACACCCGCAGGCATGGAGGGCAAATGACCAAGCCTCCTCATGACTTCTCCTCTTTATGGTTGAGTCTGTGGGAAGAGACCCACTTCCTCAGTTTACAAATGTAGCCCCCGTGTTCTGAGCTTCCTATATCTGCGTCTCCCTCTCACGGGACTAGCAGTTAAATCTTCATGGCATGTATTTCTGGATTTCTTCAAAGATGGTCAGCTCACTTCACCTGGGCAAGCTACCAACGTCCCTTCTGTCGCCTATGACTATGTCATTCAGGGGCGGCTGTCCAGTGCCTCTGCAGCTTTGTGTCCTGGCCAGCCTCTCTCCTCACTGTGAGTCAATGAGTCAACACCTGGCACCCTGCCAGTGCAGGCTCTGCTGAGAGCACTCAGGAGCACTGGGCCCTTAGGAAGAAAAACTTCTGGCCCCAGACCCTTCTCCATTTCTGCTACCGCTTCCCTTGGGACCTGAATGGTAGACACAGCTTCTGCCAAATTCATCAGCATTCTCAGGGTCTCCAGTTTATCAAAGGTCCCCCGGACTTGGGGAAGGATTCAGTGACTGCGTAGTCATCAAGCAGCTTTGATGTGCTAGCTCTTGCACCAGATGCTAAGGTTGCAAAACAATAGGTACCATACAATTCTCTGAGGAGCTTAAGGCTGAAAGCGTCTTTCATCCGACTCTGATATGATAGTTTTTGTTTCACCTTATTATTTTTTTTTTAATTTTACCTTAAATGCCTTCCTAATGAGAGACAGAAAGAGAGTAGATCCAGATGGGAGGGCAGGTGGGAGAAACTAGAAAAGAGTAGAGGGAAGGGAAACTGTAATCAGTCTATATTATGTGAGAGGAAAAAATATCTCTGTCTCTCTTTCTCTCTCTTTGAGACAAGGTTTCTCTCTGTAGCCTTGTCTGTCCTGGACTTGCTCTGTAGACCAGGCTGGCCTAGAACTCATAGAGATCTGCCTGCCTCTGCATCTGCTTCTAGAGTGCTGGAAATAAAGGCATATGCCACCACTGCCCAACTTAAAAAAAAAATCTATTTTCAATAAAAGAAAAATAAAATGAAAACAAAAATAAAGGTCTTCTATAAACAAGAGTTTTCAAAATGACACACTCACATATTCAGCAAAATTTCTTCCATTTCCACTTTGTACTTAAGCTCCTGAGAGGATTCTACTCAAAGTGGTGCTCAGGACTATTTGAGACCTTAGAACAAACTAGGCACTGTGCCAGCTACCTGCCTTAATCATGTTTAATCTTTTAAATTATTTTAGAAATAAAGAGGCTGGAGCAGTAACGTATAAAAATAATTGGCCCTGGAGGTTGGGGAGATGGCTCAGCAGTTAGCAGTGCAGGACTGAACCTCTGGTCCTAGAACTCACATCAGAAGTCAGGCATGGCTACACACACCTCTAAGTCCAGCACTGGGAGGAAGCCTGAACAGGATCTCTGAGGCTTGCTGGCTGGCAGCCTAGCTTAAAAAAATAAAAAATAAAAAAAAAGCTCCAGGGTCAGTGAAAGAACCTGCATCAAATGTATAAAGTGGAGAAAGATAAAGATGCCTGATACCCTGATACCAAGCATCCTCTTCTGGCCCCTGCTCCCACCAGTGCAGAAAGGTCCACACACAGGCATACACTTCACACACACACACACACACACAGAGAGAGAGAGAGAGAGAGAGAGAGAGAGAGAGAGAGAAGAAGGGCTTTCACCTGTGAGCCTTGGCTTTCTAGGTACCAAATACTATCTACGCTGCCATGGAAGATGAAGGAACATAGTGAAGTCCACATGATCACGGAGGAGGGGAGACACCCCCTCCCTCCTACTTGCTCTTCACTTGTGGGCCCCAGCAAAGCCTAAGAACTTGGATCTCTTCCATCATCAGCTGAGGATGAAAGGGATACACAGAGGAGGTGGGGGTTGGGAGTGTGTGCCTGACCGGGGCCACTGCTGTCTCCTCTGCACCCCACTCATGCCACTGCTGCTACTGCTCATTCTGGATCCTCTTTGTTTACTTTTGCTCACTATGGCACCCAAAGGGGTCAGCTCACACCAGCCTGAGAGAAGATGCTTAGCTTGCTCAGCCTGGTTTTGCCTTTTCGCCTTTGCATTGCTTCTACCTTCACTACGTTTTGGCTTTGCTTATTCTATCAGATTCGGCAGGTGGCCGTCTGTATACCCTACAACTTCTACCATTACTCATAAAGTTAAAACTTTAAATAATTCCTCCCTGGCCCAACTAAACCCGGGGAGAACACCAGCCAGCTAACCAGCTAATTTATGTTCACGTTACCTTGTTTATTTCATCTGGGTCTCCATCTGGCCTACAATCCTAGACATTCTTGGGAGGAATTTGTAGTCACACGAACACACAATGTAAAGGAAGGGGCACAGTGGGTCTTCCCATTTACAGAGTCTGCCTGGGTTTGTGATTGCATATCCGAGCCTTCCATATTTGGCTATTACTGAAGAGTGTATATTTTACAAGGGTTTTTTTTTTTTTTTAAGCTCTCATATAAATAACACTTTGTATACTGTCAGAGTTCCACTTAAAACTGTTCTGCTATTAAAATAGCAAATGTGTTCTTGCATCCCTTTGAGGTGTGTCTAGAAGGCTTTAGTTGTTTATCCAAAGGTCAAATAAGCTCTGGAACAAAATGGAATCAATCATCAGCAAGAACTCATTTCTTGTAACACTTGTTTCTTACCTTTTCAGGACTGAAGAGAAAAGCAAACTCTGACTGGCCATTAGTTTGTAAGGAGAGATAACATTCATTAAAGCCAAAGGCTCGCCATCCAGGCCCTCACAATTGCGTCTTCGGTGGGTGACTTCGGAGATGGAAAGACAAGCTTAGTTCTGCCAAGCTGCCAAGCAAGAACCCAGATCTTTGCCCACCTTCCTCTGAAACTTGAAGCGAAACCCCAGGTGTGACAGCTGAGCACACGCAGCCACCCAAGTGATCCTGTGCAGGTGTCTCTCAGCCCTGGAAACGCATTGCTGCTGTCTGGGGAGCTCTGGCATTGTTCCCCCAGAGACCTGGCTGAGTTGATTACATCATACATTTCCCTAGAGGTGGGGTTCAGAGAAGAAGGCCTTTTCTCCATTGTCAGTGTGCACAGCCTGGCCTTAGCACAGAATTGATTTAGGCTGCAGATGTACCTCATGCTTAGCATGCATCAGGCCCTGGGCTCAATCTCCAGCACAGTAATAGAGCAGTGGCAGTAGTGCTGCTGCTGCTGCTTCTGCTGCTGCTGCTGGTGATGATGATGAAGATGATGGAGCTAAGGACAGACAGTCAGTAAAGTTCTTTTTGTACAACCAAGAGGGCCTGAGTCCAGTCTTCAGAACCTATGCACAGGCCGTGGTAGCACACAACTTTAACCCCAGCATTTGGGAGGCAGAGGCAGGTCTGGTCTACAGAGAGTGTTCCAGGACAGCCAGGGCTACACAGAGAGACAGTGTCTCAAAAAAACAAACAACCCCATACACATTAAAAAAAACAAAACAAAACAAAACAAACAAACAAAAAACCTAAGAAAATTGCAGCTCTGATTCTCCTTCATCCCATGGATGCCCTGCCCAGGGGTGGCATTAGTCAGTTTAGGACATAGCCCAGCCCATGGAATGATGCCACTCACCACTGAAAGGCGGGTCCTCTCACATGGGTTACTTCTCTCAGGCAAAGCCCTCTCAGACACATGGAAAAGGAAGGTTCATTAATGATCTGGGTGGTTTTTCAATCCAATCAAGTTGACAACTGAAATTAGCCACCAGACCTGCCTTCCTCCTACCTGTTCAACACCCTTCCACCCATCTAGAATGTTTTCTCAGAGAAGGGGAGGGTTCTCCTTTTTCCCTTCTGTTCTATGGTCACGTCCCAGGATCACACTTCCTGTCCTAAAATCAGCTTCTTAGGAAAGTTGTCCCATTGTGCTGGCTGGTTTATGTCAACTTGACACAAGCTAGAGTTTTCTGAAAGGAGGGAGCCTCAATTGAGAAAATGCCTCCATAAGATCCAGCTGTAAGGCAGTTTCTCAACTAATGTTTGGTGGGGGAGGGCCCAGCCCATTGTGGGTGCTATCATCCCTGGGCTGGTGGTCCTGGGTCCTATAAGAAAGCAGACCGAGCAAGCTATGGGGAGCAAGCCAGTAAGCACACCTTCCCATGGCCCTGCATCAGCTCCTGCCCCCGGGATCCTGTCCTGTGTGAGTTCCTTCCCTGACTTCTCTGATAGACTGTTAGATGGAAGTGTAAGCCAAACAAACCCTTTCCTCCCCAAGCTGCCTCAGTCACTGTGTTTTATTACAGCAATAGAAACCCTAACTAGGAAACCCACTAAAGTTCTTGCTTCAGAGACTCTATTCTTATTCACAAAAATTGTGGCTTTTCTATATGGCCTGAATATAGAACCCTAGTCTGGTACAGGAGGTTAAGGACAGTGGTCATTTCCAAAGATAATCCAGTTTGCAATATGTAGAAAACCAAACTCAGTATGTCCCTCTTACATCCTTCACCCAAATCTGCTCATCTCTTATTTATGGCTTAAAGAATGGCACTGACATTCTCAAAGTTACCCATGACAAGGTGCTGGGTACCACCATGATGACTCTCACCAAGATTTTCACAGCTTCTCCTTCCTGTCTCCAATCTGCTCTATTTTCCAGGCTCTCATCAGTACCTTGACCAGGGCAATGTCTTCCTCAAAAGCTTACACACACACACACACACACACACTCTATCCTCAACACTTCAGTCAATTTTACCATTCTCAAATTATAATCCTGCCATAGATTTCTGTCCTGAAGCCAGACAGCTTGGGTTCCAATCTCTAGGACTTTTATGATTATGAGCACACTTGATTTCTGCCTTGTAAGAAAGCTTGGGCCAGAAAACACAGTTAAAATGTGCCTGAATTCCTGATTTATTGAAACTCTGAGCTAATAAATGGTTTTCTAAGCCACTAGGTTTGGAATAATTTGCTATGTAATCATAGATATTATTATAAATTAATATTTAAAGAAGTAAGTGAAATCACAAAACAAAGGGCTTAGAATAATACTGGGTGCACAGTCAATCAATCCTGTTATTATTATTGCTTGTTCAGAAGTAATACTAGATGGAATATTCTTTCTGGGAAGAGAGATGAAGCCTACTGCATGCCAAGCTCCTTGCACAGTGCTTAGCCCAGAGTCTTCCAGCTAACACAAATATTTTGCTGACTACAAGAATAAACAAAATGAGCTAGGCACGCTTGCACACGCCTGTAATCCCAGCACTTGAGGAAGCAGGAGGATCACCGTGAGTTCAGGGCCAGCCTGGTCTATAAATCGAGTTGAGGACAGCCAAGGCTACGCACAGAGAAACTCTGTCTAGAAAAAAAAAAAAAAAAGGACCATTGATGTATCTCACTTAGTAGCATGCTTGCCTACCATGCATAAGGCCTTGGGCTCAAACACCACAAAACCAGGGCATGGTAGTACAAGAACACTTGTAGTGTCAGCATTCAAAAGGCAGCATCAAGAGGATCAGAAGTTCAAGGTGATCCTCCACTAGATACCCGGTTCAGGGCTAGCCTGGGCTATTTGAGGCTCTATCTCAAGGGGGGAGGGGCAGAGAATAAATACGAAAGAAAGATTTGAGTCCTCGAGACTCTTACCTTTTATGTGGACTGTTGAGAGTTGGGGACACCGTCTGGGCACCCAGGTTCTTTCTCCAGCCTTGTAGGTGAACCAAGGAATGTGGTAAATATCCAAGAAACGGAGGCCCAAGGTGCCTTGGTGTGTTCATTGCTTTAGTGAACTGATGGTGTGTTTCCCAGGAGCACAGTTTGTTGTTTTTGTTTTTGTTTTCAAAAATAGCTCATGTCTGCACCACATTCTTGGAAAACACTGAGAAAAAAATGAAATAATCAGTAAACACCTTCTCCCTGGCCTACCAGTAGAACCCTGGGCTCTGGGAGGGGAGTGTAGAAGCTTGATTGAAGAAACATATGCCAGAGAGGCTATACACAGTTCTCACCCTAAAGAGGCCACATCTCATTAGTGTATATACATATATATACATATATAAAGCTGTACAACTCACCAAAGTGTTACTGGCCCAGTTGCCCATCCTCCCACCCTCAACACCAACATTTCTTCCACCTACGCTTCACCCACTCCCGCTTTAAGACTACTCAAATGACTTCCTCCATCTTTCCCAATGGTCAAGACAAATGCATGAACCGCTGCCCTGGGCCCTGTCTTCTCCTCACCTGATACCTCCGTCAGAGGATTCCTGGTCCAGATTAGTGCATCTCTGCTGGTTGCCTGCACTAGAAGCTGTGACCCAGTTCCTGAAGGGCAAGGATAGCCTCCAGTCGCTCTTGTATTCCCCATTAGGACTAAGCAGATGCTGATACAGAATAAACAGGTGTTCTGTTTCCTTTCTGTGCCCCCCTCCAGGGAAGAAAGTCATGTAGGACACACCAGAAACAGGTTCACGCTAATATGGAAGCCAATTCCTCACTCTCCACTGTGACAAGTACACTCCTTTATTCTAGGCCCCTCATGCTCAAAGTGTAGTCCCCAACCCCATAGCATCAGTGTCACTTAGGACTTTACCAGAGATCTCTGCTCTCACACCCCTTTAAGACCTACAAGATCAGAAACTCTGAGGTTACCTTTAGCAGCAGCCTGTGTTTTAACCAGCTCAGCATATGATTCCTGTCACACTTAAATTTAAAAATCCCCAGCTTAAATCTACTAAAACACATGTGGAAGTGGACTTTCCAATACAGACTGAATTAAGATTAAGATTAAAGGCGAATTCTAGACAATGCCCCTTACTGTAAAATGCCCAGGATCAATGAAACTCCCCACCACCGCTATTTTCCGAAAAAACAGTTCAACTGGCAGTTAAATGAACTCAACACATTTATTTTAAATGTGCAAAATGAATTTTCATATCCCTAAGAATAGCACCAGATGTTTTACCTCTTTTTCTTAATTGATTTTCCAGCCTACAGCAATTCATCTTTATATTTTCCAGTTGGGTCCTGATGTAACAAAAAAAAAAAAAAAAAAAAAAAAAAAAAAGAGTGTGTTCTGGCAGGAATAGTACAGTATAAGTGCCCTGAATCTTAAAGCAAGCGTAACTCAGGCTGCCATGCCTGAGTTGTTGAGCTTCCCACAAACATGAAAAACAGCTTTAGGTACCAGGCAGATCTGCACTGGCTACAGATCTAGAATGGGCCTTTTCAGGAGACTGGGTCTCCAGGCTCTCAGATAGCTGGCTGCAGAGCTAAGCTCTGGGCATTTGGCCCAAGCCTAAGTGCTTCCCCAACAGAGTCCTGCACTCCCTGGTACCGAAGGACTCCGACTCTGAAATGTGCAAGTAAACACTCTTGTTTTTCAATGCCAAGATTTGTCTCCATGATGAAAAGAAACGAACTGTAGGATGAAGGTAAGTGGAACTAAGGGACGAGGAAGGAGTAAATTATGCTCCTGAGAAGCAGCACCCCTGATGACTCTGCACTCCTGGGAGAGCCCAAACAATCCCCCCACTGTTGGCCAGCAGGCCCTCGCCCTGCACAGTTGGAGGCCCTGTTCCTGAATGCTTAACTGGGTGAAAGGTCACCACAGACAGGTTTTTCTGAGCTGACAGAAGTGCTTCGCTTCAGAGTCTGAGGGAAGACAAAGAAACAGAAGCCTCAGCTTTGAAGCAAGCAACTTCAAAGGAGGCCTCCCCAGCCTGGACCCAGAGTGGAGGAGGAGGGGTTGGAGAGGGTGGCAACCCAGCATTAAGAACCCAGAAAGCAACGCTTCCAAAAACAAAAACAAAAAGCGACATAACCCTGAAGTAGATGGCAGAGGTTGGCACCCTTCCCTGGAAACTTCTCAGAGCTGGCAGGTTTGGGCCCTCCCGTCTAAAGCAGGGTTGTAGTGTGGTCTCGGAAGAGCAAGCCAGCCTGTGTAGTTAGGGTACACTGCAGAAGGAAGCCTGTCTGAAATGAGGGGGCCTTAGCATTGAATCTCAAAACAAGGCTGCTCCAGCTTTAAGTATCTACCACTCGGGCACCCAGCCTGTTGTCCGTGGGCCATTCTCCGTCCTTAGAATAAAACATTATGGGTTCCTTCTGGAAACATTCAGGCAAAAGTTCTGTCATAAAAGAACCAGCTCATTTCAACCCCCTCCCCGGCTCCCACTCAAGAGTTCCAGACACACATTCCCTTCCCCAGAGATACCAGCTCAGCCTCTGGGGGGTGTTGTCTATTCCCCCCCACCACCTTTTTTTCTTCTCTCTCTTCCCCCTCCCCTCCCCTTTGGTTTTTTAAGTCAGGGTTTCTCTGTGTAGCCCTGGCTGGCCTGGCACTCACTCTGTAGACCAGGCTTGCCTCAAAATCAGAGATCCACCTGCTTCTGCTGGGATTAAAGATGTACACCACCACCCACAGCTAGGCTATCCCCATCTCTTAAGTGGCCAGCCTGGTCCACACGTGTGGTTAACCACCTCCTAAAAAACATTAAAAAAAAAAAGTCATCTATGTTTAACATTCACAAATGACCATCATTCTCATTGTCAAAGCCAAAGAAGCAACAGCCCAGAATAAATTTCAGACACTTTTTAAAGATCTTTAGATGAAGTCAAATAAAGACCTTTGGCCTCACCTAATGGGACTAAATTCACAATAATTAGTACACTCTTCGTGTCTGAGTGACAGGCTTATTCTCCTCAGGGAATCTGACAGGAGCAACCTGGCCTCTTGGGTCACCCAACCCCCTAAAAGGTGGCAGGCTCACTGACTATATTTACTATATAGGGCCACAGCCAGGAAAGGCCTCTGTGAGAATTCCTTCCTTACCCCAAATTCATATATTTCCAATGACACTATTGAGCCACAGGAGCCATTTATAAATGTCATCATCATAGTCTTTTAATATTTTACATAAAAAACTGTATACACAGCTTATAGAACTTTTATGTAAACATCATAAGCTCACCACTTTGTCATTTGTCAGTTTATTTAAAAAAATAAAACAAAAACAAAACAAGACAATTTAGTAGAAGTACCACTGGGCTGGGAAGGAGGGAGGGGGCAAGGGGCAGGAGGCCTTGCTCTGCTCTGCACACAGAATGTACAGAAAATTTCACATAGATGGAGAGACTGTCTTGTAGGGGGGGAAGGTTTAAATAAACCCCAATGTGTGTTGCCTTCCTTTATCAAAACAGTGTGCGTAAGCTACACAAATAAAAATCACAACAGTGTTGACACTTTTTTTTTCAAGAAAACAAAGCAAAAATTAGTGTTGTTTTTTTTTTTAAATCTCCTTAAAGTCATTAAAGTTTTAAAAATAAACATCAGAAGTAGATGAGGTTACAGCATACAAGTGTGGTCAGAATGCTGTCTTATGCAAATGACAAGTGCACTGAGTGTCAAACAATGAGACAATTGTGCAAAGAATTCTTTCATCATCAACAACAACAAAAAAAAGCTTCAGCCTTTAAATAAATTCAGTAACAATAGTTTCTCGGACTGAACAATGTTCACTTGTAGGACAGGCACAAAGTTCGCTTATGGCAAAAGTGACCCCAAAGCACACCGTGGATCCTCCGACGGCGGCTGAAACGGAGGTTCTGGGGGGGGGGGGGGTTGGCCCAGGAGACTCTGTCTGGGAGCTGCTTCCTCTCAAGCTCAAGTCAGCTGCAAATGTCTTCCCCAGGGTGTGGAAAGATGGCCAAGTCCAGTTCATGCTCCGATGGGCGGGCAGCTGACCCAGCCTGGGAAAGGAGTTGCTCTTGGGCCCTGGTCACACCACTCACCACCATTAAACAATACCATTCTGCCTCCGAAAATAAAATCTGTGTTTCTGTAACATCCCCATCTTCCCCAGCCCTCCCCTCCCGTGATTCCAGGGGTCTATGTTACAGACATGGAGGGACAGTAGTGGCTCACTGGTTGCAAGCGAACATCTGCTGGGGTGCGACCACTCGGCGTGCCCCTGGGGAAACCAGAGGTGGGGGTGGGGCTGGACCGGGGAGGGACGTGGGGAGTCGTACACACACACAACCACACTTTGAGGCCTGGCTCTTTCGAAAAGGATGCTCAGGAACCCCTTGGCACTCAGCGGGGTGTCCAGGCCTGTGCCACAAAGCTGGACACACACAGACACTGGGAAGGGGGAGCTTGGTGCCCACGCTAATTCTCAGCGTGACCAGCCAGAGCCACCAGCAGATGTCAGGCAGTCTGGTGGTGTCCTTGGAGGCGTGGGTCTCCCTTTCTCCCGGCTCCGTGGGCGACCGGGCCAAGGAGGGGGAGCCACGCTGGCAGGGGGCGGGAGGCAGGGCGCGGCCCTCATAGCACCTTGCAGCAGTTGATGCAGCCATTCTGGGAGCCGTAGCGCTTCTGAAGCGCGGCGCGCGTGGCCGTCTCGAAGACCTCGCGCACGCCCTCCTTGGTCTTGGCCGAGCACTCGAGGTAGTCATAGGCTTGGATGCGCACCGCCATGGCCCGGCCGTCGTCCGTGCGCACTGGCTCCTGCTTCATGCGGGCCAGCTCCGTGCGGACATGCTCATCGCTGCGCAGGTCTTTTTTGTTGGCCACTAGGATGATGGGCACATTGGGGCAGAAGTGCTTTACCTCGGGTACCCACTTCTCGGGGATGTTCTCCAGAGAGTCCGGGCTGTCCACCGAGAAGCACATAAGGATGACGTCGGTGTCCGGGTAGGAGAGCGGCCGTAAACGATCGTAGTCCTCCTGGCCCGCCGTGTCCCACAGCGCCAGCTCCACCTGCTTGCCGTCCACCTCGATGTCCGCCACATAGTTCTCGAACACGGTGGGCACGTACACCTCGGGGAACTCGTCCTTACTGAACACGATCAGCAGGCACGTCTTGCCGCACGCGCCGTCGCCCACCACCACCAGCTTCTTGCGGATGGCCGCCATGAGCTCGCCGGGCGCCGGCAGCAAGAGGGGCCCGCGAGCGCCTCGCCGCCGTCCCGCTCCCTGCTCGCCGCTCCTCGCCCTCCCGCGGCCGCGCGCTGCGCGCTGGGCTCGCTAACGGCACCGGGACCCCGCGGAGGTGCGTTCTCTCGGGGCGCTCCGGCTGGCGCGGCAGGGGCGCGGGGGCATAAGGCGCACGGAGCGTGTCGCCGCGCTGCCACCGGACGCTGCTGCGGTCCTCCCGCTGCTGTTGCCGAGCTGCGTAGCTTTGTGCGAGGCGATGGCTGGGGCTACGGACTCGGCCTGGCTTCTCTCCCCGGGCAGGCTCTCTCCAGACCTGGGGCACACGGGCGCAGACGACTGCGGTGGCAGATGCGGGCTGCGGCCCTAGCGCCCGCTATTTAAAGAGTCCGGCCACTTTCTTAATATAGCCATCCAATGGGAAGCCACCGGGCTGAGCTCATCGCTGCGGAGCCTGCCTCCGATTGGCTGCCCGCCGCAGGCCGGAGGAGGGTCCCGGGGAGCTTGATTGACGGCCCCGTCCGCCGGGCTGGGAGAGGTGGCGACTGTGGAGTCTGCGCGGTGGCCCGCCCCGTAGGGTTGTGTGGCCGCCAGGTCCCCGCCTGCCTTCGTCGCAGCCTCTCTGAGCGCGACGCGGTGGGGCTGGCAGCCCAGAGCCCTCCGGGTCTGGGCGGGCGGTTCGGAGAGCAGCCGCACTTTTGGAGCGTGGGTGTGGGTAGGGGGAAGTTGGCTACTGCCACGGCTTCAGATTTACCTAGCTTCCGAGCGAACTCCGCGCGCGGGTGCTCAGACCCATGGGGGAGGGGCGGCGCTTTCCCTGTGGTTTTGTTTTTACTTAAACAGACGCCCATGCACACTTTTGTGTCCGAGCCAAGGGTTTCTTTCTTTCTTACTTTCTTTAGGTGAGGAGCCCCTCTTCTGCTCGGGGCCGCACCGTGATACTCGCCCAGAGACAGCCTTTTCACAGGGAGAGGCTGACAGTAAATGAGGTGGGCCTGGGTGAGTCCCCTCCAGGCTCTGTTCTTCGGGGCCTGAACTTAGGTCTCCCGGGGGAAGAAGATAAGAAAAACAATCTAGGAGAAGCACAGCCTTAGGACAAAGGAAAGAGGGGTGCGGGCCACTCCCCGGAGAAGTCATCCATCTTGGGGAGGCAGCCTCCACCCAGCTCTACAACATCATATCTTGATTCTAGTCCTGAAGCCAGAGGGCTACCTGAAGTGCACTGTGCAAGAAAACCCATGCACCCCAACAACTCTCACTGAGCCGATAAAAAGCCTGAGCTGGGAAAGTAGGGAAGCTGACAGGGGACCTGCAGGGGGAACACGGTTAAGGCGCAATGGACAGAGCTTCTAGTTGTAACACCAGGCCTTAAATCACGTGTTACTCGGTTCTGCAGGAGACAATACCAACTCCGGTCTTAAGGGATCTAAGTCAGTCCGTTCTAAAAAATAGAAGGGAGCTGGGCATGGTATCTCACGCCTTTAATCCCAGGCCGAGGCAGTCAGATCGACTTCAGTTCAAGGCCAGCCGAGGCTACACAGAGAAACTCTGTCTCGAAAAAAACAAAAGAAAACAAACAAAAAGATAGAAAGGACAGAAAGTAGCATGGGGAGTCCCAAAAGAGAAACTGTTTGAACAAAGCACCTGAAAGATAGTTGAAATTCAAACTGGGGTCCCTCATGGAGGGCTAGGCTAAAGGTACCAACTAAGAAAGCTGTATCTAGGGTAGAGGGACTGCCCCACCATGGCATGATGAGGTTATTGCCCATTTCTCTGTCTCCTGTGAATTTTCTGAAGGCCAGGATGTCCTCTCACCTCAGAATCTGAAGACCTAGCCCTATGCTTGGCCCTTTGCAAGGATCAGAAGGTGGCCGGTGCAGTGGCAGGCCTGCCCACCTGTCCTCCCAACCACACAGGAGGCTCGGGGTGATCTTCTGGGTCTCTAAGGGTTGGAGGTCAGTCTGGGCAACAAAGTGAGACAGAGAGAGCGGGGAGGAGGAGTAAACGACTTTGGAGAGCTAACCCAATTTCTCAAAGTGGAACTTTCAGTTCTTAGTTCAACACCAGACTCTGTTATAACCTGACCAAGCCAGTATAGTCAGCCAGGGTTTTCACATGTCCTTCCGGTGTTACGGTTTCTATGTAGCTGTATAGATATGATCAAACCGAATGTTCCATTAGTGCCACTGGAGCCCATCTCAGAGGGAACCACTTACTCAAAGACCAGAAAAGCTGGGTTTCCTTCACCCTGGATTACATCCCAGCCTTTTGTTTTTCTCTGCATCAGTTTTCCAGACCTAAGGAACTGGCAAATGGTTTGTTTTGTCATTGGTTTAGGAAGTCAGCATACACACACACATACACACAAGTGTGCATGCCTGTTAGGGGGAAAATTCTATCCACACATATTTTTCTCCTTTTAGTCAAAACTTTTTACGGCTGTATTGTTAGCATTGCTTTCCTTGGTCTTAATATAGCTTGGGAATCTTGGCTGTGTCCTTAAACTTCAGATGTTAAGAAAATATGAAGCAGAGCTGTGTGCCATGAGGCTCTTTAAAAGACTTGAATACAAAGAACCAGGAAGCAGGATTAAGTCCACTTGCTTCCTGATTTCCAGACCTATTTATACTGGATGTTCCAAGCTCAAGTCTCTGTATTGAAATAATTGCCAAAAATACAAAGTGGGCAAATTATGCCAAAGTCAAGAAGGACAAAAATCTCATTTTGCAGCGACCTCTTCATGGGGTTGCCGTTTCTCACCCACAACACTTTGCTCCCTGCAAGGAAGACCTCACTGCTTACAGGATCAACTTTTCCAAACTGGAGGATGGGTTTTATAATCTCCCCCTGTCCCACTCCCACCCTTCAAAATTCACTTTCACTGCAAGGTAATGTCTAGACTTAGTTCTCCTACACAAGAGATCATTTTCAAAATGTTATTAATATATAGATTCACCGTATGGTGAATAATATACTGTATCAGTATATTATTATTTTGTATCAGAGATTCAAATATTAAGAAAATATAAAGAGGTTATCTTTCAAACAGGAGGGGACGAATCCATTTCTAGTCTGCAGCCTAATTTATTTGCCCTTTGTTTGTTTTGTGGGTTTGGCTGTTTCTGTTTTTCCCCCAGGGGCTTTGTAAATCACACCCCACTAGACCACACCAGATATGGATTTTTTACTAGATTTTAGTGCCACCTTGTGGCACGGTTCATAACTTTTTTTCTTAAAAAAAAAAAAGGAGCAAACCCTTAAAATTGGCATTTTGTGAACACTTCTACTTTAAAAAAAAATTATTTTTACAAGATATAAAACTAGCCTGGAGTGATGGTGCACACCTTTAATCTCCCAGCACTTGGGAGGCAGAGGCAGGCAGATCTCTGTGAGTTTGAGGCCTCCCTGGTTTACAAAAAGAGTTCCAGGACAGCCAGGGCTACACACAGAGAAATCCTGACTTGAAAAACTTGATTATATGTGTGTATTATATATTTAATACATATATGTGTGTTGTATAATTAATACATATATAATACACACATACATAATGCATATGTTATATATGTATATATATACACATATATATACTCAAAAAAATCTCATGAAAATATTTAGGGAATTTTTTTCAAAAATTTTTTTACATTGTGTGTGTGGGGGGCCCTCCAGGTAGGAGCAATAGCAGCTACCATACACTTCTCTGTCCCTAACTTGAGACCTGTTTTGACTTGAAGTTTTAAAATAGAGCATTGAACTCTTCGGAGAACCAGGTTACATAGTTTGACAGTAACCTGGGAACTTGGACAGTGACCTTTGGTCTGACCTTAGTTAGACCTTTATCTATTTCCCAGAATCAGGGAAATAGACAAAGGGTAAGGGGGTCGGGTGGGGCTGCTCCAAAACTGCTGTAGACACCAACCACAGGTGGCTACAAGTGCCTGAAATGTCCCTCATGCCATGAAGGAACTAAGTTTCTACTGTTCAATTTTAACTCAAAAAATTCAAGACTGATATTTGAGGGGCTGAGGTATCCAGTTGTAGAGTCTAATCTGCCAGGAGCCCTGAGTTGGAGTTTCAGAACTCCCAAATGAACTGAGCATGGTGGTGTGTGCCTGTAATCCCAGGACTGCTGAGGGGAGCAGAAGCAGGACCGCCAGGGTTTCCAAGGTGACCCATGGCCACAGAGCAACTCCAAGGCCAGCCTGAAACAAATGGCTCTTTCTGTAAAAGGTCAGGGAGAGGAGCGAGGCGGCGAGGCAGCCGAGACTGAGAACTGGAGTGTGGTTCCTGGTGGAAGGAGAGAGCCAGCTCCCTCAAGTTGTCTCCTGACTTCCGCTGGTGCTCACTCACAAATGTGGAAACAAGTATGTTACTCTAGTGCAGAAGAGATGGCTCTGCAGTTAAGAGCACTGGCTGAGCTTCCAAAAGACCAAGGTTCGATTCCCGGTACCCACACAGCAGCTCACAACTGTCAGTAATTCCAGTTTTAAGGGGATCCAACATTTTCACACAGACATAGATGAAACACCAATGCATAGGTAGATGAAACACCAATGCATAGGTAGATGAAACACCAATGCACATAAAAAAATGAAAAAAGAAAAAAAATTTCTTAAAGTGGTTTTGTTCTGTTTGTTTAAAAAAAACTGTTAGTTGAAAAAAAAGAAAAATGAAGAAAAAATCCTGATATTTGGCTCACTCTTTCTGAACTCTGGCTGGCCTGTTCAATTCCACTGTTCTGGCTCACACTCCTCTCCAAGCTGACTGATTCAAACTGGCTTCTCTTAGCTTCTTATTTGCTCTGCTTGGCCTTAAACTAACCCTAGCAACCTGTTCTAATCTTCTGGTTCCTTCTCATTCTTTGGCTTCAACTTTCTCTGCTGACCTGCCCTGAACTCATAAAAGAACCCCCATCTTACTGCTTCTTTCTACAAACTAACTTTACCTTCATTGTTTTGGGATTAAAGGTATGTGCTAAGGGTGTGTGTGTGTGTGTGTGTGTGTGTGTGTGTGTGTATCCCCGTGTAGCCTTGGCTATCCTGGACCAAGCTGGCCTCATACTCACAGAGATCCACCTGCCTTTGCCTCCGCAAGTGCTGGGATTGAGGCATGCACCACTCCCCTGATTTTGCTGTATAGATTTTGTATGGAAAAAGTTTTCAAGCAAAACTGTTTGCTAGGAAGGAGAAACAACAACAGGCAAAATAATATGTTCCTCTCTCCAAAGGTAAGGTTTGCTGATGAGAGCAGAGTCTGAGCTTTGCCTCTGAGGACTATCTGAGAGGGCAGAGAGGAAAGGTCACAGGACTTGCCATTACACAAGTTCCATCATTAGGAAAGCAGATGCTTGTAGGTTCGGCAGAGTTAGCTACAATTGCACACACATTTAGTAATTCAGCCAAAGCTTCAGGAACATGATTCATCAAAGCGTAGCATAAAAGGAGGCTCATGCCAAAAGCCAAGAGCTACTTTTTTAGCCCTTCTCCTTCCTAGGTCTGTAGCAAGAGCAAGTCATTCTTTGTAGGTCTTTGTTAAGTTTTACCACTTATATATTTTTTAAAAAGTCATAAAAATCAAGATACAGAAATCTCACATCTCCACAGAAGTCCTGACAGAGCATAGCTGTGAATGAGACAGGAGGCAGTGGTAGTGACTACTGGGGACTAGAAAGTGTGGTAAACTAGGTTATAGAAACACTGGATATACGGCATGAGAGATGGCTCAGAGATGGCCCTCCAGAGGGCCCAGGCTCCATTCTCAGCACCAACATGGCAGCTCACCACTGTCACCAGCTTCAGGAGTTCTTACACCTTCACACAGGTATACATGCAGGCACAATGCTTATAAACATTAAAACAGAAATTAGATAAGTAAGTAGAAACCCAGAATATTTGTTTTGGGTTTGTTATTTTATTTTGAGTCAGGGTTTCTCTGTGTAGTCCTTGCTGTCCTGAAATTCACTCTGTAGACCAGGCTGGCCTGGAACACAAGACTAACTGTCTCTGCCTCTCAAGTGCTGGGATTAAAGGCATGTGCCACCACAGCCTGGCTAGAAACTCAGAATTTAAAAATAAACCAGATGCTATTCAGAAAAGCATAGATAGGCCAGGCTAATTTCAACAGAGCTAGTTAGGATCCTGAGCTGGATGAAATGCACTTATGAGAACCAAGGAGGAGCTGGCCTGCTGAAAATAATACTGTCAGTTCATTTATTGAAACAAAAACAAGGGCTGGTGAGATAGCTGAGCAGGCAGAGGTACTTACTACACAAACCTGAGGACCTGAGTTTGACCAATCATGGAAATCCAGGAAGACAGAAGGAGAGAGCTGACCCCCTAAAATTGTCTGCTGACCATAATGTGTCCCACTGCCCATAATAACTGAGGAGGAGACTACCCAGCCTGAGCATGCAAACAAGCCTCCGGCAGGCCTTGCTCTTCTCTCCGGTTCCCTCTGTTAAAGTACCTACCTGCCGCAGGTCTTAGCCGCCTACCCTGCCCTCCACCTATGGGCGGGGCTTCTCCCCCAGAGGCCCTTTACTATATAACATCTTGGTTTCCTTTTCAGCCTTTTCTCCTCCTTTACCCTCTTCCTGCTCTCTGCCGCCCCCCTCCACAGCAGCACGCGCTCTCCAACCCCCGCCCCGCCCCTTCCCTCCCTGCTCCCAATAAACCTGCATTTATATAATGTAGCGTCATCTCTCCATTAGCTCATTCTATGTTATTTAATCAATCACCCTCTACCTTGCTACAAAACAAACAAACCAAAAAAAAAAAAAAACCATTAGATTACAATCCTAAAGCTATCTCGCAAAGTCTAGTTCCTGATTTGGCCACTTCCTCCCCCTGAGGCTTACTTGGTAGGTCCAGCTCTCAAAGTATTGAAGTCCATCAATCAAAAGCACCCTTTGGCTCACCTAACTAACATGCCCAATTAAAATTAACACCTTATCCTAAAGCAGGGTTTCCCCCTTTACCTTTATAAACCAGTTCCCTTTGGGCCACTGTATCCTCTGTATCCTGAGGCAGTTCTTTGTCCTCCCTCTTCCCCCTCCCCCTTGTTCCCTTCTGCTTCTCCCTCAACCTCTATCTCCTGTCTTTGTCTCTTGTTCCCTGCCCTTTGTCCCTCTGGGGCAAATAAATCTCCTTTGTGCTGAAAACTTAGTCTTGGGTCGTCCAGAGCTGATACCAATCCTTTCAATAATAAGTAAAAGCTTAAAAGTAACAACAAAGACTCATTTATAAAACAAACAAACAAAAAGATCCTTTTATTTGGTTTTATTATCACAGCCCTTTATCCCTGCCTTCCTTCCTTTATTTATTTGGTTTTTCAAGACAGTGTTTCTCTGTGTAACCCTGGCTGTTCTGGAACTAGCTCTGTAGACCAGGCTGGCCTTAAACTCAGAAATCCACCTGCCTCTTCCGCCTGAGTGCTGGAATTAAAGGCATGCACCACCACTGCCCAGCTTTTATGTGTTATATTTTTGATGTTATAATATAATGGCATCATTTCTGCCTTCCCTTTCCTTTCCCTCCAAAGCCTCCCATATGTCCCGCCTTGCTCTCTTTACAACTTATGGCCCTTTCTTTTCATTAGTTGTTATTACACGTGTGTATATATGTACATATTCCTAAATATAGCATGCTCAGGTTACTTGTTACTTTTATTTATGTTCAGGCTTGACCACTTGGTACTGGATAATCACTAGGTCAAACCTTCTTTTAACCCTGCAGTCAAAGCACAGAAGTGGAAGGGGCAAAAAGTTGTTCCCATAGCTGACAAGGTACCTACAGAGGAGTGGAGGGCCTTGCCTCCAAAGAGGAACACAGAACACCAAGTTCTTTCTCTCTCTTTCTCTTTCTCTCTCTTTCTTAAAAAGTAAATGATGTAATTGGAGCCCCTCCACAGGAATGATTCACTTCTTCTGTTCTCTGATGAAGTCAGGATTTTGCAATAGGGAAGAGCTGAGTTCACAATGGATTGCCACACTCCAGTGTGTTACCATCGACAATGTGTCTGTGACTATTTATAGAACCAGACAGAGCCTATATTAGGAGCCACTGCTCAGAACCCCAGAATCTGGGAAGCAGAGAACACATTTGTGGGGTGAACCTTGTGCTTTTCTTCCCCAGACACACAAGGAAAACTGTTCCTAGAAACTAGTCAAAAAGAGAGGCAGGAGAAACCTCCTAAAGACAACTTTGATGGACTTGCTTCATCTAGAGAATGAGTGTTTTCTGCTCAACTTGATCACAGTGTGTGTATCCTGAAAAGCAGGATACAGTAGAACACATTATAACCCTAGCACGCCAGGAAGCAGAGGCAGTTGGACAATTGTGAGTTCGCAGACAGCTTGACCTACATAGTACCTTCCAAGCCAGCCAAGGCTACAGGGTGAGACCCTGTCACAAACAAAAAGAAAAAAAAAATACAATGCATTTATACTTGAAAATCTCAATGATTACCTAGAAAGTTGACTCAACGAATGTGTTTATTCATTCCATCAGTGATTATTAGATTATTCCTAATAATCTAATTATTCCTATCTAATAATAATAATAATAATAATCTGATTATTCCTATCTTCCAGAAATCTATTTACAGGACATGGCTGCCATGGTCTAAGGAGTGTGGGAAGCGTGTTAGTGGCTACTCAACTTCCAATGTCAAACTGAAGTAGCAATAGGGCTTGAGTCTGGCAAATAGGAACTATGTGGTGACCATGGCTCCCCCAATTCCATCATGAACCCTTCTAGCACAGTGTGGTTAGGACTGGGATAATGGAGAATGGAGAGATGGTGTTTACTCTCAAAGGAGTTCCAGCCTGGGACAATTCTTGCAGCCAAACTTACTACTTAAAGCTGATGGGGTAAGTGCTGTAATGGGTAAGTACGGAGGAGGCCCATAAGGAGGCACAAGAAGTCTCGAACAAATGACTATTGTACTTTGGTGATCTCCAGCGAACTCCACACTCCAGTGTTAGTCTCTTTGTGTAATCCTCTCCCGTGATGATTCTGAGCTTGGCCGTGGCACTAGCTTACCTCAACCTGATTGATGCAAGCTGCAGGTTGGTGTGTTCTTGCTCCTTAAGAATAATTTTTTCCTGGAACCCACCCATCATTCTCTGAAGATCATCAACCAATCTCACATAGAAGCCCCATATGGGAAAGAACTGTGACCTTGGCTATTAGCCGAAGCTGAGCTAACAGCTGGTGCTGGCTCCTGTGTGGGTGGAGCCACTAGAAGTTTCCACCTTAAACTCCTGGCCAACCTCTGGGAAGCAGGACTTCGTGACTCAACAACAACCCACAGAGATAGGAGAAGTGATGAGCTGTTGTTGTCTTAAGCCACAGGTTTGGGGGTGGCTTGTTCCAGCTCTGAGGCTTGGCGTCATGGAAGTTAGCCTGGCCAAGTAAAGAGGAGTACATGAAAGGCATGAGATGGTACAGCAGATTCAGATACTGTAGAGAAGGCTGAACAGGACCCTATGTGGGGCATAGGGTCAGGGAGAGGCCGTTACTGAAACTGAAGTTGGCCACGTCCAGATCAGAGCAGCTAAAGATAAGCAGATGCCTCCAAGATTGCCCCTGATCAAAATCCAGTGATAAGACTGATAAGACTCTGTAGGTATGATTTATGGCAGGACACAAGATGAAGCAAAATCAACAGGGGGAAAGGCATATGAGGCAAAGTCTGGGGCAATCATCAGGTACAAGGAAATTGCTCTCCTTGAGACACTTCATTCATGAGAATCCTCTCCCAGCGTCTCACAGATGCAGCTCCCACAGGAGCTTACAGCATCTCCTGTGAAACACTGCTAATTAAGGATCATGGCACTCGGCATCCCAGGGCTTCTACTAGTGACTGACGGATATTTTTATATGTGCACTTGGCTAGACTACAATGCTTAGAGGTTCCATCAAACACTTGTTTAAATGTGAGAGTGTTTCCTTAAAAGATGGCATTAACACTGAAGGCTTGGAGTCGAGTAGATGGATCACACGCAGTCCTGTAGGTGGGCCTGGTCCACCTGGTTGAAGGCCTTTATCAGAGAGGTTCCCCTACAAAGAGGAAGAGACTAACCCAAGACTGTAATATAGAATGGCCTCAGTGTTTAGCTGTTGCTCTGCAGATTTAGAGTCAAAAACTGCAAGATAAACTGAACTGCCAGCCTTCTAATTTGTAGGTTTTGACATTTCTGGCCACCTAAATATTCCTAATATTCCTCTGTGCATGCTTACCTACCTGCCTGCCTGCCTGTGTAGTTTCCATCCCTCTTCCTGGGTTACATGTGAGAGGGCCAGAAGCAGAGGAGGGCTAGATCCATATCTATGCAGGAGATGGACTCATTATCAGGCACCCTGATGTTCCTACTGGCCCTTCTCCTGCTTCCTTCCCTCACAACACCATCTATACCAGCCTTGACTTTAGGATGTCAGTGAGACTCATGAACACACCTAGGACTATTTAGACAGAAGGGACTCAGTGGGCCGCTAGGCAAAGTGTGGTCCAAGGGCAAGTTACCTCTGCATATCCTAGAAGCTTTGGGAATGCAGAATCTCAGGCCCTAACCTATCCCTGGATCTACAAATTTGAAATACAGATGTTAACAAGACCTGACAATCTGAATGTGAAAGTTCGAGAAGCATTGTCGTGGTCCCCAGTTTAAAACTTTATTGTCTGCTGATTGTGGTAACCCACACTTGTAATCCCAGTATTTGAAAGGCAAAGTGAAGAAAGTTACCAAAAATTCAAGTCCAGCCTGACCTACATAGCAAGTTCCAGATCAGCCAGGGCTACATAAAGACACTCTAGGCCATTACAAGGGAAAATTTTGAACTAAAAAAAAAAAAAAAGATATTTGGTAAGAATGGAAAAGGGAACTTAATACATATTTTAACTTATGATGCTAAAACATAAAATACAAAAAGTAGTATCTGCCATCTAGTTTTGAAGTTGTTGAATTTTCTTTACTTTTCTCAAATCACTGAGGCACATTCAAAGCTCCTGTGTGCCCTCCCCAATCCTGTTCCCCAGACTCCCTTTTTATTTTGTACTGCTATGCATACACAGCTACTAATACTAGTGCCTCCTAAATACCTATAGTATTTTGAATTCTCTTTCTGTCTCTCTCTCTCTCTCTGGTGTTGAGACAGGGTTTCTCTGTATTAGCCCCCTGGCTGTCCTGGAACTCACTTTGTAGACCAGGCTAGCCTCGAACTCCTCTGTGCCTCGCAGAGATTCCTCTGGCTCTGTTTCCTGAGTACCGGGATTGAAGGTGTGTGTCACCATGCCTGGCTTGAACTTTCATGAGTAGTACACTTTATGTGACTTCAACCTCTTGCTTCTACTCAATGATAATCATTTTGAAGTTTAGCCGCATGAATACATAAGTGTCCCATTTGGTACATACGTATCTGTCCTCCTGTTGTAGCATTTGTGGTTGTTTTTGTTTGTTTGTTTGTTTTTTGTTTTTTTTCTTTTTCTTTTTCAAATCTTTTGGGTGGACCACAAACTGTGCTGCCGTGGCCAATGCTGCAGTTGGATGGGTCAGAATAGGAACATGCTGAGGGACTTCTAACCTCCTTAGATGCATTCCTACATCACTGGAAGGAGCTTCTAACTGAAATCCTGGGTTGCATTTCAGATGTAGAATCCACAGTCCTCACAGCGAGTAGGAGATGCCTCTGGCTTCTGATCTGGGGACTTCATGTTCTAGGGGAGCAAATGTGGCCAGCTTCAGGAAGAAAGCAGTCCCTGAAGGTGTCCTTACATCCATACTTAATCAGAGTCACAGAGACCTCACTGAAAATCCTTTGTTCTGTCCATCTTCTTCTTTAGGTCTATGACCGGGAACAGTGATTAATTGGAAATGTGATGATTGACCCTCAGTGAGTCAGTGATGTGGTAGAGCCACTGTTTAATAAGGGAAATGGATTGGTCACATGGAAATCGGGACTAACTGTGTCAAGTCTTCTGGGTAACCACCCATCCAGCAGAGCTTTATTCTCCTAAATTCTGCCAGCTTCCCTGATGGTATCTTTTGGCTCTCTTAAATGACTGGTTTTAGCTGGAATGCTGACAGAGCCAGAAGGCCTAGTGGAGTCTGGTTCTCATGTCTGTAAGTTGGAGGCAATTATTTTGAGTCATCTTGATCACCCTTAGTGTGGCCTTCCACCCTCCAGAATGCTAACCCATCTTCTTTACTCCGTTGACTCAAGGCAAGATTCCAAGGGAATGAAGAGATGCCACAGAACGCTGGAGGGTGAGACACAGGTTTTCTATAACATCGCTTCCACGAACTCTGCTGGCTTAGGGAGGGATAACTAAGGATCATTGCTCAGTTCCTGGTCGGTGACCTGTTTAGGAAGGACTAGCAGATGTGGCCTTATCGGAGGAGATGTATCACCGGGAGTGGGCTTTGTGGTTTCAATAGGCCACGCAAGGCCCGGTCTCTCTCTCTCTCTCTCTCTCTCTCTCTCTCTCTCTCTCTCTCTCTCACTGCAACTTTCAGATTAGATGTTAGCTCTCAGCGACTGCTCAGTGCCATCCCTGCCTGCCTGCTGCCATGCTTCCCACTATGATGATCACGGACTAACACTTAGACACTGTAAGTAGGCCCCAATTAAATGCTTTCTTTTATAAGTTGCCTTGGTCATGGTGTTTCTTCATAGCGATAGAACGGTAACTAAGTCTTCAAGTTCTACACATACACATATATGTATATATGCATATATTATCTATATTTGTGTATATATACACATATATGTATGTATATGTGCATGTCTGTGTGTATGTATACACAGAAATATAGATAATTATTAATCCAGTTTCCATATATGGGAGAAAACATTTCTAAATTGTTTTGCTCAACATAAGCAAACAGATTGCCAGTTGCATTAACTTACCTGCAAATGTCATGATTTCATTTTTCTTTATGGCTGCATAAAGTCCATTATATGCACGGGCCATGCTTTCTTTACCCTTGTGTCTGTTGGCAGACAGCTAGGCTAACTCCATTTCCTGGCTGTCAGAAGTATTGCAGCAGTAAGCATAGAGGCCTGGCGGTGGTGGTGTACACCTTGAATCCCAGCACTCAAGAGGCAGAGGCAGGCAGATTTCTGAGTTCAAGGCCAGCCAGGATCTATGGATCAAGTTTCAGGACAGCCTGGTATACAGAGGAACCTGTCTCAAACAAAAGGATCCCTAGAGCCCTGAAGTGTGTATGTTGATTTACATATATATATATGTGTGTGTGTGTGTGTGTGTGTATACCCAGGAGTGGTAGAGTTGGATAGTATGGTAATTCTATTTTCAGTTTTTGACTAACTTTCATACTGATTTTCACAGTGCATTCAGCCATTTGAAAAATAAGCTTTTACTTTTAAACGGTGAGGGCAGAGATGGAACTTTTACCCATCGCCATATAGATTCTAGCTAGAATTTTCTGTGCCATTTCTGTCTCAGTGAGCGTTTCATTACTGTGAAGAGACACCATGACCATGGCAACTCTTACAAAGGAAAACATTTCATTTGAGACTGGCTTACAGTTTAAGAGGTTTCGTCCATTATCATCATGCTGGGAAGCTTGGTGGCATGCAGGTAGACATGGTTCTGGAGAAGCCAAGATTTCTACCTCTTAATCTGCAGGCAGCAGAAAGGGATTGTGTGACATACTGGGCATAGTTTGAGCACATATGAGACTGCACTTCCTGCAAAAGGCCACAGCTCCTCCAACAAAGCCACTCCTCCTAAGAGTGCCACTCCCTATGGGCCAAGCATTCAAACCCATGAGGCTATGGGGGCCAGACCCTTCAAACCACTACAACTACCAAAATTTATCATGATGATAAAATTACTATCATACTCACCTCTCACTCACTTTTAAATTATTGACTATGACTACTTTTTTCCTTAATCCAAAAATGTTATTTTAAAAAAGTACCCTCAACCTATATAAATTCTTAGAATTATTTTTTTGTTGCTGTTGTTTCTCTGTGTATAGCCCTGGCTGTCCTGGACTTCATAGATCAGGCTAGCCTCGAACTCCCAGAGATCCACCTGCCTCTGCCTCTGCCTCTGCCTCTGCCTCTGCCTCTGCCTCTGCCTCTGCCTCTGCCTCTGCCTCACAGGTGCTGAGGCCACCATGTCCAGCTTCAATGGTTATTTTTAAGCACTATGCGTATTTGATGTTTTGTAACCGGTATTATGGACACAGCAGTGAAGAAACAGAAATGTGATGTCTACTCTTGTTGGTACTTTTTGTTTATGTGTTTGTTTTTCAAGACAGGGCTTCTCTGTGTTGGCTGTCCTGCACTGGCTTTGTAGAACAGGGTGGCCTTATTCCATGGTAAGAAAAGACACATTAAACAGCATTACAAGGTGTTAGTACTGTGGGCGAAGGAAGGCATGAGTAAAAAAAAAAAAAAAAAAAAAAAAAAAAAAAAAAAAAAAAAAAAAAAACCCAAGACAGGGCTCTGACTTGGAGTTGAGGCAAGGAAAGCTTGCTAAGGAAGAGATGTGGGCTAAATTTGAGGAACAAGTACACATTATGCAGGCTGAGGGAACAGGGAGGAGGGTGGGAAGGGAAGGAGGGGTATTTAAGGCAGAAGAAACATTGTGTACTCAGAAAATTAAGAAGCCTGCATGTTTTGGGGCTGAGACATAAGGGACAGGAAGGGAAAAATGACTACAAGATGAGATTAGAGAATCAGCAAATTAAAAAACCAGCCCCATGTAGCCCTGTAAAGGAGTCTGTCTCTCTCTGAGAGCAACACAAATGTGTAGGCATGCACTGTAGCTATGTCCCCTCAAAATCCTTACATTGAAACCCTAATCCCCAAAGGGACTATATGACAGGGGCCCTGTCCTAGTTGAGGTCACTATTGCCGTGATGAAGCACCATGACTAAAGTCAACTTGGGAACTTTAACTCACAGTTCCATGTAGCAGTGAGGGCAGGGACTTAAGCAGGGCAGGAACCTGCAGGCAGGAGCCGATGCAGAGGCCATGGAGGGGTGGTCCTTACTGGTTTGCTTCCCATGGCTTTGCTCAGCCTGTTTCATGTTAGAACCCAAGATTAGCCCAGGGATGGCACCACCCGCAATGGGCTGGGCCCTCCCCCGCTAATTAAGGAAATGTCCCACAGCCGGATCTTATGGTGGCATCTTCTCAACTAAGGTTCCCTCCTCTCAGACACAAAAACTCTAGTTTGTGTCAAGTTAACATAAAACTCATCAGGATGGGGCAAGGGAACTCAAATGATGTCATAGGGTGGGGCCCTGGACCCAAAGGACTGGTGTTATTAAGAAAGATAACAGGGGGCTGGAGAGATGGCTCTATGTTTAAGAGCACTGACTGTTCTTCCAGAGGAACTGGGTTCAAATTCTAGCACCTACAAAACTTTCTGTAACTCCAGTTCCAAGGATCTGGGACCCTCATACAGACATATATGCAAAAATAAAATACCAATGCACATAAAACAAAAGTAAACAACTTAAAAAAAATGAGAAAACAGGAAAGGATAGAGAGAGAAAGGCTACATGAGGTCACAGAGAGGAAGGCCATGTGTGGCTGCAGAGAGAAGGCAGCTGACTGCAAGTCAGAAACCAAGCCCAACAGCACCTTGGTTTTGAACTTTGAGTCTCCAGGGACTTTGGGAAAAATTAATTTCTGTTGCTTAAGCTCTTTGGTTTGTGTGTTTAGGCTCCATTGCTTTGGGAGAGTAATACAGCTTGTGAAACACTGAGATTTATGCTCCCAATAAACTATTCTTTGTCTCATGAGGAGCAGGTCCAAAAACCACTGGGACACAAGCGAGAAGGCTGTGAAAGAGATTTTTGCAGCCAGCAAGTATGGTTTGGAACTAGCGCTAGCCATGAGAGATGCTGAGAGATGAGGTAAGCACCATCTCTGGGAGACGGAGCCATGAAGAAAAAGGCAGGCACAGAGGCAAAGGAAGGAATGGATGAAAGCAAGACAAACATGAGAACCAAATGGGTGAAAAGCAATGTCCCTTTCACTCCCATTTAGAGGCTGAGGTTCAGCTGTCTTCCATCTTGGTTGAACCCATATGGCTAAGTGAACATAACTGGAAAGTAGTTGGGGCTTGGTGTTGTGCTCCAGAGCCTCCAGACAGCCGTGGGCATGACCTGAGGGAGTGGGACAGTTGGCTTTCTGGGCCACCTTGAGCCCTCTGTCCTGATGTGACTAAGTCCTAGATATGCCTCTTCTATCCTATCCAGCTGCTGGACCTGCTTGGTTTCAGCACTGGATGGGCAGTGTCAGCTGCATGGTCACTTTGTCTCTCAGTCACAAATATTGTGTTGATCGTGAGGCTCAGCTATGTGACAAGAATCACTTTTCAAAGGATCTTCATTCTCCACTACAGAGGGCATGGCCTGGGGTTTACAGGAGAATTACTCCCCAGCTGGCTGGCCAGCTCTCCGCACGTATCCTTTCCTGTCACCACAGCATCTCCTGGGTCATATGATTCAAGTGACAGAAATGCCTCGGGCTGCAGCCACATCCTGCTGTGGAGCCTCCACACGTCTCGTACATGGGCCCAGCACAGCCCTGTCAGCCGTTCTCACCCTTCTGCTGACACATGACTCCTGATGTCAGCAGCCACCAGAAGGAGAAGAGAGCATACACTGTTGGTACCCACCCCATGTGCTGAGGCCTCAGAAACTTAATCTCATCCCGTCCTTACGATAAAGCCAGACTTACGCTTTATATACTTTTCCTTTCTCATTGCTGAATGGAATACCTGACAGATGCTACTTAGGGGAAGAAATTCCCTTAGGTCACAGTTTCATGGTGGGGTGAGCAAGGTGGAGCCAGGTAGAGTGTGCACGGCAGGACAGCGAGCATGGTGGGACGAGAGCACAGCAGGGCGAGCATGCGGCAGGAGCAGCTGCTGTTCGAGGAGGGTGAAGCAGCTTGCTAGGTGGCTGATCAGGGAGCAGAAAAGATGAGGCTGGCATGAATCTGGAATAGAAACCCTCTAGTCCCCCCCCCAAAAAAAGCCCTGTGTCAGCCAGATAGGGCCTGTCTCCAAAAGGTTCTGTAATATCCCAAAACAATGCCACCAGCTAGAGGCCAAGCGTTCAACATGTCAGTTCAACAGGGGACAAGCATCTGCCTGCCCCAGACAGACAGCAGATCAAGTAGATGATTACACTCAAGTCTCCTTGATTACCAATCTCTGTCTCTTTCTCTCCGTGAGTCTTTCTTTGTGTCTCTCTGTCTCTGTTTCTCCATCTTTCTGTGTCTCTATCTCTATTTCTTTTTCTGTCTCTGTCTCTGTATGTGTTTGTATTTTTGTCTTTCTCTGTGTGTCACTGTATCTGTGTCTTTGTGCTTGTCACTGTCTCTATGTCTCCGTTTCTCTCGCGCGTGCTCTCTCTCACACACACATGCATGCACTCACACACTCTAGAATTCTACAGATTCTAAACACCCCCATGGATATACACCTTAACCAAATACCTAGGCATTTCATGATCTAATCAAATTGACATAAAATTAGCAACCATAGCTGCTGCTGCTGCTGCTGCTGCTGCTGCTGCTGCTGCTGCTGCTGCTGCTGCTGCATGCCTCTAGGTTTGACAGTCACTGCTTTGGACAGTTCGCCTCCTTCTGTGGTGACTTGTCCACTCTGCCACCACATCCTCATAACCACAGGAGCACGGCGGCCATGTTTCCAGGCTGGCACTCTGAGTCCTTTGTCTTAGTAAGCTGCAATCCTGCACTGACTATCATAGGGTCACACCATGGGCCTCTCCACCTCCGCTGGCCTTCTGCACCGTTAGGATTCACAAGATAAAATCCAGGAGATTCTAACACCAAAAACCTGATTAGTAGCCCGGGAGGCCCCACCGCTGGCTGTTGAAGGCTGCTGAGGAAGGGAGTCACTTTGCTTTGCAGATGTGGCTGGTCACCCATGCTGGTTAGTTACCCATGCTCCAAATGGGAGGACCCACACCCATGCACATTCCTATAGCACTAATTGTACTCCCGGGGTGGGGGATGGGGGTTGTTTGTTTGCCTGCCTTTTTTTTTTTTTTAAGGAAGAAAGTGAGCTAATCATTCATCTCTCTGCATCCTGACTGTGGATGGATGCAATGTGACCAGCACCTCCAGTTCCTGAAACCTTGACGGCCCCACCATGATAGACTATACCCTCAAACCATAAACCAAAATAAGCTGTTTCTCATGTTTAAAAAAAAAAAAGAGCCTGTCATTATCTAAAACGTGACTTTAACTGAGCATCCTCATTTTTATCTACTTATCTACTTTTTGCTAACCTTAGCATTTCCAGCTTCCTTCTCTGTGAACTAGGGTGACACCAAAGTCACAGGATCAGGGTAGCTGGTGCCAACAGGGCAGGCTACTGCTTTCTGAGTGGTTTCGGAAATGCTACCTGAAAGAGGTAGCAAAGAGAGCAGCTGAGATAAGCGCCTTGCTGAGCCCAAGGGAGCGCGTTTCATTCAGTCTCCTGGGTTTTATCTTGTGAATCCCAAAGGGGCAGAAGGCCAGGGGAGTGGAGAGGCCCATGATGTGACCCTATGATAGTCAGTGCAGGATTGCAGCTACTAAGACAAAACCCTGGATGGGGCAGGCACGTGAGACAGCCTAAGGGGTAGGTGGGGGACATAGCTCACTGTGGCTACAGAAGGACAGCCTTCTCAGACCAAAGCTGACACCATCAGTAAACAGGAAATTCCTCCAGCCACAGCTTCCTGTTCTTCTTGCCAGAGTTTGGAGATCTTTGAGGAGGATTCAGAGGAAGACTTGGCGTTTGGCAACCTCAGGATGGCTCACCAGCTTCCTACCGGGTAGTGCCTCAGGTTTTGCAGCCTCAGGCAAGCGTGTACCCTACAACCACTTGGGTCCCCCAGCTCGCTCGGGTCCAGACCTGAGAGAGAACCTCAAACCTGATTGGCAGGAAGAGGAGTTTCCCAGCAGGAGTAGGTGGGGCCTTCAGCCTGTTCTCTCCTTCCTTCACCCTGGTGGTCTCTTAATTGCTTCACCCACTCTTGCAGTTATGTCGCCAAGCTGTCTCCAGGGACCTCTCTGTTCTCGGTGGTCTTACGCACTCTGTGGTAATGAAAAGACACATGAGACTCTCTTCTCAGCCCTCTCCTTGCCTCCCCTCCCTACATGCAGGTTCCCAGTCAAGGCTGTGAAGAATGAGTACATGCACAGGTGAGATCAGAGCCTCAGGGAGGTGGGGGAACTGAGACCCTCCTCCTGTAGACCCTCACAAGGGCACGTGATAGAAGGAAAGCTAGAGCTTTAGCCTAAAGGAGAAACTGCCTGAATGAAATTGAGGACGTGGCTGCTCCTGGGTATGGAAGAGGGAGACAGGTTTTCTTTGGTTTGGTTTGGTTGGTTTTTGGTTTTTCAAGACATGGTTTCCCTGTGTAGTTCTGGCTGCCCTAGAACTCACTCTGTATACCAGGCTGTCCTCAAACTCACAGAGAGCCACCCAAGTGCTGGGATTAAAGGTGTGTGTCCAGCTGCGGATATGAGAACAGTCAGAGGTGTCTGGAAGAGTCCAGACTGAACATGGCCATCAGAATAGACCAACCACAAGAGCAAAGAAAGGAGGAGAACAAGAGAGGAAGAGATGAGAGGGGTCAGCAGGCATGTCAGCCATTTGTTTCTTTGGGATATGACATCACCTATCTCTCGCCAGCTCTGTCACTACTTGCTGCTTAGAAAACCATTTTACTTCTCAATGGTGGAGCTTCATCGTCATTATTTACCCGGCCTGCTACCTAGCTAGTACTCAAAACTGTGGCCTTTGAAGGGATTTGGGGGCTGTAAGTTGATCTTAGTTAGGGCTCTTCTGGGTCAAGAGGTGAGGAATCAGACATTATATAGGAAGGGATAGGTAAAACGGGCCTCACTTGCTCCTGGGAAAGGGAGAGACATGCTTGTTCATCTCTCTTTCTGGCGTTCCCGTATGAGTCAGCGTCTTGCTCAGTCAGTCTGCTTCTTGCGTAATTCTGGAGCCAGCTTCACCTCCCACAATAACTTCTCTTGTCTCCTAGAACTGACCTGAACAGTCCCTAGAGGGTCTGCTTGGGGCCATGTGCCCATGCAGGGACTGGGGGCAGTCTGTTGAGAATCCTGTTCTAGACATACATACCTAGAGAGCTGGGAGGTGGGACTGTCCCAGAATAAACAAGGTGTCTTTCCTTGGAGAATAAATGTGCTGGGAAGGTGCCACTGTGGGGTGGTAGCTTTTGTCAAAGGCATCTACCACATTTTCCCAATTCTAGTTGCCCTTGGGTTAAATGTGTTGGTAGCTAGGGGGCATAGGTTTTGAACCCAGATGGTCTAACTCGAATTCTGCTTCTCTCACTTTCTACTGTGTGACGTTGAATAGGTTGCTTTAACCTCTCAGTACCTAAATCTGTGACAATTAAATGATGATTCAATACACGAAAGGCATGAAGAATCATGCCTGGTATGGGCTAGGTACTTCATAAATCTTATTTTTATTACCAGTGCCTGGGATCCCTAGTAAAAGAAATGCCTGGGAGGGAGCTGGAGAGATGATTCAAAGGTTAAGAACACTGGCTCTTCTCACAAAGGTCCTGAGTTCAATTCCCAGCAACCACACGGTGGCTCATAACCATCTATGGTGAGATCTGGTGCCCTCTTCTGGTGTGCAGGCACATGTGCAGGCAGAATGCTGCATAAACAACAAATAAATAAATCTTAAAAAAAGAAAAAGAAATGTCTGGGAAAGCAAAAGAAAACACTGCTCTCCATTCACACTCACCCCTGTTTCCTCATGATATCTGATGGATTCAGTGAAGCAGTAACAACTCTCAAAGTTCTGTGGAAGCCTTGAGCATTACAGATGTTGACAGGGGAGTCTTGGCCTGCAGTGTACAGAAGCTGTAGCCATCAGTGACCTATAGAGGAACAGAACCAATAGGGTGAACACATATTAAAAGGAGATTCACCAGACTGGCTTGCACAGCACAGGCTAGGAGGTCCAGCAATGGCTGTTGGCATTCTGGAGAATCTGAAAACCCAGTTGCTCCTCAGTCTGAGAAGCTGCATGTCTCAACCATCCCAATCTGGCACTGAAAGCCTGAAGTATCCCGGGAGAGTCCCCGGCCTTCAGTCCACATTTAAAGGCTGAGGAAGCTGCACTCTGGCGTCAAGCAAAGACAGTGGCAGCAATACAGCGGGTGCACTCACCAGCAGGGATCGAAGGTGAGCAGGTGAAGAACAGCACTGTTTTGTTTTTTGTTTTTTCCTCCAAGCTCCAACCTAGAGGGAGGTTTGAAGGGGGCCAAGGGCCGCTGCCCACTCTAGAAGAGGGTTGTCTGCACTCAGTTAATCATTCCAGGAAATACTGTCAGGGGCCTGCCCAGAGGTGTGTCTGTTAGTTGATCCCAGATCCAATCAAGTTCACAGCCAAGAAGAACCATTACAGAAGGAAATGCACACCCCCGTGCGAAGAAATTTACCTAAACTGTAAATTAAGACCTAGTTAGAAGTTAACAAAGCCCACAATCCATATCATAATAATTTCATGTCTTAGATGCATTTTGTCATGTTGAAAATGTGTATGGAGCGGCTGAGGCTCAGTGTACATTTCCCTCACATGCACAAGGGCCTGGATTCAATCTCCAGCACTACAGTACAAACAAATGAACACACACACACACCACAGAAGCACAGGTACAGTCTCACTCTGAAGCCCATTCTAAAACTCACCACAGAGCCAGGCGATGGTGGCTCATGCCTTTAATCCCAGCATTGGGAGACAGAGGGAGGTGGATCTCTGTGAGTTCACGGCTAGCCTGGATATCCAGGACCACCAGGGCTACACACAGAGAAACTCTGTCTCTGGAAAACCAAAACCAAAATAAAATAAAATAAAATTTACCACGTAGTATAAGCTGCCCTCAAACTCTTGGTAACCCTCCTGCCTCAGATTCCATGGGGATTATAGAGGCTTGTGTCTTTTATTTATAAAAATGGCAAGTACTAATCCCAGAGGAAGACCAGAGTTTAGAACAAGTAGAATAGCGATCAAGTCTGTGGTTGGACCACCATTTTCCATTCATCAAGATGGTCCCTCCAGCCTTGCTTATAATAATTATAAAATGAAAATGCTCAGGTAGGTATGACGATCAGGCCAGTGGAATTAAGCAATCAGTGAAAAAAGAGCTAAGCGCCTGCGGTGGTTAATTTTAGGTGTTGACTTGTCCAGATGAAGAAATAGAGAAATTTGGACAGCTTTGTGGGTGTGTCTGTGAGGATGTTTCTGAAGAATTGTGGCTTGTGCATCTGACTGGACTTGCCCTCAGTGTGGGTAGGCACCGTCCAACCGGAGAATAACCACAAGGAGATTGATGTCTCCCTCCAAAAGCCAGGGCATATTCAGCTCTTGCAGTGGTCATTGGAGTCCAAGTTGTTTGGCAGCCAGACAGCTTTCTCCTTGGCTTCTCCAGTCTTTGACCTCAAAACTGAAAGCACGCCTTCAGTTTCCCTTGCACTGAGGACTTGAGACTTGGACTGATATATGTTACAAGGGTCCTTAGGTCCCCAGATTACAGACCTGCCCTGAGATTTCCCAGATGTTATAATGTGGGGACTGTAAGACCTGGGGTCTCACAGCTCAGGAGTTCAATCGCGCCCTTCCCAGAAACTCCCCCAGACCAAGACTCGTTGCAAAAGCAAGAGGTTTATTTACCATTGTACAATGGGGTCACCCCCGCTGGTCAGCAAAGAGTGGCACCGGGAGACAAAGGCCTTTAGGTTTTTAAAAGAAAAATTGCGGGAGATTTGAAGTTCTAGTTTTGGCAATTTAGGATTGGATGAGGAAGCTATAAAGTAAGATAATTGGTTAGTCTTAGGTGCTCAAGCTTGGCCAGTCCTGCCAAGTGTGGATGCAGCTGCAATTGAAGGTGGGGGTGGTTAGCTCATCCTTGAAAATTAAGGCTTTGGGCTCTTGGCTGGAGGTCAAAAGCTACTCAGAAGAAGTCTAGGTTCGTTGCTAAGAAATGCTATCTCAAGGACAAGGGTCTGGTCCTTCTTTTGCTGAGTGAAGGTCATTGCTTGCTTGCCCTTTTTTTATATCTGTCCTCACGGATAGGGTCACATTTCTTCACTCTCTGGAAAGGTACTAAGAGGCTTTAGCTTAACCTGGACCTAAAACTCAAAACTATAGGCTTTAGAAGACATATAGGTTACAGTTATCCTAACCCTTTCAGGGACTAGTTATCCAGTTAAACCCTCTCTCATCTGTCACATATGGTCCCTCTGGTCTGATTCTCTGGAGAACTCTCTCAGGTAGGATTACCACTGCTGTGAAGACACATCATGATCAAGACAACTGATAAAAGAGAGAATTTACTTGGGAGCTTGTTTACAGTGTCATAGGATAAGTCCATAACCATCATGACAAGAAATGCGGCAGCAGGCAGGTAGGCAGGAATGGCGCCGGAACAACAGCTGAGAGCTTTACATCCTGATCCAAAAGTTGGCGGCAGAGAGAAGGAGACTGGGCCTGGTGTGGACTTTCGAAACCTCAGAGATCACCCCCAGTTACACACCTCTTCCAACAAGGCCACACCTTCTAGTCCTCCCCAAACAACTCCACAACGAATGACCAAGCATTCAAATAGATGAACCTGTGAGGGCCGTTCTCATTCAAACCACAACAAGAACCATCACTAAAGTCATGCTGATACAAAAGGGTTATACAAAAACACCCCCCTAAAATCATAAGTCACTAAGAATTTTTAAAAACTTTGTATTGATTCTTTGTGAGTTTCACACCATGTACCCAAACCTGCTCATCTATGAAGGTCCCTTCATAGCCATCCTTCGCCCTTTCAACCTTCCCCCAAATAAAAAACACATACACAGACAAAACAAAACAAAAAACCATAGAGCTATAGACACCTGCTTGCCAGAGGAGGTCACCTAGGGGTTCATAGCCACAAGGCTAGCCTGCAGTGGGAACCACCATAGTGTACATCACAAGGTGCAACTCTCCTACCCTTACCATGGGGCGAAGGGCAGGTAAGGTCTATGGCATCTTTCCCTGCCCATACTGTGTGGCATGGCAGACGGCAGTTCTCTGTCTGTCTTCCTAATCCCATGCTGAGCTACAGATTTGATTTGATTTGATTTGATTTGATTTTTATGCATCCTAGACATAAAACAGCTTCGGCCACCTAGCCAAGATTTAAGCTAGGATGACCAAAGGACTGCCATGTTCTGCCCCTGACTGATATTAGAACACCACCACCAATAAGGTGTCTCTTTGTCCATTGCCGGGGGTGGGGTGGGGGATGAATTTTTAATCCTGTTCTTGGTTTCAACTTGGTTTTGGGTTTTGGATTTTCGAGATGGGATCTCATGTCACCCAGGCTGTCCTTGAATTTGCTGTTCAAGCAAGAGTGATTTCAACCTTCTGAGCTCCAGGTTTCATCTCCAAAGAGGAAGAGACCACAAGTGTGGACCTCCAAGCTTTGCTTATGTGGAGCTGGAGCTCAGACCCAGAGCCTCATACATCGCACAAGTATTTTAAAGTGGATACTGCCTGTACAGTTCATCTGTGAGCTCGGGCATTAACATCTCAGAACCATCGCCTGCTTGTGTTATCTGCATGTTTGTCTCACTCTCTCTTGCACACTGGTGCCCCTAGGGCTAGGCTTGGTAGTTGCTTTGTTTTGTTTTTCTGACCCACTCCTAAGCAGGAACAAAGATTCAAAAGCTAGACAAAATTTCCTTAATGTGTGTGTGCAGAACCAGTTATTCTTCTCTGAGAGGTAAACTAAGACGCCCTGGTAGAAAGGAAGGAGACAGAGTGGTGCTAGGAGAAGGTTGGATTAGCTGCTTGACAGATCACAGATAGGTGAGGGAGGAGAACAAAGAGCATGAGTTTGCCAGTATGGCTTCATGACCAGCTTTGCCGCTGAAGGCTACCTGCTGCTCAACAGCCCTAGGTACCTATGAGGGTACCTCAGTCACAAGTGAGGGCTGTGCCCACTTCATATGTCATGAGGGCCTCTGGTCCTTCACCAAACGAGCAGCTGATCAAGAGTTCCACAATCCCTATCTTATTGTTTGATAATCTGTTATAACAGCTTACAGAGCCCAGGAACACAGTTATTTGTAGTTATTAGTAGTTTATTATAAAAGATGCAGCCCAGGGCAATGGCACATGCCTGTAATCCCAACACTTAGGGAGGCAGAGGCAGGTGGATCACTGTGAGTTCGAGGCCAGCCTGGTCTACAAAGCGAGGTCAGGACAGCTAAGGCTACACAGGGAAACCCCGTCTCGAAAAACCAAAAAGAAGAAGGAAAAGCAGAAGAAGCAGAGGAGGAGGAGGAGGAGGAGGAGGAGGAAATGCAAATGAGGCTAGACTGTGGCTCAGCTGGTAATGTGCTTGCCTAGCATGCCCAACGTCTTGAGTTTGATCTCCAGCACTGCATAAACCGGTATGGTGGTGTACTTCTGTAATCCCAGCACTCAGGAATGAGTGCAGGACAATCAGCTGTTCAAGTCCACCTTCGGCTGTATAAATCTGAGGCCAGCTGGATTGGATGAAATCCTGCCTCAAACAAAACAAAACATATAAATGATCCGCGCAGAGGCAAGGTGGTGGTGTTCACCAGCCTGGACTCTCTCTGACCCCTCACTTAGTTTTTGTATAGAATCTCTGTTAGACATGCCTGCTTGATTAAATCATTGGCATTGGACCAGTGAACTTAATCTGCAGCCCTACCTTCCTCTCCAGACGTTATGCTAAACACTCCGATCCTCTTAATCACGTGGTTGGTTTCTCTAGTCCAACCCACCGGGTACTTAGAAGAGGATCTGGGTAGGACCAGTTTTTTTTTTTTTTTTTTTTAAAGCTTTCTTTCCTCTTCAACATTCCTCAACCCCCATCCCCTTCAAGCTCCTTGGGAAGATGGGACGCTAGAACTTTCCTGTGAAACTGTCCTCAGGAACTGGGTTAATCAACAGTTCCCGATTCAGGACTGTGCAGACCACAAACAAGGTTTTATTCTTAATTGCTAGTACAGAGTCCCTAAAACTTTTGGAATGACTAGAATGTTGAATACTTTTAACATACTACTTTGGTAGCTTCAGGGATGGGACATGGTTAGAAGTTTAGAACAGGGATGGCGGCATCTGCGCGGCTGGAGGCCCGCCTGGCCCAGGTGCACTTCTACCCGATGCTGCTCTACATGGTGTTCTAGTGTTCCTCGGGAGGGTGCATGGCTGGGCCCACCGGGACTGGTACCACCGCATCGACACCACGGTGCTGCTGGGCGCGCTGCTATTGCGGAGAATGAAACGCCGGCTGGTATTGGACGAGAATGTACGCGGGACTATCACCACGAACCAGGACTTCGAGACTAGATTCCTGTGCAACACGTCGAAGGTGCATCAAAAAACAGGAGCCTAGAAGAAGCTATGGAAGCTATGCCAAAACCCGGCCACACATTTCCATCAGGCCCAACCAGTTGGAAGTTCTCAAGAGTTCCACAAGGAGACTGCTGCGAGGGCAGCCGAGAACCAACTGCTGACATCTCTCACGCCGACATATTATTAAGAATATGAAATCTGTGGATGACAAAGAACCCGGCTCTCCCCGAGATACAGTAAAAAGTTTAAACAAGGGGCTTAAGCCAGGACAACACCGCAAATGTGCAGGGCAGTAAAGTGCCTCCTTTGCCTGCCTTCCTGAAATAACGCTTGGATGGCTACAGAGAGCAAGATTGTCTGGCTGAATGTTACTTTCTTCGACAGGGTCAAGGAAATACTAATTTTAACAGAATATTGTGTATCTAATATTTTGTGTACCATCACTCAAAGATGTTAATGCTAGGAAAGGAAAGAAGAAGTACTTAGATTGAAAGGGTTAGACTAACTTTGTATCCTGTATGTCTTCTAAAGCCTATAGTTTTGAGTTTTAGGTTCAGGTTAAGCTAAAGCCTCTTAGTACCTTTCCAGAGAACAGAGAAATGTGACCCTATCTATGAGGACAGATAGAAAAAAAGGCAAGCAAGCAATGACCTTCACTCAGCAAAAAGAAGGACCAGACCCTCATCTTTGAGATAGTGTTTCTTTTTTTTTTTAAAGATTTATTTATTTATTATGTATATAGTATTCTGCCTGAATGTATGCGTGTGAGCCAGAAGAGGGCACCAAATCTCATTGTAGATGGTTGTGAGCCGCCATGTGGTTGCCGGGAATTGAACTCAGGACCTCTGGAAGAGCAACCAGTGCTCTTAACCTCTGAGCCATCTCTCCAGCCCCCGAGATAGTGTTTCTTAGCAACGAACCCAGACTTCTTCTGAGTAGCTTTTGACCTCCAGCCAAAAGTCCGCAGCCTCTAAGCTTCAAGGATGAGCTAACCACCCCCACCTTGAATTGCAGCTGCATCCACACTTGGCAGGACTGGCCAAACTTGAGCACCTAAGACTAACCAATTATCTTACTTTATAGCTTCCTCATCCAATCCTAAGTTGCCAAAACTGCAACTTCAAATTTCCCACAATTTTTCTTTTAAAAACCTAAGGTCTTTGTCTCCCGGTGCCACTCTTTGCTGACCGGCAGGGGTGGCCCCATTGCGCATGGTTAAATTAAACCTCTTGCTTTTGCAATGAGTTTAGTGGTCTGTGAGCGTTTCTGGGAAGGGCACGATCTTGAACTCCTGAGCTGTGAGACCCCAGGTCTTACAAGATCTGTTAATACTATCAGACTCCCAATTTCAATTGTATGACTTGGCAAAATGCTTGCTCAGCATGTATAAGGCCCTGAAGTTGGTCCCTAGCACTTCCAAATGTAAAAATAAAAACAATTCCTGGGGGACTCCCCTCTAAGGGGGAGGAGGAAGTTTAGAACATTCCACCAGTTGCAGTGGCACATGCCTGTAATCCCAGCACTTGGAAAGGCAGAAGCAGGTGGATTTCTGTGAGTTCAAGGCCAGTCTGGTCTACGAAGTGAGTCCAGTGAGCCTTGGCTAAGGCTACCCAGAGAAACCCTGTCTCAAAGAAGGAGGGTTGTTTAGACCACTCAACCCACTCTGCCTGGGGAAGGGACAGAGGTTGGAGATTGAATTTGAGCAATGACTTAATCAGTCATGCATACCTAATGATGCCTCTATAAAAACTCCCGAATGACAGGATTTGGAAAGTTTCTGGGTAAACATATGTAGGTGCTGGAAAGGGTGTTGGATGACTTTTCCAGAGGAGACATAAACATCTATGTATCCAGACAGAGGACTCATTAAAGAGAGGAGTCTGTGTGCAGGCCTCACCACTTTTGGGTGGGGTCTTATGAATCTTGTGAATTTCAGGAGCTTCCTAGGACTTGTTAGTTACTTACTTCCTGAGCATTGTTAGTTTTGTTAACTTCCTGAGTGTCAACAAAGCTCCCTCCAGGGTGGAATATTGCAAACCAGAGGAAACTGCTTTACAACAAAAGGCATGGCAGAAGCTGGCTGAAGCTGCCCTCCAGTCCTCCTACCTTACACTATGCATCAATTCCATTTAAGTATTTCTGAGTTGAATCTTTTATATTCAACTACTAATAAAGTGGTTTTCTAGGTTCTGTGAGTTGTTCTAGTATTGTAAGACCTGGGGTCTCACAGCTCAGGAGTTCAAGATCGCGCCCTTCCCAGAAACCCCCACACACCATGACTCGTTGCAAAAGCAAGAGGTTTATTAACCATTGTGCAATGGGGTCACCCCTGCCTGTCAGCAAAGAGTGGCACCAGGAGACAAAGACCTTAGGTTTTTAAAAGAAAAATTGTGGGAAATTTGAAGTTGCAGTTTTGGCAATTTAGGATTGGATGAGGAAGCTATAAAGTAAGATAATTGGTTAGTCTTAGGTGCTCAAGCTTAGCCAGTCCTGCCAAGTGTGGATGCAGCTGCAATTGAAGGTGGGGGTGGTTAGTTCATTCTTGAAGCTTAGGGCTTTGGGCTCTTGGCTGGAGGGCAAAAGTTACTCAGAAGAAGTCTGGGCTCGTTGCTAAGAAACACTATCTCAAAGATGAGGGTCTGGTTGTTCTTTTTGCTGAGTGAAGGTCATTGCTTGCTTGCCCTGTTTTTTTGTTTTCGTTTTTTTGTTTGTTTGTTTGTTTGTTTGTTTGTTGTTCTCACAGAGAGGATCACATTTTTTCATTCTCTGGAAAGGTACTAAGAGGCTTTAGCTTAACCTGAACCTAAAACTCAAAACTATAGGTTTTAGAAGACATACAGGTTACAAAGTTAGTCTAACCCTTTCAGTATTTGAAGGGGGAAGTTGTAGGGATGTCCAATTTAAAAGTCATGCTTGTAGACTTAAATCACTGGTGTCTCAAGTGATAGTCATCATGAGGAGCTGAACCCTTAAACTGAGGAGTTTGGACCAAACTCAGACTCTATGTCAGAACTGAATCCAACTGTTGAACTTTTCTGGTTGATGTCTACTGTGAAGCAAGGTATGGGGTAAGTAGTGGTTTGAATGAGAATGTCCCTGATAGGTTCAGATGTTTGAACACTGGGCGAACCCTTGGTGAAGCTATTTGTGTAGGTTTGGGAGGTGTGGCCTTTCTGGAAAAAGTGTGTGTAGGCTTTGAGGTTTCAAAAGGCTCATACCCTTTCCACTGTGTCCTCTACCACGTTTGAAGTGCAAAATCCGAATTCTCAGCTGTTGCAGCCACCACATCTGCCTGTTGCCACACTTTCCTGTCACAGTGGTGATGGACTCTGATCCCTGTGGAGCCATAAGCCCAAAGAAACACGTTCTATAAGTTGTGTTGGTCATAGTATTTTATCACACTAACAGAAAAGTAACAAATGTGTGACGGTGCCCTAAAACCATACATGAGTTGCCTAAATCCATTTTTCAGGAGGAACTAAAAATGTTTTCTGCCCCTTTCTTTTCAATCACTCAACCCCTAGATGTCTGCAGGAGCTATACTCTCATCCTAAGCACCTGTCATTCTTCATCTCCCACATTCTTCCCAAGATAGTGAGGTTTCTCTGTCTTCTCATTTCTGTTTAGTCCTATAACCTATAAGCTTTCTCAGGAAATCTGTTCCAGCTCTGTCTTTTTTCCTGGATTTTTTAAAAAAAGATTTATTTTTATTTAGTTATTATATATGTGTATGTATATATATATATGTATATGTATATGTATGAGCTCTCTCTCTCTCTGCATGTACACCTGCATGCCAGAAGATAGCATCAGATCCCAGTTTAGATGGTTGGGAGCCACCATGTGCTTGTTGGGAATCAAACTCAGGACCTCTAGAAGAGCAGACAGTGCTCTTAACCACTGAGCCATCCCTCCAGTCTCCATCTCCTGGAAATTTATCTGTCTTTCCTTTTTTTCAAAGCCAATAATCCCACCTTTCTAGCAGTACATCTACTGCTTATTGCACTGTTCAAGCAAATAGGGAGCTTCAAACCACAACTGAAGTCTCCCCAAACAAGAATAATTGCCACAAACAAATCTTGTCTTATTGCCAGAAGCAGGTAGGTACCCACTCAAACTCATTGGAGGCAAAATGAGAAATTTATTTTATGGTATAAGTTATCCCAAGAAATTTGATGCTACAGTGCTTGCCTATATCCAGGTTTGCAAAAATAGAAAAAGAAGGAGGAAGAAGAGGAAGAGGAGGAGAAGAAAGAGAAGAAGGAGGAAGAAGAAAAAGAGGAGGAGGAGGATATAAATCCCAAAAAATATCAAGTGGCACTTAAACTACATGACAAAGATCAAAACTACTCTTTCAGATCCTGCCTCCTCATTCTTCAGTGCCACATCATTTTTTTAAACATATCTCTCCTATAGTGTCCTCATCCTTCTTGCCATACTGGCTTTCTCTACTTCTCTGCCCATTTGATACAAATGGCCCCATTTAAATCCCAAGATGTGCACATCTTCAGCTCAAGCAACATCAGAGGCCAAATAAGACTACAGAATTCCAATGACAGAAACCCAAAGAACAAACTCATTCAGGACTACCCATTTAGGCTACAAATAGCAATTAAATAGCTATCTGTAACTAGCTGTTTCTTTGTGAAACAAGGCTGTACCTGTGTCAAAGGAATAGGTTTCAAAGAAATGTGACAGTGTCCTGGTAGATATTCCCAAACCTGGAAGCAGCTGTACTATAACACAAGTGCTTACTAGAATTATGCATCGTCAGTCTACAGAGAACCAGTAGGAATAGTGGGGTCTGCATTGAAGGGAGCAGTGCACCCTATAGGATCACCCAGTCAATTATCTTTAGTGGTTGGAGCAACTTCCAGGAGCAGCTGGAGTTGCATAGTGACCGTTTGTATACACTTGGGTTGACACCGGAAGTGGAAAAGTAGGAAGTACACTGGGAAGCCACTGAGCACGAACAGGAAGACGTACAAGAATTCCATTTGGGGCTGGTCAATGATGGGTGCCAGAACCAGGCAGAGAGACACCAGGACCATGAAGGCAGGAATGAAGGTGGGAACCTGCAGAGGGCACAAAGAAGTTATTTGACCCTGAGACTGGAATGGTGAGGGAGGGGTGTCACTGAGTTCTGTCCTACCAACCTACCTTTCATTTATTTCCACTTGCCACTAGTGCCCCTCCTCCAGGTTCTGCTGGAATGCTAGGCTGGGCCAGGGGATCCACCCACTGGGCTAAAGCTGGCTCTTTAAGAAGCAGAGTCTGGAGCACAGACTTGGTCTCTCTGTGCTATGTGGCCTCTGCATTTGTGTTCCATCTTTCTCCCTCATGGTTCTCCAGAGGAAAAATGGTCAATACCCCTTACCACCCCCAAAAATGTGCAATGTCCTACCAAATACAATGACACTAGCAGCCACTGACATTCCTTGTCTAGGCCTGGGGTTCTCAACCTGTGGGTCTCAACCCCTTTGGGGATTGTATATCAAATATTCTTGTTATGATTTATAAGAGTAGCAAAATCAGTTATGAAATAGCAATGAAAATAATTTTATGGATGGGAGTCACCACAACATGAGGAACTGTATTAAAGGGCCACAACATTAAGAAGGTTGAGAACCACTGCTCTAGGCCTTGAAGGAGACAGTGGCCCAAAGATATAATTCCTAAAGGAGTCTAGATTGAGAAATGCCCAGTGGCTGTCCTGAAGGTTACCTTGTAAGCGTGGGGAAGATTCTTTGTCTTTATTCGCAAATACAGGAGACAGCTAAAGGTGGTTCCAAAGATGAGCCAGGACATAAAGCTGCAGTGGAAAAATGAAAAGTATAAATGAGGCGGTCTCTGATGGAACCTGCCTAGATCGGGACAAAATATTCAAAGAGAAGGAGGAGCTTTTGGTTTTCTTCAGAAGAACACCCAACAGCTATAAAGATGGCTCAGTGATTAAGAGCATCTGCTCCTCTCACAGAAGATACAGGTTCATGTCCCAACACCCATATGGTGGCTCACAACCACCCTTAACTCCAGTTCCAAGAAATCTAATGTCCTCTTCTATTCTCTGTGGGAACCAGACACAAATGTGGCACACAAACATACATGCAGACAAAACACTTATACACATAAAATAAAATCTATAAATCTTAATTTTAAAAAAAGCCTAGGGATGACCCAGTGAGTCACAAAATAAAAAGACATGACATTGGGATAGGAAGTTGGTGAAGGAAGGAGTGCAGCTTGTGGGAAGAGGAAGGTCGTGGGCCAGAATGTATTTTGTACATATGTGAAATTATCAAAGAATAATTGTTTCTCTGTGTAGCCTTGGCTGTCCTGGATTCCCTTTGTAGAACAGGCTGGCCTCAAACTCACAGCAATCCACGTGCCTCTGCCTCCCTGAGTGTTGGGATTACAGGTGTGTGCCACCATGCTGGGCTCTAAAATAAAATCTTTTAAAAAGGAGAGCATGGTGGGATCTCAGAGAGGCCTCTGCTCACCAGAGAGAGACAGCTCACTGGAAAAGAGAGTTCTTCTCCCAACCCATCTTTCCCTTAGGACTGGTGATGTTATGTGTAGGCTGCTAAACACCCAATAAACCCTTGACTCTGTTCTTTCCAAGGTCTGTGGTCTGAGTGGCTGCTGCCATTCTAATAAAGTTCCACCTGAGTGTCTGGAGACATAGCTAGATCAGTAAAGAGCTTGCTACACAAGTGCAAAGGACCCATGTAGAATATTCAGGTAGGGTGCTATTGGGCAACCCCAATACTGTGAAGGCAGATAAAAGTGGGTGCCTAGGGCTCAGTGGCCAGGCAGCCTGGTCCACTTGGCTAGTTTTACACTTGGGAGGCAAAGGCAGAAATATTGCCGAAAGTTCTAGGCCAACTTGGTCTATGTAGCATGTCCACGACCAGCCAGAGCTACATAGTGAGACACTATATGTGCTGGCTAGTTTTATGTCAACTTGACACAAGCCAGAGTTAGCTGAAAGGAGGGAGCCTCAATTGAGAAAATGCCTCCATGAGATCTGGCTGTAGGGCTTTTTCTTAATTAATGATTGATAGGGGAGGGCCCAGCCCATTCTGGATGGTTCTATCCCTGGGCTGGTGGTCCTGGGTTCTATAAGAAAGCAGGCTCAGCAAGTTATGAGGAGCAAGCCAGTAAGCAGCACCCTCCATGGCCTCTGCATCAGCTTCTCTGTCTAGGTTCCTGCCCTGTTTGAGTTCCCGTCCTGACTTCCTTCAGTGACAGACTAAAAGAGTCGAAGTGTAAACCCTTTCTTTCCCAACTTGCTTCTGGTCATTGTGTTTCATCACAGCAATAGAAACTCTAACTAGGACATTGTTATAGAAAAATGTGAATGGCATATAAGAAATGACACCCAGGTTTGGTCCCCGGTCCTCCACACGCACATATGAATGAGTATACACACGCGCACACACACATGCCTGCATAGACATGGATACATACACAAATTCTATCTAACTTGGCAAACAAGGTCCAAAACAAGCCATCCCTTGAGTTGATCAAGACTGTAAAGTGTTAGGTCCTAACTAAATGGATCAGTTCAGGCTCTGTACTTGCTCTGTACTGAGACATTTTAGACACATCCCCATTCTCTACCTGAAGACACCTTACCTCTTGCCCCACCCCCACTCCCCACCCCCCACCAGACCCACAGTGGGTTAGATTTTGTTATCACTGTATAATGATGTCCATCTTTCTTTTGGGGAAAAAAAATGAAAATACAACATTATTTGTGACTTGTTCTTAACAGTCACGTCAGGCACTGAACGTCCCATCTTAGATTAGACAACAGAGCAAGGGAACATGTGATGCCTGAGACGTTACTAGACCTCCGTCCATACCCAGATACTGTGCTCAACTGGTAATTGAAGAATCAACCCGCTTCAAACGAGCTTAGAAAACTACAAATGGGTATCACAACAGCCTGTGATTTCTGTCTTGAGGAAAATATTAAGAGGGAGTCAGAACATCCCCTTCCCTTGGCAAAATCATCCACTGCGCCGAAACAGCTTGCTGTGATTCTGCGCTGAGTTCCGGAGAATTAAATGGGGTAGAGTCCAGAGCACAGGCCTGGACTACAAAGGGAAAAACCACGTCATGTCCAACGACTCCCCAGTGTCACAATGCCTCTGTGTCCTTTAACATCATCTTAGCTGCAGAATGAAGGACTATGAAAAAAGTGACAGTGACATCACAGCCTTAGGTTATCTTGTGGTGGAATATCTGTCTTTCTGCATTTAGGGAGAGGAGAGCCACATTTAATTTTGGAAACATAACAGAGGAAATGGTTGAAATATGTGTAGATGTGAGGTCTTTGAGCCTGGGCTTTCAGAAATGCCTCATACACACACACACACACACACACACACGTACATATATATACATATATATATATGTATGGAGCTCAAGAGGCATGGATACACTTCTCTGTGTGTGTGTGTGTGTGTGTGTGTGTGCAGAAAGAAAGATAAACAGGCAGGCAGGCAGACAGACAGACAGATTTCTTTGGATGTAAAATATTGCTCCATGGGCTCATGTGTTTGAAACATCTGGAGTTGCTGTTTTGGGAGATTACTGGAATGGAGGGGATGGAGGTACAATGAAGAAACGGGTCTCCGGGTGGATGAGCGGCCTTGAGATTTATGACACTCAGCTTCTCGTCCTCTCTCTGCTTCCTGGTCCACTGAGATGTGAACTAGCAACTTGTTTCTTGTCAGACATTAGTATCTCTAATGTATCTAATGTATACTAATGTATCTCTGTGTGTGTGTGTGCATATGTGTGTGTGCATATGTGTGTGTGCATGTACGGGTACACTTGCATGCCCACGTGCTTACGAGAGCCAGAAAACACATTTATATGTGCATATGTGTACAAGTTTGTACATGTAAGGATACGTAGATACATAGAGGTCTAGGACACAGATACCAGCCTGTGAAAATCTCACTCACCTCAGGAAGTTCACAAAGAGGCTGAAGCTTCCTGGGAATACCAGGACCAAAGCCACAGCTGTGGTGAAGATCAGTGCTGGGGCTGGTGTGAGTCTATTCACGTGAATCATTGACATGATTTGGGGCTGCAAAACATGGCGTGAGAGAGAGGCTATAGAAAAGCCACAGTAAGCACTCTGTCCCCTGTCATGCTCTAGACAGCAGTGTGCCCAAACGGATGATCACTAGCACCATAGCTTCCTCGGGTTACTAAGGTACACTGGATTTTTTTTTTCTTTTAGTATCTTTATTGTATACTTCCAAAACCCTAGAATTGAAAGAAATAAACTTTGAATTTCTATGGCAGGCAAGAAATTTACATTAGGACTAAGGAAACAACAGGGCACAAGACATATTCTGTAATTGCAAGAGTTCCATAATGTAGAGAGAAGGCAACAAGTGTGGCTAACTAACAATGAATGCATCACTTAATTCTCAGTGGTTCTTAAGGAGAATAAAGGGTACACTGGATTTTTATCTGACAAATATTCTCTCCCTCTCTTTGCCTCTTGTGTCAGGAATAGCGTTTTCAGCCATTCGTGTGGACTCGATTGCTTTATTCACTCAATAAAACATGAGCAAGCAAAGACCTAGATCCCTGGAAGAGGAACAAACTCGTTCCAAAAATAAGAATGGCTGAAACCAGAAGGGCTACGGTAACACTAGGAGCAACAGTTAAATGCTGTTGTAAGGCACTGGGATCTGGGGTTGTCTGCTATTCAATATTACTGTTACAGTCAAAGCTGACATGGGAGGGAAGAGTCTCGGAGGGAAAAGGCCACTATGTGTACTCTGGGCCGCCTCCCTGTGGCCTCTGAACTCTTGCTATACACAGTAGGACTTTATCACTCACTTCTTCTAATCCACATAATCCAGGACCATGACTGTCCTGAAATCTGGAAGACACTAGGAAGATGTCGGGAAGGCATGGAATGCTCTCTGTTCCATCCTCAGAAGAAAAGATGGTCACATCCGATTGGGTTAGTTCAGCCTTGGGCTAAATGCTAGGCTCAGGCAAGAGAAAGCATAAGTGAAAGGTGTCTTAGGAGCCCTCTTGCAGCCCTCACCATCTTGCTTGACCCCAGATGCCGCCTCTTACCATGTGACCTTCTCTTGCGGCTGCGTAGCACACTCGGCTGCCGCTGAAGAACACCGCATTGACAGTACCAAAGGTCGAAAGTGCAACAGCCACAGGCACCAGCCAGGCCCAGGATCCCAGAACCTGGTTCCTAGAACAACAGAGGGATTGGTGAAAAGAACTCCAACAGTTAACTTGGAAAGGGTCAAGGAGGCCTCCTTGGAAATAGAACAATTCATTTAAAGGCAAGTTCAAATTCACATAGCACACCATCCTTCCCCATTCCCTAAATGTCTGTCTACTGTCCAAGGGACATACCACGTGACTCACTCACCCCCAGGTCACAGCTATGGCATCAGAGGAGAGAATCTCAGAGGGTGACATAACCAGCAGGTAGCTGATATTGACCAGGACATAGAGGATGGTGACCAGGGGGATGGCAATCATCACTGCCCACACCAGGTTCTGCTGCAGGGTCAGGGAGAAGAGGGCAAATGTTAGCCGATGAGGTCTTTCTCAGCCTCCAGAACAAACTCAGAACTATGCTATCCACATGGCACTGTGCCAGGCCCTGGGGAATGGAAGCACTGTGCTTTTCTCCCCATGAGATCGTGACCCCTGTTGTAGGGGCACACAATCAGACAGGTATGCAGGAAATGACAGGAGGGACTAGGCAGGTGGCAGTAGAGATAACAGAGGGAATGGTGGAGGCATCACCAAAGCTTCCAGGATGAAGAGGGCCTTCACCTGGGCTCTCTCTGAGGCATGGAAGTGACTGAGGAAGACGTGGAGGAGAATTTCTTGCAGAGGAAACCAGAAGAGAGAGAAAGCTAAAGATCTCACTAGTCTACTCTGCAACAGGTAGGATTTGCCCCTCATGGAAACACCCACTTCTGATTAGCACATCTTCTCCTCCTCAGACTTAAAGAAAGAACAAGTTCCGAAGCTTTCTGTCAGGACTGAGCTCTGCCCATAGAAATTACTGAAAGTGGAGAGGGAAAGGAAAGGAGAGGGACACTGAGAACGGGGCCGTCATCTTGACCTAGTTTAGCTCTTGGCAACCAGCCCCAGTGTAGATGCTGTCCTTGCTCCCTGTGTGCCCTTGTCCATTGGCAGGCTCTGTCCTTTCTGGCCTCCAGCTTCGTGCACATACTGCTTCTGCAGAGCTGTGGCTAGACTCCAGTCTCCTCTCCCAGGAGGACTTGCTTGCCTGTTCTGCTTTCTTATCACCCTCCCAAGAGAACTATATTGCAAACTAGGGAAAATGCAGGAAATGAGGCAGCAACAGACACATGAGTCTTCCCAGGCCCCTCCAGCTTTTAAATCTGGGACTCTCGAGTTCAAAGGAAAGTTGCCTTAACCGTAGAATGGCTATAGTAGCTACTGCTTTACCACCCAGGGGCCTCTGCCTAGGCTCCCACAAGTCTACCTGTAGCCAAGGTGCTCTCATCTTCTCAGGCCTCACTGGGATGCCCTCAGCACATTGCATGACCCAACCTCACAGGTATAGAGGGCAAGAAACTAAGTATACTTTTAAAATTTGACCTCTCCTCGGGCAGCTTTCCTAGCTGTGGCAATGGTAGAGCCCTGGGTTGTATCATAGACATGTTTCTGGCCAAAATATACCACAAGAAAGGTGAGGTATTCTGATTTCACTCTGAGGGCCTCTGAATTCTTCATTCAAATCCCAAGGAGTCTGCATATAAGGGTGACCACGTTTTGGCACAGTTTCTATAGTTTCTTAGGTGGAGGTGAAGAGAGTTTGAAATAAATATACCCTTTATCTACCCATTAGAGCAAAATGAGGCAGAATTTTAAATACTGGCATTCAGATGACTGGCTTACATTTTACTTTGAAATCCACATTTAAAAAAAAAAAGCCTCAGCTCTAGCAAAGATCATCAAACTACTGCCATAGACCATATGGCCTGATTTTTGTCAATAAAGCTTTATTGAAACACAGCAGTGTTCCTTTATTTATCTATGGCAGTTTTCCTGCTACCACAACAGCATTGAGCAGTAGTGACAGGGACTAACACATACAGGACCTAAAATCTTAACTCTTGGCTCCTTCCTAGAGAAGCTTCGCTGATAACCACTGCAACTATGGGACCTTGTCTTCAGCTTCAGGGGCCAACTTCTTGGGACCCTGCTCTTTCTTTAACCTAGTTGAAAACCTAGAGTCTAGATTGGAAAGGGGGCTCTGCTACTGTAAGGCAACCCTACGTACATGCTACCCATTTACTTGAGAGTTTCCCAAGCCATCTACCAAGAATGTACCAGTGAAACCTCAGAACCTTATGAGGAAGTGAGGGCAGTTCTTATGATGGTCCCTTTTCATAGGCAGAGAATTAGTAACATGAAATTATAACAAGGAATTAAAACCACCAGGCATGGCGGTATGGTCCTGTAATCTCACCATTAAGGAGTTAGAGATAGGAAGATCAGAAGTTCAAGAGCATTTTTAGCCACAGAACAAGTTCAAGGCCCACCTGGGCTGCAATGAGACTCTAGTCTCAAAGAAAAAAAATAAAAATAAAAATGAGGATGAACTCCTAGGACTCCTAGCATGCATTCTCTCTCATCTATCTCTGTATCTCTTTCCTCTGTCTCTATTTTCTCTCTGTCTTTCCTCACTCTTTTTTCTGTTTCTTCTCTCTGACTTTCTGTTCCCTCTGCCTCTGTCTGTTCTTCCCTGTCTCTATCTCTGTGTGGTTCGATCTCTTTCATTTGTCTGTTTCTTTCTCCTCTGTCTCCATCTCTCTCTACTCTCTCTATCTGTTTCTCCTTCTCCTCCCTCCTCTGTTCTTGCACTTTTGTCTCCAAGTTGCCATTCCCTTCCCAAGCTCCCCTCCAGTGAGCCTTTGCAGAGATTCTGAAAGCCAGAGTGTCCCTAGCCAGCCCAGTGGGGACAGCAGAAGACTTGCAGTTCCCATTCTGTGAGAATCTGAAACTCTTGCAAGGAAAAAAAGAAAATAAACAACATCTCAGAAAATATGTTTATGGCAAAGAGTCAGCATATTAATAACTGAAGATCTAAAAGCCACAACTGAGTCCCAGGTAGCCCTGCAGACTGGTTAGCACTCTGGTTATCCAGGCCAGGCTCGAAGGTAGGGGGAGCAGGCATGACTGGTCTGTTCCCCATGCCAAAGTATGCTATGTCCTCAAATGGCTCCCAGACTTCAGAAACTATGACTTAAGTATCTACTGCAATGTTCTGGAGGGAACAATCCAGGAGGTAGCCAACAGAATCAATAAGAATGCCAGCAGTATGAATTCAAAATAATTTCCCTTTTGCAGACTTCAGTTTTCCCTTAAAAGAAAGTGGAATGTTGATGGGTAATCTCAAGGGCCAGAAAGATGAGACCATGGGGTCTGACACTATGAAGTACTCTGCCTTATCTAGAAGCCATAGTTAAAATCCCCTAAACTACTCAAGGCAGAAGGGTTGGCATGCATGTCCTTTGAGTACAACAAGGGAGTCTGTTAGACTCTTCACGGTCTCAGCCATTTGAGTGGTGGGAACTCCAGTTCCTGGAGCTGCAGAGGTTAAAAGGTTCACCCACACAACAGCACTCTCAACTCACCTTTGGGTTCTTCAGCTCCTCTGCCATTGTATTGATATTAGCCCAGCCATCAAAGGACCAGAGCCCCTGGTAGAAAGCCATGCCAATGCGCCCAGCCTGATTTGTTGTGTTGTGGAAGGCAGACAGCAGGAAATCTGTGCGACTGTAGCCCTGGGCCAGCACCACAACCCCACCCACTACAATGACTATCAGTGAGAACACTTTGGCAGCCGTGCACACGTTCATCACCACGGTGGACATCCGTGAGCTCCAGAAGTTGATCAGCAGCAGAAGCAGGATGCAGGAAAAAGCCACAATCTTGACTGGGGTCTGGGGTAGTGAGGAGCAGCCTGGGTAGAAGGGAGCCAGCACATACTCAGCGAAGCTCAGAGAGACGGCGGTGATGGCAGCTGGTCTGCCCACTAGAACGAACATGTAGATAACCAGGAAGGCGGGCAGAGAGCCAAAAGTTCGCAAAATGTAGGCATAGTCTCCCCCAGATTCAGGAACCAGGCTGCCCATTTCAGCATAGCACAGGGAACCCAGCAGGGCCAGGAGGCCACAGATTGCCCAGACAATAAGACTGGCTCCGGCACTGCCCATGTAAACCAAGACCCCTTGTGGTGACATGAAGATGCCAGAACCAATCATAGAACCAGCAGTTATGGACACCGCACTCCACAGACCAATCTCCCTCTTCAGCCTCAACCCTGGCTCCCCACTCCTGTGCTCTTGCTTTGCAGGCTTGTCACTGCCACCTCTCTCCTCACTTCTCTCCATCTCGAGACTTCAGCAGATACTGCCTCTGGTTGGTGACAAGAACAGGCTCTGGTACCTATTGTCTGTGGGTTTCCAGGAGGCGTTAATGATTACAGTAGTGGAAGGAGTCCAAGCCAGAGGGCAAAGATTCTGGGTGTGATCTGGAAGGAGCTGATCAAGCAAGCAGTAGTCCCACCGAAGCTCAGTACAGACAGCCTTAGGAGCCCCAGGTCAGAATTAGCCAAGAAAGGTCCAGGAGAAGATAGGGTGGAAATCGCTACTGACAGCTGAGGTATGGCTTAGTGAGAGGGTGCTTGCTCAGCACGTGCAAGTTCCATCCCTAGCCCAACAGATGGAGGGAAGGATGAAAGAGAGAGAGGGCAAGAGGGGGGAAAGGAGAGGAAGGAGGGAGAGAGGGAAGGAAGAGATTTCCATTGCTCAGTTCCACAGCAACAATGGGGAATGAGCGCTGGGTGAGCACTGTGTATCTGCAGCAGGACAGCCAAGCATTTTTCTTTCTTCTCACATCTTCTGCCCTTCTCCCACCCCCTTCTGCTTTTATGAGCCCCCCTTCCACTTTCCCGTCACATGTAGAGCCTGTACTCTTAGCCATGTTCTACCTTCTTGCCAGGGAACAAGCTCCATCCTGCATCTTCTTCACCAATCCTCCTGGTCCTTCTTTGGACTAGGCTTTATGCAATTGACTTTAAGGCTGTATTGGAATCCTTGCTTTTTGTTAGACTTCATAAAGATGTCTCAGACTTCCCAGGTCTTTGGAAGCCAATCAACCAAAACTACATATGTGTAAAAAAAATTGATAAGTAAACCTGCACACCAAATAAAGCATAAATTGACAGAGTACACAGTTCTAGGATGAGACTGCTAATAGCAAATCCCAGATCTACAGCCTCAAAGTTGTATGAGACCTTGAGCTTCATCTTACTCATCCATCAATTTGTAATGTCTATCCTTAGAGCTATTTGAAGAATTAACTGACAATCTGAAGCAGTTTGGCTAGTATATGAAACAAAGTAAGCATTTCATAATGTGGTCATATCTCTTACTCTATGGATAACTTTCATTAGTTCCACTGGGAAAAAGAGGGATTGGTATTAATACCAGGAAGAGAAAAAGTTGAAAGGGATATATACATGTAATATATATTTAATATATAGTTAATATTAAATTATATTTAATAATACTAATTTCTTTGATCTATAAGTAATATTTATTTCAGAATATTATATGTAGCTTTTTTATTGATCATCCCTTTTGCTTTAAAACTACTGAGTAGTAGGACCTTTTCTAGTGTTGCTATACGAAGGTAAAGGAACTTATTATCAGAATTGTGGGTAAAGATGTTGACTCCAAAAGTAGGCATAAAGGTACTTACAGTCTTCCCATCAGGCTCTTCTACCTCAAGTTAGCCACACGGACAACTTGGATCTCATGAATGTGTCAATAAATCTCTCAACGGACACCAGGACCTTTACTGCCATGGCTCCTGAGTGTCCCTCCTACCTTTCACAAATGTCGAAAGCATAACCTCCTAAACATAGATAAAGGATGTAGTCAAGTGGCTTACAGGCTGTGGTCCTCAAACTATTCCACAAAATACAAACAAAAGAACATTGCCAAACTCATTCTATGTGGGCACAGCCATCCTAATGCCTAAACTGTACAAAGACTCAGTGAAGAAAGAAAATTTCAGACCAATCTCCCTTAAGAACATTGATATAAAAATATTCAATAAAAATACTCACAAACTGAATCCAAGAGCATATCAAAAACATCATTCACTGTTACAATCTGCTTTAACTTCCTAGCCCCTCCACTGAGACCTACATTAGTTCTTAGCATAACTGTAGCTCCTCTGTTAACATCTGCTTTTATCTTCAGCAGAACAATAGGCATTTTACTTTTAAGTCTCCATCTTGATCATAAGGTGAAATTAAATACAGGTTCTCAGGCTCTGCCTACCTGGAAACTTGAATAGCCTTTTACTTACAATTCAATACTTGTTGAATGTCCTACTTGAATTAATAATACATGTTCTATTTAAACAAAACCACAATACCCTGCTATGCTCCTTTCTCCTGGAATAGTGGGAAAGTGGAAACTCCCCAAGCCTAAATCCTAACCAATCAGTTCAAGAGGCTTTGTCTAGCTACCTAGATACAATGTACTCGGAGCAAAATCTTTCTTGTATTTAGCTCATAAAAATGATGTACTGCCATCCTCCCCTTGCTTCCCACCTTGTTACCTGGTTGTTACCTGGTTACAGTTTTCATATAAAAGGCCTACCTAAGAAATGGGAGTCACAGTCTGGCTCCCAGACTATGTCCCTGACTGGTCACTTTTTGTTCATCGTTCAATAAAGTTCTTTCAGTCTGAGTCTGGTGTTCAAGCAGTTGGTGTGCGGCCATTCATGAACCCATAACATCCACCATGATCAAGTAGACTTCATCCCAGAGATGCAGGGATGGCTCAACATATAAAAACCTATCAATGTAATCTACCACATAACAAACTAAAAGAAAAAAAAAAAAACCTCATGATCATCTCAGTAGATGCTGAAAAAGCCTTTGATAGAATCCAACTACCCTTCGTGTTAAAAAGTTAGAGAGATCAGGGATACAAGGTGCACTCCTAAATACAATAAAGGCAATATAGAGCAAGCTAATTGCCAACACCAAATTAAATGCAGAGAAACTTAAAGAAATTCCACTAAAATCAGGGACAAGACAAGGCTGCCCACTATCTATCTCCATATCTATTCAATATAGTACTTGATGTTCTAGCTAGAGCAATAAGACAACTAAAGAAGATCAAGGGGATAAAAAATAGAGAAGAAAAAGTCAAAGTATTGCTATTGACAGATGATATGATAGTATATATAAGTGACCCCCAAAATTCTACCAGAGAGCAGTGCAGTGGTGGCATACACCTTTGAACCCAGAATTTGGAAGGCAGGGCAGGCATATCTCTGTGAGTTTGAGGCCAGCCTGGTCTACAGAGTGAGTTCCCGGCCAGCCAGTGCTACACAGAAACACTATCTCAAAAAACAAAAACAAACATACAAAAATCTACCAGAGAATTCCAACAGCTGATAAACAACTTTAGCAAAGTGGCTGGATACAAAATTAACTAAAAAAAAAAAAAAATCAGTAGCTCTCCTTTATAAAAATGATAAATGGGCTGAGGAAAAAATTAGAGAAACAACACTCTTCACAATAGTCACAAATAATATATAATATTGGTGTAACTCTAATCAAGCAAGTGAAAGACCTGTATGACAAGAACTTCAAGTCTTTGAAGACAGAGAAATTGAAGAAAATATCAGAAGATGGAAAATTTTCTTATGCTCATGGATTGTTAGGATTTACATAGTAAAAATGGCCATCCTACCAAAAGCAATCTACAGATTCAATGTAATTCCCATCAAAATCTCAACACAATTCTTTACAGATCCTGAAAGAGCAATCCTCGATTTCATATAGGAAAAACAAAACAAAACAAAAGAAAAAAAAAAAAACAACAGAAAAGCTAAAACAATCCCATCTAATAAAAGAACTTCTGGAGGTATCACCATCCTTGATTTCAAGTGGTTCTACAGAGCAATGATAATAAAATCCACATGGTATTGGCATAAAAACAGACAAGTTGATCAATGGAACCAAATAAAAGACCCAGAAATAATCCCACATACCTATAGACCTGATTTTTGACAAAGAAACAAAAAAAAGACAGCATCTTCAACAAGTGGTGCTGGTCTAACTGGCTGTCAATCATGTAAAAGAATGCAAATCCATCCATATCTATCACTCTGCACAAAGCTCAAGTCCAAGTGGATCGAAGACCTTAACATAAAACTAGATGCACTAAATCTAATAGAAGAGAAAGTGGGGAATAGCCTTGAACTCGTGGACATAGGAGACAACTTTCTGAACAGAACACCAACAGCTCAGGTTCTAAGATCAACAATTAATAAATGGGACCTCTTGCAAATGAAAAGCTTCTGTAAGGCAAAAGACATTGTCAATAGGACACATTGGGAAAAGATCTTCACCAACCCTACATCTGACAGAAGGCAAATCTACTCCTAAAGAGAAAGGGTCTACCCTTTTATGAACACAGATTTAGAGATTTCATTCCGTGGTCAGGTAGGCCCATTGCTTTAGGGTCTGTGATGAGGCATCACCTCATAACAGAGTTTATAGAAGAGCATAATTGGTCCTATGAGAAGGGCTGAGAGTCCAGTGATGCTTTTGAAGGCACACTCCTGATACCCTAGCTTCCCTCAATAGCAAGCAGCTTTTAAATACTCTAAGCTGCCTATCAAGACTTTAACACACAGGCTTTTAGGTCAGGTGCAATGGACAGAGTTTGGCAACTCAGCTCATCAGAACTGAAAACAGTGTACACATAAAAACATCACATGAATTCTCACAGCCGGCACACTATTCTTTCTGTCATTGTCACTTTGTTTTGTTTGAGATAAGCTCTTCCTATAGGTAGCCCAGGATAGCCGCAGACTGACACTCCCCCTGTTTCTGACTACCTGATGACAAGTCTGTACCACTTGGCCTGGCATAACAGCACTATTCTATGGAAACAGCTCAGATTCACAGGAAGTGATAAACGGATAAATGAAATGTAGCATATCTGTGTAGTAGAACGTAACCCATGCGTGGAAAGACTGGGCTATGGATGCATACAACTCCATAAACAGACTTTGAAGACATTATCCTAAAAATGTCAGACACACAGGCTGAGGATGCAACACAGCTGACAGTCATTGTCTAGCAAGCGTGGATCTCCGGTCTCTGGCTCCAGTACCAAGCATGGCGGCACATACCCATTATCCTGGACCCTTGTGTAGTTAGGAGTTCAAGGGCATCCTTGGCTACATAGCTGGTTCAAGGACAGCCTGGACTGCCAGAGAGCCTGTCTAAAAAACAAACAAACAAAACAAAAATCAAACAAGCAGAAAGGAAGACTCAAAAGTTTCCATCGTATTATGACTCTGTTTGTAAAAAGTGTCTGGGAATAAGCCAAGTGAAACAACATGGATTAAAGAAGTTTCCTTAGAGGAAAATGATAAGAATCTTCCGGCGCTGGTTACTGTTAGTGGCTGTACAACACTGTGATAATTTTTAAAAGCACACTGGAATCGATCTGGGTCAGTAGCTCAATAGTAAAGCCTCTGCTCAGCATGTGTGAACCTGGGTTCAATTCCTGGAACTACTACACAAACCAGAAAAAAACAACCAAAAAATGCAAAAGAACTAAAACTCCCACTGAACTTACATTAAAAGTTATTATATTACATACATACATACATACATATATATATATACATATTTACTTCAATTTTTTTAATTAAAAAGAAGGTGAGAGTTGGGCTAGAGAGATGGCTCAGAGGATAAGGGCTGTCAGCATTAAAAGGACCCAGGTTCAATCCTTAGCACCCACACAGTGGCTCACAACTACCTATAACTCCAATGCCAATCCAACACCCTCTTCTAACCTTTGAGGGCACCAAGCACCCATGTGGTGCATATATATGCATGTAAGCAAACATTCACACATGAAATTAATAAATCTAAACAAACAATTAAAAGAAAAACATACTGGGCCATCAAAATGGCTCAACTGTTTAGGCATGTGCAGTAGAGACAGAAGACCTGAGTCCAGTCTTCAGGACCCATGTGGTGGAAGGAAAGAACCAACCCTCTCATGCTGTCCTCTGATTGCTGTGGTACAAGCAAGCCACACACATACACAAAGAAAGAACTTAAAGTAACTTTTGAGGGGTTAAAGAGATGGCTCTGCAGTTCAGAGCACTTCCAGAGGATCTGGACTCAATCCCTGGGACCCACACAACAGCTCACAATTGCCTGTAACTATAGTTCCAGTGGATCTGATAACTTCGCAGTCACACATGAAGGTAAAACACAAATGCACATTAAAGAAATAATTTATAAAAATAAAACAAAGTATATTTTGAAATGTTTTAAAGATTAGCAGCAGGGTTTTGAAACAGGGCCTGTACAAGCTAGCGGTTTATCTCAGTTACTAGGGTCCTTGCCTATCTTTGCACAAAGCCTTGGATTTGATCCCTAGAATCACAGAAAACCCAGGGTAAAGTAGCACAAGTAGGTGGAAGTAAAAACAGGAGGCTTAAAAGTTCAAGATCAAGGTCATCCTCAGCTACCCATGTACTCAAGGCCAATCTGCTATGCATGAAGCCCTTTCTCCAAAAACAAAGCTAAATGCCACATTGCTGCCTTCTGTTAGCTTCAAAGCAAGCTCGGCCTCACTTTCTCTAAGTAGAGCAGCAGGAAGTTCATTCTTCCCCGGCTCTCCCCTACCAGCCTAAGGCCCCAAGGATGCTTTATGCTGCTCTTGGAGTAGGCCTTTCTACCTTAAAAGTCAGTCACTTACCACTCTGCTCAAAGAGTGCAAATGCAGGAGCCAGTCCCAGCAATGACTTTTCTAGAGAACATAGGCAGCTGACCTTCACTTCTATGAAGAAGTGATAGTCATGAAGTGCTCAAAAATTGCAAAGCAGAGGTTACAAGAGAGACTATTTTAAATTGCATTTCTTAAAACCCACAGTACAACAGCTAAACATTAATCCAACACAGGAATTGAAACTGTACCCCATGCTGAGCACCCATAGTGCTGGCAGAGCCCTAAAACTGAGCTGACCCAACCCCCTCTGAAGCTCAGAGCACAGCAGAAGGAAAGGCTATCAGAGACTGTAACACCAGCAGCACTGAGTGTTTCAGCAGCCTTGAAATGTTCCTCCACACTCTTTCTCCAAAACAACAACTAGATAACTCGGCCTTGGATGACTGTGTGGCCTGGTAGAGAAGAAGACTCTTAGGACCAAGGACAAAGGACACTGTTCTGTCCTGTATCTGGGAACCTCTCACCTGAACAGTGACCCTTGTCCACACGGATTCTGGATATCACATGGCCCCCTTTAATTACCACTCAATGACTGGCAGATTTTTTCAGCATGGGCCTTAGTAGTTTTCCTTCTGTGAAGCATGGTTGCCTTCATTGTTCCAAATGCCAAACCTACAGACGTCAGCCACTGCTCTAGAGCTTCCGGTCAGTCCAGCTGTCAGTCTAGAGCTTGTCAGTCCAGCTGTCCACTGATGCCCATCTGCAAGCTCCTTAAGTATACTCACCTCAACATATTCAGTGTCTTCCTCAGTCCTTCTCCTCCTGGCCAGGAGGAGAAACTTCTCTTGAAGCTTGCCATGTTTCCTTGATATGGAGGACACCATGGTGAGTTACCAAAGTCAGCTTTGGGGATGAGAGATTTATTCCTCCAAGGGCAAAGTGTTGCTAGAAAGAAGTTCTGAGCTGTCTGTCTTCTTTGGTGGTCCCTCTGGTGCAGAGAGGAACCTCACCAAAGTTGCCTTCCTAGTCTTCTTAATGAATGAGTCCTTATTCAATGACTAGGCTCCTAGTGGCTTTGCCATACACACACACACACACACACACACACACACAATCTCATTCATAAATTTAGAAACATAATTGCTTTTCTTTCTTTCCTTCTTTTTTGTTTTTGCTTGTTTGTTTGTTTTTGAGGCAGGGTTTTTCTGTGTAGCCCCAGTTCTGGAACTCCCTTTGTAGATCAAGCTGGCCTTGAACTCAGAGATCCACCTGCCTCTGCTTCCTCAGTGCTGAGATTAAAGATGTGTGCACCACCAACAGGCATAATTTCTTAAACATAACATTAAAAATGAAATCCAGTCCTGGGAGTGGTGGTGTAGTACTCACAGAAGTGAGTTCAAGGCCAAAATGAGTCCAGTACAGCCAGGGCTCTGTTAAACAGGGCATTTTCTAATTTTATCATGACAAAGGTTTATCTCACCAATGCAAAGGTCTCTAAATTTCAGAAAACCTCACTTTCTCTATCACATTATGAGATATGTAATATGAGAATGTGATGAAGTTCTAGGTTAGATTTCCAGCAAAATATACATACCCCACCACACACACACACACACACACACACACACACACACAGAGAGAGAGAGAGAGAGAGAGAGAGAGAGAGAGAGGTAGGGGAAGAGGAGAAGCAAAGAAATGACAGGTGAATCTGGTTATAATGCCTGTAATCCCAGGACTCAGGAGCCATGTTCAGGCTCTTTCTCCCTCTTGTGGACTCTTCCAGATAGCTCCTGTTGTTCTTTTTCTCATATCTACAATAGAAAGAAACCTTCTCTGTAATCATACCATGGAGGGGTCGTGTCATCTGCTTGTTCACTGAGGTCTCCAGAGCACTGTTTCAGGAGTTTCCTCACACACCATCTCCCAAAGAGATTCTTCCATTTCTGTTCTACTCACTTGGGAAAACGCAGTTTCTCTGGGCCTGACTGTGTCTTCAGAAATGATTCTGGCTACTCAGATACCCTCTCCTTTGACCTCTGGTTACAAGGGGCCTGTCAGAGATTACCTGGCCTTTACATACCCTAGTGAGATGGGGTGAGCAGTCCAGGGGAAGGAGCTGGGCTTTTGACATGCTGCCTAACAGTGATCTCCTTTCAACAATGTCCTGGACACTTGAGTGGGGCTGAAACTAAGCTGGTAGAGTGTCTTCCCAGCATGCACAAGGTTCCATTGAGCATGGCATAATGGGATGATGGCAGGCACTCCCATAGTTCTAACACTTGACAGGTAGACACAGGAGGATCAGAAGTTCAAGGTCACAGTGATTCAAAGCCAGCCTGGAATATTTGAGAGTCTAGTTGAAAGAGAAAAGAAAGTCAAACAGAGGCAGGTTGATCTCTGTGAGTTCAAGGCCAGCCTGATCTTTATAGTGAGTCCCAGGCCTGACAGGGCCACAAAGAGAAACCTTGCCTGAAAATAAGTAGTGTCGAGCAGAATAAGATATTCTGGATACAGACTATCACTTAACTCCTATCTCTTGAGTTCTGTGGCTCTCAACCTTGAAAGAGTCGGAGAAAGCAATTATCCGTTCAAAGGCACTGAGACAATCCCATATTTTTCTGTCTCTCCCCTCCCATCTTCCTGTCAGATAGAAATAATTGCCTGCAGTGTTTCTCAATTTAGAAGGCAGGGTAGAGAAGCAGTTTCTCCCTACTCTCCTAAAAAAAAATCATTTCCCACCACACAGGTCCTTATAAAAACAGCACAGTCTTGGGAGGGAAGGGGTCCCAGAGTCTCTGAGTGAATGCCCGAACCAGAGCTGTGAGATGTCGCCCTCTAGTGGACCCAGAGGAATCAGACAGCTGGAGAATGGGATGCAAAGAAGCCCAGAGGCTGCTACGGACATGGTTGAGCAAATGTCCTTGTTGTGTACTTGAGCATATTTTGGATATGTGCCTAGGAGTGGTATGGCTGGATCTTGAGAAATCACTATTCCTAATTGTCTGAAAAAGTTCCAGATTGATTTCCAAAGTGGTTGTACAAGTTTACATTCCCACCAGCAGTGGAGGAGGGTTCCCCTTACTCCACATCCTCTCCAGCATGTGTTGTCACTTGAGTTTTTAACCTTTGCCATTCTGATGGGTGTAAAGTGAAATTTCAGAGTCGTTTTGGTTTGCATTTCCCTGATGACTAAGGACGTTGAGCATTTCTTTAAGTGTTTCTCTGCCATTCGCTATTCCTCTATAGAGAATTCTCTGTTTAGCTCTGTACCCCATTTTTTAATTGGATTACTTGATTTGTTACTGTTTAACTTCTTGAGTTCTTTATATACTCTGGATATTAGCCCTCTGTCAGATATAGGGTTGGTGAAGATCCTTTCCCAATTTGTAGGCTGTTGTTTTGTTTGGATGACAGTGTTCCTTGCTTTACAGAAAATTTCAGTTTCATGAGGTTCTATATATCAATTGTTGCTCTTAGAACCTGTGCTGTTGTTGTTCTGTTCAGGAAGTTGTCTCCTGTGCCAATGAGCTCAAGGCTCTTTCCTGCTTTTTCTTCTAACAGGTTTAGTGTGTCTGTTTTTATATTTAGGTCTTTGGTCCACTTGGACTTTAGTTTTGATACATATATTGTGGTACATTTACACAATGGAATACTACTCAGCAATTAAAAACAAGGAAATCATGAAATTTGCAGGCAAATGGTGGGATCTAGAAAAGATCATCCTGAGTGAAGTATCCCAGAAGCAAAACAAAACAAAACAAAACACACGTGGTACATACTCACTTATAAGTGGATATTAGACATATAATATAGAATAATCATACTAAAATCTGTACACCTAAAGAAGCTGAGCTAGAAGGAGGACGCTGGGTAGGATGAACAATCCTCACTCGGAAAGGCAAATGGGATGGACATTGGAAGAAGGAAAAAACAGGAAACAGGACAGGAGCCTACCACAGAGGGACTCTGAAAGACCCTAGACTCTACCCAGTAGGGTATCAAAGTGGATGCTGAGACTCATAGCCAAACTTTTGACAGAGTTCAGGGAATCTTTAAAAAGGGGGAGATAGAAAGACCTGGAGGGGACAGGAGCTCTACAAGGAGAGCAACAGAACCAAAAAACCTGGGCCCAGGGGTCTTTTCTGAGACTGATACTCCAACCAAGGACCATGCATGGAGATAACCTAGAATCCCTGAACAGATGTAGCCCATGATAGCTCAGTGTCCAAGAGAGTTTCCTAGTAAAGGGAACAGGGGCTGTCTCTGACATGAACTCAGTGGCTGGTTCTTTGATCACCATCCCCTGAGGAAGAAGCAGCCTTACCAGGCACAGAAGAAGACAATGCAGCCAGTCCTGATGAGACCTGATAAACTGGGGTCAGATGGAAAGGAAGGAGGACCGCCCCTATCAGTGGACTGGGGGCGTGGCATAGGAGAAGAGGGAGGGAGGAATGGGATTGAGACGGAATGGGATGAGGGAGGGAGCTACAGTTGGGATACAAAATGAATAAATTGTAATTAATAAAAAATAAATAAATTTTAAAAAAAAAGAAGCTCAGAGGCATCCCTACAGGAACATTTCCATTCCTCTCCCATCCTGCTTCTCACCACAGCCAGTCTTTTCACTGTGTTGAGCATCATTCCCTGAGTTCATTCATCTGGGGCAGTAACCTTACCTACCCTGACCAAGCTCTGGCCAGGCTAGGAATTCCTCAGCTTGCAGCTTCTTGCTTGTTCCCACCCATTTGTCCTATAGAAGGAGCTGCTTGCTGATCGCCTCAGACATCATCTCTTGATTCCAACTCCCTTGGATTCTCCTGGCTGCCACTGCACCATCTTGGTGGGTTTATTTGTGTGTGTTTGTTTTGTTTTTTTGTTAACTCTGTAGAGCAGCGAGTCCCAACCCCCTTTGGGGGTTGAATGACCTTTTAATAGGTCATATCAGACATCCTGAATATCAGCTATTTACATTGTGATTCATAACAGTAGCAAATTTTCAGTTATGAAATAGCAACAAAATAGTTTTATGGCTGGGGGGTTGAGAACAACTGCTGTAGAGCTTCAGTCCTATCGGTCCAGCTGTCCACTTATGTCCATCTGCAAGCTCCTTAAGTACACTCACCTCAACATATTCAATGTTTTCCTCAGTCCTTCTCCTCCTGGCCTTCCCACTCCTCTTAAAGCTTGCCATGTTTCCTTGATATGGAAGACCCTGTGGTGAGTTATCAAGGTCAGTTTTGGGGATGAGAGGTTTATTCCTCCGAGTGTGAAGTGTTGCTAGAAAAAAGTTCTCTCTCTGGGGGTCCCTCTGGTGCAGAGAGGAACCTCACCAAAGTTGCCTTCCCAGTCTTCTTAATGAATGTCCTTACTCAATGACTAGGCTCTATGTGACTCTGCCGTACACACACATACATACAATTCATAAATTCATCTCATTCATAAATTTAGAAACATAATTGCTTTTCTTTCGTTCCTTCTTTTTTTTCTTTTTGTTTGTTTGTTTTTGAGGCAGGGTTTCTCTATGTAGCCCCAGTTGTCCTAGAACTCCTTTTGTAGACCAAGCTGGCCTCGAACTCAGAGATCCACCTGCCTCCTCAGTGCTGAGATTAAAGGTGTGTGCACCAACAACCGGCATAATTTCTTTTTTTTTAGATTTATTATTTATACACTATACTGCCTGCTCATGAGCCTGCATGCTAGAAGAGGGCACCAGATGTCATTATAGATGGTTATGAGCCACCACGTGGTTGCTGAGAATTGAACTCAGGACCTTTGGAAGAACAGCCAGTGCTCTCAACCTCTGAGCCATCTCTCCAGCCTGGTATAATTTCTCAAACATAACATTAAAAATGAAATCCAGTACAGGGAGTGATGATGTAGAACTCGCAGAAGTGAGTTCAAAGCCAGCCTGGTCTACAAAATGAGTCCAGGACAGCCAGGGCTCTGTTAGACAGGGTATTTTCTAATTTTATCTTGACAAAGGTTTATCTCACCAATGCAAAGGTCTCTAAATTTCAGAAAACCTCACTTTCTCTATCACATTATGAGATATGTGATATGAGAATGTGATGAAGTTCTAGGTTAGATTTCCAGCAAAATATACATACCCCAACACACACACACACACACACACACACATGAAAAGAGAGAGGTGGGGGAAGAGGAGAAGCAAAGAAATGAAAGGTGCGGTGAATCTGGTTATAATGGTACATGCCTATAATCCCAGGACTTAGGAGCCTAAAACAGGAGGATCAGTTCAAGGCCAGTCTTATCTACACAGCAAGACTTTATCTCAAAATACATCTCCATGTGTACATGCATCCATGCTTCTTTGTATGTGTGTGTGTGTGTAATATTAACATACTAAGAAAAATGTCAGAAGCTTCAAAAAGTCTGCTAGAATTTAATACTAATGATGAAATTTGAAAGTAACTGAAGAAAATTGTTTGAACTCCATGATTTAAATCCACAACAATCTCAGTTGTCAACCTATATACTTGTCAACTGCAAAGCCATGTTGATGACACCAAACGTCAGAACAAGGGTTTATTAGAGCTAAAACGAAGAGGGCCACCTGGGAAGAAAACACAAATGCCAGTTGCTGAGAATCAGTGCTCCTGAAGTGGTATGGGAGGGGGCTGTTCTGATAAGAACAAGAGGGAGACGGGACAGTGACTGGATGTCCTTCATCACACTTTATGTCCCAGGGAGAAGGGAGACAAGCAGGGAAAGGCTTTCCCTGGTGTGTGTTTCTATCTTTATGGCATAGGAAGTCTGCAGGAACCTGAGCCCATGTCTCATGTTCTCCCCTGGGCTAATGAATCCTGTGACTTCATTCTTGTGACATTTAAAATGCGTTCTCATTTCTACCCTTCAGTTAACATAAAGATGAATTGTTAACCGGGTGCAATCATTTCGAAAAATCTTTCTCTGTAAGCATTGATGATCAATGGATGTTTTTGAAGGATTAAGAACTAGAGACCCAGAGCTAGAGAGATGGCTCAGTGGTTAAGAGCACTGTCTGTTCTTCCAAATGGGACCTGGGTTCAATTCCCAGCACCCACACGGCAACTCAAAACATCTCTGTGATGGCAATTCCAAGGGATCTGACACCTTCACACTAATGCACATAAAATTAAATAAATTATTTAAAAAAAAAAAAAGAACCAGAGTCCCATGGTACTAGGGAGGTTCATTCCTAGGTGGTGACCTCTCATGTAGGAGGGGGAAAGGAGACTATAGCTGTGAGGCTGGGACCAAGTCATGGGTAGCGACAGGGAACTCTCGTGAGTTCTTTTGATTATATTGTTTTACTGCTTAAGTGATCTGGCAGCTAAGCAACTTTAAGTTTGCACTTTAAAGGCATGAATGATTCTTCAGCAAAATAAGGCATAGAATTTACAATTTTGTCATGAGTGCATGGTGTCAGAAATGTAAATAAACCTGTTTGTGTCTTTCTACAATGGCACAGTTTACTGAATAACGATAATTTCACAAAGCAGGTGTTTTTCTTGCTAGTCAGGCCAAGGGAAACACAGTTGTCTGTATTCCAGTTTTTGTTTATTTTAAGAAAGGGTCTCACTGTCTAGCCCTGTCTAGCCTGGAGTTCACTATGTAGACCAGGTTAGTCTCCACCTCCTAGAAATATGCCTGACTTTACCTCCTTAGTTAACTAAAGGTTAATCTTTATCCCCCAGATCACACTTCATACAGCATGCAAATATGTGCGCATACACAAACATATATGTAGCTGTGCAAGTCTGTGTTACACAATGGCTGTAAAGGGTTAAATGCACCATGACAGAGATCAAGAGATTTCAAAAGAGGCCTGAGAGGCCAGGGAGCTGCAGCAATGTAAAAAGAGTGCTTGTGGGGGTGAGCTAACCCAGGGGTGAACCAGCTGCTTCTGGATCACAGGTTTGCACAGAAGTACAGCATGAAGTCCATCGGCAGAGGTGAGCTGCAGGAACTAAGGTCAGGTCATTGTCCAGGTGGACAAATGGACAGCATGCCCTGACCTACAGACAGGCAGACTTCAATCCAAGGGGGCCCTGTCAGCAGCAGAGACCAAGTGAAACTGAAGGCCCTGGAATGGTCAGAAATTCTTTGCCTGCGTGTCTTTTGCCACACACCCCAGGGAGGAAGAGCCATGACAGCACAGTATAAGGAGTTTTCTTCTATATGGGGTCCAAGTGAGGGAGCTGCACCACTTCCCAGGTCTGGTGTGTCCAATAAGTTCTCGGAGCTGGTTTACCTGACATGATTTTAATTCACCCTTGTGTTCCCACAATCTCAGTTCACCCCAGCAAATGTATAAGGTGGCACCTTTTCTACTCCCAGGAATAAGCCAGTTTTCAGTCTGTACTTCGTGGGTGGTGCCAGACAGATGGTAACCGGTCAAATGTCGACCAAGGTACAGAATCCTTCTCCATCCTTAAAATGGAGTCAGATGTTACTTGTAAAGCTGAGCCTGTCCAGACAAGACACAAAATGAAAAACCACTGTTTTACACAATATGGACTCACTTAGGGCTGAGCACCACCTGCTCACAATAATGTTACTGAACTCCAACCTAAACATCACTGTATGCTGAGACCAAGGAAGGTATAAATAAAGGCCCAGATGAGGTGAGATGGTCAAGAATGAAGCTTATCAAAAACAAAACAAAACAACAAAAAAATAAAACTTATGTTAATGGCTTTCCCTATTTGGAGACTTGGTTGGCAGGGACTAGAAGTACCCTAACAAATGGGATTTTCATTTATAGATGTGCATTTCCTTTAAAAAGAGTTTTAAAATAGCCAGGTCAAATGTCAGACAAATCACTGGGTGGTAGGGGTACCTACTTTTAATGCCAGCACTTGGGAGGCAGAGATAGATGGATTGTTGTGAGTTTGGGGCTAGCCTGGTCTACAGAGGGAGTTCCAGGACAGCCAGGGCTAAACAGAGAAACCTTGTCTCAAAAACAAAACAAAATAGTCAGAAAGTGATTGAAGAGTGATTGGAGATAGACCTGGTTCTTCTAAACACCATTTGTTTTTATATTAGACTATAAGTGTTAGAGCACAACCCTTTAACAAATAGAGCAAAGAGCTATTTTATGCCCATTTGACCAGAGAGGGTATTAGGGAATGCCTCTTCAAAGGCTCCTAAAGCTTTTGGCCATTGTAGAAGAGAATATTGTAAAAGAAGGATTTTAGAGTCCATAAATTCACCAAAAAGTCTGCATCTGACTGTTCTAATTATTTTAATTGCCCTAATTATTGCTCATCCTGCTTAAGTTTAAAAACACTTCCCTTTTTTTTCGAGTGTTATGAGTTTCCAAGAGATTTCCATTGAAATACATCAGTGTAGATGAGACAAGTAGAGAGGGGTTGGAAATGAAAGAGGTGCTGCATGAAACATTATGGGTTGGGATTTGTAAACTGTAATCATTGCTTAGAGCCCTAGGCCTTGCCCAGCATGACATCAGGGAGTCCTAACAAATCAGGGCCAGTGGCTCATCTCAGAAATCAGAGGAAGCAATGGTGAAAGACAAACTAGCAATGTGTTAATATAATTATACGGGAAGACAAGAGAACTGAGTGTCCTCAGTAATGTCTTTGAGGGTACTGCATAGGTCTTAGATTGTACAGAGAAAGGTCAGAAGTGGGGAGGGCAAGGCCCCTGGGGTAACTGTCAAACTGTCTTCTGGCTGATCATTATCTCACGACTGGTCAGGCAGAAGCACTGTTAATAAGAAAATGGCTATTGCCTTGGGGTAGTTTTGACCCTTGTCTCAAGTTGCTTATACATCTGCTCTATTATTACTGGAATCCTAGATGTCAGTAGGAAAGAACACCTTTGAGCAGAGAAGATGCAAAAGGAAAGCAAAGATGCTAAGCTTTCATTCTGCTTGCAGTTACCCTGTGGGCATCTGCAAACTCCCTGTGGAAAAGAACCATCTCCAGTCAGGGCCTTTCAAGTGGAGAACAGGGTTTGTTCTACATTTAAAGACATTCCAGCTTCTATGGTTTAAAAAGGGGAAAGGCCTCTTGTAAGCTCTCAAGATTTGTATCGACTGTAGGAGACTAAAGGGATTGCTTTATGGGGTTTTGTTTGTTTGTTTCTTCCTGTGTTTGTTTTTGCTTTCAGACAGACAGTCCAGGCTGGCTGTGAGCTCTGCTTTAGCTTCCTGAGTGCTGGATTACAGTCATATCTGGTCTTTTCCCATCCCAGAGTGGATACACATATATTTATTTATTCATTCACAGGGCTACATTTTTGTTCTAGAAAAGGAAGTGGGGGGGCGGGAGGCACAGCATTCCATCTGGGTCATCAAAATGTCATGGTTCCAGGTCCAAGAATCAAACCTAGATCACAGGGATTCCACCACTGAACTACCAGGAAACTGAAGCAGCATCGTAGAGGCAAGGAAAGGTAGAATGGTGTCACCAATTGCCTTCTTCCACCTTCTAGTGTATACAAGGCTATTGTGTCAAGAGGGAAATGAAGAGCAGAGAGAGGTTGATTATTGATTTCAGTGAGGTTGGAGAACTCTAAGGCAATTCTCACAGCAGGGTCACCATGGCTGCCATTTGCCGGCATGCCTACCCACCATGATGGACTCTAGATCCATCTAGAACCATCTTGACCAAGTCATGGATCAGATAGCGAGAGCTATCTGTGTTCTTGAACAGTAGGAAATAGAATTCACATTTAAAGATAAAACAGGAGAAAGCATTCGTAAAGATAAAATGTTCAGCTCCAGATGAATTACCAGGACCAGTTAATATGGAGAAAGATACAATAAGACATTTACTGATGAAATGATGACATTTCAGACAGAAGAAGTAGACTGTTTTCAGAGAAAATAAAATAAAAAAATCAAATGGCCTAGGCATCCCCACTGGGTGTTAGATTCCAGAAGAAAACAAAGCAGTGATGACAAAGGGTGTCTTAAAAAGTTCTAATCAAATAGGGTTCTTGACACACAACCCAAACATGCAAGGATTCAGGAAGTGTAGCATCACATTGTGTTTTCTGGGGAGGCAGAGTTGGGGAAACAGAGACATGTTTGAATCATAAGATACACACCGTAGCTCACCCCAATTAATCCTAGCACTCGAGGAGCAGAGGCAGGTGGGTCTCTCTGAGACCAAGGCCAGCCTGGACAAAGCAAGTTCCAGGACAACCAGGGCTACACAGAGAAAGCCTGTCTCAGAAAACCAAAAAAGGAAGAAAAAAAGAAGAGAAGAGAAAACGAAAGAAAGAAAGGAAGAATGGAAAAGAAAAGAAAAAGAAATTGTCTGCATATGATGTGCTTTGAAACAATATGCAAAATAAATTAACTACCACCACGCAGGGGGTCACTCTCAGTCTCGAGGGACCATTTTCCTATGAGCACATAGGTGTTGTCTGTGAAGCCAGCTGGAGTTCTGAGAGACGGTTACTCTCTAAGTGGAAGGCTCTGGCTCTCGTTCTTGTAAGTCACATTCCTTCAAGAGTTCCCCAGCTCCCTCCATTAACCTGGCCCAGTGCGCGGCTTGTGACCCTTACTCCTCTGGGTCTCCCCACCCTAGAGTTGATTTTATTCTTCTACATGTCTTAGGAACCTGGTTGCCACGAGTAAGTGTTGCGTTCAAGGTCCAGGTGAACAGACTTGGTGCGCATCTTCCAGGTGAGCTGAAAGTTCCCTAAAACAAAACAAAACAAAAAATAAACAACAAAACACCCCCCAACATTCTTTTTTTAATATTTTTTATTTTAATTTTTATTAATTACACTTTATTCACTTTGTATCCCCCCCATAAACCCTTCCCTCCTCCCCTCTAAATCCTACCTTCCCTCCCCCTTCTCCATGCATGCCCCTCCCCAAGTCCACTGATAGGGGAGGTCTTCCTCTTCTTCCTTCTGATCCTAGTCTATCAGATCTCATCAGGAATGGCTGCATTGTCTTTCTCTGTAACCTGGTAAGGCTGCTCCCCCATCAGGGTGAGGTGATCACAGAGCAGGCCAATCAGTTCATGTCAGAGTCAGTCCCTGTTCCCATTACTATGGAACCCACTTGGACATTGAACTGCCATGGGCTACATCTGTGCAGGGGTTCTAGGTTATCTCCATGCATGGTCCTTGGTTGGAGTATGAGTTTCAGGAAAGATCCCTGTGCTCAGATTGTTTGGTTCTGTTGCTCTCTGTGTGGAGCTCCTATCCTCTCCAGATCTTACTATTTCCCACTTCTTTCATAAGATTCCATGTACTCTGCCCAACAGTTGGCCATAAGTCTCAGCATCTGCTTTGATAGTCTGTAGGGTAGAGCCTTTCAGAGGCCCTCTGTGGCAGGCTCCTAACTTGTTTCCTGTTTTCTCCTCCTTCTGATGTCCATCCTCTTTGCTTTCAGGATGGGGATTGAGCATTTTAGCCAGAGTCCTCCCTCTTGATTAGTTTCTTTAGGTGTACAGATTTTAGTAGGTTTATCCTATATTATATGTCTATATGAGTGAGTATATACCATGTGTGTCTTTCTGCTTCTGGGATAGCTCACTCAGGATGATCTTTTCCAGTTCCCACCATTTGCCTGCAAATTTCATGATTTCCTTGTATTCTAATGGGACTGTCTACACGATTCTGCATGTCGTAGACCAATCTCTCCTAAAGCTTCCATTGAGACTCTTGATCTAGAAAGAGTCATGTAATCTCTTCAGAGATTTACTCTCATGGTTTTGGTTACTTGGTTTAGAAGGATATGGAAAGAAGGTTTTTTTTTAAGTTGTATGAATGAACATTTTGCCTGCATGAATGTATGTATATGTACCATGTGTGTGTGCGGTGCCTATGGAGGTCAGAAGAGGAGTCACATCTCTTGGAACTGGAGTTATGAATGGTGTAAGCCACCATGTGGGTGTTGGGATTCGAACCTCAGTTCTGTGTGAGTGCAACAAGTGCTCTAAGCCTTGGAATCATCTCTCCAGCCCCGGGGGTGTTTGTTTGTTTGGGTATTTGGGATTTTTCGTTTGTTTGTTTTATTTTTAGACAGGGTCTCTCTAGGTAGCTCTGGTTGGGCTGGAACTTTCTGCAACCTGGTTGCAGCCTTGCAGCAATCCTTCTCTCTCTGTTCCCCATTCTCTCTCTTCTTTCAGACAGGGCCTCATTATCTACCCCTTGGCAGTCTAGAATTCACTATGTAGACAAAGTTAGTCTCAAACTGGCAGGGATCCTCCTACCTCTGCTTCTCAAGTGCTGGGATTAAAGATATACACTATACTATTAAAAGACACTATACTATGCCCAGTGTCTTTTTTAAAATTGAAATCAGACTAAAAAGGATGGTTGACAAAGATAGATACAAATGTTTCTACATACATACACACACACACACAAATCAGTTGCAATTTATAATATGCTTATACTAAAGCAACCCAACCAAAAACCACCTTAGTACCTTTATCAGTAACCAACCCTAACCTCAAGAGACTCAAATATTCTGCAAAGGAAGGTAGGAGGCAGTACCTATCCTACACATAGACTAGGCCTGATTCTCACCGAGAAGATGATAAAACAGCTCTTTAAAAACAATCTCAGTTGCTGGGTGTGGTGGTGCATGCCTTTAATTCCAGCACTCTGGAGGCAGAGGCAAGTGAATCTCTGTGAGTTCAAGGCCAGCCTGGTCTACAAAGCAGTCTAAGCCAAGACAGCCAAGGCAAACAAAAACCCAAAACAAAAAAAAACAAGTCTCAGTCAAAGGCCTGGGAGACTTGCAATCCTGAGGGGACTCAGTCCTGATGACTGAATGCACCCTGAGCAGGAGAGCACAGTGGGTTCACTATCCCATTGATATCCCAGCCAAGTCTGAAGAGAGCCACCAGGGAAGTGCAGAGAGACACTTTGAGAGCCGCTTGTTGGGAAATTAATTTGACATTAGCCTTAGAAAACATTAGGGCTGGGTCCCTCCCTAATAGTCAGCCTAAGAAGCAAAGGACTGGAGGAGCAGGATTCAGTAACTGGTTTGAAAGAACAGGGCCTGAGTCATGTCTCTGGCTCTGGAGGAAGGCATGACATCCTGAACTTCCCAGAAGGTTATTAATGGATCACTTTCCAAACCTGACTCCAGGAGTCACAAATCTTATGAGATTACTACGTAGTAGAAGATCTGTTTCTGATTGATAAAGATGAAGCTCATACCATTGCTCTCTAATTAAAACTCGATCAGAATCAACCAATCAATCATGTGGACAGAACAAGGTCCTCCAGGAGAGCCTACTTGCTCTAGACCCCACTTAGAAAACACGAAAATGCCTGCCTGGAATGTCATTCCACACAGGGCTCTCTCCCACCATTGTCCACACTCCATGCTGCTCCATTATAAACTCCATCTTTTGCACCAATCTCATCTGAATTTTTTCCACAGTGATGACAAGGATGCAGCAGGTGAGAGGAGATCCACTTTATGATAGTCACAAAATGCATCACCTTAAAATGCAACTTGAGGCACATTGGGTGTGTGAAGAGAGAGTATCCTGGAGCCAAAATGAGGTCGGTAGCCTGAGAAGAAAATATGAATGCTAGACACTCAAAACAAGTGTTCTTATACAGGGAAGTGGGATTCACAGAGTAAAAGAAGGAGGGAGTGGGGAGAAGTTGGCAGTGACAGGGGTGCTAGCCTAGCAGATACAAGGCCCTGCTAGCGAACAACAAAAAAGAACAAGAAAGATGTTAGAGAAACCAGTTACTATAGTTACATGGGGCACCAAGAAGAGTACAAGACACTGCTGGGTACCAGTCACCTACACTATCTGTCCCAGGTAAAAATTGCAGTAAGCAAGGAAGAGCTTTTTCCAAGAGGCTTTATTATCCTTTGTTGTCATTAAGCACACACAAGTCAGAAAACTTAAGTGACTTTGATCTGACCACTCACATCTTCTCTAAGCTAAAGAATTTTGTGACCTCATTTATATGATATTTCACAAATCATGTTTCATGCTTGATAATAAATGTTAGAACCAGAGCAAGTTTGGACCATCCAAAGATACGATAAAAGGGTGTAAAGACATGTCAGAGTAGGGGACTGTGACAAGCTCCAAAATAGTGATGTTGGGACCTGGAAGGAAGCAGACATCTGGACAGTATAGTAATTGCTCCTATGATGTCTAAGTCCTGGTAAAAGTAGGGGAGCGTCCCTGCTGGAGGGAACTCTTGCCTGGGGTGTGCGAGTCAAGAGTGGGTGAGGGAGACTTCTGCTTGTTGAGACAGCCCAGCACAGAGTGAGAGTCCAGTCAGTGTGCGAATGGTCTCAGCATGGTGTAGGAGGCAATTCAGCATGAACTCTTGGAGCCTGACCACAGCCCAGGGCAACAGGGAGCAGCCAGGATGAAAGGGAGGCAGTGTGTAGTCACCAAAGCTCAGACACTGCAGCAGTGGAGGCAGGCTAATGTGAAGGAGACAAGAAAAGATGTAAATGTAGGCTATGTCTTCTTCCCAAGGTGAGAAGGTGTCTAGCACAGGCAGGAAGCCCAAGAATACCCAGACCTCGAGGCTGGTTCCACACCTGTCCCTGTGTGCCAATACACATGCAGTGCCAGGTGTGACCTGTAACATGAGGGTACCAGAGACAATCAGAAGCATGACAATGCTCTGTAGATCTGTTTCCCTCTTAAAGGGAGTGTCCTGTCACCTACACCACACTTTCTTTTCTCCTGTCCATCTCAGGACTCTATTAAAAGCTGTCTCTGACTGAGCAAGCTTTTGAGCACCCTTCAAGAGATAGTGACTACAACAGCCCAGGGGAGTCTGAACCAGAATGACAAACAGTAAAGACCACTGTTCTCAGAACCTTGATACTCTGTCTGACTGGCACCTCACCGACTTAGACCTGTGTCAGCGAAAGTTCACCTGGTATCTCAGCCAAATTTCCAGAAAGAGAGGTTTTAATACAAACTCCTAGGGCTTCTTTTATTAGGTGTAGAACTAATAAAAGAGGATCCTGGACTTAAAATATAAACCCCAAGCCACTATAATAGAAAGCCAGAATTCTTCAAAATGTGCATGTGCACAGAGATATCAAATATGTGGACTGGCTGGAGCGCTCAGTGGCTGGAGGTGCTTGGTGTGGGACCTGATGACCTGGTATTGATGAGATGGAAGGAAATCGAACTCCTCCATGTTTGTTTGAGGATGAACGCTTACACTGGAAGAAGTGGTTCATACATGGAATCCCAACACTCTGTAGGCTGAAATAAGAGGATTGATACAAGTTCAAGACCGACCTGGGCTGCATAGTGAGCTCCAGGCTAGCTGGTGCTACACAGACAGATTCTGTCTCCAAACAATCAACAATCAAAAATACTTCTCTTCCCAAACCAGGTATTATGGGCTGAGGAACCAGAACAGGGAAAGCAGAGCTCAGGGAGAGTGTGACAATGGATGAAGGATGAAGTCGGTATAGACAAGACCAGGACTAAATTCAGAATGTGAAGAGGTTGGATTTAATGTGAGACTGTCACTCAGGTACAGAGCTCAGAATGTCAAAATGTCCTGTTGAAGTAGCATGAGCTATACATGGCTACAGAGCACTTAAAAGGTGGTTCATACAAGTGAGAAATTGTATTTTTTCAAGTGTTTTTTCCCCAGCATCTATTAATTACATAATCATTCATTTCATTACATATTTCATACATTTTCCAATTACAATGTGTTTCATGCATATTCATCTTTATTTCCATCCTTTGTCCCCTTCCCACTCCCACTGACTTCCTCTTCCTAACTAGCCCTCCTTTTTACTTTCATGCCTTTTGTTTGTTTGTTTTTAATGACCAAGTGAGCTTCATTAGGGCTGCTTACCGAAATGTGGGTGAGGGTTTGTGTAGCCTCTGGTAAGGTGTATGAGCACCTTACCAGAGGCTACACTACTAGAAAAAATGTCTCTCCCCACCTCTACCAACCATTAACGTTAACACATGGAGGAGTGGATTCCCATGAAGCTTTCTCCCCTCCATGACAGGAAGCTGATGGTCCCAGTTCTGTGCATATCCTGTGAAGACAATCACAGATGTTGTGAGTTCAAGAGTACGACAGCCATGTCATGCTTGGAAGTCAACATTTCACACCACTCCACTTTCTCACAGCTCTTTGGTTTTTCCCACCCTATTTCTCAATGTCCCCTGAGCCTTGGAGATTATGTAGATAGTCCATTTATGGCTCATGTGGAGGATCCAGTGGTCACTTAGTCTCAGCACTCTGACCAATTGTAGGCCCCTGCAGTTACTGATGCTCACTGCAGAATGAAGCTTTTCTTAGTTTTTTTTTTTTTTTAAGAAGGCAATCTGATGAACACTTTGTATCCATTTAGCAAAACAATTACACTAGCTTCATTGCTGGGGTCTACCTGCCGTCTGGCCATTAACTTTTGCCAGCTTTACTATACTAGATATAAATTCTCTCCTTTGGAGCAGACTTTAAAAAACAAACAAACAAACAAACGATTATCCCAATAACAGACTTGCCATTAGAGCACCAGTGGGTGCATCTTTGCTAGTGGATTGATATTGCTGCATCCAGGGTTTGAAGTTGAGTAAGATTGTTGATAACAATTCTTCTGTAGCAGCCTGCAGAGCATCTTCTAGCACTATGAAGGCTAGGTAACAAGGGGGAAACTTCCATTCCAGTTCCAACCTGGTTGTTCTATGTCCTGCAACTGATGGCCCATGGTATCTTTAGCAACGGGGTTCACGAAGCACTTCTGGTAGGCATCCAATAATTGCAGCAATTGCTTGGAAATAATTTCATTTTTAATTTTACTTAATTTGAATTAAGATATTTAGTTGGGCACAGGTGTCTAGCACAGCAGTTCTCAACCTTTGTGACCCCTTGGTGGGGGAGAGTTGAACACCCTTTCACAGGGGTTGCCTAATACATAGGAAAACACAGATACATTTACATTGTGATTCGTAACAGTAACAACATTATGAGGTAGCAACAAAAATAATTTTATGGTTGGGGGTCACCAATATAGGGACCTGTACTAAAGGGTCACAGCATTAGGAAAGTTGAGAACTAGCAGCTACCATACTGGACAGTGTAGCTAAACAGAATTTGTGGTTACTGTTTGACTATTGGTATGCTTTGCAGAGTTTTTGTAATCTTCAGCTCCCTCTCTGATAATTATAAAAATATTTTCAAGCAATATAAATGAAATTATTTGCGTAAATCAAATTTGCATGGCTCCTGAGTCCCACATGGGCAAGTTAAATGAACTCATCTGCTAAGTGTAGTTTATCTGCTGGTGTCTGGAATGGGCCAAGGACATAAAATCTGCCTCCAGACAGACATTCTCAGAGCACAGTAATGACCAGCTGCTACGTCACCATGTGCTTGCTGTTCATGTTATGAAGGGGTGTTGTGATGTTAAGGATGCATCTTGCACATCCCAGGGATCAATCCCAAGCTAAACCCTTCCACATAGGAGTCCCACAAATGCCTTGTGTATGGCTGCTGGGAAACATGGCTTTGTTCATGAGGTTGCCTAGTGCCTGAGAGTAAAACATGGAAGGCAGGCTGCAAGGATGAGGAAAGCAATAAAAAGACAGGAAATGAGGGCAGAGAGTGGAGCCAGTGGGAAAGAAAACCTCGAGTCAAGAAAATAGCCATGGCTAGCACCTCCCTGATGAGGACTTATTAACGCATAAACAACCCACATACATGAGAGATGAAAGACTAGGAAGTCTTCTGTGACCCATAAACCCACAGGAAGATGGGGATATGAGGTAGGTTGATCTCACGGGACAGCGAAGCCTAGACAACAGAAACAAAGCTGGAGGAAAAGCTGGGAGGGACGAGAACATCCAGGAAAATCAAGGAAACAAGTAGGAGCTGGCTACTCGGTTTTCTTTCAAGTTTTATTACGGTTATTTTTGTTGGAGCTTCTGTATGTGCTCACGAATGTGTACAGATGAGAGGACACTGCATGAGTTTCTTCATTCTTCACTCATGTGGGTTCCAGGGATCAGACTCAGGTCATCAGTGTTGGTGGCAAATGCCTTTACCCACTGAGCTAACTCACCAGCTCCTGCTCAGTTTTCTTGATGTGGGGCACAAGGCAGGCTGAGGCATGCTGGCTGCAGCTGCTCTCTTGCCCTTCCTTCACTTGTCACACCCCAATGTGACAGCATGCATTTGAACTCCTAGGTCAGATTTAGTGTCGTTCCTCCTACTTGCTCACTTACTCAGGGACCCTGAAAGTTTCTGGTACTGTGCTGAGTCCTCGGGGACGTCATCTGAATGTTCACACATCAGTTTGTCAGCTGCGTAGGGCCCACCACATTGACCCCACGCTCTCTGCCCTGCTCCTCTTGGTTACTGTTCTGGTGTTGGTTCTCCTCCTGCCTGGAGGCTGCCTCCCACCAGCCCTCCAAGTCAGGAGGAGCAGGAGATAAGAACCATGCCTGGAATGGCGGGCGAGAACCCTACAGGGATCACACACCCTGGGAAGAGTTGATGGCTAGTTCAACTTTAATTCGAGAGAACAAAGGTTATATATCTGTAGGGGAGTGGGTGGAAGGGCTCCTCTTGGAGCCCATAATTGGAGTACATAACTGGTTGGAACTAGGCACTTCAAGGATGCTTGATTTGCATTATACAGCATTCTATCATAAGAACAGAAACTTGGCACCTGATTAACATATAGGCTTACGGAGAGGAGAGCTGTGTCAGAAGCCATACATCAAACGTGGTTAGGGGAGTTTGTGTCTAAAGACACTCTCCAGATGAAGTCAGGCAGAGAGCAGGGGACTCCGCCAAGGGGAGGGAGTTCTGCCTTTAAAGCCGAGCTCATCATGGCTATCCAGTCCAGGCAAGAACTGCAACCTCAACCAGCAGGGTACCTCCAACATCCTGCTCATGACCCTGCAGTAAGTATGCCTCATGTCTTTCTCCTGGGACAGAGCCACTCTGGACAGTGGCAATGTCTGTACCAGGAATGCTGTTTCTGGTGTTTCCAAAGTTGCTGACTGGAGGCACCAGAGGTGCTGGCCTCCCTTTAGAAATGCCTCTGATTTTGTGTATTGTTTTACCACCTCAATGCTGAAGGAATCCTATTCCTAACACCCAAATGTAGACCTCAGCAGCGTGCGACTGCCAAGTAAAGCTTTAAATGTAAAGCAAAGGGAAAGCCTGCCTTTAAATAGCAGTGCTGAGGCCTCACCAGTCCCCTATCCTTCTCTTCCTGAGGTGGACCAATAGCTCCTCCTTAAGGAATGTTAAGGTCCAGGATTTACTCTTCTTCACTCAACCAGTTTCCCTGCTGGGGGAGGGGGGGTCCTGAAGCGCAGTCAGGTCCATAGGGCCAGACTGCAGACCCTTGACCGGCCTTATTGCTCTGTTTGGTTCCCTCCAAAGTACCTGCAGGAGTACACACAGAAAAGTGCAAGTCTCGTACCCAGAGCTCCTGTGTGTGTACACGAATGAGGCTTCTGAAAGCCTGTAAGATACAGTCCTTCTCTGGGTCTGCGAGCTGCAAGCCTGAAGGCACCATGTCTTAGTTAGAGCTTCTCTTGTGATAAAACATCAAAAGCAAGTTGGGGAGGAGAGGGTTTATTTGGCTTGCACTTGCATGTCACAGTCCACCACTGAAAAAAAGCCAGAGCCTCAAGCAAGGCAGGAACCTGGAGGTGGGAAATAATACTGAGGTCGTTCCACGGAGGAGTGTTCCACATGGCTTGATCAGCCTGTCTTCTTATAGAACCCAGGACCATCCAAGGGTGTGGCCTGTAGTCAGCTTGAGCCCACCCCTCACCCCCACATCAATCACCAATCAAGACTTGCTCACAGGCCAATCTGGCCTAGGGGTGGGGGAGAGAAGGTGGTGGTGTTTTTTATTTTCAATTGAGGTTCTCTCTTCCAAAATGACTCTAGCTTGTGTCAAGTTGACATAAAACTAGCCAGCACAGACCACTAGAGGTGACCTGAAGACATATTGTCTCTGCTTATTTCCTCTCGTGAAGACAATACTAGCCCTGCTGAGAGCTGCCCTAACCGGAAGTCAGGATGGGTTGAACGGACCAGGCAAGGGAGCGGTCAAATTCTGGAAATGAGATCACATCAGCCTTTGAGTGCTCTTAGCCTCACCCATTTGTTTCAAATGTACACTCAAGTGTTTATAGGTGATGTCACTTCTCCAGTCCCAAGGGAGAAGACAGCCATCATCACACAAGTCCAACTAATCCCAGCTGGCCCCGTGTCTAATGTGAGTGGGTTGAGTTGCCATGCTTCTAGGAAGGTTCATTGGATGTCCCTGTGGCCTCTGGCATCAGCGGCACCTCCATCACTACCTATGCTGCCCCTGAGCACCAGTGGCCTCCAGTGTCAGTGGCTGAACTGCATTCCAAATGTCAACACGGCTTGTTTATAATTTAACCCCCATTCATCTCTGCTGGAGGCCTCTGTAACCACAACCCTGGCTGGCACCCCAAAACACCATACGCTGGAGAAATGCACCTTGTACCATTTTTTGCACTTCCACTTGAAAGAGTTGTCTTAGCTGTAGCAAGCCACAAACCAGTGCCAGGAGAAGGCTTTCAGGGCATCAGTAGGTAGAGGTCTGCATCCAGAGCCCATAGTAACAGGTGGTGGAAACGCTGGTCAGTCTGTCAAGGAGTTAGAAGTGGTTGGGGGATGGGCATGAGGAATTTCCATAGTGAGAAGAAGTGATGGGAACTTACAGGGGCTGCACCAGCCTCATTGGCTCACCAGAAACCTGGGGTGGTGAGGAGCAGCACAGAGAGGAGGGATTCTCAAAGCTGCTTCCGCCAAAGAGGAGAAGAGAAGAGTGGAAACTCCCTGAGTTGACAGGTGCTTTCCCTGGGGTCCCCTGGGGCCCTTATCTCAGGATGCTTCAGCTTTGGAAACAGTCCCTACATGGAGCTTAATACAGAGCACCTATTCGGTAAACCTCTGTGGAATGGTTCCAAAAATACAATCTGATCTCCATCTGGTTTCCTGGGAAAACAGGCAGCAGCTTCCACACTCTGTATGTAGAGAAAGGTTGGCTTTACTGCCTTAGCAAGAAGCCCCAGCCTGCCCTGCACCCTTGTTGGAAACTTCTGCAGGAGAGAGAGATTGGGAGTCCTTAAGAGTCTCAAATCCAGCAGGAACTCTGGCCTTACTCCTGGTGACTTGCCCTCAGTGCCTGCACTCCTCCAACAGCATCCTGAACAGTTGGTGGCTTCTCTCCCACAGCTCAGCCTCTCTTTCCCCCAGCAACTCTCCTCTGTGGCTCTGTGGTGAGGTAAGCAGAGGCAAGCTAGAAGCCTTGGAGATGCAGAGGCCTGCAGCATACTCTGCAGAGGGTACAAGCAATGCCACCAAAGCCATTTGCCTAAAGAGACTCAGGAAAAGTAGACACCTTCTCATGATGCATTCATTTATCATTCATTCATCCCCCACTATCCTGTGCTCAGTACTGTCTAGGAGATGGAATGCAACAAGGGAAGAAGTAGGTCTCTGCTGTCTTGGTGCTTCATTCTATTGATGGAAAAGAACAGTAAACAGAGAGACAATACTTCAGGCAGTGGTAAGTGCTAAAAAGTAAAACCCATTAGACAAACAGGTACACAATGACTGAGAAGGATCTGAATGTGGATGTGTAATCGAAGGAGGAGCATTTGGGGAAAGTATTTTAGATACAGGGCAGAACCCAAAGCAATTGAGGAACGAGCTGCAGGTGGATTTGGGGGAACATGGTTAATCTGAAGCAAGAGTTCCTCCTGTTTGAAGAGCAGAGCACATACAGTACAGCTTAAATCAAGGCAAGAGAGCAGGGGACCAGATCATAAAGGCAACCATCGAGATTGTGGATTTCCTGTAAGTGACCCACAGAGCTAGTAAAGGGCTCTAAGAGCAGAAGCCAACTTCTTATATAAAAGGAGCACACTGAAAGTAAGCCAGACACACAAACAGCACTTCCTGGTCTCACTCATATGTGGAAGCTAAAACCGCCACCACCAGCAGCAAAATGATCTCCCAGAAGTAGAAAGTAGAAATAGTGGTTGCCAGAGGTGAAGAGGGGATACTGTAGGAAGAGGTTGGCTCATAGTTAAAAAATTAAGTGGCTGAAGTGGTTAAGAGCACTTTTTGCTCCTGCAGAGGACCCAACGTTCAGTTCCCAGGACTAACATGGCGGTTACAACCATTGGTTACTCCAGTTCTAGGAGATCTGAATCGCTCTTTTCATCTCCATGGGTACCAAGCATGAATATGGCAAATATATATACATGCAGGCAAGGACACCCATATATGTAAAATAAAATAAATAAATATTTTAAAAAAAATCATAGATAGAAGAGACTAGTTGTAGTGTTCTGTGCAATGGGGTGACAATAATCTATTACATATTTCAAAGCATCTAGAAAGAGCTTGAATATTATCACAAAGAAATGGCACACGTGAGGTGACAGATACGATAGAAACCTTAGTTTAATCTTTACATGTTGTATAACTGTATCAACATATCACATTATACCCCAAAAGTATACAAAATTATTGTCATCAAAAAAATAAAATAAAATAAATGTTAAAGGAATGCATACATGATAAAAAGTCATTAGAAAAATCCAAAGAAAATTTGATATTAAAAAAGACCTGTTTGAAAACATGGAAAAGGCCAGCGAGATGACTCAGTAGGTCAAGGCTTTGCTGCCAGGCCTGATGAACTGATGAACCCATCCCTGAAACCTACGTGTTGGAAAGTAAAAACCATCTCTTACAGTTGCCCTCTGACCTCTCCGTGTATATCATGGCACTCCTATGGCCAGACATATACACAGCAAATAAATGTTTAAAAGTATTTTGAAATAGGGGCTCATTATGTAGTCCTGGTTGTCCTGAAACTCACTATGTAGACCACATTGATCTTGAGCTCATAGATATGAGCCTGCTTCTGCCTCCCAAGTCCTGGGGTTAAAGAAACACCCAGGGTTATATGGGAGACCTTGCCTCAAAAGCAATCAATCAATCAATCAATAAAACAAAAACTGTAAAAGGGATACATATTTTAAAAAGTAAAAAATAAGTAAGCTAACTAATAAGTAGATTAACAATCAAAGTGAAAAGGAAATTAGGTGTGGTAGCTCGTAGTGTAGTAGCCTATAATCCCAGCATTTAGGAAGTTGGGGCAGGGGTTCAATGTCATTCTTAACTACAATTTGCCTATAGATGAAGACGAAACTCCTGTTTGGACTACATTCAACCCTGTCTCAAAAAACAAAAACAAAATGAACAATCATCAAAGAAATACAGTGGCTGGGCAAAACCTAAACCAGCCTCTGGCAAGGTTGAGAGGGGGCAGGTAGGAGGCTTTTTGCCTCTCTTGGATGGCAGCCTTGGATTATGGGTGGAGGGAACGAGAAATGGGTGGAATCTGTATTCATTTCAAAGGCAGAACCAACTGGGTTTTTTGGTGGATTACATGCAACACTTTGAAAAATGACAAAAAACTCCATATGGACATACAGGAAGAATGAAGCTGTCATAAGGAAATGTCTTCAGGTGGAAGCTTTGTATTTGCCTGAAAACCAGAAACTGGGAAAAAGACATGGTGAAGCCCAGTAGACACAGTATACTGAAGTGGATGGCTTTGCAGACCAACACACTGATGAATGAAACTGGGACCGTGAGGCTGGCTATGGGCATGTGGACGAAAGTGCATATACACACCCTGAAGGGTAGAGACAGACATTATAGGCATGCTGGGATATGTGTCCCATATAGTTTAGCAGGATGAGTTTTATTAAAACAGCAGTCTGGCTTGGCTGATGTATACAGCTGAAATATCTTCTATGCCAAAACCTTGAGGTTTCATTTTGAATTTTGTGTCTGAGGAATTCTCTCCCTGGAATACGAACCACAGTTAGTTTACTCTAAATTACAGTAGAAAATTGCAAGTGTTGCACAAAACGTTTGGTCTTGGGCTCCAGCTTCTCTTCCTCTAGAAGCTGGTGTAAAATCCTTGAGTTGGATGGCCAAGAGTATGGTTTCTTTAGGGCTTCCTCCGCCTGAAGCCTGCTCCTTGGCAGACACCACACTCTGGCCATCCCACACACTGAAGTTTGCTCTGGGTGATTCACTTCTTGCTTCAAGCTATCAGTGTCTATTGACAGTCAAGGATTTGAACTTTTTATGTTTCAAGAGGGGCTTATTTGTTTCTGATATGCTCTATAAAATGTCAATGGTCAGGGCTACTTAAAATATGCACAAATCCCTTGATGAACTAGTTGTGTTTCTCCTGCTCTGCTGTGCTTCTCCTGGGGTTCAGCCTTCTCTGTGAACATCAGCAATGGAAAAGCTATTTAAACCCTTCTACCACAGTGTAGATAGGGTTAGAGGCATGCTTAATCACCAAAGTTTCTTGTGTTGGAACATGCTTCACCCCCAGGGTTATACTGTTCAGAAGCTAAGAGGTAGGACTTAGTATAAGGTAATGAGATCAGTGGTGCGCGCCCTTGGAGTCGACTGAAGTAGGTATTATTCGAATACTGCCTCGTGCACAGATCCTCCAGAGCACCCATGTGACACACTTCTCCTGCCTTCCTGTCTGTCATATTGCATGATACCTTCTTCTTCCACGTTCTCCCATCATATTGCCACCCACCATGAAGTAACACATCCGGGGAGCCTATCACCAAGGGCCAAGCTGTTTTCACATTTACCTTCCAAAATTGTGAGCTGAACAAAGTTCTTTCTTTACAGATCACCCAGCTTGGGTATTTCCTTACAGTGAGAGAAAACAGACTGTTAACATGTTCTAGGAAGGACTATTTCACACCCAACACACAGGAAGCCATGAGCACTGAATCCAAACCTTCTGTTTAACTGTGAAGTTTTCAATATTTCATATGGATTTTTCTCTAGTAGGAATGCAGCTTTAATGACAAACGAGAAAGCACACATTACTTTGAAAACACCCATTGCGGATAGTTCAGAATGTGGACAACAGCAGCAGTTTTTCCTTGAAATCAACTGCTTAGTTCTTAAGCATGTGACTCCTTGACTCACTCCCTCACAAGGTCAGAGTCACCCTGATGGCATGCAATTATACTTTAGAAGTTACAGACGTGTGGCATGTCTGACATGGTATAGAATCGCATGGTTAACTTTCGTTCTTGCTTTAGTTACAGGAAGTATTAAATAAGGTCATAGTTTTCCTGTGCCTAAGATCTATCACTCATATTTTAAGCTGAGGAAAGGTGTGCTCACATATGAAGACGAGCTAGGATCTGCCCCTAAGAAACAATAACAAGTCATTCAACCCCCCTGCTGAGGTTTGTGTGAAAACTGTCCCCCACAGGCTCCTGTATTTGAACACTTGATCCCCATTTGGTGGTTCTGTTGGGGGAGGCTGTTGAACTTTTAGGGGTGCAGTCTTTTTGGAGGAAGTTCATCACTGGGGGATGGGCCTTGAAGGTTTATAGCCTCACCCTGCTTCCTGCTGGCTTTCTGCTTTCTGTGTGTGATTGAGACGTGATCTCTCAGCTTCCTGCTCCTGCTCCTCGTTGCCTCCTTCATGACAGACTCTTCTTCTGGAAATGTAAGCCAAGATAAACTCTTCTTTCTACAAGTAGCTTTTAGTCATTGTGTTTCATCACAGCGACAAAAGAGTAATTGATACACCCACTTGTCCGTGCATGTTTATACCTAGGACACTCCTTCTGGCCCTCTGCCTAAGCAGATGGCCTCTTTTTCCAAGGGGGAACTACAACACATATGGTTATAAAGGTACTGGTCTTCTGCACACACCTGCCATAGTTTATCCAAGACAGGATAACTGTTCCAAAAACCCAAACATTGAGATCTACATCCACATGGTGTTACAGCATGTCATGGTAGAACAGGGGGTAGTCAATGTTTATCTAGCAGTGGGGGTGTTTTGTGCATGAGGTTTCAAGCAAAAGAGTGGAATTAAAGATAGCTCACACAAGACATTTGTTTTTCCCTTTAGAGACTCTCCAGAGTGTCAAAAAGAAGTGATAGAATTACTTCAAGATTAGAAATGAAACTCTGGAAAAATCCTGTACTTGACACTGGATGTTTCAGCTCAAAAAGTACCGTATCCTTCGCTGTCACTGCAGCTCGTCGGCCTATGAGCTCTAAGGCATTTCTTCACAATTTAGAAATAAAAATGTGGTATAAATCAAGCCTCTGCCAACATACAAATCCTGACAAAACTAGGCTGTCTTGGAAGAGAAGGGAGCTTATGGTAACTATGCATTGGCAGGCTGAGAGCCCTTGCTTTAATTTTAGAATCAAAGTCAGGTTCAAGCATACCAAGATGCTATGAGGAGATGCAGCAGGAAGCACTGCAGATGTCACCCTACTCTTTAGTTGGAAGAACACACCAAAGTGGAAATGACCAGATTCGTGACTTGGGCACTGGGGGTGGGTGGGGGGAGGCTAGGTACTGGCAAAGAGTATTCAGGGGGTTTCTGTTGAGTCACCAGAATCTAAGCTGTTCACCAGGAATTCAACTTAGCACTAACTAAGCGCTTTCATTCCACGCAGCCATGGCTTCCTAAAGAGAGGTGGCTGTTACTAGAGTCTGCTTTACTGAGGACAAATGGTACGCTTACACCAACAGTTCTGGTCAACGCATTGTCTTTGCTCCTGGTGTAGCTTGAAGGTGGTTTGACAAGATGTCAGAGTATAAAATCTCTTCCTCAGAGAAAAGTTCCTCCTCTGGCTGGTACCAAGGCTCCAGCCTTTCCTTTCCCCCAACGTGAGAATAATGGAGAAATGTCAATTTCTTGGGAACTACTCAGTCAATAGACTGACAGCCAAAGAGAGAGAGGAAGCCATAGGAAGTCTCTATTTAGAATTTGCTCCCTCCTGCAAAGATGGCTACAGCTTTACTCAGGAAGGTACCCAGGACTCAAGGGAAGACATACTGGTTCCAGGTGAGTAACAAAGCTTTCAAAAATATTTTACTTGGGGCTGATTAGATGGTTCAGCAGGTAAAGATACTTGTCAGTAAGCCACATGACCTAATTTTGAACCCCAGGACCCACATGTTGGATTGAGAATACTGACTCCCACAAGTCATCAGAAATCCAAATGCCTGCCCCTCAAATAAAGCAATGTAGTTTAAAAATATTTCAACCTGGAGGTGGTGGTGAATGCCTTTGATCCCAGTGCTCGGGACACAGAGGCAGGTGGCTCTCTGTGATTTCCAGGCCAGCCTGGTCTACAGAGCAAGTTCCAGGATGACCAGGGCTGCACAGGGAAACCTGTTTCAAAAACATTTTTTTCAATTGCACTAATCTACAGCAAAAAGTAGGTATGTTAGATCTGCCCAGGAGGAACTTGACAGGCAAGAATACAAAACCCAGAAAACATCAGCTCTTCTATTTGACTGATAGGCAGAAAAGGTAGGACATTACAGGACAATAAAGATCTGGACTTGAAAGAAGTTCAGCTGGGCTGGGGTGTGGCTCAGTTTAATTATCATGCACAAAGCCCTGGGCTCCGTTGCTGACCCTGTGTTAACCAGGAGCTATGGTACATATCTGTAATCCTACTAGCAGGGAGATAAGGGCAGGAAGGGCAGGAGTTCAAGGTCATCCTTAGCTACAGAGTGAGCTCCATGTAGCCAGCCTGGGCTACATGAGACTCTCTTTCTAAATGAATAAATATACACGTGCTTGTTTAAAGAAATCAAAGAAGAGAAACACTCTAAGAACAAAGGTGAGCCAGGTTTGGTGGCACACACCTTTAATCCTAGCTCTCAGGGAAGCAGAGGCAGACGGATCTCTGTGAGTTTGAGGCCCGCCTGTTTTATAAAGTGTGTCCAGGACAACCCCGGCTACACAGAGAAACCCTGTCTCAAAAAACCAAACCAATCAAACAGCCAAACAAACAAATTATAGCCAGGCAGTGATGGCACATGTCTTTAATCCTAGCACTTGGGAGGCAGAGGCAGGCGGATATCTGAGTTTGAGGGCAGCATGGTTTACAGAATGAATTCCAGGACAGCCAGGCTACACAGAGCAACCCTGTCTCTAAAAACAAACAAACAAACAAACAAAAATTCGCAAATTATAAAGTATATAAATTGTATCTCTATAATTCTGCTTCAAAAAAGGAAGTAACAAGGTTGTCTACAAATTTAAATAACAAAATAATATACAGAAAGTTTGATAATAAAGTCATGGAAAACATATTTTACTGAAACAAAATTCTCATTTTCTGGGGCTGAAGAGATGGGCCGACAGTTAAGGGAGCTTGCTGCTTTTGCAGAGTACCCCAGTTTGGTTCTCAGCACCCACGCAACCATATATAATTGTCATTCCAGGGGATCTGACATCCTTTGGCCTCCGTGCATTCCTGCATATGTGTGGTGCACATAAACACAGGCAGCAGACATGCATACGATTAAATAAACAGATGTTGTTTTTTTTTTTAAATCACATTTTCTGCAGATGCCTATACTATGGAAGAGTTTAATACTATGATTTCAATATGATAAGTTCCAAAGGTGATGCCTGAGTCAGGAAAGCAGAAGCTGCATAGATTATTTCACTGTTGTCATCACTGTGGTGCTGGGGATGGAACCCAAGGCTTCATGGATGCTGGGTCTGTCATAGAGGTCGAGCTCTGGACCTTCTAGGGTTTTGTTTTTTGTTGGCTTTTCTTCATGATTATTTCAGACTAGGCCTTTCACTATGTACCTCAGGTTAGCCTGTAAGGACTCTGTGATTACAGGCAGGCTTCACAATGCCGAGCTACACACTAACTATTTTAACAGACTTTAACACAAGGAATTGGTTACACAGGCATCTAAGAAATGGCAAAACCCAAATGGGTCAATTAAGTAGTGCCGGGTTAATAACTGTAGTTAATACTGAGTCTCCTGGGGAAGCAAAGGAGTAAAGGTGAAAAAAAAAAAAGGAGGTGGGCATTCTCTGAATTGAAAAACTAGGAAGACAAATCCCATGCAGTGGACACATGGAGTCCAAAGGAAGGCGTGTCCTGGTTGCTCGGTAGTGCCAGAGCTTGTAAAAATAACCGTGGGTCTGAGGTTGCCCGGCCTCTGCCTAGAGACTAAGGAAGTACAATGAGCTAGCTCTACAAGTGTGCAAGGAAGCTGAAAACAGGAAGCAACTGCTGCATTTTGGGCTGCTGTGTTACTCGGAGGACATTCTGACAGAAGTTACAAGCAAACAAGAAGCAGCAAGAAGCTTCTCTTTTCCTCTAACCTCCAGTGTCTCTTCAACGACCTACTCTCCTCAGAGCCTAACAGGTAGCAAGCTAGCTGCTGGAAAGGCCTGCACAGCCGCAGCTTCAGCTTCAACAGTGCAAGCTTAGAGCTTCCTCAACCATTAGTAGAACTTACTTGCTCACAACCTCAAAATGAGATGAAAAGAATGAACTGCAGAGCTACGGAAGCCTGGAAACCAAAACATCACTGCAGGTGCAATCGTGTACAACTGCAAGGCGTGGCGATGACTATTCAGTAATTCACAAATTGAACCAATGACGTGGAGAAAGACTTGATTTAATCATAGTAAATCCAGAAGAATGACATGATTAGCAGTAAAATAACCCATGTAGAGCATAAAGTTGTTTCTAATAACTAGCTCCTGCCCTGTGTGGTGGTGCTTATCTCTGATCCTAGAATTTGAGAGGTGGAAGCAGGAGAATGAGAACGTTAAGGCAAGCCTTGTCTACAAGTTGAGTTTGAGGCCAGCCTGAGCTACAAGAGATCCTGCCCATAAACAAACAAACAAACAAACACAATTTCTGTGAAAATAAAACATGGCTGCCCCTGAGAGGGGAGCAGCCTTACCAGGCCATAGAGGAAGACAGTGCAGCCAGTCCTGATGAGACCTGATAGGCTAGGGTCAGATGGAAGGGGAGGAGGACCTCCCCTATCAGTGGACTATGGGAGGAGAAGAGGGAAGGAGGGTGAGAATGGGAGGGGATAAGGGAGGGGTCTACTGTTGGGATACAAAATGAATAAATTGTAATTAATAAAAAATGAATTAATTAAAAAAGAAAACATGAACTTCTGGTCATCTTTTTTTTGGGGGGGGGTTAATTGAGACAGGGTTTCTATGTATCCCTGGCTGTCTTGGAATTCACTCTGTAGATCAGGCTGGCCTCAATCAGGGATTTCAGTGGCCTCTTCGTCCCAAGTGTTGGGATTTCAGGTGTGCACCACCACTGCTTGGCTAATTTCTGGACATCATTATAAAGGACTTCTATTTTTACTATTATTCTAGATTATAATTTTATGTCTATGTGTGTTTTCTTTGCATGGATGTCCGTGCACCCACCATGCCTGGCATATATCTTGTTTGCATGCCTAGTGCATGTGGAGGATAGAGGAGGGTGTTGGATCCCCCTGGAACTGGAGTTACAAGGTTATTTATTTATTTATTAAGATAAGGTTTCTCTGTGTAGCCCCAGCTCTCTGAAACTCACGTTGTAGACCAGGCTGGCCTCAAACTCAGTGATCTACCTGTCTCTGCCTCCCAGGAGCTGGGAGTAAAGGCATGTGCCACCACTACCCAGTGATGTTTTGAGCCACTGTGTGGGTGATGGGACTCAAACCCAATCCTCTGGAAAAGCAGCAAGCGTTCTTAACTGCTGAGTCATCTCCATTCCTGGCTTGCATTATTTTTATATTGATAACAAAGTTATAAAATGAATTTACAAGAAGCTTCACAAACAGTCCTGGGGGAAAGGGCCATTTGTACAGGGAATATTAAGAGGAAATTATGCTCTAAGAGGTAATCTGCCTAAATTGCTGCTTCTCAATTATAATTGCACATTATAGCCACTGAGGAGCTTTGAAAAAATACCAATGTCTAGGCTCCAGCCCAGACCCATTAAGCCAAAATCTCAGAAGTGGGACTTGGGAATTGATATGTGCTAAATGTTCCCCGAGTGATTGTGATGTGCAACTCTGGTCAAGAACCACTTGAGTCAACAGGTCACATGGATGCTTCCCAAGATGCAAGGCATGTGGCTGGAAAGTCAGAACACTCCATTCTGTCCTAGCTACAAGAAGGAGTCACAACCAGAGCTAGTTACTAGGAAAGAAGGAAGAACAAACACGTGATGGGCTACCGCAGCCTAGCTCCAGCCTGGCTCCCCGTGCTGTCATAAAATGCCTGTCAGCAGGAACCAAGAAGGGGACATGTGTTCTTGTTTATAACCAGTGTGTGTTTGTGTGTGCCTGAGAGAGAGAAAGAGAGAGAGAGAGAGAAAGAGAGAGAGAGAGAGAAAGAGAGAGAGAGAGAGAGAGAGAAAGAGACAGAGACAGACAGAGAGAGAGACAGAAACTTTCTGAGTTGACACCTCATTGTATGTTGCTGATTCAAAACGGACAAGACACACCCATTACAGAAGCAATTTCTAGTGAGCATGATGGAACTATTGTGATTAGCTTACTAATGCTTCTCAAACATTACTGTGTATAGGTATTACTTGAGAATGTTTTTAAAATGCAGATCCTGATTCAGTAGGTCTGGCCACAGGCCAATTTTGGCATGTCTAACAAGCTCCCAGGTGATTAGAGTGACTGGTTGAGGTGTCAATTACAATGTCCATCTTAACTGCCAAGCACACAAGATATTTATATTAGCTGAGAAATACATTCTTTCCTTGTAGGTAACTCTAAAAAGAAGCCAATTATAATCACAAGGGCTTAATGAGCAAAGCAGATTGCAAAGCATATGCGAAGGCACAAAAGCAAGCAACTGCTCACCGAGCACTAAGAGATGGGGTAAGGCAGAGTCAGATCACTGAAGGGTTGGCCTTTACTGTTCTTCAGAACACAAAACCATACGGATTCTCTATGAAAAAACTCTTCTGGGTCCAATTAGTGTGGGAAACATTGCATTCTGTGTCTCTCATTTGGGTGTTGACAATGGCTATTTCAGTTTTCAAGATGTTAAGAAGTTTTCCTGTGGTATAGAAACCTTCCCTCAAATAGAAAATAACTGATAGGTAGGGCAGTGTATATCATTTAGGGGGTGCAGCACAAAATGAAAATGAGGGGTTGCTCTTCCAAAACTTTGAAGACTTTGTAGATGGTGACAAGAACATTAAACCAACTGCAGAGCCCTTCTAAGTGAGGACTGTACCAATGCCCAGAATGCCAGTTGGGAGGATTAAAGGAGGCAATGAATAGAAGGTGTTTACACTATAAACACCAAACAGAAAATAGCTGTAGTATACATATGGGGTTTGGTTAAGACACAGTTGCAACAGAAACTCAGTGGATCCAACTTCAGCAAGTACAAAGGGGATGAGAAGTGGTAAGAATAAGTCATAAAGATTTTTCCAGGCAAGTTTCTCTTACTTCAAGTAGCTAGGCAGCCAGCGGGCACCTATGCAAGTGGAAGAGAAACTTCCACATGGAAGAGAAATACTAATACAACCCATTCAATTCTTCCCAAAAGGTTCCGCGTCTATATCCTGTGGCAAGCCAGTCTCAAAAACACTGTCTAGTTGGGGAGTGTCTCTTCATCAGAATTCCTTTTTTTTTTTTTTTTTTTCCTTAAGACAGGGTTTCTCTGTATAGCTTTGGCTGTCTTGGACTAGCTTTGTAGACCAGGCTGGCCTTGAACTCACAGAGATCTGCTTGCCTCTGCCTCCCAGAGTGCTTGGGATTACAGGTGTGTGCCACCATGTCTGGCCATGATTCCATTTTTTAAGGAAGAGACTCTGATGGTTGCATCTGTCTTTACCTAGGCTAAAGAACCGTATATAAAGCCTTTTGTTATCAGCCCAGTGGAAGGAAGGGGGTTCAGTAATCTAGCTCTGTGTCCCAGTGTCCTCTAAAGTTGGTAATTTAGAATGCACAAGGATGTGCTTTTTACGTAGACAAGCAAAACATATACATCCCATAATCGCTTAATTTGGGAGACAATTTTTTTTCTTTACATATGTAGTCCCAGCTGGCCTCAAATGTGAAACCTTTGTGTTTCAGCCTCCTGGAGTGCTGAGATGTTGCCAACATTAATGGCCTGGGGACATTAATTGAACAACTATTAACACCCAACAGAGAGAACACTTGGGAAATGCTGCTGGAACAGACATCGAGGTGGGATGCTTGAAGCATCTGGGTACTAGGAGTTGAACTGAATGTGTGTGAGAGATGGCAGTGAGAAGAACTTACTGTATGGCGCGAGCCGTGAGATCAATGATGGGGAAGCTGGTTATCAGCCAGCTACCTATAAAAGTGAGGCTTGTACTAGTGGAGGGGGCGGGGAAGGAGTAGTCTGCAGAAATATTTGGGAAGTTAAAAGAAAAGTGTGCAAGGCTTGGCGACTTATCTTTGTGGGGAGTGGGGAAAAGAGGAAGACAATAAAAGTGATTCAGAGAAGTCATTTGGAAATGATTGGTGATAAAAGTGCTAATTGTGAGGACAAAGTAAGGGTTGGGGAGAAAGCATAGATAGGACTTCTGTTCTTACCTTAGAATATTTGGTGACAAGAATGATTCTCAAGTGGACACCTGAAACTTGGGCAGGAGGTAAAGACTTGATATGGTGAGGAGGTATAGATGCGTCTCAAAATGTTTATGGGTTGGAATTTAAAAGCCCAGTGCAACAGTGTTGGGAAGCGGGAGCCCAGTAAGAGGTGGTTAGCGACCTGGGCAGATGGCTCAGTTGGCCAAACGGTTGCTGCACAAGCATGTGGACGCGAGTCTGAGTTCCAGAACCTGTTTAAAAAGCAGGGAGCGGTGGCAACTATCGGTAATCACAACTCCAGGCAGGCAGAAACAGGATTCCTGCGAGTCACTGGCCAGTCAGCCCAGTCAAACCGATGGGCTCCAAGCTCAGAGAGAGACTGTCTAAATAACACGGTGGAGAGCGACTGAGAAAGACCTCCAATGTCAGCCTCTGCTCTTCGTGTGCCATGCACACACGTGTACTCCTTCACAAACAAAAAACATGTATACGGACATTTAAAAGGAAGTGGAATTAAGTTAAAGGGCTCTCCTTCATGAATTAGTATGACTATCTAGGAAGTATGCTTTCTTGAGAGTGGGTAATTGTAAGAGCAAGTTCAGCCCCTCCTCTCCTGTTCTCTTGTCCTTTTGCATTTCGCCACAGGATTATGCAGGATCTTGCCTGAGAGTGGCAACTTTTATCATTGGACTTCCTACTCCCCAGAAACTTGAGAATTAAGTTTCTTTTCTTATAGATTACCCGACTTGGTATTCTGTTAAAGCAGGACAACACTAAGATAAATTTTAACGCCACTCCGTTTTAATAATGATGAAAACACAGAGAGAGCTTGTGTTTAACAGGCACTAGGAGATCACATGAACACACAGTCCTTGGCCTGGTGGAGCTCACAGCTGCCTAGTGAAGACCTGAACACAGGGCGAGACCCTGGATAGTTTTGAAGCACAGAATTGTGAAAACGAGGAAGGATCAAGGACTAGCACCACAGGTGCCAGTCCATATCTTTGGAGTTGCTGCTAGTGTCTGCAGATTTCAAGGAAGGCGATGCCTCATCAGCGCAGGTGGTGTCTGTAGCTGGTAACATAAAACGCTCATCTGAAGTTTCCTTTGTGCTTACCCAGCACCGGGTCTCATTATTTGCAGGAAGCTGGCAACTACTGAGCAGTCACTACAAATAGACAGTAGATAGACATTTATGGGGTGCAATTTTTTACCCCTAAATCGCCAAGATCTGGATGAGAAGGGAGCTAAACGGTGACCCGTAGGGGCTTGTATTAAGGCCTAGCTCCTGTAGGTGCCAGCATCGCGGAAGTGAAGCGCGAGCCGTACCCCAAGTTTGGGGGCGTGGGCAGCAGTGCTTACACAGGCAGTTTGGGGAGAACAATGAGGTATCTGGGAGGAAGCGGAGGATGAATAAACTCAGCCTCACAAAGAGAGTCGGGAGGATTGCGGCACTGTTCGAGGCGCGGGAATGGCCCTGAGAGCAGAGCTCGAGAGGTCGAGGGGCAAACCCACCCCTGAAACCGCCAGGTAAAAGCCGGGGAGCGCACGCCTCATGGCGGCCGCACGCGCTGGCAGAGCGCCTCGACAGTGCGCACGCGCCGAGCCTCGGCCGGCCCCCGCTCCCGGCGCGCGGGAGAAGCTACGCACTTGGGCGAGAAGCGTCGCGTCTGGGTGAGCGCTTCGCCCCCCTCCCCTTTCTCCCGCAGTGCCTTGCGCGCGGCCGGTGGGCGGGGGAGGGAGGGGAGGGGAGGCGGCGGTGGCAGCCATGTTGTTGTGAGTCTCTGTGCCTCACCCTCGGTACTTCGGTGGTTCGGAGGAGGAGGGGGAGGAGAAGAAGGAGGTGGGGTGGGGGGGGGAGGGAGGTAGGAGGAGAAAGAAGACGTCGCCGCCACCGGAGGCGGAGGGGGAGGACGGACGGCCGAGAGCGTCGCCGCCGGTGCCCAACGGTCGGTGTCCCCGGCTGAGGCAGCGCGGCCGCAGCAGCCCTGTAAGTCAGCCCGCGCTCGCTCCGTCTCGTCCGCGGGCGCCGCGGGGGCCGGCGGCGGGCTTTGTGTGTCGGCCTCCACCGGAGCAGGCCTCGGGCGGGAACAGGCCGGGCCTGGGCGGGTTTGGCGGCGGGCTGCGGCCTGGGCCCAGCTCGCACAATGCCGGGGGAGGGGAGCCGGAAAGGGGTGTGCGCCGGCGGGGGAGGGGGCGCTGCCCGCCGCTTTCCCGCTCGCTGCCCGCGCCCCGCGCCCGGCTGGCTGGTCGCCGGCCTTCGCGAGCGGAGCCCGTGTGCCCGCCGGCTCCCGGCCCGCGGGGTCCCGCAGCCTGGAAGAAGCACGGTGGAGCCAGAGAAACGGGCGAGTTGGAAGTGGGTGAAGCGGGGGGGGGGGGAGTGGGTTGGTGGGGGTCGAGGTGGCGGGGGTCCTCGAGGCCTGCGAGCGCCCAGGGAGAGCTTGGCAGGAGGATGTGGACGTGGAAAGAAAACCGGGACTGGGGTTTGACCTGTTCAGGTGCCTTGCTAAGGAAAGTGGTGTTTTTGTTAGAACATCTTTTCGATACTCGGAAGATGTGTAACTTTAAAGCCGAAGGCGAAATCAGCGACTTCAAATATTTGAACTTTAGTTTTGCGTGTGAATACGGGTCAGACTTGGGGGTGGGGGGGAGGAATAAACTGAGCGGAGTTTATGCCCAACCAAGCACGTGTGAAGTTGATGCTTTTTCCAAGAATACAGCTTTAGAAACTCGATTTTTCTTAACTTAGCCTCTTATTCTGTGACACATTTGAACTTGGGGAAGGGAATAGATTTCGGACATTTTATGTGCAAGAAGACATGCTATGACTTTTTTTGTTTTTTTTTTTTTCTTTTTCTTCAGATTTTAAGAATCCTGGAGGCAGAGGTTTTCTGTGAGGATTTTAGGGGAAAGGCTTTTAAATGTTTAGCAAGGTGCAGTGCCTGGAAACGATACAGTGTGTCACGAAAGCAGTTTTAAGGAGTTACCTTGGCGTGTTTAAAAGCTTGTTCACTGCTTATATTCGTGACTCTTCGCCATGTGACCGGGAGAACTGGAGGATGATTTAGGAAATTCTGGCCAGGAACCCTGTTAAAAACACAAAGACGGATAGTTTTCATTGGTTAATATTAAGCCTCTGTTGTTAGTCTGATATCCTGCTTTTTATAAATGATTTACGTAATGTGAACAATCATAATTAACTGGCATGTTCTTTATTTCAAGAATGTCTTTAAAATTAATTTTTGGGGAAATTAAGTTCTGTAGGACTGTCTTTGGTATTTTGAAGCACAGGTCTCCCACGTGAAAAAGTTACAGTAACTTTTTTGTGTTTTAAAAACTTTTTACAATATTAGGAGTTTTTGTTTTCTTATTTTGTGTACCAGTGTAGCTGATTTACCTAAAGTGTATTTTTCAGGAGCAATTTTAAGACACTAAGCTGTTTAGTTACTTGATAAAATTTTCTTTGTCTTGAGACTAAACTTCCTTTAGGTAGTTCAGTATTTAGTAAGATTTTAAAGTAACCTTTTCTTAAAAATTGTATTATAGTTGTATGTAACTTTTTGTCCCTGTATTTGTGGCATGGGGATGGAGGTCAGAGGAGAAATTGTGGGTGTCATTTCTCCCATGTAGTTCCTGCGGATGGGAACTCAAGTTAGGTTTTAGGCAGGCCTCTACTTTCTTCCCTGCACAAGATTTAAAAAGTAACTTAACACGGGTACAAAAGCCGTGCATTTTCTTTCCTAATCTTTCTATCGTTAAGAGATCATTTGTCTTTTAAATATGTATTTATCCAAGTTAGCAGAAATACTAGGCGATTTAGGCCAGGTGGAACATCCAGAACCTTGTCTGTATTTGTGTGGGTGTGTGTGTTTGTGCTTGTGTGTACAATAGTGGAGTTGGAACTTAGGACTTTGTGCATACTAGGGTGCTCTACCACCCAGGTACATACCCTGCCAACTTTTTATGTGTGCTGATGATCATAGTAATTTGAAATGGAAGTTGGGGTATGTCTCTTGTACTCAACAACTTCATTGCTCCAAACTTAGAATTTCACTGGATTTCTAAAACAAATATTTTTACTCATATTTGTAAAACCTATATTTGAAATACAGTTTTGAATACTCATCTCACATGACTTTATATGACTTGCATTCATTCACTGCTTGAGACCATTTAACTAACAGATTAATAAAAAGATTGCACTTGTAGGTGGGTAAATTGGCATGTGAAATTAAATAGATTTTTTGTTGTTGTTGCTTGTTCTGTTTTTGAGACAGGGTTTATTTGTATAGCCTTGGCTGTCCTGGAACTCCCTCTGTAGACCAGGCTGGCCTCAAACTTAGAGATCTGCCTGCCTCTTCTCCTAGTGCTGGGATTAAAGGCATACGCCAACACTGCCCAATTTAGATTTCTTATTTCATATTTTTAAGAAGGCATGGAAACTGTCTGGTTTGCACTTTATTTTCTCCTTGTTTGTCTATTAGGTGAATAGTAAGAGGGAATTAAAAATTATCTGAACCCCTCCTCCCTTTTCCTGGGAGTCTGCCCCACAGAAAATGTGTTCTAGCTCACGAGAGCAACCGGGATAGACAGCTTCTTTCTTTAAGAGAGAACAGTAGTTGCTGTGATTGGGTTAGGTTAAATGAATTAGGCATGGTACTGGCCAAAGTCTAAACTAGGCCTTTCAGTGTAGCTTTATCAGTAATAAAGATTGTTGGACTACCATCAGGCTATCTCACTTCTCAATTCAGTAGGTAATGAATTCTGATACAGTAGAAAAATGTTCAAACTGTAATCTTTTTAGTTTTTTTTTTTGTTGTTGTTGAGACAGGATTTCTCTGTGTAGCTTTCTGGAACTCTGCTGCCTCTGCCTCCTAAGTGCTGGGATCAAAGGCATGTGCTGCCATTGCTGCTACCACAACCAACACCTAGCTTCAAACCATAATATTCTGATTGTGATATTTACATTGACAAGTCATTTTTTTTAATAACTGCTTTTGTGGTTGAAATGTGAACTTAAAGGTATTTTCAAAAATTTCCTTTATATAGGTAGATAGGTAATGTTTTTTTTTTACTATTTCAAGAAATAGTATATTTAGAGATGAGATAGTAATTTTTTTCTTCCAGTAATTCAAGAGATTGAATTTAGTTATAAAATGAGAATTTAGGATTTGTCTAGGTAACAAGTATCACCTTAAAGAAAGTAACTTTAAATTTTAATGAAACTGTGGACACTTTCATTGACTTTAAATGCGTAGTTTTGACTTGTCTTTTTGAGTTTTAAATAAAAAGGTTTAAAAAATTAAAAGTGGTTGACTATTCAAGCATGTTGACAAAAGGATGACTTGTTTAATTTTCTCTGTTCTTCAAGTATGGCTACTACAGTCTTACTCTACTCAAGCTACATGTCACTTCTTTTCACATTCTCTTTTGTGGAGGGATAAACGACTTTGGAATACTCAGAAAAATTCAGATATGCCTACCTGATGTGCATATACTAGCTGCCAGCTACAGAAAAATAAAATATTTTCAGATGTGAAAAAGTTGTCAATATGTTTCCTGTCCCATTGACTGAAAATGGGACAGGAAAAAAAAACCCAACAAGATCATCATCACCTACTTTCTGGCAACGTCTGTGCTTGGACTCTATACTGATCCCCCAAATTTGTTTCCTGGAAAGGGTTTAGTCTACTAGGCTATATACTCTGACTATAAGACCATGTACTCAGCACTGCCTATTAGGCATGTCCAACTCAACCCATTTAGTTGCACACACTCAAGAATAACTATGAATGCAGCTCAACATAAACACCTAAACTCACTAAAGAGATGATAAATACTTTTAAAAAATTAATTGTGTGGTTCTCAAGTATGAACTTATATTAAGGATGACAGTTTTGTATCATAGTGACAAAAGGTTTGGTATCCCTGGAAGGAATAAAACCTGTAGCTGATTGTCAACATGTAATGTGGAGGAATTAGAAAAGTAGGAAAGAACTGCTTCTGTATTTGTAGTCCTTTAAAGAAAAGGCTATCCAAGAAATCTGGGATCTTGTTTGAAGGTCAGTCTTTGTGATTTCTGTTGTAGTAGTTGACTTGCCAAGGGTAGCAAGTTATTTTTGTGTATGTTAGATAGAGTTTGTGTATGTTCAAGCACAGGCGTTGAATGTGCCTCAGTGCGTGTTTAGAGATTAGAGGATAATACTGGGTGTGAATCCTTATACTTTCACCCTGTAAGAAATGGGTTCTTGTTTGCAGTTGCATACACCAGGCTCTCTGGAGCGTTAGGTGTTTCTCATGTTTCCATCACCCAGCTCCTTGGGACCACTGGGGATCTGAATTCATGCTCTCACTGTTGAGTGTGCTTTACTCACTGAGATACCTTATCCCTTTGGCACCATTTCCAAAAGACTTATTAGGGATAAGTGAATCTTAACTAAGATGCAGTTGGTTTTATTTAGACAGTACAGGTAAATGAGATATAAGGACAGGGTGAGTGTATGTATAGCCCTGTAACAGGCTGTCGAGATTGTAAGAAGGAGACAGTAGCACACTTACATAATTTTTTGTTGTTAACAAGAAAGTTAAGTCTGCCAGGTGCTGGTGGTGCACACCTTTAATCCCAGCACTTGGGAGACAGGCAGGCGGGTCTCTGAGTTTGAGGCCAGGCTCATCTACAGAGCGAGTTCCAAGACAGCCAAGGGCTTCATAGAGAAGCCCTGTTTCAAAAACACAAAACAAAATTAAATGCAGAAAAACAATTAAATACAAATAGGAGCTACTTGAACTTCTCCATACTATTTTTTCCCCCAAGGCAGGGTTTTTCTGTGTGGCCTTCGCTGTTTAGACGGCTTTTGTAAGCCAGGCTGGCCTGGAACTCAGAGGTCTGCCTGCCTCTTTTCTCCTTTAGTTCTGGGATCACAGGCATGACACCCTGCGCCTGGCTTCTCTATTCTGTTTTATTTGTACTTCTGTGTTTAAATGCAGGGCATTTCTGTAAAAAGCTGATTTTTAAATTCCAGTTCTCCATAAAATTTGGAAGTTTAGACGGTGGGTCTTGTTTTTTTCTACAGATGTTTTTTTGGATTTTGGTGGGGAGGTGGGGGAGTGGAAGGAAAGAGTAGTAGGATTTCCACACTAGGTTGGTGTGGAAACCCGAGTATAACCTTGAATTTAGAATCTTCTTGCCTCTAACAAGTGGTGGGATTACAGGTAAGCCACTGTGCCTGGCTTGGACCTTAAAATGGAGAGAAGTCCAGGTGGTGGTGGTACACACCTTGAATTGCAGCACTTGTGGGGCAGAGACAGGTGGGTCTCTTGAGTTTGAGGCCAGCTTGGTGTATAGAGATAGTTCCAGGACAGCCAGGGCTACACAGAGAAACCCTGTCTTAAAACCAAAAAGAGAGAGAGCTTTAATTTCTAAATTCTGTGGTTACTATACCAGCAAAAGAGGAGTACTCTAAGCTTTTGCTAAAAACAAATTGCCACTTTTAAATCAGACTTCTTGTTGAGAAAGTATTCATGAAACATTGAAGAATATAGTATATTTGTTTTCTGAATATATCTTTTTATTAAGGTATACTTGTTTGAGAATCACAGGTTGGTCTTGAGCTACACTGTCTTTAGAAGTTGGTCAAGAAGTGATTCTTCTTAAGGAATTTATAGTGTAGAGAAAGGGTTAATTTGGGATTTTTGTGCAGTATGCTGTTATAGGGTGATGTTACAAAGGTGGCTGTGGACTCCAGGGCAGAATATACAGTGGTCAGGAAAAGCTTTCTATAGGTATAGCTGAGTCTTCAAGGAGTTAGAGAAGTTAGGGCTGGTGAGATGATTCAGTGAGTAAAGATGTTTTTCATGCAAGCCTGGTAACCTAAGTGTGTTCTCCTGAAACCCATGTAAAGGTGGGAGGAGGGAGCTGATTGCCAAGTTCTCTTAACATTCACATGAACGTTGTGGTCCAGGCATCCATACATACTCATGTCATGTATACACATATAATAATGATAATACAAATAAAGACTTAGAGACAGTGTAGCTGAGATGAAATGTTATTCAGTCAGAGGGATCCACCTAGTGACTGAAGGGAGAGAAGTGACAGAACATGAATAGAGCAACTGGAGCTCACCATAATGGAATCATCTAATTTGGATATTCATTTAGACTTTGGACATCTAGGGTTATAGTGTAGGAAGATTTAAATTAAGTGTCATCCTGGAACTATTCTAAAACTGTTAAGGAATTGCTTCCCCTGTGTTTGATTTGGAATTTGGTATATAACCTGTCCTTGAGTGACTGACTGGGGGAAATATTACTGGAATTTCATTGAAAAAAAAACTTCCTGTTACAGTTCTATCCCTTCTCTAAGAAAAATTCCTTTAAACAGTAATGCTAGGAGATAGGGTTGCCTCGGGGAAATAGGTATAATTTCTTCTTTTTATCCCCTACAAAACATTTCATGTTATTTTCCAAATGTTAGTTTCAAGAAATCAGTAAGGGACTGCCTCTGACATAAACTGATTGGCCTGCTCTTTGATCACCTCCCCTGGAGGGGGGAGCAGCCTTACCAGACCACAGAAGATGACATGCAGCCACTACTGATGAGATCTGATAGACTAAGATCAGAAGGAAGGAGAGAGGGACCTCCCCTATCAGTGGATTTGGGGAGGGGCATGTGTGAAGAAGGGAGAGGGAAGGTGGGATTAGGAGGGGAGGAGGGAGGCGTTTATGGGGGGGATACAAAGTGAATAAAGTGTAACTAATAAAAGTTAGGAAAAAAAAAGGCAGTAAACCAATTATCCTGGCTGATTCTGTATGTCAATTAGGCACAGACTAGAGTCATCACAGAGAAAGGACCCTTGGTTGAAGAAATGCCTCCATGAGATCCAGCTGATAATTGATAAATGAGGGCATTTTCTTAATTAGTGATCAGTGGAGAAGGGCCCAGACCATTGTGGGTGGTGCTATCCCTAGACTGGTAGTCCTAGGTTCTATAAGAAGGCAGGCTGAGCAAGCCAGTAAGTAGCAACCTCCACGGCCTTTGCATCAGCTCCTGCCTCCAGGTGCCTGCCCTGTGCGAGTTCCTGTTCCTGTCCTGACTTCCTCCAATGATGGATTATAATCCGGAAGTGTAAGCCAATGAACCCTTTCCTTCCCAACTTGCCTTTTGGTCATGGTTGTTTTGGCACAGCAATAGAAACCCTAAGACAGCAATCTAATCTGAATATTACAATCAAGTCAAAAAAGTTTGACCAAAGCCATGAAAGTATATGCATTAGAATGAGAAATAAGTATTTCTTTTGCCGAACAACAAATTTTGGAAATATTTTCTCTCCTTAGGTTTTGTGCCAGCATATTTGAGCTCTTCCTCAAGAATGAAGATGGGAGAGGCAAAAAGGAGAAATTCTTACTATGGGGCCAGTATTTATAGCTAAGGTTTTCCATACAGTGATATGTAATACATCAAAACGTAAACCAGAATATATCAGATGATTATATGATGTTCCTTGGACCAAATGGAAAGGTGCTTACTGTTAGCTCAAAGCCAGTATCTACCAGTAAATCCTCTTACATTTCAAATTTGACTTAGCTTAGAGATCCTTTTCTTCACCTTAACTGCTGTGTTTTAAACTTTTCTGGTTATTTGGAAGGTAACTGAAATCAATATAGTAGGTGTTGTTGTCCTTCATGGTAGGTACCTGAAATTGGGCTTTTTCAACTCTAGGGGCATGATCTGAGAATTTGTAGGAATCTTCTTGAGGCCTTTCACATGTCAGGTAATGAAGCTCCTAACTACAGTCAAAAGTTTTGCCATGGGGAAAGACATGGCTGCAGTAGCAGGCAGCTGCCATGTCACACTGTATCTGTATTCAGGAAGCAGAGTTGTATTTTGGATAATTAAAGATGTTCATACCTAAAGTATTTTTGTTTTTTAAAGTTTCATTCTGTGTGTGTGTGTGTGTGTGTGTGTGTGTTTACACCTATATGTATGTACAACGTAAATGAATTTTCTACAGTGTGGGTTCTGGGTGGGGAATTCTGGTCAGTAGGCTTTATCACAGACCCTCTTTTTAAAATGCTTTTCTTAAAGTTTTTAAAAACTGCAAAATAAAAGAAAATCTTTTTTTTTTCTTTTTTTTTTCTTTTTTTTTTATGTGTATGGGTGTTCTGCCTGCATGTGTGTGCCTAGTGCCCAAAGAAGCCAGAAGAACATTTTGGATCCCCCAGAACTAGAGTTTTC